>NW_027363605.1:0-608671 GCF_046119375.1 Phyllobates terribilis | reverse complement strand
GAACAAGAAGGTTTATATGAAAAGTTTATTGCTGCTGATAATATATATAGTGTTCTATATGTTTATGTTATGAAAAAAAATTGTATGTTTGTGGATGTTTTTATTCTTTTACAGCCCGAGGACGTGCTGTGATTTACCAGGGGGGAATGTAGCACCCTAAGGACTCGGTTGCTACAGGGGTATTGCACCTCGACCCAGAGGTGTGGTATTCCACTCCCGGGTAAGGATGGAGTATGGAACTGAGCTTAGTAGGCTGCATGCACTACATACATCCCATTTCCGGGGGACAGAACAACGGTACTCCCACCAGTATATGTGCAGGTACGACAGCGTCTGTCCCTGGCTGGAGTGGGAGGGGGGTGGAACATCCCAGTAGTGTAGGGGCAGATAGGGGGAGTAGTCTGGGTAAATGTAGGAGCTCATTGGGTGCTGGTCACCTGAGCTCACACATAGAGGGAGTATATAAGGTGGGCACCATCTTAGGACAGGGTCAGTCAGCCAGTCAGCGAGTCAGCAGTAACTCCAGGAGAGGAGAAGGAAGAGGGACCCAGAGGCGCAGGACGAGAGGGGACCCCAAGAGCCCGTATGAGAACTGATAAGGGTGAAGGGTCGGCAAAAGGGTACCGGATCCCAAGCTGGCGGAGGCCAAAGCAAACCTTAGCCAGGAACCGGAGGTCGTGGGCAAGATTTGCCACGACCCTCACCAAATCCACCAGAATGGCACACCGAGCATAGGGTCAGGGAAGCCAGAGAAGGTTCAACCACCAAGAGACCCGAGGGAGCCGGACACAGGTGGATCCCTGGTGGGAACGGCCAGAGAGAGAGAAGAAGGGAGCTCAGGACCATACTCAGGAATTGCCCGGGAGTTGACCGAGTCCCGCACCTGGTGGACGCAGCACGGCTTGGGAGGTCACTGCTGTACAGAGTGACCCGAGCAACACCAGTGAGTAAAAGCCCTGAACTGCATTTCATGCCTCTGAGTCTCCTTGCTGCACCTTCACACCCACCATCCTCCACGTCTGACCCCCTGAGGCTATACCCCTCCCGTTGGGGGTTATACTACCACAGCTGCACACACACCACCAGCCTCAGCAGACCATTCTGCAGCGGCGGCCTTTTGACCGCAAATCAACGGGTGGCGTAGTCGACACTAAGAACATCTGCAAGGACTGCCGCACACTGAGTTTGACACCCTGGGCACGGACCGGGTCACAGCCACTCGGAGACTACAACCCCCATCTGATCCGGCTCCGGGTATCCCTAACAACATGGCCCAGGGGGCGCGTCACAAGCAGAGCTGAATCCTGACAGTGAGTATATTACACACTGTTAGGATTGGCATGCTACAGGGCTTCATTTTATAATTAAAGGGTTTGTTCAGGTTTGAGATGAAAGTCTGCAGTCACAGCACATGCAGTACACACTTTTAGGAGTCTCCCTTGCACAAGTATGCGATTTGTATACTTCTGGCCACATTCTGACTAGACGTATCCATCCTCACTCAATTCATTTTCATTGAGTTAGGCCACACATGTCTAGTCGGCATGTGACCGCATGTATGAAAATCGCCGGCACAAGAAAATCCTGACAGTGTGCAGTGCACTGTTAGAATTCAGAAGCCTGCAGTCACATAGAGTGACTGCTGACTCACCACAAACTTGGACAATCCTTTTAATGCTTCTAACATAAATAAAAATATGAGAATCAGTACTGAGTTAGTATCACAAATAACATTTACATCCAGGTACCTTATAGATGATGTTGTTTCTAGTCGTTCTCTTTCTTTTCTTCTTCATCTTGTCCAGACTCCATGATGAGTTTTCTCATCCAAAGCTCGTCTCTGCAGACTTCTATCTTCTCTGATCTTCTGCAGCACATCCCACACGATGCCCTTAAAGATAACAATGGCATTATAATGCTCCTGAATAAAAATGTGTCCTATGCTGAACCCCTGAATAAATAATTGCCCCTCACTATATTCCCGGCATGAATTATCACCCCCACACTGTCCCTCCTATGGTACATGCTCTGTACACTGCACTCTCCTTTCCATACTGGGCCCCTTCTTCACACTGTCCTCTCACACTGTGTCCCCCTTATAGGGCCCAGTGTCTATACTATGCCCCTGCACCATACTCTCCCCCTCCTTGGCTTACAATCTCTTCCTGGCTATGTCCTTACACTGTTCCCCAATGCTTACCCCCAACTACTCAATCTCTATTCTGTGCCTTCTCATCACACTGCTCATCCCCTCCTTGGTATACTGTCCCCTCCTGGCTGTGCTCTTACACTGTCCCCCTATGGTACCCCCTACACTACTCAGTCTCTATTCTGTGCCCACTCACACTTTTATCCCCCCCCTTACTGTCTCCTCGCACTATTCCCCTCAATAGTCTCCTCACTTATTTACCCCTTCCTCCTCATACATTTACCCTCCCACTAAACAATACTGCCTCCTCACACATCTCCTCAACTCCCCAAACCTTGTCTGAACCCATCCCATCACCCTCACTGTCACGCCAGGTGTGGGAAAGTCTAGTGCAACACAAAGGGAAAAGGGAAAGGGAGTCCAGACTCTAGGGAAAAGGGGGAAGGGGAGACCTCCTAGTATGGTCTAGTGTCACCCTGTCTCAACTACCCTCCCTATATTGGCTCTTCATCAATCGCTACACGGGTGCCTCGCCCTGACTTTCCCTGGCGTATGGCTAAGGCTAGGGACGGGAGGAGATGAGCACTAGTAGATCTCCACTAAACTCTATAGACAACAAGGGTAGTCAAACACGGGGATATTGCTTAGCTTTTGACGACTCCAGACAAATGCACACATGGCCTCAAGCTCGAGAGAGGACGAAGTACTGCTCTTGCTAAAGCCTCACAAGTCGTAATGAATATCGCTGGCACCTCCCTCTCAGACACACCAGGTATTTATACACCCAGCCCAGGGAGCTAATTAGCCAGAGGGAGGTAGTCGCTGGGTCCTAGAGACAGCCAGCCTCTAACAAGATGTCTGTAATGCCAAACGTAGAGATCTCCTGCAACTAACTGCAGGGCGACTGTCTGTCACCTCTGACACACCCGTGACAGTACCCCCCCCCTCTACGAGTGGCCTCCTGGCACTCAGGACCGAGTTTCTCAGGAAAAGAGGTGTGAAATGAGCGAACCAATCTGGGAGCGTTCACCTCTGATGCTGAAACCCACATCCTCTCCTCTGGACCATAGCCTTTCCAGTGCACCAAGTATTGTAGAGAATGACGTTGGACACGAGAATCTACAATCCTCGAAATCTGGAACTCCAAATTAACATCAACCATTACTGGGGGCCTATGGAACATGTTGTGGAATTTAAGGGCCTGAGGAAGTTCAAGACGAAACGCTGCTGGGTTAATGACGGCGGTTATTTTATAGGGACCAATAAACCTAGGTCCCAGCTTCCAAGAAGGAACTTTCAATCTTATATTCCTGGTAGGCAACCACACAAAGTCATTCACATTCAGGTCCGGACCTTGCAAGCTTTTTCTGTTAGCCATACGTTTATACCTGTCTCCCATGATCTTTAAATTACTCAGCACACCCTGCCATACCGAGGAGAGCGATGAAGTTAAACCGTTCTGAAGCTTCTCCCCCACTAAAGGTATCAAACTGTGGGCGATAACCGTATGCACCGAAGAACAGTGACATGCCAGTGGATTCTTGACGATGATTATTAATGGCAAATTCTGCCAGCGGTAGGTAGGATGCCCAATCCTCCTGATTTTCGGAAACGAAACACCTGAGGTAGGTCTCCAAATTCTGATTGACACGCTCGGTCTGTCCATTCGACTAAGGGTGGAAGGCAGAGGAAAAGGACAGCTGCACCACCAGTCGAGAACAGAATGCCCTCCAGAACATGGAAACAAACTGGGTCCCCCGATCTGACACCACATGGGAGGAAACCCTGTGAAGCTTCACAATCTCATTTATGAACACCTGAACAAGTGTATTGGCATTTGGAAGTGCAGGCAATGCGACAAAATAAACCATTTTACTGAACCTATCTACTACCACCAAATCCACCGTTTTGCCTGCAGAAACCAGTAGGTCAGTAATAAAATCCATGGACAATTGTGTCCATGGCCTACTAGGGATAGGTAGCGGAAGAAGAGTACCAGACGGATGGATATGCGAAACCTTAGAACGCGTGCAAATACTACAAGCAGCTACGTGTTCAATTACATCCTGATGCAACCCGGGCCACCAAAAACGACTAGCGAGGAGGTCTACCGTTGCCTTACCACCTAGATGCCCAGAAAGCAGAGTTATGATGTTCCTTAATTACTTTGCAGCGCAGATTGGATGGTACAAATAACTTTCCTGAAGGGCAGGAGGCAGGGGCGTCCCCCTGAGCCTCCAGCACCTCACCCTCCAGTTCAGGATAAAGTGCCGAAATGAATACACCTTTCTGTAATATCGCGGCAGGGTTCTCATGGTCACCACCACCAGTGAAACTCTGGGACAAAGCATCAGCCTTGACATTTTTGACCTCTGGATGAAAAGTGACAACAAAATTGAACCTAGTAAAAAACATGGACCATCTGGCTTGCCTACGGTTGAGACGTTTAGCTGATGGATATATGACACGTTCTTATGGTCAGTAATAACAGTAATAGGATGGACAGCCCCCTCCATCCAATGTCGCTATTCATCGAACGCCAATTTGATCGCCAAAAGTTCCCTATTACCCACGTCATAATTTCTCTCAGCCGAAGACATTTTTTTTAGAAAAGAAGGCGCATGGACGCCATTTACCAGGGGACGAATCCTGAGACAACACAGCCCCAACCCCGATATCAGACACATCAATAAAGAGTTGAGAAACATTGGGTTGAATGAGTATAGGTGCAGTGGCAAAATGATTCTTTAAGGAAGAAAAAGCCTGGATGGAAGAATCCGACCATTTGGAAAAATTAGACCCCTTCTTAGTCATGTCAGTAAGGGGTTTCACAGTAACAGAGTGATTCTGGATGAATTTCCGGTAAAAATTAGTAAAGCCCAGAAAACGTTGTAGAGCCTTCAGGTTCTCTGGACGTTCCCAGTCAAGGACTGCACGGATCTTCTCCGGATCCATCCGAAAATCCGAAGATGACAACAAGTACCCCAAAAACTGCACCTCCTGAACAGCGAAAACACATTTTTCTAGTCTGGCTTAAAGTTTGCTATCCCTTAATATCTGGAGTACCTGCTTAACATGCCCCTGATGAGTCTCAAAATCAGTGGAGTAAAGCAAAATATCGTCCAGATAGACCACCACAAACCTCCCTATCAAATGATGGAAAATATCATTTATGAAATTCTGGAATACCGCAGGTGCATTGGCCAAACCAAAAGGCATAACCAGACTCTCGAAATGTCCTTCCGGGGTATTGAACGCTGTTTTCCATCTGTCCCCTTCTCTGATTCTAACCAGGTTGTAGGCTCCCCTTAAATCCAACTTGGAGAATACCTTAGCTCCCACAACCTGGCTGAACAAATCAGGAATCAGAGGAAGAGGGTATGGATCATGGATGGTAATTTGATTTAATTCCTGGAAATCTAAACAGGGACGTAGACCGCCATCTTTTTTCTTCACAAAGAAACCTGTAGCCACGGGCTAAGATGAGGGTCTGATATGTCCCTTCTCCAGACTTTCCGCAATGAAATCCTTCATGGCTTGTCTCTCAGGGCCAGAAAGATTATACAGTCTGGACTTCGGTAGTTTAGCTCCGGGGGTCAGGTTAATAGGACAGTCATAAGCACGATGAGGGGGCAAATCCTGACATCCCCTCTCAGAAAAAACATCCTCAAAACCAGACAGAAAAGCAGGTAATATTTCCGTAGAGACAGTAGCAAGGGAAATATCTAGACAGTTCTCATGGCAGTAATCTCCCCATTCAATAATCTCCCCAGTTTTCCAATCAACCAACGGATTATGTTTAACAAGCCAAGGGATATCCAAGACAATCAGTGTGGGAAGATTGTCCAGAACATAGCAAGGGATGATTTCACAATGAACTGACCCCACACTCACTTTTACATTATGTACAATCTGAGTAAATGCTCTCTCTGCAAGGGTCGCCGAGTTGATGGCGAAAATGGAAATAGGTTTATCTAAAGTACAGCAAACAAGACCATGAGTTTTCACAAACTCAGCATCCAAAATGATGACTCCGGCTCCACTGTCAGCAAACACAGAAATTTTTTCCCCACAAAAAAAAACATGCCTTTTTTCTTGTGAATCTCCGGGGAGATGTATGATGCAGATACACCCCCTTACTGCATGGGTTCTTCCACCTCCCCCAATACTGGTTCACCCCCAGACCGCTCCCCTGGCAGGGATACACAACCCCAACTAGAAGGCCCTGGAGAAGGTGGTCTCACCTGTCAATCCCGAAGGCGTCTATCAAGACGTATGGCCAAAGACATGGCAGCCTCCAAGGACTGAGGGGTTTCATATACTGCCAAGGCATCTTTCAACCTTTCAGTAAGCTCCTTACAAAATTGACTTCTAAGGGCTGAGTCATTCCATTTGGAATCCGTTGCCCATCTGCGGAATTCCGAACTGAATGTTTCCACTGACCTATTTCCCTGCTTAAGGCGACGTAGCCTAGACTCAGCCAAGGCGACTCGGTCAAGGTCATCATAAATGAGGGCCAGAGCCTCGAAAAACCCCTCCACAGACTGGAGACAAACAGAGTCCTGCGGTAAAGAAAACGCCCATGACTGAGGATCTCCCTGTAATAGAGATATCACAATACCAATCCGTAGCTCCTCATTACTAGAGGAGTAAGGATGAAGTTTAAAGTATAATTTGCATGCCTCCTTAAATACAAAAAAACGTATCCCTACCTCCTGAAAACCTGTCCAGGAGGACAACCTTGGGTTCAGGCTGGACCGGCCTACCTGCAGAGACCCTCAGATTGGCGACCTGTAACCGCTGATGCTGCTGCTAAACCTCACAGCGGAAGTCATTCACCTCCAGAGACAGACTGTGAAACTGCTCTGCGAGCTCTGCAACTGAACCCGTACGAAGGGAGAAAGGAAAAAAAAAAGGTCCATGCCCAAAAACACACAGAGAAAGAAAAAAAAAAGGCAGATTTTTTTTTTCCTTTTCAAAACGTGCTCGGCCGGTGATAATGTCGTGCCTGGTGTGGGAAAGACTAGTGCAACACAAAAGGAAAAGTAAAAGGGAGCCCAGATTCTTAGCTTTAGACGACTCCAGACAAATGAACACACGGCCTCAAGCTCCAGAGAGGATGAAGTACTGCTCTTGCTAAAGCCTCACAAGTAGTAATGAATATCGCCGGCACCTCCCTCTAAGACACAGCAGTTAATTATACACCCACACGAGGAAGATAATTAGCCAGAGGGAGGTAGCCGCTGGGTCCTACAGACAGCCATCCTCTAGCAAGTTGTCTGTAATGCCAAATGTAGAGATCTCCTGCAACCAACTGCAGGGCGACTGTCTGTCACCTCTGACACACCTGACGCGCCCCCTGGGCCATGTTGTTAGGGATACCCGGAGCCGGATCAGATGGGGGTTGTAGTCTCCGAGTGGCTGTGACCCGGTCCGTGCCCAGGGTGTCAAACTCAGTGTGCGGCAGTCCTTGCAGATGTTCTTAGTGTTGACTACGCCACCCGTTGATTTGCGGTCAAAAGGCCGCCGCTGCAGGATGGTCCGCTGAGGCTGGTGGTGTGTGTGCAGCTGTGGTAGTATAACCCCCAACGGGAGGGGTATAGCCTCAGGGGGTCAGACGTGGAGGATGGTGGTTGTGAAGGTGCAGCAAGGAGACTCAGAGGCATGAAATGCAGTTCAGGGTTTTTACTCACTGGTGTTGCTCGGGTCACTCTGTACAGCAGTGACCACCCAAGCCGTGCTGCGTCCACCAGGTGCGGGACTCGGTCAACTCCCGGGCAATTCCTGAGTATGGTCCTGAGCTCCCTTCTTCTCTCTCTCTGGCCGTTCCCACCAGGGATCCACCTGTGTCCGGCTCCCTCGGGTCTCTTGGTGGTTGAACCTTCTCTGGCTTCCCTGACCCTATGCTCGGTGTGCCATTCTGGTGGATTTGGTGAGGGTCGTGGCAAATCTTGCCCACGACCTCCGGTTCCTGGCTAAGGTTTGCTTTTGCCTCCGCCAGCTTGGGATCCGGTACCCTTTTGCCGACCCTTCACCCTTATCAGTTCTCATACGGGCTCTTGGGGTCCCCTCTCGTCCTGCGCCTCTGGGTCCCTCTTCCTTCTCCTCTCCTGGAGTTACTGCTGACTCACAGACTGACTGACTGGCTGACTGACCCTGTCCTAAGATGATGCCCACCTTATATACTCCCTCTATGTGTGAGCTCAGGTGACCAGCACCCAATGAGCTCCTACATTTACCCAGACTACTCCCCCTATCTGCCCCTACACTACTGGGATGTTCCACCCCCCTCCCACTCCAGCCAGGGACAGACGCTGTCATACCTGCACATATACTGGTGGGAGTACCGTTGTTCTGTCCCCCGGAAATGGGATGTATGTAGTGCATGCAGCCTACTAAGCTCAGTTCCATACTCCATCCTTACCCGGGAGTGGAATACCACACCTCTGGGTTGAGGTGCAATACCCCTGTAGCAGCCGAATCCTCAGGGTGCTACATTCCCCCCTGGTAAATCACAGCACGTCCTCGGGCTGTAAAAGAATAAAAACATCCAGAAACATACAATTTTTTTTTCATAACATAAACATATAAAACATATAAACATTATCAGCAGCATAAAACTTTTCATATAAACCTTCTTGTTCCTCCGGCCACGGTGCAACTTGTGACCGGGTAAAGTGCAACAGTCTCTTCTGGAAAAACACAGTTCCTTACAAAACCAGTAGGGGGCGCCTTAGAAAGCGCAACTATGTACAAAGGGGAATATGGCCGCTCTCAGTCCTCGGCCAGTGGGGAAAAGGAATGGCTGTTCACAGTCCTCAGCCTGTTAGGGGATAGGGACACATGGGTATTCACTTGCTGGTCCCGACGGGGACTACACTTTGGTAGCAGCAGTTTTTGTACCCACACGGGTAACTATTTACATATTCTATTTACAGTTCATCAGTGGCGGTGTGCTCTTGGCTGAGGGTAATATTTAGACCCGTCCGGGTCCTCTTGATCCTCCTCACCCCGTAGCTCCTCCTCAGTCAGTCTATGCACATGCAGGGCATACGGGCCCTTGGCGCACTGATGCCGGGTGAAGGTGACCTCATCACCCAGGTATAGGTCACGACCTCTGTGTCCCCCCGGTAGGTGGGACTCGACATCTCTTCTGGTCACGAAGACGTCGCCGGGGGTGTGATGGTCTCTGATGAAGCCCCAACCGTGCTGCAACTGGAATTTAATTACAGTCCCGGTGGCACGGGGACCGTGGGCTGCACGGGGGTTCCTTCGGGTCCGGCTCTTTTGTTCTGCACTCTTTACTTGCAGCCGCTCCTCGCGGACCCGCCTCTCTTTCCTCTCTCTGTCGAAGACCTCTAACTGCTGCCGGCAGCACTCCGCACGCTCAGCTGCGGCCGCCCGGGTCTCCTCAGTGAATCCCATTATGTCCTCACCGGTAAAGTCCCACTCGAACTGGGCTTCCTCCAACGAGAGTGGAGTGATCTTGGCGGGCGCCGGAGCCGGGATCAGGGGCTCATCCAGGGGTCTTTCTTTCCGGAGTCGGGGATGGTGGTACTCCGGTGGCCACACAGGGGGCTGCCCATCCGGGCAGGTGTCTTCACCCAGGTGTGGCACTGTGGAAGTTGAGGGCGCGGTGGTGGTAATGGCGCCCGGGTTCACCAGGCCTTGCGACCAGGCCTGGGGCACCCTGAAGGTGAAGGGCACCGTGAAGACGGCGGCGCCCGGGGTTACTTGGCCCAGCGACCAGGCCGGTGGCATGATGGTGGTAGAGGGCACAGTGAAGACGGCGGCGCCCGGGGGTACTCGGCCCTGCGACCAGGCCGGTGGCGCTTCCTGCTTGGCCGCGCTCAGGGTTGAGGCGCGTGACGTCACAGGGGGCGTGGCCGCGGCTCCGGCCGCTTGAGGCCTAGCTTGGAGCGATGACGCAGCGGCTACGGGAACGGTGAGTGGGGCTTCGGGCTCTGCGACGGGGAGCTGGGGCAGGTTTACGGCTTCTGGGCACGGGATGTTGTCGTCCCCATTACCTGCCTTCATCTCTTCGGCTCCCTCCGCGGCGTCGTCTCCGGCCGTCGTCCATCCTTCGCCGTCCTCAGAGGTGGACTTGCTCCTCGCTGCGGGTGGCATGCTTCGCTGGCGGGCTCCAGCCTGCCGGGCCATCTCTCGGGTCCACTCCGCCAGTGTTTCCTGCTGCACCCGGGCCATCCTTCGTGCTAGGCCCTCCAGCGCGGTCTGTGCACGCTCCCGATCTCCGGGGAGCTGCGCCAGGATCTCCAGCAGGCCTTCTGGAGTGGCGGCCTGCAACAGGCTCCTGACCACTGGGTCGGTGCTGCCTGACTCTCCCTCCATCTCCGGGTGTGTTCTCTCTAGACTCTTCCAAGCTGCTCCCATCTTCACTCTTTTGTTCTGTATCCGCCCACATTGGGGGTCGTCCTGGGGCAACTTTGTGATTGCCAGTTCCAGGGGCAGTTCCCTCACGCTGATGGACATATCAATCATCACAGTCTCTGCTGGTGGGGGCGGTTTCCACTTTTGGCGTCATTTTCGGTCCTGGCCCACGATGGGAGGTGTCCTCTTGCCATCCTTTGGCACGCCCATAATGGCGTCCGCTCTGCCAAGGCGGGAAATCTTCTCTGATGGCGGGAATCGCTTCCCAGTGGCGGGAAACACTGCAGATGGCGGGAAAAGACTGCAGATGACGGGCAAATGGCGGGAACCGATCCGAGATGGCGTCCGATGGCGGGGACCCTCTGGAATTGGCGGGAGACTTCGTTTTGAGGTAATTGCGAATTTTTCTTCAGGCACGCAGTACCCGGTGGTTGCGGGCATGTGATCCTGCCGACTACGCCAAAGTTGACGCGCCCCCTGGGCCATGTTGTTAGGGATACCCGGAGCCGGATCAGATGGGGGTTGTAGTCTCCGAGTGGCTGTGACCCGGTCCGTGCCCAGGGTGTCAAACTCAGTGTGCGGCAGTCCTTGTAGATGTTCTTAGTGTCGACTACGCCACCCGTTGATTTGCGGTCAAAAGGCCGCCGCTGCAGGATGGTCCGCTGAGGCTGGTGGTGTGTGTGCAGCTGTGGTAGTATAACCCCCAACGGGAGGGGTATAGCCTCAGGGGGTCAGACGTGGAGGATGGTGGTTGTGAAGGTGCAGCAAGGAGACTCCTAGGCATGAAATGCAGTTCAGGGTTTTTACTCACTGGTGTTGCTCGGGTCACTCTGTACAGCAGTGACCACCCAAGCCGTGCTGCGTCCACCAGGTGCGGGACTCGGTCAACTCCCGGGCAATTCCTGAGTATGGTCCTGAGCTCCCTTCTTCTCTCTCTCTGGCCGTTCCCACCAGGGATCCACCTGTGTCCGGCTCCCTCGGGTCTCTTGGTGGTTGAACCTTCTCTGGCTTCCCTGACCCTATGCTCGGTGTACCATTCTGGTGGATTTGGTGAGGGTCGTGGCAAATCTTGCCCACGACCTCCGGTTCCTGGCTAAGGTTTGCTTTTGCCTCCGCCAGCTTGGGATCCGGTACCCTTTTGCTGACCCTTCACCCTTATCAGTTCTCATACGGGCTCTTGGGGTCCCCTCTCGTCCTGCGCCTCTGGGTCCCTCTTCCTTCTCCTCTCCTGGAGTTACTGCTGACTCACAGACTGACTGACTGGCTGACTGACCCTGTCCTAAGATGGTGCCCACCTTATATACTCCCTCTATGTGTGAGCTCAGGTGACCAGCACCCAATGAGCTCCTACATTTACCCAGACTACTCCCCCTATCTGCCCCTACACTACTGGGATGTTCCACCCCCACTCCCACTCCAGCCAGGGACAGACGCTGTCGTACCTGCACATATACTGGTGGGAGTACCGTTGTTCTGTCCCCCGGAAATGGGATGTATGTAGTGCATGCAGCCTACTAAGCTCAGTTCCATACTCCATCCTTACCCGGGAGTGGAATACCACACCTCTGGGTTGAGGTGCAATACCCCTGTAGCAGCCGAATCCTCAGGGTGCTACACACCCATGACACTCGCTCTCAATACTGTGTCCGCATACATTTTCCCCTTGCTCCTCATACTATGTCCACACTCATCCCCCCACTAACCATACTGTGTCTGCACCAACCCCACACACAGTAAATGCACTCACACACACAGTAAATGCCCTCACACACACAGCAAATACCCCCCTACAAGCAGTAAATACACCCCCCAGGCAGTAAATATCCCCCTGCAGTAAAACCCCTCTGAGGCAGTAAACCTCTGACTGGCACCATGCTTGACCCGAGCCTCAGTAATAACAGGGCACCCCCTGTAAATGTCTGAAATAAAATTACATTGAATATTAATTGAACAAAATGTACAGCAGTCCTTTAAATCTCCGTATGCCACTCTAAAGAAAATCATTATACATAACCGCATATTTAAATAACCCTCCACAGGAGCACAATTATGATCCCTAAGGTGTCATTTGTCATTAGAGATGCCTCATATGGTCGTCAGCTAGAACATTGAAAAAATGTTGGGACATCTGAAATGTAATCCCTCTTAAATGGGAAATGTATACTATCAACCTTCCATTTATCCTGTTGCCTATAGTTATACTGACCTATTCTGTAATATGTGTGTAGATATTGTAATCTTTTGGCAACTTTACCTGCATATAAATATACTTATACGTTTTTCTGTGCTACAGCGCTATGTGCTGCTTGGTCTGGAATACGTGAGCTGCGGGGACTTTAACACCTTCCTACTGACGAAGGGGCGGCTTGACATCCCCAGCGCAAGGTACATTTTATGTTACCTACAATCCTGATCATAACTGTACATAAATGTCTAGGGTTGGTTCTGCTCACTTCGGTGCTGTATTATATGCCTTTGGGTTCTGGTGCTTTTTATATCAAAAATATTGTAGACTGCAGCGACAGAAACCTGAGTGGCTTCATTATTCATCAGTGGGATCTGGCAGGATTTGTTGTATGTCCTGTATATAGTCATCTTGTTCTGGTTGATCATGTAGATAATATTGGCTGGATCTTGGTGTTTCTTGTCTTCTCCTCGGGAAGCTACACTCATTCATGTCTTTCTGTCAGATTCTATGCCGCTGAACTGGTCTGTGGAATCCAGTACCTCCACTCCAAGGGCGTCATCCACAGAGACCTCAAGCCCGAGAACATCCTGGTGGCTGAAACGGGCCATATTAAGATCACAGATTTCGGTCTCGCAATTGACAACATGCATGGAGACCGAACAGCCACCGAATACGCTGGAACACCGGGCTACATGGCTCCTGAGGTGCAGACAATAGTGCTTTCCTATTTAATTTTCACAAAAATTATAGTCCATGGGGTGTTAACATTTTGACCTTTCTGTTCTCTCTTCCATGATAGATTTTTCCTGGCAAGGAGTATAACGCCGGAGTAGACTGGTATTCTTTTGGAGTCATCTTAAAAGATATGGTTACCAGTGAGTGTACGTTCCATCTGACACTCGATGAGGCATCCTCCGGCATTGATGACATCATTAAACAGGTCAGTATAATTCCAAGTTATTAGTACTAGGGGTTGTATAATATTCATTTAAATGGTGATGTCGTGAGAATGTTTTATTGTCTCTACCACTTACCTTCATGGGTTTTACTTTATTGTTTTTAGCTCCTACAGAAAGATCCAGCCAGACGCTTAGGAGTCCATGGTAACATCAGAGAGCAGGTGTTTTTCCAGTGTATTGACTGGGTCTCTGTGGAAGCCCTGAAAGTGCCTCCACCACACATCCCTGTAGTAAGTATATGTCCAGATCACATTGCACCATCATCTCTGCATAGGGGAAACAATGATGGGTAGAGAACACTTATTGAAAGCTGATAGTTGTTTCTATCATTTTTTGGTGTTGACTTTCTGTTGAGTATTATTTACCGCTGACACTAACATTGTTAAACCAACATCATCCAGAGCTGCTGGTCCTGGTCTGATGGTTCAGATCATTTCACTTTTCACTTTCAAGTTAATGTGGACATCATCCTTCTCCAGAAGGATTAAGATTTTGGTAATTTTAGTGCAGTTTAAAACCAGGAATGTGATAAAAAGTCATATTCTTAATGTTATGATTCTTTTTTTGTTTTATAGCCAACTAAAGCTCATCACCGTTCTCGACCACACCATCTGGAGAAATTAGAAGCAGCGGAGGCCAAAAAGTCACCTCTATCAGCAAAGGACCAGGCCATGTTCAAGGGATTTTCTTTTGTCAACATGGAAACCCTTGACAAGACACCAGCTCCATAGTCACCAGAGCGAGCTGTCTTCCTCAGCCTCCAGAAGACCTTGAAGAACCGAAGAGTGAACATCACTGATCATCTGGAAAAACTGCTGGAATGAAGATAACCATGGACACAACACTGAGGGACCCCAAAGACAGACTCTAAAGATGGAGAAGCCAGATATTGTAATCATATGCTGGCGGTAAGTATAAGCGCCACAACACCTGCGCTTCACTATAATCATAGACATGTGCAGAACTTTTTACACTAACCAGTAATTGGGTTTCTTCTTGCTCATGACAGCTCCATCTTTCGGTGCTGTCTTGGGCTGAGAAGAAATAACATGGTGTGCGATGGCCGGCTATTAAGGGGAGGAAGGAGGCCGGATTTTTTTTTTAAACAAACATCATTGCACATGTCTATGATCATTTTTACCATTACCGGTAGTAAGATTTCCTCACACTCATGAAAAAGCTGTCATGGGTGTTGGGAAAAGGTGTGTGATGGCCGGCTATTAAGGGGAGGAAGGAGGCCGGATTTTTTTTTTTTTTTTTTACAGGTGAGCATAAAGATGACAGTGGATCCCAGTGGAAGAAAGAGATGCCAGCAGATCTACTCATATGCTGGCGGTAAGTATAAGCGCCACAACACCTGCGCTTCACTATAATCATAGACATGTGCAGAACTTTTTACACTAACCGGTAATTGGGTTTCTTCTTGCTCATGACAGCTCCATCTTTCGGTGCTGTCTTGGGCTGAGAAGAAATAACATGGTGTGCGATGGCCGGCTATTAAGGGGAGGAAGGAGGCCGGATTTTTTTTTTAAACAAACATCATTGCACATGTCTATGATCATTTTTACCATTACCGGTAGTAAGATTTCCTCACACTCATGAAAAAGCTGTCATGGGTGTTGGGAAAAGGTGTGTGATGGCCGACTATTAAGGGGAGGAAGGAGGCCGGATTTTTTTTTTTATGCAGCTGAGCATAAAGTTGACAGCGGATCCCAATGGAAGACATCGAAGATAAAGGAGTCAGCAGATCTACTCATAAACTGGCGGTAAGTATATGCACCACAATATCTGCACTCCATTATAATCATAGCTATACGCAGAACATTTTACACTGTCAGTCAGTGCCAGTGCGCGGTTAGAGCAGCCGATTACTATGTACTGAGCAGTGACTGAAGCCGCGTCGGCTTTATTAAGATCTGGGCCCCAGTCACTCACAGCCGCAGCTACTTACACTGTATGGCCGCAGCAGAGTGGGCTGGCCTCATCTGACATCAGTGACGTCAGACACTGCCGACCCGCTCTTTGTTCCCAAGCTGCCGGCGCACCCTGGTTCTTGCGGCACAATAGGAGTTGAGAGCCCCAAAGTGATGAGGTGCACGCACACACCCACTTGTAAAATGAGGGTGCAGCTATGCCAACTGGTGCAGTAACAGAAGAATCTGCGGAAACACGGTCCAGTACCATGTCACCAAAGAGTCCTTCTCACAAAATGCTCCCTCCCACTGTTTTTATGGAGATGGAAGAAGAGCCAATGCCTTCATGGTCATGTTCCATTTTAGAACATGTATATGAAGGACAATCTTGCTGCCAAAGTGCAGATGTAATGCAGTTGCCGGAATGCAACGCACAGAGACACAAGGCAGGGACAGTCAGAGATGATTATAAACAGTTTATGTATATATAAAACAGGTATTTTGAGCAAGGGGATAGCAACAAGGGTATTGAACGGTAATTTGAAATATTAGCAAAATACGAAGTCTCTCAAAGTAATGTGGTGCACCCAGTCAGGGGAGTCACCACGTCAGTTCTTTATCTCTGTATATGGCTCTAGTGGGGGTCACCGGTTATTCCCGCTAGGCTGCAAGTCTTTTCCGGACAAAATCAATTAAAGCAAGTTTAGCTTCTTCCGCCCCAACTGTTCTCCTCCCAACCTGAGTACCTAAACCCAACTGGCCCCGGTACCGTGAGTGAACAGAAGAAGTGACGGCCCTGTTCACGTATGCAGCTCTTCTGCTTTCACTGGCGTGACTTTACTGGCTCAGCAGTCTCTCAACTCCTCTCTTCCTGGCCGTTGGAGGCAGTCTCTCAAGCCAGGGATAGGGGGGTCCAGATCTCGTCTGTCGGCGGGCGACGTCGGGTTCCGCGAACTCACTCAGCACCGCAAGCAGGTTCCGACTCTCCTCAGTAGGTACAGCACTTGGGTCACATCTGTGAGGGATCCGGAGCTCATCCACCGCTGCCCGGCTATGGCACCTGGCAGGCCTCCGGCTTAGGCCTGCCACGCAGGTCTTCTCAGCATGCAGGGAGCACGTCTGCTCCTCTCTGCTGCTTGGCGCCAAAAACTCCTCAGGCTTGGCGCGCTGGCCTCTTATCTCCAGGAACTCCTTCCTGGAAGTCACCTGACCGGGTCCAGCATCTAAATCTGCTCTCTCTTCAACTTCTCTTGTATATCTTGGTTCCGCTTGACTGTGTCTGGACAGCAGATGGCAATCTCTCTCCATCTTTGAAGCATCATGTAAGAGTTCTCTTAAAGGCTCTCTCGCCTCTACTACACAGAGTCGTTTTCTTCAGAGGAGTGCATTCATGTAACATTACAAGGAGAAGAAATCGATTGGAAAGACCCAGCAATGTGGCCAGATGTCATCATGGACAAGGAAAGGGAGAAGATTGTATTTTCAGGGCTTTCTAATAACGAAGTATTGAAGCAGATAGTACAATCTCTGCCTAAGGATGTTGATGACCGTTCTTTTAGTGACTTTCTCCTATATGCCAAGTCATCTAATGGGCATGAACATTTTTTCAGGGATTGGCTAACATGGAGCCCAAGTAAGAAAGCAATGTATTGTGTAGCGTGCATGGCATTTTCTGTTGATCAGAGAATCAAGACTGGGAGCAGACTTTATCGGAAAGAAGGTTTTAATCCTTTGGTTTTCAAATGGAATCGCCTGTACCTCAAGTTACCAGAGCATGAACATATTGCACAGAACAGGAAGCACTACTGGAGTTGGAGAACCCTCCAAAATGCCCTAGGTGGCCATGTTGTTGACTTTGAGATGCAATGAAGTTTAGCGAAGGAAGCGGAGAAGCTCGTGACTCTTCTAGAAAGACTTTTGGATGCGACACTGCAATTAGGTTAATGCAACATAGCTTTCAGGGGAATATTGCAGAGAATTTGAGATCTACATAACGGCAATTTTCTTGGAACTTTGGAAATCCTGTCACAATATGACAGTGTACTAAAAGAGCATCTAGAAAATTCAAGGTTAGTCAAGAAAAGCAAAAAAATTCCAGCTCATTATCTATCTTGGACAATACAAAATAAATTTATAAATATTTATAGAAAACATGTCCTGGATGCCATATTTTCAGATAGGAAAGAAGCTATTTATTTTTATTTGTGATGCTACTTCAGATGTCTCACGCACTGAACAGAGCGTTGTACTTTTGAGGTATGTCTCCAGAGAGACATACATTTTTTTTTCAGAAGACACGAGAAGAAATTGAGGACATGGTTATATCAAGACTGAATGAGCATGCCATTGACCTAAAAACTGCAGAGGCCAGGTATATGATAAAGGAGCAAACATGTCTGGTAGGATTAAAGGTGTAAGGGCCAAAATTCTAGTGAAATTTCCAAGGGCTCTCTTTTGTCTTTGTACTGCCCATTCTATAAACTTTGTGGGTGTTCATGCTGTTGCAAGCTGTCCTGAAATGAAGACTTTTTTGGAAGCCTAAACCGGCTATACATTCTGTTTAGCAACGGTCTTCCAACTTGATGCAGTTGGAAGGCCTTTACATGGTCTAAGTGACACCCGGTGGAGCTCAAGAATAGAGGCTGCCAAGCATTTTGAAGTTTCTTGATGAAGTTCTTTCTTACGGAAAACTTACAAATGATGCACATTCAGAAGCTGAAGATGTCCAAGACTATTTTTTGTCTTTCAGGGCAGTGATTTTAGCAACATTTTGGGTAAAAGTTCTTACGACTTTTGAGAGAAAAAAAATACTACAATCTAGATCTGTCTCTTTTGGAAGTTGGAGCTGCCAACCTTAAACCTCTCTCTGAAGAAACGATATTACTCAGGGAAAAGTGTCCCACTCTGCTTTCTGAAGCTGGTTTGGTAGCAGATTCCAGATTGCAAAGGACCTATTGAATGCTCAACAATAGTGCCAAAGAAAGTCAAAGCATCATGAAGCTGCAAATCCTGAAGAGCACTTCAAAGCTAATGGCCTTCTTGTGGCAATGGACACTATAATTTCTCATTTTCACCAGCGCCTCAGATCAATGGAATATGTCTGCAAGTTGTTTGCTCCAGCTCTTAAGGTGAGGACAATTAGTGAAAAAAAATCTGGTGGCATCCACTGAAGAATTGATCTCTGCATACCCTAAGGATCTAAACATCATCGTTACTTTCTGAGCTGCAACATCTTCGGAAAGTTTATGAAGGTACATTTACAGAAAATATGGGTCCACTGGATTTACTAAACGCCATCTACAAATTCAAGCTTCAAGGAATATATGGAGAGGTGTGTATTGCACTCAGAATTTTTAGCATCCTACCACTTTCAGTAGCAGAAGTACAGATAGCATTTAGCAATCTCTCATTGGTAAAGAACTATCTGCGTCCTACAATGACAGAATAACGGTTGAACAGCCTAGCCCTTCTATCAATTGAGCATGAGCTCTCCAGACGCCTGAATATTAAAGACCTGATTAATGATTTTGCTAACCAGAAGGTAAGACGACTGCCTGTTCCACATATGTCAATTTGTACTTCACATCTTCTACATTGCAGCCAGTTTTACATTAGTGTATTTATGCCATGAATGTTCCCCTGTATTATGGATGAGTAGCCTGACTGCGGGATTACTGACCCAAAGTCCTAGTATTAGAGAGATGTAACAGATCAGTTAGTAATGTTTCAGTTGTGGGACCTGCACCTGACTGACCCAGCGATGTACTATCAGTGCCCCAGATGGGAATACCCATTTATTATTAGGGCTCAGTTCTAAGGATAGAGCGCACTATTGTCTGTTGTTCTTAGATTTATGGAAATACATCTTTATTATTATGGTTCAGTTTGTTGTTTTTATATTGCATTTTCCTGACCTCACAAAATGACCTTATTTTCATTGTATTAATTGGTTATACATCTTGTCATTGTTTTGTTTTCTGTTTGTTTTGTTACTGACACTATAATTTGCACTTTACATAATTGACCAAAGGATTTAACTAAATGACTCTTATGAAAAAGAGCGAAATGTTTAGTGGGAATGTGTTCCGAAGCTTTTATGTTAAGGGCATTGACCACTCTCTGGTTATTGTTAACCAATGTGTTTGTGAGAGGAATAAAAGGCACTTAGTGACAAAATTCAACATAGACTATATTTCTATTTCCCATATCTCATATTTAGTGCCAAAATTCAAGAAAGGCCATATTAGTAAGTGCCTTATCATCCTCTCAAACACATTGGTCAACAATAACCAGAAAATGGCCAATCCTTTTAATCATAGCTTAAAGTTTTGGAAGAATTTACTTTAAAGTTTGTCACCCCTTATATCACAAAATAATAAATATTCAGAAACTGCTTTTCTAATAGACTGACACATCCAGAAGAGATCCCTTTTCATCAGTCACCTCATTATTATAACAAGCAGGATTACAATGAGAGATAACAGAATCCAACATTCACATTAGGTAGTGTCACAGCTCACCTTTTCCCCTTTCCTGCACAATGACATCTGCATGTCACTAAATATAAGAACATGTAAAGAAAACTGTCCCAAGGAAATACATAGAGTCCCCTATAATGTCTAATGTCCATATCTCCAAATAGGCAAGAGAGCAGCTTCCATAAATGTACAGAAAACAGAATACAATAATCTGCAATCAGAAATACAGATTATAAAAAATTATCACAATCTGATTTCAATTAGTTTAAAAATGTATGTGACACATTCCCTTAAAGAAAAATAAAGAAAATATCACTAAACAGAGAATTGGATATTTTAAGAAATGTTTAATAGGTTAGAGTAGAGTAGGGCCCTGCCAAAGGAGTCTACCTTGTCGTGGTGGCAGGCTTAAAAAATCTTTTGGCCAAAACAAAAGCTGCTGGCTATGTATGTGATATAGTGTTTGATGGGAACTGTTAATGTGTGATTGGTAAGGACGTGGTGCAGAAGTGGAGTTTTTCCAAGATTGGGTGGTGGGAGTGTGGAAGATTCAAGAGATGGAGACGGAGCTGGGGTGGAGTTTCAAGGGGGCTCGAAAATTTTGCCAGAATGGGGTGCTGAAATTCCTGATGACAGCCCTGCTTCTTTATATATCAAAAATCACAGTCTCCTACTCTCCATAGGCTGGTGTTCAAAGGAGTACTGTCATGACAAGCACTGGCGTGTTCAGCAGACCCAAGGCTGTCATGGCAACCCTACGTGTAAACTATTTTGGGAAGAAGAGGTTAAATATAGGGGTAGAATCTCCTCTATTTGTGTTAGAACTCTCCTGTTAGGTTTTTTTGAGTTTGCTGGCCACATGACCATTTTTGCCTATTTAATCCGGCTCCGCCCTCCTTGCCTTGCTGGACTTCATTGTATTTACTACTCTTGAGCTAGCTTGGTTCTCTGTTGCCGTTCTCTGTTAGTTTTGCTAGGTCTTCTGACCTCTATGCTTTTTGTTGTGTGTTTGTCTTTGACTGCTACTATTTCTGCTAGGAGGCGTCCAACTTATCCCAGTCCCTAGTTCTTGTAGGGATACCTCCCTCACACCTATAGGTCTTCGTACAGACTAGCCGAGGACTTTAGCGGGTCTGATCGCAGGATCAGGTTCCCCGTTACATCGTAGGGATCTAGTTTAGTTCTATTGTAGGGACAGATCTCCTGTCTTTCCTTAGTCTCTGTAGCAGATCATAACAGTAAGTCCAGCCCTAAAAGAAAAAAAAAAAAAAAAAAAAATTTCTCTAAGGAAAGACCTCCAGTTTTCCATCATGGTCTCGGTTCAAGATTTGGCTCAACGCTTGCAGGGACTCTCTCTGGAGGTGGTCAAGCTCCAACAACACGTGAGTAGCTGTCCTGGAGCACATTTTGTTGAACCAAAGGTACGTCTGCCTGATTTATTTTTTGGCGAACAACAAGATTTTTTTTCTTTTAAAAATGCTTGTTTATTGTATTTTCGTTTGAGACCCGGATCCTCTGGTGATGAGTCACAGCGCATAGGGTTCATAATGTCACTTTTGCGCAAAGATCCTCAGGGATGGGCCTTCTCTCTCCAACCTAGTGATCCGTGCTTTAGATCAGTGGATAGTTTTTTTTCTGCTTTGTGTTTGTTGTACGATGATCCTGATCGTGTCTCATCTGCTGAGTCTGAATTAAGACGTTTGAGGCAGGGATCGGGTAATGTGGAAAAATATTGTTCTCACTTCCGTCGGTGGTCTGCCCAGGTGGGGTGGAACGATTCAGCTTTGAAAAGCTTGTTTCTTGCAGGGCTAGGTGAAAGGGTTAAGGATTTACTGATTGCTTATCCCACACCTGGAAACTTGCAGGAGGCAATGCAATTAGCTATACGGGTGGACAGGAGACTGCGTGCAAGGATTAATGAAAGCAAATCCTCTGCTATGTCAACTCCGAGTCTTGAGAGGGTCTGTGCTGACAATGGAGAGCCGATGGAGATTGGGGCGATGGCACCCCGCTCTCAGGAAAAAGACCGCAGGCTTTCTGAAGGCTTGTGCTTCTATTGCGGAAATCTTGGTCATTTTATTAAGAGCTGTGTGCTTCGTATGAAGAAAGAAAAAAAAATGGTCAGTCATGCCCGTATTGCCTGTTTAAATTCTAAGGGAGTATTCCTATCTGCCACTACTGCTGCTCAGGATGAATTCATTGAATTTCGGGTATTTTTGGATTGTGGTTCTACTCTGAATGTGATTGATGGGGGATTCTTGGAAAAACTTAGATTAGAACCTAAAACTTTGTCATCCCCTATTTCTGTGGTTTCTGTTGATGGCTCTCCCTTGAAGAGTGTTACTCACAAGGTCTGTGAATTTCCCCTCACTATTAATGGTATTCATCAAGAGAATTTGGATTTGGTGGTATTGGATAATTTGCCTTCTCCAGTAATATTGGGGTTACCCTGGTTAAAATTGCACAATCCTGTATTGGATTGGTCTACCAATGAAATTAAGTCCTGGAGCCCTAAGTGTTATGACAAGTGTTGTAATGGGCGCATTGCTGCTGTGGAAAAAGGGGAATTACCTGTACCTATTCAGGATTTTTGGAGAGTTTTTTCTGAGGAGGAGTCGCAAATTTTGCCTCCCCATAGAGACTATGATTGTACCATTGAATTTGTCCCTGGAGCGACTCTTCCTAAAAGTCGTTTATTTAATCTGACTATTCCTGAGAGAAAGGCTTTGGAGGAATACATACAGACAAGCTTGGCCGCCGGTCACATTAGGCCTTCCAAGTCTCCTGTGGCTGTTGGATTTTATTTTGTAAAAAAGAAAGATGGCGGTTTACGTCCTAGTCTGGACTTTCGTGAGATTAATAAAATTACTGTACGCAATCCTTACCCACTGCCATTGATTCCTGATTTATTTAACCAGTTAGTGGGGGCCAAGTGGTTCTCTAAAATTGATCTCCGGGGGGCATACAATTTGTTGCGCATGAAGGAGGGTGATGAATGGAAGACTGCTTTTAACACTCCTGTGGGTCATTTTGAGAACCTGGTTATGCCTTTTGGTCTTACCAATGCTCCAGCATTTTTTCAGAATCTTATTAATGACATCCTTAGACCTTTAATCGGCAAAAATGTGGTTGTGTATTTGGATGACATTCTGATTTATTCGCCTGATCTGGAGTCTCATTGACGGAGCGTACGTGAGGTATTACAGTTATTAATGGACAATTCGCTTTTTGCTAAGCAGGAGAAATGTGAGTTCGCTGTACAGAGAATTAGTTTTTTGGGCTACATTATCTCCAGTGAAGGTTTTGAGATGGACCCGGTTAAAGTTCAAGCTGTGCAGGAATGGCCTAGGCCTATTGGTTTGAAATCGATACAAAGGTTTTTGGGTTTCGCCAATTATTACAGAAAATTCATAAAAAATTTTTCTATTATTGTCAAACCACTGACCGATCTCACCAGGAAAGGTGCTAATGCGGTTCAGTGGACTTCTGAGGCCATTGAAGCTTTTGTGTTTCTAAAGGAGAGGTTCACCTCTGCTCCCATCCTTATGCAGCCTGATGTGACTAAGCCGTTTTTGGTTGAGGTTGATGCTTCTTCGGTGGGGGTCGGTGCGGTGTTGTCTCAGGAAAACAAGGATGGAGTACATCCCTGTGCCTTTTTTTCAAAGAAATTTTCTGAGGCTGATCTTAATTACGATATTGGTAATCGGGAATTGCTGGCGATTAAACTCGCATTTGAACACTGGCGTCACCTCTTGGAAGGTGCTGAATTTCCCATTCAGGTTTTCACTGATCATAAAAATCTGATCTATCTTGATGCTGCCAAGCGCTTGAATGCCCGTCAGGCTAGGTGGGCACTTTTTTTCTCGTGGTTTAATTTTTCCGTTACTTACATCCCGGGTACCAAGAATGTTAAAGCGGATGCTTTGTCTCGCAGCTTTTCTCCCATGGTCGGTGTTGAGGAGGAAGAGGAGACCATTTTACAAGAAGGTGTTGTGATTGCTGCTTTGGACTCCGTTTTGGAGGATGAGATTCTTAAAGATCAGGAGAATGCCCTATCTAACACTCCCCATGGGAGGTTGTTTGTGCCTAGGACCTTTAGGAGAGATTTGTTTGTTGAGTGTCATGAGTCTCGGTTGGCAGGTCATCCAGGAATTTCTGAGACCAAGAGACTTGTGGGTCGCAGTTTTTGGTGGCCTGGATGGCAGAAGGAAGTCATTAAGTGGGTGCGCCAATGTACTGTGTGTGCAAGTTCCAAGTCTTCGCATGCTCCTGCTGCGGGGTTGCTTTGCCCTCTGGAGGTTCCTAGTGCACCTTGGACACATCTGGCTATGGACTTTATTACTGACCTTCCCCCCTCTGAAGGTTTCACGGTCATCTGGGTGGTCGTGGACCGTTTTAGCAAGATGTGTCACTTGGTTCCCTTCATCAAACTGCCCTGCGCTAAGACACTCGCTAAGGCCTTTGTCAAGGAAATTGTCAGACTACATGGTGTTCCTACTGACATTGTTTCTGATAGGGGACCTCAGTTCGTGGCTCGTTTTTGGCGTGCCTTTTGTGACAGGTTGGGAGTTCATTTGTCGTTTTCATCCGGATATCATCCTGAGTCTAATGGCCAGACTGAAAGGAAGAACCAGGATGTTGAGCAGTTCTTGCGTTGTTTTGTGGCAGACAATCAAGAGGGGTGGTCTGAGTTTCTGCCACTTGCTGAATTTGCTCTTAACAACCATACATCCTCTTCTGCTGGGTGTTCGCCTTTTTTTTGTTGTTCTGGGAGACATCCGTCTTTTGGGTCATTCTCCAAATTGGTTTCGGCTGTGCCTGAGGAGGAGAGCTTTTCCGGTGATTTGGAGAGAGTTTGGACGGATGTGCGTGGTAATCTTCAGGAGGCTAACAAAAAATCTAAGAGGTACTTTGATAGGAAACGGCAAGAGGTTTTGTTTGCTGTTGGTGACATGGTTTGGTTGTCCTCTAAGAATCTGCGATTGAGGATTCCTTCTAAAAAATTGGGTCCCAAGTTCGTAGGGCCCTTTAAGGTGCTTCAGATTGTTAACCAATCTGCTGTTAGGTTGGAGGTTCCTACGTCCTGGAAGATTAACCCGGTGTTTCATGTTTCTCTATTGAAAAAAGCTGATGTGTCGGATGGTGACGCCTCTGCCACTGTTTCTCCGGTGGTGGAGGACGGGGAATATGAAATTTCCCGCATCCTAAATTCTAGACAGTATAGAGGGAGTTTGCAGTATCTCGTCGCTTGGAAGGGTTTAGGACCTGAGGATAACTCATGGGTGAGGGCGGATGATGTTTCTGCTTCCAGACTTGTCAGAGCGTTTCACAGGAGGTTTCCTGGTAAGCCTGGGCCTAGGGGATCCGGAGGATCCTCTTAGAAGAGGGGGTACTGTTAGAACTCTCCTGTTAGGTTTTTTTGAGTTTGCTGGTCACATGACAATTTTTGCCTATTTAATCCGGCTCCGCCCTCCTTGCCTTGCTGGACTTCATTGTATTTACTACTCTTGAGCTAGCTTGGTGCTCTGTTGCCGTTCTCTGTTAGTTTTGCTAGGTCTTCTGACCTCTATGCTTTTTGTTGTGTGTTTGTCTTTGACTGCTACTATTTCTGCTAGGAGGTGTCCAACTTATCCCAGTCCCTAGTTCTTGTAGGGATACCTCCCTCACATCTATAGGTCTTCGTACAGACTAGCCGAGGACTTTAGCGGGTCTGATCGCAGGATCAGGTTCCCCGTTACATCGTAGGGATCTAGTTTAGTTCTATTGTAGGGACAGATCTCCTGTCTTTCCTTAGTCTCTGTAGCAGATCATAACAATTTGTATCTCAATCCGCCTGTTGGTAGACCCAAAATGACATAAAAGCGATTTTGTATCATAAAATATAAATTTTATTGAATGATATTTAAAGTTATACAAAGACAATAAATAAGGAAAGGAGGGGAGGGGTTGGGGATAGGAGAGGACAGCTACAGAGGCAGGATGAGATGGTAAAGATCCTGCAAGGAGACTAACATCCCTAAACCAGCATAGATTGTATCACAAATGTGAGTGTAAGCTGCCGGCCAGGTAATATAATGGTAAAAAACCAAGCATAGATCGTATCAAAAGGTACCTTCACATAAGGAGCATTGATAGCAAAGGTAGGTATAACATGTGGCTTTCAAGGTAATAACCTTATAAGGTAAGTCAGTGACAATAGTAGGTATAACATGTAACAAGAAAAGGTAATAATAGACAATAGATTCAGAGGTTACATTATAAAAGATATCGTCATTGTCAAAGATTTCCATTACCTTGTGCCATAAAGATAAGATCTAAGGCAGCGTGCACTAAGATGCTGGGGGGGGTGTAGCAGCCGCAGGTGGAGCTTCCCTCCATTCGCAACTGTTAGAAGCAGATGATAGCTGAATAACACAGCCGTCATCTGCCAGCTCAGTTCCCAAGTCCACATCAAAGAACAGGGATGTATGTTATTTTTTTTATAAACATTTTATTTTATTGTTTTACTTTTTTTATTTTAGTCCCTATACAGAACGTGAACCTGGTTGCTTCATTGCGCGATGCTGCGAGGCATGATTTAACATTGCAGCTGTGGGGGCCATTGTGTAGGTTTATTGACTAAGAAAGCCCCCTAACTTTATTTAACAACCTAGATGCCACTGTTACTATAGGTTGCGGCATCAAAGAGGTAAATTAAAGATAACAGCTAGGATCAAAGACATTGACTGCTCAGTTCCTGCAGGAGCCCCTCAGTGATCCAGCTGGAATGGCGCCACCACCGGAGGTGAGTATAGCTGCTATTACTTTACTTTGTGGAAACAGTAATTGAGAAGGGTTAGTCCTAGTAGTGGACAACCCTTATATAGACTAAGGGCTTGATTCATTAAGGGGTTTATGTTGAAATTGTGTAAAACTCCTTAACAGTGATGAGCGAGCGTGCTCACCACTGCTCGGTACTCGCCTGAGCATCACCCTGCTCGACATGCTCGGCGAGTATTTTCGGGGTTGCTCGGGCGGGAGCTCTGTTCCCCGCCATGCATGTTTGGCTCTCTTTAGAGAGCCAATGACCATGCAGGGATTGTTTGCCACACACTGTAATGTCGTAGCCATGTTGGTTGTGGCATTACAGTGATTGGCTGGCCGAATAGCGTCATCGAGTCTATATAAGACCGGGCGCCGCTATGCTCATCAAAGCCTATCCCGGAAACAGGCAGAGTAAGGAGAGGTCCTGCTGTGTGAGGGAGAGAATTGGCGGTGTAATAGTTACATATAGGTAGTGGTACTCCAGGAGTATGTATATATATATATCCATCTGAACTAACAGTTCTTCTGAGGACTAATCCAGCTGCATATATTAATCCTGATAGCACGAGTTAGGCAGGCAGGCAGGGTTTGTGGCAGTGTACACAGCACAAGAGGGTCCACTGCACGTTCTGTCTGCTCCTGCTGTTACAGATATCCGTAGACATAGCCCCAGATATCAGGGGCCAGAGCTATTTTTTTTTATGTTAATCCTGATCATTTGCTTAAAAAAGCAATCCAGAGTACACCATTTTACTTCTCCATTTGCTTGTTAGCACTGCAGAATACAGCCAGATCTTTTCCATCATCAGACATGATCCCATATTACAGCGATAAAAATTCAGAAATGTGTAGTGAACGTGGAAAATATTATCCTTCATTTACAGTTTGTAGCAGTTTGTCAGTGAAGCTATTCACACGTGGTCGCTGTGAATAATAGGAAACTACAAGCCCGCTATTTAAAACAGTAGGCGTCCATCAGACATATCACATATAACTGCGGTACAAATCCAGCCATTTGTAGCGATCGTGTAAAATATTGTCTTCCATTTACAGTTTGTAGCAGTGTGTCAGTTAAGCTATTCACAAGGGCGCATTGAGGAGCATTTTTGTTTTTGGTTATTTATTTTGCCTTATATACAAGTCATTACCTTGGAAAGGATGTTCCTTGACATTTTTCCCACGAAAATCCATTTTGGTTTAGTTTTTGTATGTTTCATTGTGAATCCGTAAAAGTGGGGTAATACTCTGACAACATTGTTCACAGCAGTGACCTGGGAGTCAGAGATGCTTCCAGGGGTCTTCCCCATGCTGTTCCCATGCCATTTGAGCATGGACAGTTTTTGGCCCCCTGCAGACCTCCGGGGTGGAGGGGGTGTCACCGAAAAAATGCTCGAGTTTCCCATAGACTTAAATTAGGCTCATTGCTGGGGTCGAGCACTCGAGCATTCCAATTTGCTTGATTCGAGCAACTAGAACCCGAGCATTTTAGTGCTCGCTCATCACTACTCCTTAATAAGTTGCAATGTTTAGCATAAACGCCAGCTCCACTATTATGAGATAGAATGTGCAGGATATAGACGGGGCGCGGCTACTCAAATCATGATACATTATGCCACTCTAGTGGTGTAACTTACTCCAGAAGTGTACTCCAGTCACTAATTGGAGGACACGTTTGGCTACAGCGCATGCTGGTTATCAGATACACCTAGTCCATGAAGAGTCATACTCTACTTAATGAATAAGGCACATTGTACTCCAGCAAGCCCCTTCATTAAAACTTATGTGCGTAACGCCAGTCTAAATGAATGTGCTTCTAAATGTACACAGAGAAGCCTCAACTGAATAAAACTTAAGGCACCAACAAAAAAGTATAACCAAATTTTAGTTTACAAGCAACTTATTACTTATATACACTATTAAAGGGAATCTGACGGCAGGTTTTTGCTATGTAATCTGAAAGCAGCATAATATAGAGCAAGAAAGCCTGATTCAAGCAATGTATCACTGACTGGACTGCTTGGTACAGTTTTGATATAATCCATGCTTTATCTGCTGTTGATATAGCAGCGCTATAAATGCTGAGCTCGATGTAACCCCTCCCCCACCGCTGATTGGCAGCTTCCTATGTACACTGTACAGTTTCAGAAAACTGCCAATCAGTGGTAGGGGCGGGGTTACACAGATTAACCTGACTGGCCTGCACATGAGACCTAGTCAGGCTGTGATAATCTCCTGCTGATAAATTAATAAAATTCAGTGAAACACATATGGTGTCAACATGTGCACTATACCTCTAAATTCATTGAACGGTACAGTTTTTTTTTTAAATGTGGTCACTTTGGGGGTTTCTGCTTTTCTGGTACATCAGGCGTTCTGCTGATGTGACATGGCACCCCAAACCATTCTGGCCACATACTGGAGATTTGTATTTTCAGGAGAAAATTGTATTATGATTTATAGGGTCCAATTTTTCTTGTTATCCTTGCAAAACGTTGGGGCTAAACCAACATTTTGGTTGAAAAAATGTCATCCTTCAATTTCACCTCCAAGTGTTTAGTGACTTGTCACCCGGTTTAAGATGCTCACTACACCCAGAAATGAATTCCTTGAGGGATACAGTTTCCAAAATGGGTTCAATTATGGGAGTTTTTGTGGGTTTCTCACCTTATGGGCTCTTGAAATATGACATGTCATCTGCAATCTATTCCAGGTAAAATTGTGAGCCAAAAGTTTTATAGCGCTTCTTCCCTTCTGAGCCCAAAGAGTAGTCTCCGACCACATATGGAGTATTGATGTACTCAACGTTACCCTTGTAAAAATGAAAATTTGTGGCTTCTTCAACATCTTAGTGGAAAAAAACTTTTTTTTTCTTTTTCAAGGCCTAGTGTTATAAAATTCTCTGAAATGCCTGTGGGTTCAAGATGCTCACCCCACCCCTAAATGAATTCATAGTGGGTGTAGTTTTTATAATTTGGGTAATTGTGGGAGGTTTTGGATTTTAGCACTTCAGGAGCTCCGCAAATGTAACATGATGTTTATAGTCTATCTCTTCCAAAATAGCTTAACAAAGGCCAAATAGCGCTCCTTTCCTTCTGAACCCAGCTATGGGCCCCAAAAATAGGTTTCAGCCTCTTATGGGATTTCAGTGTACTGAGACATTTGGGGCTAAAGTAACATTTTCATAGAAAACATTTTTCTTGTTCCAATGTTATAAACTTTTGTGAAGCATCTTTGGATCTAAAATGGCCAGCATACCCTTAGTTGAATTCCTTGAGGAATGCAGTAACTAACATGGGGCCTTTTCTAGGGGCTTTCCGTTCTTTGGGCACCTCAGGAGCTCTGCAAATGTGACATGGCATATGGAATCTATTCCAGCCAAAATTGTGCTCCAATGTAAAATTTTGCTCCTTGCCTTTCAAGCCCTGCCGTTTATCCAAAAAGTATCTTCCAGCCACATGTGGGGTGTTGGCCCAAAATTAATTGTCTATTTTCTTCTGCTCCGTTACTGAAATGACAAAATTGGGAGCTAAAGTAACATTTTTGTGCATAAAAAGTAATTTTTCATTTAACAGCATGAAGCCCTGTGGGGTATACAAAATTTCTCAATACAGTTTTGAATATCTTGAGGGGTACACGTGACATAGGCCCCTCAAAATCACTTCAAATGTGTAAAGGGCCCCTAAAAAAAGAGAGTTTGGAAATCTCATTGAGAAAAAGAAAAATTACTGCTAAACTTTTAACCCTTATAAAAAATCCTAACAAAAAAATATCAATTAAAAATAGAGCGTATTTAATGTAGACATATGGTAAATGTTATTTATTTAAAAAAATTCTGCAGTATGGCACAAAAATAAAGTTTTTAGGGACATAAAAATTTCAAAGTTCAAAAATGGAGATTTTTTCAAAATATATGCATCAAATTTCTATTTCTTTAATATAAATGCCAATCATATTAACCTAAATCTACCACTAACATAAAATACAACGTGTCAAAAAAAAAATTATTACCACATAAAATAGCACATTGGTTTAAAAAATTTGGCCTGGTCAGGAAGGTGAAAACTACCTTAGACGGGAAAGGGTTATTCCCAATATATGTGATAACTCTGAAGTGGAGCAGACTCCACAATACAAGCTGTTCACATTATTACATAGATTTCTTAGACCCGATGAGGCTTGTTTAGTTACGTTGAAAATCCACTTGCTTTTGAGCTGAAGCATTTCCACCTGTTCACATGGGCCAATAAATACACCATTTTTGATGTAATTTTCTATAAAGTGCTACCCTCTTTTTCGCTGACTTATGTGCCATAGCTTGGTGGGTTGCAGTCTGTGTGCTGGAGCCTTTCTTTATGCTTTTCCAGCTCCTTTTTTTGTTAATCTATCTATCATCTACATTTTGCATTAGTAACCATCCTCCAAATCCCCTTGTCCGGCCACTTTCTGAATAGTTTGGATATTCTATTTGGACACATCACGGCTCATGGAAGAAATAAATCACATAATGACAGCACATCCATATAAAAAACATTCTGTTTCATTATGAAGCTTACAACAGAGTGGCAGGTGACAAGACATAAATACCAGAGATATTATCAAAATCCAAGTTAAAAACAGCATCACTAAATATGCAGGGAATCGATTGTACGCGCCAAGAGACTGTATTTTTATTTGCTCAAAATAGGAGAAGGGGAGCAAAAAATGTAAAACATAATTCACACTTAGTTTTGGGTGATGAGTATAAATGACAGTGAAGTGGTAACTTATAATAAGGAACATACACTGGTAACACAATGACGTTCCTGTAAGTATAACATGTTGTAATGATGGGACATTCATTCCATGCTATGACAAACTAGCGTAACTCTCTCAGCAGTAATGTCATCTTCCACCTCTTCACATCGTCTGCACTGACTTGTGGTATTTGCCAATTACGGAAACAGCGAGTGACGGCAAAAACCAGTGCGTCGTTATACCGTGATATACAAAATGGGTTACATCTATATAAATGTCACCAATTCCTTATAACCCCATGCACTGCTCTCACTGAGATCACTTGGTTGCACATTAACTTTACATACAAATGATGAAATATATACATATAACAAAATCCCTTTAATCGGGCATCCGATAGTCCAGAAGTTCTGATTATCTGGCATCTGACCTGTACATTGGACTTTCTTCCTAGAGATTCTCTAGGTAGAGTTCATCCACAACATATACATGGCAGTCCAATAATCCAGTGTATTAGTTCATCTGTCACCTCTCAGGTCCCATCAAAGCTGAATTAAAGACATTTTATTGTATATATACATACAACACTCAAGCACCCAGATTTCTAGGGGTTTGTCCTGATTCTTAGACCCCATGTGGGGTGCAGCTTGAGAAAGGGCAACGTCACATATAAATATGGGAGAGACATGTCACATTAGATTTGTCTTCTATACTTTCCCACTTGCGTTCACTCGAGGATGACAGAAAATGAGACATATTCAGCATCTTCTTCATTCTTGCAACCTAAAGAGGCAAGTCTAATAATACAAGTGCAGCAACCGACCTCATGGCAACACCGATAATCCACACAATTGTCGCCTCCAACACAAGAAGCTATTTTGAGTAGAATCTTAACCAGTTTGTCTACGAATATGATTATTAATGCTTATTTTTGGGTTTTGTTATACATTTTTTCTATAACATGTTGGACATCAATACAGTATATACTTATATTGCTGTTTTTGATTTAAACATTTGCGCACTATGCAATTAAAAATATAGTCATTCGTATAACATGTCTTTTACAATTTGTACCACTAGAGGTCTCTGTTGTACTCTATCCAGTGGCTTCAAATACGCTGCACGCAGTACCAAACGTCACCACTAGAGTGAAATTCAGAAATCTCAGCTGCTTGTAAACAAGGGACGCCTTGGCTTTCACAATCATTGTCTTTCTTCATTGCTTCTTATTATTTCATTACTTGGAAAGATAATGTAAACTAATCCAAAGCCCTATCCTAAAATACATTTACGATCCCTTGTAATGCATACTTAACTATTGTAAAGTATTGTCCAATTAGAATTCCATTACTACTGAATCTAAAGAAATATTCAATGTGGTCACTTATTTCTCACCAACCATTTGCATCTTTATTTTACTTTTAGCATAAATCTATAATTCTTCCTCCATTACTAGAATGATAATCGTTTTTTTTTGTATTTTTAATTTGCATCCTGTCTCTTTAAAATAAATGTAACCGTACTTCCTAAATGATAAAGTTTATTTTTAAGTTATTTTATTGCATTTTCTATTATTATAATAGTCCTATGAACCTCCTGTCTCAGGTGACGTCCGGAGAAGGGCGTTCTTACCCTACAAGCTTCGTCTGGCCGGTCCGATCACCAGTGTAGTTAGGGCCAACTTGTAACTACTATGTTTCTGCAGGAATCAAAAATTAAAAAAAGGCACAAATTATCTGTAAACGCCATACTTTTCTCTCTTAGGGAACACATTCGTAAAGTACAGTGAAAAGCAAAGCGTTTCATCACATTGTATGAACAGTACTTTGCACATGAACGTTTCCAGTCAGAGATCCAAACCCATATAGTATGTCTCAGAAGGTAACAGAAAGGACAGGAAAGGGTTACTCAGCTGCACAGAGATTTCAGAAAATCCGAGATAAAAGACGTAATAAAAAAGGAAAGAAAAAACAACCATAAAATTATAAAGCTTGTAAACAGACAATTGGAAATACTCTTTATTCATGGAAAAATATCATAAAAAAGTACCACTCTGAAGTAAAACTGCCGGAGTTTCCTTCCTGCGCAGTTTCGAGGAGGAACACTTGAGCGCAACGTGGAGTCCACCGATATTCACGTGGGTGAGAGCTAGAAAAGTCACCAGGGCGTCCTTGGTAGGTGAACGGCTGTTGTGCTTGTCGCGTTTGAGGCAAATTTTAGATCGTTTGGCACCAAACGTATTTTGGCCTTGGAGGGAAGAAAAGTTCATGATTGTAGGACTTCTGATGTGGGCTGTGACATGTCCATTGTTCTCATTTGGATTGTAGAGATTTCTTAATTTCATTGACATCCATCTGGAATAAAAATGGATAGAGAATGTTTAGAGCAACAACTGTTTCTTGTACAAAGAAAAGAAGAACCCCCTGGACCTTCAAGATAGTCCTGGACCCACCTCTGAGGCCCACCATCAAGATCCAATGGAACCACTACCTCCACCTGAGGTAAAAAGAAAGGAACTCACCGTGGGAAGCAAAAGCCCAGCGCTGACAGGAATCACTGAAGAGCAGCAGTGAGTAAACTCCCTCTACCCCGGAGCAGCACCGCACGCCTCACTAATGACACGGAGCGCCGTGCCAGCAACAGAGCGGGCAGCGCCAATGTCATTCAGAAGCCGGGCTACTTACCAGCTCAGGAGAAGTCCCTGCACTTGGAGAATCCCCTCTTGACAGACACTAGCAACGCGCCGCAATCACGCTGTTTAATAGCAGAGCTTCTGGATACTGAGCATACAGCGCAGCTCCAAGATAAATGATGACAGGCAAAGATGAGGAACTGTCTGATAATATTATTACATATACTTCCAGTACTGCCCCTATTAATATGGACACATCGTTCACATTAGGTGGATCTCATACAAGGAATAAAAGAAAGAAGCAGGCAAGTGGCATAAAGGGTAACAATGATAATAAAAAGGACTTACACTCATCTGAAACAGATGATGGTTCAGAGGACATATCTCCCAATTTGACCCCCTCTAAACATAGAGCTAAAAGGGACCATACAACTTCTCCTGATATGTCTCCTATTCTGATACCCATTAATAGATATAGTGACAACGCAAACACAATTTTAATAAAAGAGAAACCTGTTAATCTTTCTCCATCAGAAAAATACTTGCTAGACCTCCATTCATCTTTCATTCAACAACTGAACATAATTATGGTCAATGGATTCCAAAGCCTAAATACAATACTGAAAAGATATTAATCAGAAAATCAATGACACAAATAAAAAAGTAAAATCCCCATATCTGGCACACAATACGCTTTGGAAAAGGATCATTGTTTACTTAAAAGCAAAGTTAAAACATTAAAATTAAAACTTACAGATTTAGAGGACCGCAACAGGCGGAACAATCTAAAATTTAGGGGAATACTTGAGAATGTTTCCCCGTCACAAATGGCTCCATATATTAAAGACTTAATATATAAAACACTACCATCGGTTCCTAATGCAAAACTGACAACAGACAGAGCCCATAGGCTACCAAAACCTAGTTTTCTGTCAGGAGACACTTCAAGAGAAGCGATTGCGAGAATACATTTCTTCCAGACTAAGGACCGGTCGCCTTCTGGACTATCTAAAGAAAAATTAATATCTACCTCCTCCTTACCAGTCAATAAAAATATTTCTGGACTTCTCAAAAGAGATATGCTAGGAAAATCCTTTGCTGGCATAACTAGCATCTTAAGAGCGAATAACATTTCGTATAGTGGTGTTTTTCTGCTAGACTCATAGTCTTCTTCAATGGAAAAGCCAACCTTATTCAAGACCCAAAGGACGGACGGAATATGTCCGAGAATGGTCACAATCCAGAACAAGGAAGAAAAGTAGACCCTCAGAGTAAATTCATTTTAAAGGTCTAACCATAAGTGGCTACATCATTATTTTATTGCGCAAATACTAGTATTTGAGATGTCCATAAGGCAGTACTTAGAGGGATCCTTATCCAACTCAATGCACAACACAAAAGGAAAACAAAAGAAAATATATAAAAAAATCACCCAAAAGATTAGCAAGGCAGTGGCAAAACAACAACAAAATCCGACGGAAAAAAACTCACTTTGCCATAATAAGTCTTAGAGCTGAACTTAAATCCAAGATGGAATCAACTACATACACCCGCAAGCTATAGTGGAACAATTTGCTACATTTTATTCTTCCCTATACAATCTGAAAGACGATAAAGAAACTACCCAATTAAATATTAAATGAATAAATAATTTCCTTTCAGAAGAACTCCCGCAATTAAACTCAGAGCAAATTAAATGATTAAATTCCCCTTTCTCTACTAACAAAACTGATATTGCCATCAAGAAATTGCAGGAAAATAAATCCCCCGGACTTGATGAATACCCACCGAATATTATAAATTATTTAGACATCATCTCTCTAACCCCCTAACCTCTGTTATATCAAGCGACCAACAATGGCCTATTCTCAAATGAATCCCTAATAGCCACCATTGTTGTTATACCTAAACAAAATAGTAATTCTGAGGAGATGTCGAACCAAAGGCCGATATCTCTTCTAAATACAGACATTGAAAATATACGCTAAGCTAATATCTGAAAGATTCATTAAAATTATGCCTATACTAATTCATTCTGATAAAGTAGGGTTTTATTAAGGGAAGACAAGATGACACAAAAAGACTTTTAAATTTACTTATATATGTGGAAAAACAAAAATTGTCTTCCATACTACTATCTTTAGAAGCCGAAAAGACATTTGTTCGCATCAACTGGGATTTCACGGTCGCCACTTTAAACGAATTTGGATTTCAAGAACAAATTCTTAAAACTATTACTGCTCTTTATTCATGCCCTTCAGCAAAGATCCAAATTAACAATTTACTCTCTAAAACCTTTACTATTACTAATGGTAAACGTCAGGGAAGTCCATTATCTTCACCCTTATTTGATCTCATAATGGAACCCTTTGCTGAAATTACCAGAACCAACGACCTCATAAAGGGAATCCCACTTAATTTTAGACAACATGAAATTAGTTTATTTGCGGTTGACACGTTCATTTCCATTACTGACGCTATCAACTCACTAAGAGTTATTACCCAAAATATCAAAGAAATTTCAGCGGTTTCCAATTATAAAATAAATGCCAAAAAAATCAAAAATGTTAATTTTTTTCTTAGATTATCAATTTACAAAATTAATGGAAAAATCCCATAATCGCTATTTTGGAATCAAATTCACTAACCTTTTACATAAAATCCTAGATGAGAACTTAAACATATTGCAAAAGCAAATCCAAATAAGCATTGGCAACTATGATAAATCTAACACTTCGTGGATGAGTAGGATTACTATCTACAAAATGATTATACTACCAAAATTACAATATATTTTCAGAACAATTCCTATCCTAGTCCCAGAAATATGGATTAAATCTCTTCATAAACAACTGTCAAATTATAGATGGCAAAAAAAGTTTCAGAGAATTGCAAAAATGTTACTATTCAAAAATAAAAGGGGGAATTGCCCTACCAAATATCCAGGCTTCTTCTGAAGCGAATATTATTATTCAAAGCAGAAAATAGCAGAAAACGAATCAATTATAGACTTCCTCTCCCTAAAAACTTTTCATAATCTTCCAGAAGAGGAATTGTACAGCCAGACTAAAGAAAGCCTTTGTGGACTACTCTGATTCATGTTGGAGATACTGTGGACAAAAAGCCAACTTACCGTATTTTTCGGACTATAAGAAGCCCTTTTTTCCTCCAAAATTTTGGAGGAAAATGGGGGGTGCGTCTTATAGTCCAAATGTTGGAGGGGGGGGGGGTTGTATATATATGTGGGGTGTGGGGGGAGCAGCAGCGGTGGAGGAGCGGGGAACAGGAGGCAGCAGCCGCCCGCTGCAGCCTACATTGTCCCCGCTGCTAAAGAAAATGAATATTCAGTGCTCCCCACGCTCCTTACTAGCAGCACACAGTATAGACGCAGCGCTGCTCCTGCTGTTGCCAGAATTGCCTGTGCTCGCTGTTAAAGGGCATGAATATTCAACCTCTCTCCACGCCCATGGGCATGGAGAGGGGGTGAATATTCATGCCCTTTAATAAGCAGGATCACGCGGTAGCCCGGCAGCAGCAGGAGCCGCAGCGCGGCTACGCTGTGTGTCGGCTATGAAGGAGCATGAAGTCACTGCTCCCCGTGCACACAGTACCGGCATTGGGAGCAGTGACTTCCGGCAGCTGATCTCTCCTTGCGCATGGTAGTGACGCCATGCGTGGCTCACATGGAGAGATCAGAGTGGGCAGGCACGATGAAGCGCTGGAGGAGAGAAGAAAGGTGAGTAGGAGTGTTTTTTTTTTAATGTGCAGCATGATAGGGATTAGGGGTACCATGCATACTAGGATAAGGATGAGGGGGCCATACATACCAGGGTAAGGATGAGGGGGCCATACATACCAGGGTAAGGATGAGGGGGCCATACATACCAGGGTAAGGATGAGGGGGGCATACATAACAGGATAAATATGAGGGGGCCATACATAACAAGATAAATATGAGGGGGCCATACATACCAGGATAACGCTGAGGGCGGCATACATAACAGGATAAAGATGAGGGGGCCATACATACCAGGATTAGAATGAGGGGCCATACATACCAAAAGAAGGATGAGGGGTGCCATGCATACCAGGATAGGGATTAGGGGTGCCATGCATATCAGGATGGGGATTGCTGTGCCATTCATACCAGGATAGGGATTAGGGGTGCCATGCATACCAGGATAGGGATTAGGGGTGCCATGCATACCAGGACAGGGATGAGGGGTGCCATGCATACCAGGACAGGGATGAGGGGTGCCATGCATACCAGGATAGGGATGAGGGGTGCCATGCATACCAGGATGGAGGGATGCCAGGCATACCAGGATGGGGATGGGGACCACGTATAAAAGGAAGGGGAGAGACATATATACCAGGATGGGGGATATTGTCAGAATTGGGGAACATTACCCCTATACCAGTGTCAGCAGAAGACCCCCTCCCCCTTAAAAGTGCATCATGAACACATTTTTAGCTTAATTTTTTTTTTTTCCTCCTCTAAAACCTAGGTGCATCTTATGGTCCGGTGCGTCTTATAGTCCGAAAAATACGGTATTTCATATCTTTTGGACATGTTCTAAAGCTGCATTAATATGGAAAGAGATCTTTAAATTGTTGAATAAAATCAACAACTCTACAGTTAATATTTCACCACAACTAGCCCTTCTATCTCTTGACTCAAATTTACTCCCACAGAAGATAAAACATATTTCCATTCATATATTGGCTATAACAAAGCTACTTATTGAATCTAAATGGAAGTCAGTTAATGTTCCTACTATCTCAGAAATTATAGATAAAATGTTAGTTCACAATTCTTTAGAACATTCCTATGCGTTAAGAAACAGCTCTCTTAAGAAATACTATTCTATATGGTCTTTCTGGATCTGGATACTGGATACTTTTCCCTGAATAAGAATACCTCTCCAAACAAATAACATCTTTTAGCCAGAAAGTATACAAATCATTTATTATTTTAACATAATTAAACTGAAATCCTGTGATGCCATAACAAGGATTTATACTATAGATGATCTATTTTGTTTTCACCTCCCTTTCCCCTGTTTTCCTCATTCATCCTTCCCTTTTTTCCCCATCCCATTCCTCTCTCTCTTTCCTTCCTTTCTTTCCTTTCTTCCTCTCCAGCTATCCTTTTCCAGATTTTTCCTCCAAGTTAAAAGTTTTGTTAGGATGATGTAACTGTTGTAATACTACTATACTGTCTTTATCATATTTTATTTTCCCTTTCCCTTCTTTTGTAAAACATCCCTTAATAAAAAGTATATTATTGAAAAAAGACAACTGGATTTTCTTTACACCGTTTTAATGAGTAAGCCTATGATTGATGATGTACTAACAGGACTCTGAGAATTTCAGACTTTTATCATATCACTGGAACCTGTGGTCAGAGCACAACTACAGCATACATTTCCAAACTACTATTTCGGAAGGGCTTCAAGTCAAATATTGTGTACCTGTAATCGAAGACGAATCTTCTTTTCTTCATCCAGCTCGGACAGTAATTGTTTTATTTCTTTTCTAAAATAAAAATACAAGAACGATGGAATTAATTTTCTGGGGTAACCTCGAGTATACTAAACTATACTTTAAAAGGCAGCAAAGTGAAGAACAAGGACAATGAAACATGTGGAGAATCCGAATAACCAAATAGTTTGAGTAGGAATCTGACTCCTGAAATACTGCTTGGGGTAAGCTGTGCTGAGATCTGAGATGATATGTGCTCCACAGATTATCTATTTCACAGTCTTCTTTGCATATACTGAATAATACATAGGGAGAAGCATCTTATTTTCAGATAATTTTCATCTAATATATCACCCTGTGCTTATATTGGACACAGACAAATGTTCACCAGAAAAGCAACAAATGTTCAGATGACAAATGCTCATTTGCAAAAAAAACAAATATATATAAAAAAATAACAGTCAGCTGATGTGGACACATCATCCTGGGTTCCACATCGAGCCTCTTAATAATCCTAGGCCTACATATGTTTAAGCATAGAGCCCATGAATTTACTGCTTACGCATGGACCAATGTTTCAAGCCTAGTCTGGACAGGATCTGAATAATTCTGATGCTGAAGCCTCAAATTCATAGTTGAGCTCTCACCCCATTGCAAGATACCAGTGGTACAACCTACACCTACCACCTAAAAAACCCTTCATCTTTGGGTTGGAGTTTGGTTTGTTTGGCTTGCGAGACCTCTGAGGCTGGAAATACCCAAGGGGGCAGGTTCTGAGGAGACATGGCAGTGACAGTCCACAAAAGGATTACCCACTATGATGATTGTACTGGATCCCTAGGAGGAGATGCGACACAGTATTCATCTCCAGGAGAGACTCAGACAACCAAGTGAGAATCAACTGAACCAATCAGTTATGTATTTATGTGCGTCCACTATAATCACACCTAGGTCAATCCCTGCTGTGCCATAGTTACATGTGCTACCCTATCATCTCCTCTACTCTGCTGCCAGATACACCAGGCTCCTTATTGCTGGTCTGGTGATATGCTCAGTGACTATACGACCTGCTTCAGACACTACATCACATTAGCCAAGAGACTCCACTGTCTTATATTTCAATTTACTCCATCCTTCTCGCATTTTAATATGGCACTAAATATAAAGACGTTTTTGTTCCACTGACCATCCATTTAAATTATTGAAATTAATTACTTTGGTGCTACCTATCGTTGGCAAATAGAACTCACAGATTGTATAGATTATAATATATCATGCATCCCAGAATTTCACTACAAGAAAGAACTAGTCTGTCCCAAATGCTCCACCATAGTGACGTCTACAGTCACTACCATCAAGAAATCTACCCCCCCTTTGCACTCAGGCCTGAGTAATTCTAGATCAGTGATCCCCAACATTTCTTACCTTGGGAATCGCATTCAGCTCTGAGAGAGGGTCATGAGCAACAACCAGAGCCCCCCGACTAGTGACATCCAGATCCCGCTCCCTATCCCACAGTAGTTACACCCAGAGCCCCATTACTGGTATAATAACAGCCAGAACTTCCCCATAGAAATAAAACCAAGGCAGTGTGCTTACATACAGGGGTTCTCACCGCACTCATATTCGGTATTCTCGCAGCAGGCACTCCCACCACATTATTGCATCCAACTTCAAGCAACCCTTTAACTAGCAGTATCATCTTATCTCCAGTCTCATCTCCAGACTTCATTTATCTCTCCAACTCTTAAAGGGGTTGTCCACTACTAGGACTAGGACACCAGTATTGATATGGTGCAGGGCTCACGTGACATAACCGCACGAGAGCCCCAGAATGTGAGTGCCGACACCACTGGAACTGCGCCAGCACGGGAGGTGAGGACAGGGGTTTTTATTTTAACGAGGGCAAACATTCAGAGTGATAAAGGGTTGTCCTAGTAGTGGACAACCTCTTATATATGAGCATCTAGACCTGCTCTTCTGTATGGGGTTATTCACAAACGTCAGGAACTAGAGACCTGCTCTTCATATCTGTTTGTTAGACATGGTGCTAAGGCAACAAGCTGACACACAGCCGCGAGCCACACATTATAGGTCTGCGAGCCACAGGTTGGGGAGCCCTTTTCTACACCTTGTACTGTACAAGATCTCATTTTTCTTTTTCTCCTCTTAGAGCACTGTCCCAATGTTTTAGATTCCCAGTGGATCTCACTATATACCAGCAGAAGAAAGATAGGTACATTCACGGAACTTGCAAACTGGGATGTACTAAATGTAAAAAAGTATGAAAAACTATAGCAAAAATATAATCATATAGTCACACAGTCTGAGGCTTTATTCTGCCCTGTCATAAACAGCATCTCAACTCATTTCTTTTAATGCTGGAAGCTAATAGTAAATGGACCTAAGTATATGGCTGTACATTTGCTCACTGCACCTTTAGATCCATCTAGAGAAAAGGTCCATTTTCTGAACGTATAGCAAAATTGTCTGCTTCCAATGTGCTGAATGAAGTCTTATAACATCCATTACAGGCTGTTATTAGATGAGTGTGAATAGTTTGTGTTAATTACTTCCTATTCTCTGCTAAATTGATATTTTGGAACATAATTGCAGATTTGTTTTTCGTCTTTTGCACATTCTTCTTTTAGCCAGATGGAAATCACTGACTGTGACAATTATAGTGTCTCTTAGCACCGATCTGATGAAAATAAGCTCCGACTGAATTCACGCTCAGAGAAAAAATGGTATGGATTAATTATTAATAAACAAATACTCCATAAATAATACAATGTATCATGACATTTTAAGAGTTTCTTTCATCAGGAAAACCTGTTAGAGAGGACAACCTCCAGGGAACCTCTTTTTTGAGCCCTGACAAGCAGCGGCTCTCCATCTTGTGGACTCGGGCTATCTATGTATGACATGATAGCCATTCATTTGGTTTGCACATTATAAAAAAGTCATCCATGACATTTTTGAAACTTTACACAAAAACATTAAATCAGAACAAGTCCTTTAATTCCCGGCTGCCGGCATCTGGTATAATAAAGCTTACTTTTGCTGGTCCTTCATTGTCTCAATGATGCTTCGAAGCTCCTTGACTTGTGCCTGCAGCTCTTCTAGTGATGACTGGCCATGCTCAACTGTGTGTCTTGCATCGGAGCTACCAAAGGACGGAGAGTTTGACCTGTGACTACTTGAGGTGACAATGTGAAATGCTGATGGGGCTCCAGGAGCGCCGTGTGAGAAACTAACACTTGAAATCAAGCCTCCTGGTTTGGGGGGCAATGCAGCTCTGTTCTCTGGTACCTACAAGACAGGAATACAGCTCAGTCATAGGCAATGCTCTGATTAAAGAGAAAAAAAACACAAAAAAAACACTTTCATTTAATATTCTAATGTATACAGTGACCCCCATAGATGGTACAGAGCTGACTTGGCTAATGCAGCATAAGCTATCTATTAGATAGGGGATAAATGTAAGATTACTGGGGGTCTGTTCACTGGGACCTCCACCAGTCATGAGAACAGGGGTCTTATTTCTGCAATATGGAGCAGCAGTGCACCACAGTGTGTGACCACAGCTCCATTCACTTCTATGGTTTTGTGGAACAGCAGTATGTGTGACCACCTGTGCCATAGGCAGTCAACAGAGCGGCGGTCATGCATATGCCCTAATGCTCCATTCACATGTGAAATACAGTCCTCAGGATTGGTGGGACTCCCAGCAGTTGGACCCTGCATCATCATATAATCACCTGTTGTTTGTAGCACTGGTGTATATGACGCGCCCCTGGGCCTGTGTCGCGCTGCGTTGCGCACGCGGGAGCTTACCCGGAGCCGGATCTGTTTAGGGTTGTAGTCTCGTGGCGGTGACCCGGTCCGTGCCCAGGGAGTCAAACTGGACGGCAGTCTGTTAGCGGTAGAAAATGGTTGATGACTACGCCACCCGTTGAATGCAGCCAGGGGGCTGCTGCTGCAGGGCAGACCGCTGAGGCCGGTGGAAGGATGGTGCAGCGTGATAGTATAACCCCCAACGGGAGGGGTATGGCCTCAGGGCAGCCGACGTGGATGATGGGGGTAGCAGGAACCACTCAGAGACGGTATGGTAGCGTTCAGGGTCTTTACTGGTAACAACGATAGACCCTCCCGGAGTACTTGCTAGCGAACGGGGCCTGGTCAGTCCTTGAGCAGATGGGATCTCCCCTGGCCAGGCGTAGTTGTAGGCCTCCCAAGCTGACTGTACTCTTCTGGCTACCTTGCTAGAAGCTGATGTAAGTAGCCCACGTCCCTGAGTGTACCGTGTGGTGCTCACCCGTATGGCCGGTGACTCGGGGCCTTCTAATGGCTTCCGCTCCACGATGGCGGTGCTGGTCCCACGCGTGTGACCGGGCCTTCGGGCTTCTGGGCCAGGGGACCTGAAATCCCCTGCCTGACGGATTCTGCTGCTGGGTAGAAGTTAGTCCCCACAGCCTCGGACTCCGGGTCCGGTAAAGAATCTTCTTAGTCAGGGCGAGCTCTTTAGCTGCCAGCCCCTGACTCCTTGTGACTCTGCTGCTTCCTATGCTGCTCTTGTCTCTACTCTTCCTGGACTCACTAACCCTGCCTCAGCCCCGGGTTTATACAGGGGAAGTTCTTCCCCTCCCAAGGCTGGGCAGGAGGTGTGGCATGCACAGGATCCCTGACCAAAGGACCTCCCACCTGCTCTCAGACGTAATATCTCTATCACTGTGACAACCAGACCCCTGGGGTGTCACACTCCCCCCTAGTGAAATTTAGTACTCCGGGACTAAACACTTTTTAGAAAAATATAACAAGGTATATCAAAGAACAATAAAATGCAATAAGGAAACACAATAAGATGGTCACGGATGTCCGCAACCGGGTGCAGTCTTTGAAGAAAAGCAAAGGTGTCCATTTCACCAACACAGGGAGACGTAACCAGGTAGGGGTCTGTCCTACCCCGAGTCCTTATCAGTCTCTAGTCCATCCTGGGTTACGCTCCAACTATATACAAAGGATTCCCGGTAAATCCACCGAAGACTCCTAAAAACAACTAGAAACACAAAATTACACACAAGCAACAATAAACAGGTAAACATTGTAAAACAACTTAAACATTTAGATCCTCCAACGTGCGGGTAACTGGCCTCTAGTGGCCCTAGTGGACCTACGGAGCTGACTGTCTGGCCCTGAACTACAGGGTGTAGGAGCTGTCAAGGGTAAACTGGGCAGCTGTCTACCGGCTCTTTGTCTCACTAGGGGTACGGCAGGCTCACTATAAGCAGAGGGTGGATTCTCCTGTTCCGCTTGGGTGGAGTCTTCTGCCTCCTGGACCGGCTGCTCTTCCAGCTCTACCCGTTGCTCCGTAGGTTCTTGGGATGATGGTTGGAGGAAGGTGAGTACGGGTACCACAACTGCACCATTGACTTGAGTCCAAGACCGAGGGAAGTCCCCGAGCACGGTACTAACCATATCTTCCCTTTCTTCCACGGGTCGATGGTCTTCCTGTTCCTCCTCAGGGTTCCTCAGTTGTTCGGGGCACTTCTTCAGGTGGTCCCGGGATACAATGGCTGTGGTTTCCCCTCCGTCTTTACTGATGGTACAGACCTTCGGGTTCTCGTGGCTTGAGGGCAGTACGGTGTACGGGTCCTTCTCCCACTGGTCGTCCAACTTGTGGAGCCGTCTCTTCCTCTTCAAGACCTGCTCTCCGGGTACCAGGGGAACAGCGGGAGCATACTGGTTGTAAGTCTTCTCTTGTCTTTCCCTAGCCTGACAGAGACTTCGCTCCACGCTCTCCTGTACTTTCCGGTACTGCTGCTGCCTCTCTGTGTCCCAGTCTGTTTCTGGTGAAGTGTCCTCGGGCGTCAGGACTCCCATTTCCAGGTCAACAGGTAACTTACCAGGTCTTGCCCTCATTAGGTAAGCCGGGGTACAGTTGGTGGAACCTACCGGGATGTGGTTGTATAGGTCCACCAGATCGGGCAACTTCTCAGGCCACAGACTGCGTTCTTCCAGGGGCAACGTTTTTAGAAGATCCATTACCACCTGGTTCATTTTCTCACAAAGTCCATTAGTTTGCGGATGGTAGGGTGTCGTCCTTATCTTCCGGCAGCCATACAGATTGCAGAATTCCTGGAAGACCTCCGCTTCAAAGGCAGGTCCCTGGTCCGTCAGCACTTGGTCCGGGTACCCGTGTGGACGGCAAAAGTGCTGCTGGAAGGCTCTAGCTGCTGTTCGAGCCGTTAAGTCCTTGATGGGGACGACAACCAGAAACCGGGAGTAATGATCCACGATGGTTAACGCGTAGACGTAGCCACTTCTGCTGGGGGTCAGTTTTACATGATCCAAGGCTACCAGTTCCAACGGTTGCCGGGTGACGATGGACTGCAGGGGAGTCTTCTGGCTGGCCCGGTCCTTCCTTCTCAGATTGCACGGGCCACAGTCTCTGCACCACTTCTCGATGGTTCCCCTCATGCCTACCCAGTGGAACCGCTCGCGCAGCAGGAACTCCAGCTTTTTCCACCCGAAGTGTCCAGCTCCGTCGTGGTATGCCTCCATCACCATGGCTGCGTCTCTTCGTGGCACCACTACTTGCCAGAGTAGTTCATGCGTCCTGGAGTTAACCATTCTGCGGCACAACTTCCCCTTGTAAAGGAACAGTCGACTCTTCTCTGCCCATAGTTGTTTGGCTTCCTCTGGAGCGTCTGATTCCAGGCTAGCCTCCGGGCGAGTCAGCATCTCCTTCACCAGTCGGACGGCAGGGTCGCTGTCTTGCGTTTCCGCCCAGTTGTAGTGAGGTAAGGGGTTCAACGTAGCAGCCTGCTTACTCCTTACCCGGTGGGAATACTGGATTGTCCCATGACGGTGGAACGCAGGGAGTTCAACTTCTTCCAGTCCCTCCGGATCTTCTCCTCCGTCCGGCAGGTTGGGCATCCTGGACAGGGCGTCCGCGTTGGTATTGGAGCGCCCTGCCCGGTATTTAATTGTGAACTCGTAGTTGGACAGACGGGCCATCCACCTCTGCTCCAGGGCACCGAGTCTTGCCGTGTCCAGGTGTGTCAGCGGGTTGTTATCCGTGTATACGGTGAACCGGGAAGAAGCGAGGTAATGCTTAAAGCGCTCGGTGACTGCCCATACCACGGCCAGGAACTCTAGCTTAAATGAGCTATAATTCTCGGGATTCCTTTCGGTGGGTCGCAGTTTTCGGCTGGCATAGGCGATTACTCGCTCTTTCCCCTGCTGAATCTGGGACAGTACGGCTCCTAGCCCGATGTTACTGGCGTCGGTGTAGAGGATGAAGGGCTGGCTATAGTCCGGATACGCCAAGATTTAATCCCCCGTGAGGGCCATCTTCAGCTGGCGGAAGGACTCTTCCTCTAGCTCTTCCCATTTGAAGGGCGGCTTCTGGTTCTTGGCCTTCCGGGACTGGCCTATCAGGAGGTCCTGCATAGGCGCCGCCTTTTTGGTGAAACCGGGAATAAACCTTCGGTAGTAGCCTACCAACCCTAGGAACTGCCGCACTTCTTTTACGCTGGAAGGGCTTGGCCATCCTTTGATTGCGGTGATCTTATCGGGGTCGGGAGCCACTCCGTCAGCGCTCACCACGTGTCCCAGGTATTGCACCTTTGGTTTCAGGAGGTGACACTTGGAGGGTTTCACCTTTAGGCCGTAACTCGCCAGAGCTTCGAACACCTCCGCCAGGTGTTTCAGGTGGTCCTCATAAGTTTTGGAGTATACGATGACATCGTCCAGGTACAACAGGACCGTCTCGAAGTTTCTGTGGCCCAGACAGCACTCCATTAATCGTTGGAAGGTTCCTGGGGCGTTGCAGAGTCCGAACGGCATGCAGGTGAACTCGCTAAGTCCCATCGGGGTGGTGAATGCGGTCTTCTCCCGGTCCGCCTCTGCTACAGGAACCTGCCAGTACCCGCTAGTGAGATCCAAGGTAGAGAAGAAGTTAGCAGATCTTAAAGCAGCCAATGACTCCTCTATCCTTGGTAAGGGGTACGCATCCTTGTGTGTGATACGGTTGATTTTCCGGTAATCTACACACATCCTCATGGTGTTGTCTTTCTTTTTGACTAAAACTAGTGGGGCTGCCCAGGGGCTACAGCTATCCCGGATTACCCCAGCCTCCTTCATGTCTCTAAGCATCCCCTTGGCGTGTTGGTAATGTGCAGGGGGTACGGGTCGATACCTCTCTTTTATGGGAGGATGATCTCCCGTGGGGATGCGGTGTTCTACCCCCTTGACTCGCCCGAAGTCTAACGGGTGTTTACTAAACACTCTCTCATACTCTTGAACCACCCGATAGACTCCTTGTTTCTGGTGTGAGGGAGTGGAGTCAGTACCCAGATGTAGTTGCTGACACCAGTCCTCCATGTCTTTCTTAGAGCCGTTACCTTCCTCCGGGTGAGATGGAGGCAAGGGTTCCACAGATTGTATAGAATTTTGATTAGTGGTATATAATTTGGCTAGCGTGGCATACCGGGGCAGGTACACTTCCCTCTCCCCGATATTTATTATGCGAACGGGCACCCTCCCATGGCGTACATTGACCACCCCCCGTGCTGTCAAAATGGTGGGCCTACTGTCTGAGTAAACTGGTTCTACCATTGCCTGGTAATCTCTACCTCTCAGACCAATAGCTGCCCGGCACCAAATCATCATTTCACTTTTTGGGGGCATGGCAATAGGAAAAGGGTCACACATTCTTACGCTACCAATCTCACCGCCGGAGAGTTCCACTTGTTGCCGTTGCATCAGTGCCCGGATCTCTTTCTGGAGCACCCGCTGCTCGCCGGAGCTGGCATTCTTGGCAACCTGCTGTAAAAGGAAAATCACCTCTGCAAGACAATTTTCAATTACATTAGTTCCTAGAGTTATTTTTGGGTGACTCTCATGTTTGTCAATATCTACAATGATCAGTCCCTGTGCGGCCAGTTCGACTCTACCAATTTTGATGGTCACCTCTTTAAATCCGATCTGTGGCACGGGCTGACCATTGCTGGCGATGATACTCAAGTCGTCGTCAGGGTAGCGGGTAATATCCGAGTCATTCCAGTACTGCTTGAAGAGCACGTACGGGATGGTGGTGACCTGTGACCCGGTGTCCAGTAGGGCACTCATGGGAATGCCATCCAGTACCACAGGCAAGACTGGACGTCCTCCCACATATCTGTCGCGCCAGTTCGATGGGCCTGGTGATCTTTTTCCTGGGGGTTGGCCCTCTACCCCAGGTTGTGCCCGTTTAAAGAACAGTACCTTTCCATATGTCCGGGTTGATTGCAGCGGCGGCAGATGGGTCGTCCGTCCTCGCTGTATCGGTCACTGGGTCTTCCTCTGGCCGGTGGGGTCCTCCTTGGTCGACGCCACGGGATGTCCTCCGGTCCGGATGCCAGCTGGATCTTCCCTGGAGTGGAAACCTGTAAAGACTGCACAGTTCGGGTTAGCGCAGCAACGCTTTTAGCTAGCTCTTGGACCTGATGGTGTAGGTCTGGAGCCGGGTCATTGTCCAAAGCCTGCGCATCAGCTCCCACAGGCCCTGCTGACAAGGGCGCCGCCTCCTGGTAGTAAGTGGTAGTGGGGCGTCTGTGGGTCACAACGCCACCTGGTGCCGGTTCTCGGAGCACCCGGATGGCTCTGTCCTTGAACTGTGCAAATTCTAGATGAGGGTCCTGTAAGGCCATTGCCCGCAACTGGGTGCGGTGGGCATTGCAATATAAACCCTCTATAAATTGTTCGGTCAACAGCCTGTCCTCGTTTCCCACTCCATTAGGGTCGGTCTGCTTAATGGCCCTCAGGGCCTCTTGTAGGTTGAGTGCATAGTCCCTTATACTCTCATGCGCTCGCTGCTTGCACCCGTAGAATCTAAGTTTAATCTCGGCTGAGGTGCGGGTATCAAAGGTGTCCTTCAGCCGGGTTAGTATCCCTGCGACAGTCTTCCTCCCAGGTGGCCAGGATTTTACTTCCCTTTTGGCTGCCCCAGTTAGTTGGGCCACCAGGATGCTCACTTTTTGCTCTTCTGTGAGGGGGTACACCTGGAAGAGGCTATCCAGCTTTTCTCTAAAGTCATGCAGGGTATGTGACTCCCCTGAGTACTGGGGTAGCCAAGCTGCTCCCGGGATATAGGGCATGGTGAAGGGCATAACTGCAACAGCGGTAGCGCTGGCGGGGGTTGAGGCAGTGGAGCTCCCCTCCGTATCCGACATCTTCCTCCCCCCTAGTGGACCGTGGCCTACCTTGCGATGATCCTGTTCCGTAGGCCGCGGCTCCGCAGTGGATCGTCAGGGTTGAGGACCTTCCGTCGCGCTCCTGTGACGTCGGCGTCTGCTGGGCTCCTTCCAGGACCTTACGCAACGTCCGGACGTGAGGCGGGGCTTCAGTTCTCGCGCGCTTTCGGAGTCCACGCCCCTCTTCTTCCCGCGCGGCGTCCTCAAGATGGCGTCGGATGGCGGGAAACTTCACCGATGGCGGGAAGAAGGCTGAAGATGGCGCCGGATGGCGGGAATCTTCACCGATGGCGGGAATCTTCACCACTGGTAAGTTTGAACAGTCTTTGCTTTTCAGGCACGCAGTACCCGGTGGTTGCGGGCACGTGATCCTGCCGACTACGCCAAAGTTGACGCGCCCCTGGGCCTGTGTCGCGCTGCGTTGCGCACGCGGGAGCTTACCCGGAGCCGGATCTGTTTAGGGTTGTAGTCTCGTGGCGGTGACCCGGTCCGTGCCCAGGGAGTCAAACTGGACGGCAGTCTGTTAGCGGTAGAAAATGGTTGATGACTACGCCACCCGTTGAATGCAGTCAGGGGGCTGCTGCTGCAGGGCAGACCGCTGAGGCCGGTGGAAGGATGGTGCAGCGTGATAGTATAACCCCCAACGGGAGGGGTATGGCCTCAGGGCAGCCGACGTGGATGATGGGGGTAGCAGGAACCACTCAGAGACGGTATGGTAGCGTTCAGGGTCTTTACTGGTAACAACGATAGACCCTCCCGGAGTACTTGCTAGCGAACGGGGCCTGGTCAGTCCTTGAGCAGATGGGATCTCCCCTGGCCAGGCGTAGTTGTAGGCCTCCCAAGCTGACTGTACTCTTCTGGCTACCTTGCTAGAAGCTGATGTAAGTAGCCCACGTCCCTGAGTGTACCGTGTGGTGCTCACCCGTATGGCCGGTGACTCGGGGCCTTCTAATGGCTTCCGCTCCACGATGGCGGTGCTGGTCCCACGCGTGTGACCGGGCCTTCGGGCTTCTGGGCCAGGGGACCTGAAATCCCCTGCCTGACGGATTCTGCTGCTGGGTAGAAGTTAGTCCCCACAGCCTCGGACTCCGGGTCCGGTAAAGAATCTTCTTAGTCAGGGCGAGCTCTTTAGCTGCCAGCCCCTGACTCCTTGTGACTCTGCTGCTTCCTATGCTGCTCTTGTCTCTACTCTTCCTGGACTCACTAACCCTGCCTCAGCCCCGGGTTTATACAGGGGAAGTTCTTCCCCTCCCAAGGCTGGGCAGGAGGTGTGGCATGCACAGGATCCCTGACCAAAGGACCTCCCACCTGCTCTCAGACGTAATATCTCTATCACTGTGACAACCAGACCCCTGGGGTGTCACATATACAGACAGAAAAGGGCCCGGGTACAAGAACAATATATGGGCCCTTTGCAGTCCAAGAGCTCCTAAGAATGCAAAATTGCACCTGCTTTGGAGGTAGAAATGGGCCCCCTTATCTCTTGGGCCCCTGTGCGGCCCCATAGGTTGCACCAATGATATGTCCGCACCTCGTTTGTAGGATAATTCCTTTGAAGGAGTTGTCCCAAGTAGCAAGTTACCACCTATGTACAGGATTTGAATGATGGCTGTGCATGTGCACTGCTGCTCCATTCAATTTCTATGGCCTGCCAGAGTTCCACAGACAATGAATGGAGTGGTGCTGTGCTCATATCTTGAGAGTGTGGTAATCACAGCAGTGGGACCTCAAGCAATCTGCAATAGAGATGATCAAAAAGATTTGCGGGATCCTTGTTCAACGACTACTTCAGTAGTCAATGGCCGCCGGAGCAGAGCTCTGTGAACCTCCTTTTAACGGCCAGGATCCCTGGTGCTTGTTCTGATCGGCAGGCCTGGCTAAGTGTCATGTGTGCGTTGTACCAGAACAATGACAGTGAGCCAGGCCTACGGATCAGAAGAGACACTGGGAACACCAGCAGGTAGGAGGAGGTTCACAGGGCTCTGCTCTGGCAGCCATGGACTACCAATATGGCAGCTGGACTAGGGTCCTACAAATCTTTTTGATAATTTCTAATCAACAAATTATCACCATTCCATGCATGTATGGGTAATAACTTAGTCAAGTTGGACAATGCCTTAAAGCATGCAATCTATGATAAACTGGTAAAAATCTACTTCTAGAAAAAGGTTTTCCCACAATTACTTATTTAGCTTTTATAAGGGAAGAGAGTACACCCGTGACATTAGGGACCATCAGCGCAGCAGGAAATAGAGCAGCTACAGTAGGCAGCTATATTGCTATACTCCCCGATAAGCATGGATCATCTACACCTTTCCTCCATGGTAAGATTACACATTGACTTTTAACCCTCCCAGTCCTAATTGTATTGATCCACAACAGAGAGCACGCTCCCCTTACTTACCTGTGATGTAAGACTACGTGGGGCTTTCTTGGATGAGTCTATAGGTCTCTGTGACAGGTGATTGATATCATCCTTGTCATCTTCTGGACTTGGAGAGTCAAAGAAATCAGGACTGGAAAGGGAGGACTACAAAAGATCGTAGTGAATAAAAGTATACTGATTGTAACAATATTTCCTACATGACAAGAAGATGCGTAATAAGCCAGCCATCTCCATTCTTACCAGCACAGCTATAAAGAGACTCTTGACCGTGTACGGCCAACCCGGGTTCCATTGTTCACATTCCCCCTCCCCTTTTCACCCATACCAAATAAAACACTGCACCTGTAATTTTCTCTTTGGATGAATTTGGCCACAACCCCCCCACCCGCCACAAACGAACAGCCCTGACCACCTCAGGCTCGTGAGCGCCCCAACACCGCCAAAGCCCTTTCAATCCCGCCTTGTATGGCCAATGCCCATAAATCGATGCGTATATCATTCAAATGCACGCCATCCTTTGCCCAAAATTCTCCAACTCCCGCTTCCAGATCAAGATGCCGTACGCTTACTCCCCCATTCCTGTTAACAAAAGCTGATATGGCTCTGTTCAACTTTATACGTGCCCTATTAATTCCCTTCAATGATCTGGCCTCCCTCCATGTTTTTCTGGGCACCACCTCAGACCAAACAGTCAACACCTCAGGAAACGATCTCCATAGCCTTAAAAGATCAATTTTAATGTCCCTCATCAATTCCCTGACCGGTCGAGCCCCCAAATCATTCCCTCCCATGTGCAGCACTAAAATATCCGATGCCTGATCCAAATGAGCTGCTTTATGGAACTCTGGCAGTACTCTTCTCCACACCATCCCTCGGAAACCCAACCACAGAACCACGGCTTGCTCTCGGCTGAAGCCCAATTGCCTACCGTCGGGCCTCACGTCCGCCCGCAGTGCCCCCCAGTGGACAAAAGAGTGCCCCATAATCCACACTAACAACGGGACTCCACCTGCAACAAGACAACCAAAAATATTTAAAACCAAAAGATAATTACATTAGACCGAATGCCTAATTCCTTACATAAGACAGGTATCGATCGGAACTCCATCTCCCAATGCGTTTTATCACTTCCTTGCCTAACCCCAAACCATCCGCTTCCGATGACGTGCCAATTCTGAAGGAATGTGACCCATATACCTCAGGGCTAAGGCCCAACTCAGCAATACCCTTCTTAAACACTGCTATAAACTGGAAACGCGATAAAAATTCACCATTTTCATGACACAATAATGGGCCCTTCCTCCCTGACCAAACCTGCCAGTAAGCCATTAAACATGTCCTAGGACAAATCAAAGATCCCTTAACCTCACCTAAGACCACACGTTTTCCTCTGCCCAATTGATCTGTCATCCCCCGTCTTATCCAAAATTCAATGCCCCCATCTCGACCGCTCATATCCTCAGCAAACAAACCCCCAACCTTATTCTTGCTTAGTGCCACCAATTCACCTACCCTTAGTGCACCAAAAAATGCCAAAGCAAAAGCCAATCTAAACAATGTGGCCTCGAAAAATGAACAACAAATCCTATCCATTACCAAACCCAAACGTTCCAAGATACTAAAGGTTACCGGCCTACGTTTATCCAACACTTTACCTCCTTTCCTAAAGCCCTTCAAAGCTTGCTTCACCAAAAAGGCCTTCGTAACATCCTTCGTACCCAGCAATTTAAAACCAAATGCTAATCCTGCCACAAACTTGCCAACTTTTGAAATCGACTATCCGCTCTCTGCCGCCCTTTCCCAGCAGAAACAACACAGCCGTCTCTCTATCTACCTCACTCTCCACTCCACCCCACTCCCGAATCCAACTTTGCCATACTCGCAACGATGCCTCGTATGATGCCCAGGTCTGCCTTGTGATAGACTCTTGTATTAACCGTCCCACTCCTCCATAACCATCTGCCATAACCGCGAAGGGCATTCTTGACCCACGTCCTCTGCCTCTGGTGCTAGTGCCCGAAAACGATCCCACTGAAAACGAGACAAGGCATCTGCTATGGAATTTTTTACACCTGGCACATGGACTGCTGTAATCCAAGCATTCAACTTAAGACAACAAAGTACAAGTTCCCTCAGCAACCTAATCACAGGCGGCGACAAGGCCGACAAACTGTTGATGACCGATACAACTCCCATGTTATCGCAGTGAAACCGAATTCTCCTGTTGGCAAAACACTCCCCCCAAATATTCACCGCCACAACAATAGGAAACAACTCCAAAAATGCCAAGTTCCTCGTAAGACCCCTCTCTTTCCACAAATTCGGCCACTCACCTACACTGCACCGCCCTTTCCAGTATGCCCCATAACCAGCACCTCCTGCAGCATCCGTAAATATCTCACAATCATAACTGTTCAAAAACTCCTCCTGTATTAACGATCTTCTGTTATAATTTTGCAGAAACAACTTCCAAACTTTCAGATCCTCCTTGTGTTCTTTATTTAAGCGAATAAAATGATGCGGAGCCCGCACTCCTGCTGTTGCTCCAGCCAACCTGCGACAAAATATTCTACCCATTGGCAAAATCCTGCCCGCAAAATTCAAACGCCCTAACAGTGATTGTAACTCCTTCAGTGTCACCTTGCGCAATCTCCCGATCCTATCGACCTCCTGTTTAAGCAAAATCAATTTATCATCTGGTAACCGACACTCCATCCTTTCAGTATCAATTACAATGTCCAGGAAACTTAGGGTTGTGCAAGGGCCTTCCGTCTTTTCTACTGCCAAAGGTACGCCAAAATGCTCTGCCTCCCACTCCATAGTACCTAACAAATTCCTACACAACAATGATTGCGGGGGACCTATAAACAAGAAGTCGTCCAAATAATGAATGACCGACTTCACAGAAGCCAGGTCCTTCACTACCCATTCCAAAAAACTACTGAAAGTTTCAAACAAAGAACACGAAATTGAACAACCCATTGGCAAACATCTATCAACATAATACTCCCCTTCCCAAAAACATCCCAACAACGGGATGCTATCCGGGTGAACTGGCAACAACCTAAAAGCAGACTCAATATCAGTCTTAGCTAGCAACGAGCCTGGCCCATACCTCCGTACCCATTGTGCCGCCGCATCAAAAGATGTATATTGGACCGAACACAACTCCTGCGCAATGCCATCATTCACTGAAAGCCCTTTAGGGTATGACAAATGCTGAATCAAGCGAAACTTATTCACCTCTTTCTTGGGCACAACTCCTAACGGTGAAATAATCACCTTGTTGCTAGGCAATTCCTGAAACGGTCCCGCCATCCTGCCCAATTCAACCTCTTTAGCTAACTTCGTCTTAACCACCTCTGGATAACGGTGAGCCGACATTAAATTTTTAACCGAAAAAGGGACTACATGATCAGGAGCTGGTATTCTAAAACCATCCAAAAACCCATCCTCAATAACTTTAGCCTTCAACTGATCCGGATACCTATTTAGAAAGGGGGCCATCGCGTGAACCCTCACCGGAGTAACCCCCTTGACCGGTAACCACCGACGGCTTTCCTTTTCCTCTCTTAAAGCATTTTGATGCTCTATGTGAGCTTCCATTACAATGGGAGCACACATGCTTGAATTTACAGGAGTTCCCGTACTTGCATTGGCCATCATTAAATTGCCAGCAAGTTCCCGCTTCCTTTTTAATGTTTTGCGCCCCCTTACTACCTCCCCCATGTCCCGCTGATTGATTCCCGCTACTGTTGTTCCCATGAAAGGACTGCCCATACCTCACTGGAGCCATAACCCTCAACCACAACCCAATGTCTTTCTGATCCCATCTGATCTCCGGTCGGACTGCTTTTCTCTGCCGAAATTGCTCATCATATCTTAACCACGCCTGACCCCCGTAAGTCCTCTGGGCCTCCCCGATAGCATCAAGCTAGCAGAATAAGCCTGAGCAATTATCAGGAGCTTTCTCCCCAATAACACTAGCCAATATTGCGAAAGCCTGTAACCAATTTACAAACGTCTGAGGAATCAACCTCCACCTACGCTTCTCCTCCTCCTCTTTTCTACTCTCATTCCTTTTTCCCTTATCCAGGTTAAACTTTTCCAATGGAAGAAGGGAAAAAATCTCTACGTACTCATCCCGCCAAATTTTTTCCTTTACCTCTTTTTTTAGGTGTGCCCCCAACGGCCCCTCAAAGCACACATAAACTTCCCCTTTTGCCCTATCGCCCAGTCTTACATTATCCGCCTTGTCCTTTTCTGTCTGCACACAAACCGATACCCCAGAAGGTATAATGTCTGCACTGACCCCCGACCTGCCCATCTCGCTTCCCACCTGCAAAGACACCGGTTGACTAGGCACCCACGTCGCTGCCGCGGATGCCAATCCACCCTGATTAACTCCCCCCACTATCTATTCTAGCCAAAAATTGCGACATATTAAACAAAATGTCTCTAAGACCCATTATATCAGACCCGCAACCTCCCCTAATATTTTGCCCGCTGGGCCCCGCCGACTGCCTATCAACTCCCTCATACAGTAATGACCCAGCGGGCGACAAACAAGACATAGAAGCAAACTCACCCAGCTGCGCAGGTGCTGTGTCCCTGCCAGCCAAAATTCCTGTGTCCTGCCGACGCCTGGATTCACCTCTATCCTCCCCACTCTCCGATCCGTCCGACTCCTGCTGCAGCGCAAGGCCCGCGCCCCTGTCCTCCTCGTCACCAGGGGGGACCTGAGCACTCGCCGCCGTCTGCGCTGCTCGTCCTCCGTCAATCCTGGCTCTGGTCCTTCCTGCAGTCCGTGACCTTCCTTGATTTCCAGACCCCGACTCTCGTGTCCGGCCTGTCGTGTTCCAAGTTTGACTGCCAGGCATCCCAGTGCTAATGCCCGCCGCTCCACCGCCTTGAATGTGTTGCATCGAGCCAGGCAGCAGATCTTCAAATTGCCGCTGCCTGCCCGTGAAATTCTGCTGCTGCATCCCTGTCCCATTGTTTCTAGCAGGCACCCCGACTGGAGCATCGCCACGTGTACCTGCCGTGCAAATGATCCTTCTGCTGCTCCCCCCGCTACGCGTCCTCTGTGGTCACGGCGCTTTGAATTGGTGCCTTTTCTTGAACTGGGGGGCATGTGCATATCTCCGTCGAAGACTTCCTGAGTAGCCCCGTCACGTGATGCCGGTTCCGGAAGTGACGTTGCTAGCACTTCCGGTGATGTCCTGCCCACCGGAAGCTGACGTGGCTGTATCGTGGGCATTGCTTCTGGCGCGGCCCGGGCCCTGGTATTGCGGCGTGACACCGGAGCAGGCTGCAGCACAGCCGACCGGGTTCTTTCAGTTGAGGACTGCGATACACTGCAGATGGAGCCCGCAGGGCGGCTAGGCGGATTCCTGCCGCGGCGGGCATGCTGACGGGGAGTTCCAACAACACGCTCACCGGACGCAGGGTCCCCTGAGGGGCTCCGCGGCCTGCGCCTGCTGCCCGCACTAACCGTGTCCGGAGAAATCCTAACGGGGGGCCTCGTCCTCCTGCTGGCCCTTCCAGATCTTGATGGAGGTGCTTCTGCCCCATCACTCCCCAGCAATCCAGACAGCTGGGACTCCAGCCACCCTCCACTTCTGGATCTTGCAGCCTCCCTCAGTCTTGCGCTCAAGGAATCTACAGTTTCCATATTCTTGGTAAGTGTCTTCACACAAAAGGACTTTCTCCATTGTTCTTGTCTCTGGGACTTTTCCAATGCTTTCTTCTCTGAACTGACCGTTTCTCACCCCACCCTTTCTGCTTTATCTATCCCCCCCCCCCTCAAATGCCCGCCCTTCAACCTATATCCAATCCCTATCCTTTTAAGTTCAAATTACACCCTCCTGTCCCCTCCCGGTCATGTGGGGCTTCCATCTAGGTTCCTTGCCTCCAGCCCCCTTCTTTAGTGAAAATGAATTGACTAGAGAACAACACTAATATGTTAGCTAAGTGCTGTGTTGCGCTTTTTATTATAGTCTACCCTTTGGGACCATTTGAGTTTCCTCCATCCCCAGCTTCCTTCTTATTTTCACAGCATTAAAGTGAAGGTGCCGCAGTTGGTTTTTTTTTGTATTCATTTTTTGTTTCATCTGGTCTTATCCTTCAGTCACCTCCAGAACTGCACTCACTATTCTGCTGTTACATCTTGTCTTATCCTCCAGAGCTGCGGTCACTATTCTGCTGTTACATCTGGTCTTATCCTCCAGTCACCTCCAGAGCTGCACTCACTATTCTGCTGTTACATCTTGTCTTATCCTCCAGAGCTGCGGTCACTATTCTGCTGTTACATCTGGTCTTATCCTTCAGTCACCTCCAGAACTGCACTCACTATTCTGCTGTTACATCTTGTCTTATCCTCCAGAGCTGCGGTCACTATTCTGCTGCTACATCTGGTCTTATCCTCCAGTCACCTCCAGAGCTGCGGTCACTATTCTGCTGTTACATCTGGTTTTATCTGCCAGAGCTGCGGTCACTATTCTGCTGTTACATCTGGTCTTATCCTTCAGTCACCTCCAGAACTGCACTCACTATTCTGCTGTTACATCTTGTCTTATCCTCCAGAGCTGCACTCCCTATTCTGCTGTTACATCTGGTCTTATCCTCCAGTCACCTCCAGAGCTGCGCTCACTATTCTGTGTCATCATGTAACAGAATAGTGAATTCTGATCTGGAGGTGACTGAAGAATAAGACAGCACGTCTTATCCTTCAGTCACCTCCAGAACTGCAGTCACTATTCTACTGTTACTTGTCACTGGTACCTAATCCATAACATGAGAGGTCACATGACCAGCGACCCTTTATATTTGCATTAATAATGAAAATGCAAATTACTAAATAAAACTGAAACATTTAAATACATTATATACAAAATAAATAGTAAGAACACAAGGACAATATTCAGTCCAGGCCTGGGCCGCAGAGCTGACGCTCTAATATCAGACCTCAGTGACCGCTCTGTACTATATACTCCTGTATATCCAGGCCTGGGCCGCAGAGCTGACGCTCTAATATCAGACCTCAGTGACCGCTCTGTACTATATACTCCTGTATATCCAGGCCTGGGCCGCAGAGCTGACGCTCTAATATCAGACCTCAGTGACCGCTCTGTACTATATACTCCTGTATATCCAGGCCTGGGACGCAGAGCTGACGCTCTAATATCAGACCTCAGTGACCGCTCTGTACTATATACTCCTGTATATCCAGGCCTGGGCCGCAGAGCTGACGCTCTAATATCAGACCTTGCTGCATAAGGATCTGCATGTAGTTGTGTGCTGGTATCACTATGTGTCTACGGCTGTGTGCACACATAGCGTTTGAGAGTTTTTTCCGCGTAGATTACGCAGCGCAAAGACTTGAAAAACGCTAGTATATATGCCCCCCATGGTCCCCTATGTGAGAACGCAAGTCATGAGCACATGCTGTGTATTATCACTGCGTAAAAACACGTAGCATGTCCATTAATTTTGCGGTTACGCGGAGTAATCGCCGCCTTATGCGTATGTCCATGCCCACCATGTGTATATTGTGCGCTTCAATATGTGTATGGTACCCGGGTCTGGAGGAGAGGAGACTCACCTCCAGGCCCAGGTACCATAGAACCTGTTGTAAAAAAATAATGAAAATAATAAATATCAATATACTTACCCTCTGTCAGCCCACAATCTCCTCACCGCCGCTGCCTCCGAACCCAGAGATGCATTGCGGCAATGGCCTGCGATGACGCTGCGGTCATGTGACCGTGAGGTCCTCACAGGTCCTGCCGCTCTGTATCTATGGGAACAAAGCTACCGGGGAGGAGCGGTGAGGAGACTTATTATTTTTTACATGCATATGCAGCATCAATAGTAAAAAGTTGGTCACACTTGTCAAGCACTATGCAGTGTGACCAACCTGTCAAGCACTTTTCCAAGTGATGCTAATATCGCTTGGAAAGCTCTTGACAATGTGCATGCTAAAATGCATGCAAAAACGCTGGATTTGCGCTTGTGTTTTGCAGGAAAACGCATGTGAATTAGGCTTGTGCTTTCCCGCAGCAGGGGGATGCGGACATGATGCAGAAATTTCTGCTTAATTTACGCAAAGTGGGCACATAGCCTAATATCAGACCTTGCTGCATAAGGATCTGCATGTAGTTGTGTGTTGGTATCACTTTGTGTCTACAACAAAATGGCTCCTCACTGTGAGAGATCCTAATTCCTAAACTTCATTGTCTCTTATCCATTTGTAAACACCCAGAAAGGGAGGGGGGAGGAGGAGACATCAGACATGGAGCAAATCCAGCCCAGATTTTCAGCAGTCGTAATGCATGCCAGCTCTACACAAGGTTTTCATGCCAAATTTCAGTAGCGGCTCCCCCTAGTGTTTCAAAGTGGAACATGTCAAACTTTTTAAATTATTTTTCATATTTTACTCCATTAAAAAATAAGATAATATTGGAGAAACGAATCAAAACAATAATACTTTACGTTTTCGCAAATGTTGAAAACATTTTTTTTGATGGCACCTTCCCTTTAAGGCATCTGTACTCATGAGAAGTCTTTACACTCCTTGAAAATTGCACGTGTCTATACATTTAGCAGCTGGGTTCAGGAGAGTGACGACTTATAACCAGGACAAACAGAATAATGAGAAGAATGTATCAGGCTGGGTCTGTCAGTGGTGTAAAGTGATCCCTGCCGCTCAGGTCTCCTATTCTGTAGGACACTTCTGTAGATTGCATTATAGGCCGTCCCTTAGTCATGAGCAGCATTTAGTTGTGTGGAGCATGAATTGCGGCACATACATACGACGTCAGAGACTGGGAAGGTGGACGTCTCCCGCTGGATTTAGGCCTTGAAGCAGTAGGAGGACTAAGTTTCTCTCCAGTTGACACAAGGGAATCAAAGCCTTCAACATCTAACAGATAAAATACAGATATGGCAACAAATCTATCAACTAAGTGACATCTCTTTCTCTTCAAGTTGGATACGGTCAAACAGCTTCTCTGTCTTATACACGGCCATTTATTCTTTTCATCAGTATTATAAGTACTCAGTCGACTTCCCCAGAAATATAAAGAACCAGGAGGAACTTCTGTTCTATGATGAGATCGGCCTCGTGTTATAGATTTACTCCATTCAGGAGCAGAGGTTTCCCACAACGTAGTGATCTACTGCCATGAAGCTTCTACACTATTCTAATCATTGTATCCTGGGTTTTTATATGTATTGCTTGTATAAATAGGATTTCTAGTTGTAATGATGTACGTTAATCTATAACTGCTGGGCTACCGATGACCAACACAGACTAAAATACATCACATGCCGAAATTTCAACTTATTATCTGTCCCATCTACCCAGTTCTTTGCACAAAAGAACACAGCCAATAAATGGCCAAGGATGGTAAAAAAAGGCAGAATTTTACATTTGGCCAACAGTTTCTGATGCCAATTTCAGTGGGCTAAAAACCACAAAGCACTTTTATAAGACGTGATTTACTGTCATTCATAAGAATTTGCAAATAAAATGGTGAGCAAAAACAGATTGAAACTGAATGAGAGCGGCACTCACCACTAGTACATGAAAGTACAGCACTTTATTGTGGTTGTCACATGAGGAGACATAAAGACATAAATAAGCGACAGCTGTTTCACGTAAACTACGCTTTTTCCGGCTGAGCCTGAAGAAGTGTAGTTTATGCGAAACAGCTGTCGCTTACATTCCTCTTTATTCAGGCTCGGACTGGCCCATAGGGCAGCAGGGAAATCCTCTGGTGGGCCCCAACTCCACTATATGGGCAGTACTAGGCATAATTCACTTGGAACAGAAAAAAAAGCAGCATACCATCATTCATTCACCAAAATACCCAGTTTATTATTATATAGAGGTATAGGTAAATTTGTGAACAAGGGTAGTGTAATATTTGCATGCAGTTGAAAAGTGGGTCCCCCAAAGTCAATGTTACTGGTGGGCCTTTGGCACCCCAGTCCGGCACTGTCTTTATGTCTCCTCATATGACGACCACAATACTGTGCTGTATTTTCACGTATCAATTGTGAGTGTCGCTCTCATTCAGTTTTTCATGCTGTTTTTGCTCATAATTTTGTACTGTTTTATCTCAAGATGAGCACCACTATATCTGGCAATCCGCTAGTTATGCTTGCCCTAATGCATTCCTGGAGGGTGTGTTAGCAGCACCCGAAATTCTGCTAATCTGTTATTTATTGGTCAAATAAAATGGTGCACAACATAAATTGAATTAAAGGGCTTGTCCCGTGATTTATTGTCGGGAGCGCACCGCTCTCCAGGCTCACAGCTACCTACTTGCTAAGAAGCAGTGCGCTCCTGCTTGATTGACAGTTCAGGCCAGATGTGAATCTAGCGCTCCCTGATGTTATATGAGGCAGCATTAAAGAAGTGCAGTGGTACTGAAGCTGGCCAGAATCGGAACTAATAGCAAGTTCCAAAGATCCTGTCCAGTTTCAGTGCCGTGTTTGCAAGCTCACTATGTAAGAGCTTGTAAGTGCATCTTTAGCCACTGCTACTGTTTAGCCTATGAACAGTAAACAATAAAAAAATGCAATTTTAATTATCAGGGGGCAGGTATTAAAGGGAATCTGTCAGCCCAATCTGACATTATAAAACAAAACCCTGTAGGGGATATAGTCACTCGAAAAATTACACCTATAGTTCCAAATCCTGCCTCTATTCTGCAGTAATTGAAGCTTAATCAAATAAGCAAATTAGGAAGCTTAATGCATCCTTAGTGTGACCAAGAGGCTATGCAAACCGATCTCCCACTGATTTTGCACCCTCACTGGTGACTGTCAGCCTGAGCTTTTTCTGCAGACAGTTCTAGCTCCAGGCAAGGCAGCGCTGTCGATCACTAATGAGGGAGGCGGGGCATGCAAAACCAGTGTACGGAACGGTGCACTGAGCCTCTAGACCACTCTAAGGGTGCACAGTGAACTATAATAAGCATATATGATTACAGAGAATCTATCAGCAGGTTTTTGCTACGTAATGTGACAGCTGCATGATGTAGGGACAGAGACCCTGATTCCAGCAATGTATAACTTAGTTACTGGGTCCAGCACTTATGATAGGGTCACAATTTTCTCTGCTGAAGGTCTAGCAGACCTTGAAATGTTGAGCCCTATGTAATCCAGCCCATACCACTGATTGTACACAGAAAGCTGCCAATGTATATTGACAAAAAGCTGCCATTCAATGTTGGGGTGTGTGGATGGCCTAGGAGGCATGCGGGCAGCTTGTCCTATAGTGATAATCTCCTGCTGATAAAACTCTGATTGTACTGAAACAGCAAAACACAGTCCAGTAAGTGACACATCGTTGGAATCAGGCTCTCAGCCCCTACATCATACTGCTCTCAAATTACAGAGCAAAAACAGGTGACAGATTCCCTTTAAACTTCAGTTTCTCAAGAAAAGAGGCAGTGATTTGTACCACTAAATATATCTACCCGTCTATGTGCTAAGTTTATATTGTCAGCTTGAGCCGCATTAAATAAATAGTAAATTAGAAAGTTGCTTGTTTTTACAAGCGCTTTCCAATTATACCTGACTTTGAAGATGGGAATAACCCTTAAAATAGATAGAAGTTAATACTTATGGTTGATGCTATATTTTAAAACATTTTTAAAGGGTTCATTATTGCATGAATGTAGGATTTTGTATGTTCTCCCTGTGACGCTTCTTCTCGGAAGCCCTTTTCTTTACCCTGGGAGATGGGGGACTCAGAGTCGGGTCCTAAGATGGAGAGATGGGGTGCAGCCGTGGCCCGGACCCGCTCCGTGCTCAGGGCCGTCACAATTTAAAAGGGATGGTATGGGCTCATCCGGGTTGAGTGGCTGATTACAACTACGCCACCTGTGGCACCTGGTGAAGGCCACCAGCGCTACCGCAGTCCGCTGAGGCCTGGTGTTAGGGCAGCTGGCGTTGTTACTACTCCCCACAGGCGGAGCAAGGCCTCAGGGCAGAGAGACAGGACGGAGGCGGGGTAGTAGTCTAGAAAGTCTGTGTCGTGCGGTGTAGCGCCGATTAAAGAAAGTCCGGAGGCCATAGGGGTGAACTTCCAAGGCTTTACTCACATAAGAGATGGCAGAAGGAAGGCGACTCCCTGCTCCTCGCGGAGTTCTGCGGCCACCAGGGACGGGGGTCCGACAACCTCCGAGCAAGTCCAGTGTTAAATCAGGATCCTGCACCAGAGTTTTCCTAGACTTCAGACCGGGTCCTTTCCCGTCTGTGTGTGTGTGGATAGGCCGGGTCTCCCTCTGAGCTCCTCTCAGAAAAAGGGTACGGGTGGCAGCTCCGCTCCTTCCGATACCCGGTGGGATCCTCAGGGCCTACCGGGCTTTCCCGACCAGGACGTGGAGTAGCAAGGTCGGGTGTCGGGGGCCGGTACCCCTCTTGCAGCCGGACTCCCTCTGAATATATCAGGTGGGCGAGGACAGGTGGCGTCTACCGCTCCGTCTGCATCCTCCCTGGGATACATTTGCTATGGAGCTACACTCTTAAGCTCCGGGCCTTCTTGGTCATGGTCCTTGACCGGGCTGAGACGTTCATCATCTGCAGCCAGCCCCTTGTCCCAAGGCCAAGGTACGAGGGCTGTGTCTCCATCCGCTGCAGGTCCACACAGGATCCACACTCAGGGTCGGAGATCACAGTGTTCACAGTTCCAAGACTGATCAAAGACCAAAGGACCTCCCAAAAGACCATGAACCAAGATGGCTTTTTACTAAATATGAAATTTAAAGTGTCACTAAAATGTGAGTCCTCCACCCTCACCCACTAAATGGTTCCCCTAACTCTTGGTTCCCCAATCTCCCTGTAACCAGGAGGGCAGCACATAGTGCATTCTAGCCCCCTCTGGTGGGAGAAGTGTGGTGTTGGATGTGAAGGAAGGGTCCTGACTAGTGTTGAGCCACCCCCGTAGTGTTCGGGTTCGGTTCGGTTCGTCGAACACCGGGATGTTCGAGGAACTGTTCGTCGAACTGTTCGTCGAACACCTTAGAACACCGTCGAACACCGTTAAAACCAATGGCAGGCAAACAAAAACACATAGAAACACATAGAAAACACCTGCAAAGGTGTCCAAAAGCTGACAAACTGCTCAGAAGACACTCTCTTTAAAAAAGCCGGCCGGCAAATTCAGCAGCGGCATACACCGGTACCCGACAATTTAGACAAGAAGGAATAGAGCATCACACATAGATTAGATAGATAGAAACATGTCAGTCACACATATAAGAAGCACAGTGACAGTGTTGGTTACTGCACTTGTCATTTAGTGTAAAGGATTTATTAAAAAAAATATTAGTGTTTTCATGCACCGTCTCTTTAAAAAAGCCGGCCGGCAATTCAGCATCTGTACACGACAATTTAGAACAGAAAGAATAGAGCTTCACACATAGATTAGATAGATAGAAACATGTCAGTCACATATATAATAAGTACAGTGATAGTGTTGCTTACTGTACTTGTCATTTAGTGTAAAGGATTTATTTAAAAAAATAATAGTGTTTTCATGCACTGTCTCTTTAAAAAAGCCGGCCGGCAATTCAGCAGCGGTACCCGACAATTTAGAACAGAAAGATAGAGCATCACACATAGATTAGATAGATAGAAACATGTCAGTCACATATATATGAAGTACAGTGATAGTGTTGGTTACTGTACTTGTCATTTAGTATTAAAATAAAGGATTTATTATTAAAAAAATTGGCGTGGGGTTCCCCTTAATTTTAGGCTCTAGCGGAGGTTAAGCAGACGGCTGGGGCAGATGTTTGAAGCCTGGGAAGGGGGTAATACCCACGGAGCTTCCCAGGATACTAATATCAGCCCCCAGCTGAATACATAGCCTTTACTAGCTATTAAAATGGGGGACCCGCCAAAAAAAATGACGTGGGGTCCCCCCTAATTTAATAGCTAGCAAAGGCTAGGCAGACAGCTGGGGGCTGATATTAATAGCCCAGGAAGGGAGCCATGAATATTGGCCCCCTCCCAGGCTAGAAACACCAGCCGTCAGCCGCCCCAGAAATGGCGCATTCATAGGATGCGCCAATTCTGGCACTTAGCCTCGCTCTTCCACGCTGCCCTGGTGCGGTGGCAGGGGGTAATAGGGTTGGGGTTGATGTCAGCTTATAATGCCAGCTGACATCAAGCCCAGGTTAGTAATGGAGAGGCGTCTATAAGACACCCCCATTACTAACCCCATAGTCAAAGTTAAAAAACACACAAACACCCAGAATAAAGTCCTTTAATTGAAATAAAGACACAATCCTTTATTGTTCTAAATTAAACCATACTTACCATCACGCCCATTCCAGCTGAAGCCAACGATCTCCTGCAATAAAAGAAAAATAATAAAGCAACCTCATCCTTACCTTTCCATGGTTCCCACGACAGCTTCAGCTCTGCTACATCGAGATGACAGGCTGGACCGCAGCAGAACGCTGCCATCCAGCCTGTCATCCCGCAGACACTGAGAAGCGCAGGCTTGCTTGCGCTGCTCAGCGTCTCTCTGTGACGACATCCAGATGAGCCGAGTTCATGTCCAATGAACTCGGCTCACCTCATGCACGTCACTGACAGCGTGGGAAAATTCTCACGCTGAAGCGCTGATTGCAGGAGAATTTTCCCACGCTGTCAGTGACGTGCAGGAGGTGAGCTGAGTTCATTGGACATGAGCTCACCTCATGCACATCACTGACAGCGTGGGAGAATTCTCCTGCACTCAGCACTTCAGCGTGAGAATTTTCCCACGCTGTCAGTGACGTGCATGAGGTGAGCCGAGTTCATTGGACATGACCTCGGCTCATCTGGATGCCGTCACAGCGAGACAGTGAGGAGCGCAAGCATGCCTGCGCTTCTCAGTGTCTGCGGGATGACAGACTGGATGGCAGCGTTCTGCTGCGGTCCAGCCAGTCATCTCGATGTAGCAGAGCTGAAGCTGTCGTGGGAACCATGGAAAGGTAAGGATGAGGTTGGTTTATTATTTTTCTTTTATTGCAGGAGATCGTTGGCTTCAGCTGGAATGGGTGTGATGGTAAGTATGGTTTAATTTAGAACAATAAAGAATTGTGTCTTTATTTCAATTAAAGGACTTTATTCTGGTTGTTGTGTTTTTTTTAAATACTTTACTAGAAATTCATGGCGGTCATGTCTAATACTGGCGTGACCCCATGAATTTTGGGCTTGGGGCCAGCTGATAATACCAAGCTGGCCCTAACCCCTTTATTACCCAGTGAGCCACCGCACCAGGGCCCTGGATGAGTTGGGTACAGCGCCAGAAGATGGCGCTTCTATGAACGCGCCATTTTCCGGGGTGGCTGCGGACTGCAATTTGTAGCGGGGGGGGGGCCCAGAAAGCTTGGGCCTCCCTGCGCTGCAGATTCCAGCCCCCAGCTGCCTAGTTGTACCTGGGTGGACACAAAAATAGGGCGAAGCCCCACGTACTTTTTTTTTAATTATTTCATGAAATAATTAAGTAAAAAAGGGCTTCCCTATATTGTTGTGTCCGGCCAGGTACAAATAGGCAGCTGGTGGATGGGGGCAGCCCGTTCCTGCCTGCTGTACCTGGCTGGACACAAATATAGTGCGAAGCCCCACTTCAATTTTTTTTAATTATTTCATGAAATTCATGAAATAATTAAGTAAAAAAGGGCTTCCCTATATTGTTGTGTCCGGCCAGGTACAAATAGGCAGCTGGTGGATGGGGGCAGCCCGTTCCTGCCTGCTGTACCTGGCTGGACACAAATATAGTGCGAAGCCCCACTTCAATTTTTTTTAATTATTTCATGAAATTCATGAAATAATTAAGAAAAAAAGGGCTTCCCTATATTGTTGTGTCCGGCCAGGTACAAATAGGCAGCTGGTGGATGGGGGCAGCCAGTTCCTGCCTGCTGTACCTGGCTGGACACAAATATAGTGCGAAGCCCCACTTCAATTTTTTTAAATTATTTCAGGAAATTCATGAAATAATTTTAAAAAAATTAACGTGGGGCTTCGCACTATATTTGTGTCCAGCCAGGTACAGCAGGCAGGAACGGGCTGCCCCCAACCACCAAATGCCTATTTGTACCTGGCCGGACACAACAATATAGGGAAGCCCTTTTTTACTTAATTATTTCATGAAATAATTTAAAGAAAATTGACGTGGGGCTTCGCCCTGTTTTTGTGCCCAGCCAGGTACAACTAGGCAGCTGGGGGCTGGAATCCGCAGCGCAGGGAGGCCCAAGCTTTCTGGGCCACCCCCGCTGCAAATTGCAGTCCGCAGCCACCCCGGAAAATGGCGCGTTCATAGAAGCGCCATCTTCTGGCGCTGTACCCAACTCATCCAGGGCCCTGATGCGGTGGCTCACTGGGTAATAAAGGGGTTAGGGCCAGCTTGGCATTATCAGCTGGCCCTAAGCCTGAAATTCATGGGGTCACGCCAATATTAGACATGACCACCATGAATTTCTAGTAAAGTATTTAAAAAAAACACAACACCCAGAATAAAGTCCTTTAATTGAAATAAACACACAATTCTTTATTGTTCTAAATTAAACCATACTTACCGTCACGCCCATTCCAGCTGAAGCCAACGATCTCCTGCAATAAAAGAAAAATAATAAAGCAACCTCATCCTTACCTTTCCATGGTTCCCACGACAGCTTCAGCTCTGCTACATCGAGATGACAGGCTGGACCGCAGCAGAACGCTGCCATCCAGCCTCTCATCCCACAGACACTGAGAAGCGCAGGCTTGCTTGCGCTGCTCAGCGTCTCTCTGTGACGACATCCAGATGAGCCGAGTTCATGTCCAATGAACTCGGCTCACCTCATGCACGTCACTGACAGCGTGGGAAAATTCTCAAGCTGAAGCGGTGAGTGCAGGAGAATTCTCCCACGCTGTCAGTGACGTGCAGGAGGTGAGCTGAGTTCATTGGACATGAGCTCACCTTATGCACGTCACTGACAGCGTGGGAGAATTCTCCTGCACTCACCGCTTCAGCTTGAGAATTTTCCCACGCTGTCAGTGACGTGCATGAGGTGAGCCGAGTTCATTGGACATGAACTCGGCTCATCTGGATGTCGTCACAGAGAGACGCTGAGCAGCGCAAGCAAGCCTGCGCTTCTCAGTGTCTGTGGGATGAGAGGCTGGATGGCAGCGTTCTGCTGCGGTCCAGCCTGTCATCTCGATGTAGCAGAGCTGAAGCTGTCGTGGGAACCATGGAAAGGTAAGGATGAGGTTGCTTTATTATTTTTCTTTTATTGCAGGAGATCGTTGGCTTCAGCTGGAATGGGCGTGACGGTAAGTATGGTTTAATTTAGAACAATAAAGGATTGTGTCTTTATTTCAATTAAAGGACTTTATTCTGGGTGTTTGTGTTTTTTTTAACTTTGACTATGGGGTTAGTAATGGGGGTGTCTTATAGACGCCTCTCCATTACTAACCTGGGCTTGATGTCAGCTGGCATTATAAGCTGACATCAACCCCAGCCCTATTACCCCACTGCCACCGCACCAGGGCAGCCTGGAAGAGCGAGGCTAAGTGCCAGAATTGGCGCATCCTATGAATGCGCCATTTCTGGGGCGGCTGACGGCTGGTGTTTCTAGCCTGGGAGGGGGCCAATATTCATGGCTCCCTTCCTGGGCTATTAATATCAGCCCCCAGCTGTCTGCCTAGCCTTTGCTAGCTATTAAATTAGAGGGGACCCCACGTCATTTTTTGGGGGGGGTCCCCCATTTTAATAGCTAGTAAAGGCTATGTATTCAGCTGGGGGCTGATATTAGTAGCCTGGGAAGCTCCGTGGGTATTACCCCCTTCCCAGGCTTCAAACATCTGCCCCAGGCGTCTGCTTAACCTCCGCTAGAGCCTAAATTTAAGGGGAACCCCACGCCAATTTTTTTAATAATAAATCCTTTATTTTAATACTAAATGACAAGTACAGTAACCAACACTATCACTGTACTTCATATATATGTGACTGACATGTTTCTATCTATCTAATCTATGTGTGAAGCTCTATTCTGTCTGTTATAAATTGTCGGGTACCGCTGCTGAATTGCCGGCCGGCTTTTTTAAAGAGACGGTGCATAAAAACACTTATTTTTTTTGATAAATCCTTTACGCTAAATGACAAGTACAGTAAGCAACACTGTCACTGTACTTCGTATATATGTGGCTGACATGTTTCTATCTATCTAATCTATGTATGATGCTCTATTCTGTCTGTTATAAATTGTCGGGTACCGCTGCTGAATTGCCGGCCGGCTTTTTTAAAGAGACAGTGCATGAAAACACTATTATTTTTTTAAATAAATCCTTTACACTAAATGACAAGTACAGTAATCAACACTGTCACTGCACTTCTTATATATGTGACTGACATGTTTCTATCTATCTAATCTATGTGTGATTCTCTATTCCTTCTATTCTAAATTGTCGGGTACCGCTGCTGAATTGCCGGCCGGCTTTTTTAAAGAGACGGTGCATGAAAACACTATTATTTTTTTTGATAAATCCTTTACGCTAAATGACAAGTACAGTAAGCAGCACTTTCACTGTACTTCGTATATATGTGGCTGACATGTTTATATCTATCTAATCTATGTGTGAAGCTCTATTCTTTCGGTTCTAAATTGTCGGGTACAGGTGTATGCCGCTGCTGAATTGCCGGCTTTTCATGTTTCACTGTTGGCACTGTTCCCATCGATTTGGGCAATCACTGTAATGCCACAACCACCATGGCTGTGGCATTACAGTGAGTGGCAGACAATCCCTGCATGATTGGTGCTCTAAATAGCGCCAGACATGCAGGACACGCTTTTGGTGCACGAACAGTTATCGAACATAACCTCGAACAGCCGAATTTTTTGCAAATCGTTCGGGTTCGTCGAACAACTCGAACACCGCCCAAAACAGCTCGAATTTGAGATTGGCGAACAGTTCTAGTCGAACACCGCTCATCTCTAGTCCTGACCATCACACTGTTCTTACCTCAGAGGAGGAACACTACACTCCATTAGAGAAGTGCAGCATTCCTGTGGCGGTCGAACCCTCAGGGGCTCCACATCCCCGTGTTCGCATGAGTTTCCTCCCACACCCCAAAGACATATTGATAGGGGATCTAGATTGCTAGCCCCCAATGTGGATAGTGTTGATAATGTCTGTAAAGAGCTGTGGAATTAATGACGCTCTATAAGTAAAATAAAAAAAAAGTTCACATGTTGCAGCTGCATTGCATTTTTTTGCCATTTCTATCTCGATTGCAGCAACAAAAAAACGAAGAAAACCCTGCAAAAGCAAAGTGTGAATGCAGCCTTAAATTCAAAATCAATGTCAGCTTTCACATATCTACAACAATCTTGCATTCAAAAACTCATATCCCAAGATAAACTTGTCCTGTTTCACAGAATATACCCATATCTTGTAAAATGCTACAGGCAATAAGAAAGCAAACCAAAAACTATCAGCAAGGAGGGGGCTGGAGACAGAACAGCTAGGGGGAAGCCACCCATGACTGGGATTGGTCTTGAGGTTTCACCCCCCCCCCCCCTTTTGAATGAGGCAGCCTTGGGGATTGGATAATGGGAAGTTGGGGGGTGGGTAGTGGGAGAGGCGCATATATAGGGAAAAGTGTGGGAAAACCGCCATTCCCTGAGGAGCAGCAGAGTGATTTACCCAGAAATGGCGTCCGTCGAATCCCTGGTGGGCCAGCTCAGAGACGTGACACCAGGGAGGCAAGCATCTGCGGGCAGGCAGCAGTCCAGGGAACCACTGCTGCCTGGCTCACATGGACGACGCGGAAGGGAAGGAGCGGCGGGCAGCGACACAGCTCTGCCTGGCAGCGTCCAGGCCTGTGCGTCTGGGTCTGGTTGCCGGAGGAGGCCCAGAGCTGCATCCAGGAGTGCAAGACGGTCTGGCGGGAGGCGATCGTTGGGGAGAAGCCAGTCTGCAGCATCCGTGACCGTTCAGGTCCCCCCTGGTGACGCAGAGGCCAGGGGCGCGGGCCTTGAGTGGCGAATGGACACAGAAGGATCCGATTCCAGCAGTGACCGTGACGGAAGAAGTGATCGTCAGGACTGAGGAATTCCGGCTGGCGGGAACACAGCACCTGCGCAACTGCGTGAGTATGATTCTATGTCTTGTTTGTCACCCGCAGGGGCTGTTTTGCTAAGGGGAGGTAGTGGTCAGTTTGTAGGGCCAGGGGGGAGGAGTTTAGGTGGTTCCGGGGGTGCAGAGGTATCGGGGATTAGGGATATCTTGCATAGCATGTCACAGATTTTGCTTAGAATGGAGAGAGGTGCAGCGGGTGGGTCAAGGCCATCCCCCGTAGGAGCTTGGTTACCAGGCCAGGAGGTGTTGCTGCAACCCAGTTGCGTTACGGTAGGTGCTGCGGCGGGCACAGAGGTAGCATCTACGGGCGTTTCAGTATCGGTTCAGACGGAAAAGGACAAGGGCGATACGGTGAAGCTGGATGATAGGGCAAAGGGTGAGGTGTATGTGTGCTTCGAAGGGCCACTGGGGAAGAGGTGAAGGAGAAAATTTGGCGTGAAGAATATGTCAAAATTTTCTCCCTCCTTCCCTTGGAGAAGTTTAATTTAGACAAGGGGAGGAAGGATAATAGCAAAAAGGAAGAGGAGGATCCCTCAGACTTTTGCAAATTGGCTTCAAGCATTCGCTATATTGGCCGGTGTCATTGGGGAAAAGTTCCTGAAAATTGCTCGGGTCTATTCTGTTACTTAGACGCGATTGGGGAAGCGCATCGTACTTACGGGGGATAAACATGGCTGAGGTACGACGAGCAATTCAGGCAGAGGAAGGCGGTGCAGCCTGAGATTAAGTGGGACCAGAAAGATATTGGCCTTTGGTTAAAAGTGATGGCCCCTGCTAGATACGGGCAGTCCTTTCACCGGTGCGGGGGAAGCGGGAGTCAATCGTCGGGACAGGGGGGAGGTAGTCAGGGAACACAGGGAGGAAAAGAGAAGTCGGGAACGTGCTGGCAATTTAATGATGGCCAGTGCAAATAAGGGAACAGCTGTAAGTTCAAGCACGTTTGTTCCCATTGCAACTGGAGCTCCCATGGGGCTGCAAAATGCTTCAAAAAAGGAAAAGGAAGGATGTCGTGTGGTACCGGTCAAGGGGGTGACTCCAGTGAATCTGCTAGGGATGGCCCCCTTTCTAAGTAGATATCCCGATCAATCGAAGGCCAGGATTATTAATGATGTTTTTTTGGAGGGTTTCAGGATCCCGCCTCCTGACCATATGGTTCCATTCTCTGTTAAGAATTTGAGGTCTGCTTTGTTGCATCCAGAGGTTGTCGGTGTTAAGTTGGTAAAGGAAGTGGAGTTAGGTCGTATGGCGGGGCCTTTTGATAGTCTACCGGTTGAAGGCGTGATCATTTCTCCTTTGGGGGTAGTGCCTAAGAAGGAGCCAAATAAATTTTGCCTGATCCGGCATTTGTCGTACCCAAAAGGTTGTTCGGTCAATGACGGTATAGCTCCGAAATTATGTTCGGTTGAATACACATCATTTGATGCGGCTGTGTCATGGGTTCGTAGGTACGGGCCTGGGTCACTGTTAGCGAACACTGACATTGAATCAGCTTTTAGGCTACTTCCAGTTCACCCGGCTAGCATTCCGCTATTGGGTTGTTTTTGGAACAAAGGTTATTACCTAGATAGGTGTTTGCCTAAGGGTGGTTCTATTTCATGTTCATTGTTTGAAACTTTCAGTACTTTTCTGGAATGGGTGGTCAGGGATGTTGCAGGTGTGCAGTCCGTTATTCATTACCTGGATGATTTTATGTTCATAGGTCCCCCAGATTCGTTTGTCTGTGGTAATTTGGGTGTCGCATTGGGGGGCGATAGAGAGTGACGAGGATAGGACGTTGGCAGTCTTGTTTTTGGTTGGTAAGGCTGCGGACTTAGGGTGGTCGGCATCTAGAATTAGTAAATTTGTTGCTAGGCTAGCATTCGGTTTCAAGTTACAGTGTTTGACTGATGTTACTAAATCCTTTTTGGTCAAGCAGGCACTTAGAGGTTTTCGAAAAGGTAGCAAGAGTTTGGATAAGTGTAGGCCAGTCACGTTTAGTATGTTGGAAAGGTTAGGTCTGGTTTTGGAAAGGATTTGTTGTTCTACTTTTGAGGCGGCTCTGTTTACGTTAGCCTTTTCCTTAGCTTTTTTCGGGGCGATGAGAATAGGCGAGTTGGTCGCCCCCAGCAGGAATAGGGCGGGAGGTTTATTAGCCGAAGACACGAGTTGCTGGGCCTGGGGTATCGATTTTTGGATTAGACGCGCAAAAACTGATCAGTTGGGTAGAGGTAAGCGCGTCGTTTGAGGTAGAGTGGACGGGGCTCTGATGTGTCCAAGAAGGTGCTTGGAGGTTTATTGGCAAGTGTGGTCGTGTAGATCCGGCCTACTGTTACGTCATTGCAACGGGTCATTTCTTTCCCGTTTCCAGTGTATAGTGGTCCTAAAAAAGGGGGTGCAAGAGTTGGGCCTTAGCCCGGGTGTTTATGGTTCACATTCCTTTAGGATTGGGACAGTGTATGAGGCTGATAGGCGCGGTTTGGGGGCGGAGGTGATAAAGCGGATTGGAAGGTGGAGTTCGGACCGTTATTTGACGTATGTTCGCCGTTAAATAACGCAGGACTTTGTTCATTTGTGAGTTGTTGAATATGCTTGTTTATTATTCTTTTAGGTGGCTTTCCCGTGTTAGCTTGGATTTTCGGACATTCGTACGTGCATTGGGGGGCGCTGCATGCTGACGTAAGGCGTGACGGCAGGCAATTGGGCTTTCCGAGGGTACAAGTGGTTATAAGGTGGCTAGGTTTTAGAGAGATGGTATGGAGCCGGTTTTTGTCGGAGTTTCATAAAGCGGCAAGATTGGACAGAACACCGGATATTCTGGTTGTGCATTTGGGAGGGAACGATTTGGGGGCAAGGCCCGTGAGAGAGTTAATTCGGGATATCCGTTTTGATTTTTTGAGATTGTGGACTTCGTTCCCGGGGGTTCTGACGGTTTGGTCAGATATAGAGCCCAGGAAGAAATGGCGGGTGGTCAGATCAGAAAAAGGTATAAATAGAGCAAGAGTGAAATTAAATAGGGCCGTGTCTAGCTTTGTGTCAAGGAATGGGGGGATAAGTTTTAGGCACTTTGAGTTGGAATCGGGTGTTGGTAATTTTTGGTTGAAGGATGGTGTTCATCTCAATGATATCGGTATCGATCTTTGGGCCCTTGCAATACAGGAGGGGATTGAAGGGCGTTGGTAGCTTTGAGGCATTCACGAGCCTAAGGTTTCAGGGCTGTTTGTGGTTGGCGGGGGGTGGGGTTCTTGGAGTTGGTACCGAATTGTCGGTGGAAGGAATTGGGAAAATTCCAGGTCGTTTAAATTGAGTGGGGGGTGATCTGGCAGTCGGTTCTGGGCTCTGGACGGGGTTTTACCTCGGGAGCATTTAGTTGGTTGGTCTTTCACGGAATGTGGAAGTTTTTGGTGCCCTTGAGCTGGTGCTGAACGGCTGAGGGTAACATGGCGGTTGATTTTTTAAGTTAATTTAAAGCCACATCTATTAGCTCCAAGAACCCTCCCTCCATATATATATATATATATTTCATTGTTATTTTGTTTGTTATTTGTTGTTTGTTAATAAACGGCCGCTGTGGCCAAATTTATTCAACGAATAACAGGTTGTAGCGTCTTTATTTCAGGGACGGGATCATGGGATCCCTTGGTATGTTGGGAAGAGGGAAGCCATCAGGTAGGAAACCACATTGGCCGTAACAGGTCATGCGTAGTTATAGTTGTTCATTAAAGTCAGATGCTTCCTAATGAGTCACGATCACACATGGGTCAACAGTAGTGCTGAGCCACCCCCGTAGTGTTCGGGTTCGGTTCGGTTCGTCGAACACCCGTGTGTTCGCCGAACTGTTCGTCGAACTGTTCGTCGAACACCTTCGAACACCGTTAAAACCAATGGCAGGCAAACAAAAACACATAGAAACACATAGAAAACACCTTCAAAGGTGTCCAAAAGCTGACAAACTGCTCAGAAGACACAACTAACACATGGAAAAGTGACAAGTACATATAGTCATGCGAAAAGAAAAGAGGTGGAGGAGTAAAAGGAGGGGGAGATACAGATATAGGCATGTCATGCCCTTCTAAAATCCAAAAAGTGAGAAGCCGACACGGCCAGTCCGCTCCTGCCCGTGCCATCTCCGTGTCGCCGGGTTTGTGCCAGAGCCGCGGTGAACCCTGACGGCCAGCCCCCCTCTCCCAATATTGGTGCCTGTCCGCTGGTGGGTCGAGCGAGCCCCCCCTGTGGTGGAGGCAGCTCTAAGCTTTTTAATTTAAATTGTCTCTCTAATTTGAATGAATACACTTTAAATCCATTTACAAGGATCTATTGGAGGGCAAGTCTCATGCCAGCAGCCGCGTAATTCCAGCTCCAGTATCGTCCACTAAAGCTGCTGCAATTAAAAAGCTTTTATAAGGATCGAGCTCGGCTGTCCACCGCAAGGCATCCTACCGCCAGTCCCAGCCCCTATGCCTTGGGGTGCCTCCTGATGCTCTTCACTGAGTATCCCGTGGTCCCGAAGCATTTCCTTTGAAAAAATTAAGTGTCCAAACTACAGGTGGTGTAGCTTGCTTAACAGCCGGGATAATCCGCTGACTAGCAGACACTGCTACTAGGCACAAAGTATTTCCTGGGCTAGATGCAGTTAAAAATTTGTAATTAGATACTCTCGTTGGATGCTGAGAAAGCATTCCATAGAGTCTCCTGGCACGTCATATATGATTCTCTTAAAAAGCTTGGGGTAGGGGTCTAGGGGACCCTTTTATAGCCAAAATCACGGCCCTGTATCGCAATACATCACCTAGGCTGAAGATAAATGGAACTGTAGCACCCTGAGGGCTCGGTTGCTACAGAGGTATTCCACCTCACCCAGAGGTGTGATATCTCACTCTCAGGTAAGGATGGAGTGTGGATCAGGACCCTACACCTGCATGCATTACACCACATTGCCGTGGGGCAGGGCGACCAATATGCCCCTGAGATGGGCACGACAGTCCCTGTCCCTGGCTGGAGTGGGGGGAGGGAACACTGAGGAAGGGGAACCCTGTAGTGCAGGAGCAGGGAGGAAGCAGTTCCTGGGTGCATTGAGAAGGGAGTATAAAAGGTGGGCACCATCTTAGTTCAGTGCAGAGAAGTCTGAGCAGAAGTGACAGGGAGCAGGGGCTCTGCATGAGCTCTGCTCCGGAGGCGAGCCTAGTAACAGAGGCCCAGGCCTGGAAGAGGGAGAAGGAAGGAAGAGGAGCGGAGAAGGCTCCAGGAACGAGGAACGAAGGGATCCCAGGGGTGCGGACGGGCGAGTCGCCACCGCACGCCCAAATCCACCTGCGTGGAGGGGTCAGGCCAAAGGGGGAGACCGGTCCCCAAAACTAGTGGAGGCAGGAAACGACCCTCAGCTAGAAACCGGAGGCTGTGACATTTTATGTGGCGCAGCCCCTCGCTACACCCGCTAGGAAGGCACCACATAGGGTCAGGGAAACTGGCGCCAAGTTTACCAAGAGGAGGCCCGAGGCAGCCGGACAGAAGGGTTGGTAAGAAAGGCCAGACAAAGGACACACAAAGGGGGTCCTGTGAAGCGCTCCAAAGTTATCTGGGAGTTGTCTGAGTCCCTCACCTGGTGAGCACAGTACGACGTGGGCAGCCGTTACCTGCAGACGTGGTCTGGATAATAAGAACTGTGAGTAAAGGCCCTGGACTGCATCACTGACTCCGTGTCGTTACTGCTGCTGCCCTGCACCACCCCCCCCAATCTCCGCATACACTGCCCTGAGGCTATACTCCTCCCGTGGGGAGTTATGCTACGCTCTGCTGCACCCACAACACCAGCCTCAGCGGTCTGCCCTGCAGCGGCGGTTCACTCTGACCGCAATCCACGGGTGGCGTAGTCGGACATTTAAACATCAAAACCACATAAATAGTTCCGCCACTGGTTTGACCGCCCTGAGCCACGGAACCGGGTCGCCGCCACGGAGACTACAACCACCAGCATCCACCAAAAAGGGTCCGGCTCCGGGTGTCCCAAGGCCCAGGGGGTGCATCAGAACATTTTCATCACCTTTCACAATCACCAATAGGACAAGGCAGGGATGTCCTCTGTCCCCTCTCTTATACATCCTAGTGACGGAGCACCTGCTCTCATCAATTCGCCATAACCCCAATATAAGGTGGATTGAGGTGGGAGGCACTGAGTACAAGTGCTCTCTATTTGCTGATGATGTCCTAGTATATATCACTCAATCACATATATCCATCCATGCTGTTATGGCTGAAATAGATCACTTTGTTACATGGTCAAATTTTAAAATCAATGCAGCGAAGTCTGAGGCCCTCGATGTCTCCCTCCCCAAATCCATACAGGATTCCATCCAGTCCAACTTTCCCTTTGCCTGGCCCTCACAGGGTATCAAATACTTAGGAATTCCTATTCATATAGACCTCTCCCATCTATGTTATCTTAATTTTGGGCCCTTTATTGAACAACTCCATACAGACCACGGTTGGCAAGTTAGAACTGTAAGATTCACTACGTGAACCACTGGTGTTTTGTGGAAAAGCACATGTACACTGTGTTCCAAATTATTATGCAAAAAGTGTTTAGGAGTGATAAGGGAAGAATTTGCTTGTTTGTCAGTTAAACTCATTGATGGTGATGTGTGTCAGGGCTCTTTATATCACTGTAAGCAATTGCAGACACCTGTGCTAATTAGTTTGGCAGGTGTGTCCAATGAAAGGCAAGACTACTTAAGAAGGCTGTCCCACATTATTAAGCAGCCTACATTTTCTGCCAAAATGGGAAAGAAAAAGGATGTGTCGGCTGCTGAGAAGCAAGAAATTGTGGAGTGTTTAGGTCAAGGCATGACTACAATCAACATTGTGCGATGATCAGGATGAAGTGTCTTGGCAATCAAGTAGTATGTAGCTGATTCACAGTACCATCGTGTGCGTGCTGATAAGGACAAATTAAGGACTCTTTCCTACAGGCAATTACGTCAGGTTAAAAGAGCAGCGGCAAAAAAGCCTTGTCATAGCAGCAGACAAGTTTTTGAAGCTGCTGGTGCCTCCAACATCCCCCGAACAACAAGATGCAGGGTCCTTCAGAGGTTTGCAGCTGTGCATACGCCATCCTGTCGACCTCCTCTATCCACTTCACACAAGCAGAAACGGCTCCAGTGGGCCAAACATTACATGAAGACTGATTTCAAAACTGTTTTGTTCACGGATGAGTGCCGTGCAACGCTCGATGGTCCAGATGGATGGAGTGGAGGATGGCTGGTTGATGGACACCCCCCCGCAAACACGGCTACAGCGCCAACAAGGAGGAGGTGGAGTAATGTTTTGGGCTGGAATCATGGGGAGAGAGATTGTCGGCCCCTTTAGGATCCCTGAAGGGGTAAAGATGAACTCCATAATGTATGTGGAGTTTCTCAAACAGCACTTCCTGCCATGGTTCAAGAAGAAGAACCGTGTATTCCACAGCAAGATCATTTTTATGCATGATAATGCACCATCTCATGCTGCACATAAAACATCTGCATCTCTGGCTGATATGGGCATAAAAGGGGACAAACTTATGGTGTGACCCCCATGCTCCCCTGACCTCTACCCCATTCAGAACCTCTGGAGCATCATCAAAAGGAGTGTCTATGATGGCGGGAGGCAGTTCACATCTAAGCAACAGCTCTGGGAGGGTATTCTGTCCCAATGCAAAACAATTGAAGCAGAAACCATCCAAAACCTGACAAATTCAATGGACGAGAGAGTTCAGAACCTCCTTTCGAACAAGGGGTCCTATGTGCAAATGTAACATCACCTAGAATAAAGTTTTGAGTTGAAAACTGTTTGATTTCAGTTTCTAATAACCTGCTAATGCTTATAATTTCAAAAATGACCATTTTTTTGGTCTTTATTAAAATGAAAAGGTTGATCGAAAAGTTTGGGGGATCTAAGAGTGTGGCAACCCAGTAGTCAGGATTACTTCGAATTCTGACAATATGAGGGTCATGTTGCAGGTAGTGCAGCAAGAAGGCACTTATGTGTCTTGCGCATCTCGGAGCCCCAAAATTATTTTCCGGGCTAGATGCAGCTAAAAATTATTATTAATTTTAAATCTGGTGGAGCTTAGTATAGATGGCCTAATAGGATCAGTGCTGCACACTGCTACAAAGCCCAAATTATTTTCCAGCCAAGATACAGATAAACATGATTAGTAATTTGAAAGCTTAAAACGGTTGGTGAGGTGATTTTAACCAATCATCAAGCTTTTACTCTCCCCAGGATGACACAGGGGTAGAAAAGTCGTTTCGGATCCATGATTTGTTCATCTTTATGAACGTGAGTCTGTCTACATTATCAGTGGAGAACCGCGTGCGCTTATCTGTCAGCACACCACCAGCAGCGCTGAACACACGTTCAGACAGAACGCTGGCTGCGGGGCATGACAAGATCTCCAAGGCGTAAGTGGCTAGCTCTGGCCATTTATCCAGATTGGAAGCCCAAAAAGAGCAAGGGTCCAGTGACACAGTCATGGCTTCAATGTTTACTTGGAGATACTCCTGTACCATCTTCTCTAGGCGTTGACTATGTGTCAGACTTCTTGTCTCCTGTGGCCTTGCAAAGGATGGGCTAAAAAAGTGGTGAAATTATTCCGCAAAATTGATGTTACCAGCAGATACTGTGGTTCTGTTACAGTTTGAGTGCTGAACACTCGACGGTCCCACGGTTGGCAAGTTGGAACTGTGAGATTCACTACGTGCACCACTGGTGTTTTGTGGAAAAGCACATGTAAGATTCTGCAACAGTCTCTGCTGATACTCCTGCATGCGTGCATCCCTTTCTATGGCAGGAATAATTTCTGCAAATTTACTTTTGTACCGGGGATCTAACAGTGTGGCAACCCAGTAGTCAGGATTATTTCTAATTCTCACAATTCGAGGGTCATGTTGCAGGTAGCGCAGCAAGAAGGCACTCATGTGTGTTGCGCATCCAGGAGCACCAAGTCCCTGTTGTGTTGGTGGCGAGGTAACAATCATGCTTCCTTCTTCTGTCCTCTCCCCCCAACCTCGCACAACAGAAATGTGATCAAGGTCTCGCTCATCTGATGAGTCTTCCATCAGTTCGTCCTCCACTTCTTCCTGGGCTCCTGCACCTTCCTCACTAGTTTGGCTGCTACCATGCGCCCTGGTAAAACCATCTCCCCCACCCTCACATGCCTGCCGCCTTGGTGCTGCCGACCGTCTGGACCTTGCAGATGTTAGCCCTTCCGCATACAACTCCTCCTCCTCTACTTCCTCCACCTCCTCTTGTGCCACCACCTGACTCCGAATTCTGTTTAACATGTGCTCCAGCATGTAAATCACCGGAATACTCATGCTGATAATGGCATCGTCAGCACTAAACATCTTTGTCGCCATTTCAAAACTGTGCAGAAGGGTGCATAGGTCCCTGATCTGAGACCACTCCTCCAGCGTGATTTGCCCCACCTCTGGATCTCGTTGGCCCAGGCTATACGTCAGAACGTATTGCACCAGGGCTTGTCGGTGCTGCCACAGTCGCTGCAACATGTGCAGAGTTGAACTCCACCGGGTAGGCACATCGCATTTTAGCCGGTGAAGTGGCAGGCCCAACGACTTCTGTAGAGATGTAAGTCGCTGAGCTGCGGGATGCGAACGGCGGAAGTGAGCACACAGCGACCGTGCCCTCTGCAGAAGGCCATCTAGTCCGGGATAGTGGGCTAAAAATTGCTGGACAACCAGGTTCAACACGTGAGCCATACAAGGCACGTGTGTGACATTGACCGGCGAAGGGCCCCACCCAGGTTTGCAGCATTGTCGCACACAGCCTTCCCTGGTTTCAGGTCCAGTGGAGACAACCATTCATGAAATTGGTTCTCCAGAGCTGACCACAACTCCTCAGCTGTGTGACTCACATTTCCCAGACATTTCAAAGTAAAAACCGCCTGATGACATTGAGCCCTTCTGCCAGCATAGTAATGAGGTGTGCAGGATCCCTTCTGCACAGTTAGAAAGCTTGTGGCATGACCAGACAGGCTTTGGGTGCAGGTGGAGGACCGAGAGGAGGTTGAGGAGGCAGAAGCAGTGGAGGAACTTTGAGATAAAGAGGATTGACGCACAACTCGTGGGGACGGCAAGACTTGGACAGCAGCCCCTTGTCCTGCTGTCACCATAGTTACCCAGTACCCAGTCAGCGACATGTAACGCCCCTGTCCATGCCTACTCGTCCAAGTGTCTGTGGTGAAATGCACCCTGTCACACACAGAGTTTCTCAAAGAAGCGGTGATGTTGTGTGCGACATGCTGATGGAGCGCAGGCACACCTTTCTTTGAGAAGTAGTGCCGACTGGGCATCTGGTACTGGGGCACTGCGACGGACATAAGGTCTCGAAAATCCTCTGTGTCCACCAGGCGGAAAGGCAGCATTTCTGTAGCCAAGAGCTTGCAGATGGTGAAATTCAACCTCTTAGCTTTCTCATGGCTAGGAGGAAATGGTCTTTTACTTGTCCACATCTGAGGGACCGAGGGCTGGCTATTGTGCTTAGACGGGGTTGATAAGGGTGTCCCCGGCAAACTGCCGGTCTGTGAGGAAGATGCAGGCGGACATGTTAGGTTGCCTTGATCCAAAGGTGGTGCTATCGATGTCGGACAGCGCTCAACACCAGCTGGTGTTACCACCTCCAAAGAAAATGATGACCTGCCAATCACGCTGGCTGTTGCGGGTAAAGAGGTGGCAGGTCTTCGCCCCAAAACAGGTGTGACTGCTGTCCCCCCAGTCACAGAGGATGAAGAGGCCGCGGATGCACAAGATATGGCAGACGGTGGTTGGCCCGGCCGGCTAGGCCGCATTGTAGCACAGTGAGCTTCCCACTGCAACTTATGCTTCATGTCCATGTGCCGGTTCATGCATGAAGTACTCAAACTATGTATATTTTGGCCTCTACTTAGCTTTTGCTGACAAATGTTACAGATAACACGAGTTGGGTCATCTTTATCGATCTGAAAAAATGCCCAGGCTATGCAAGGCTTAGCACCCATGCGACCTGAAGAGCCACCACGACTTGTGGTGAGAGGCAGAGTTGTGTTTGAGGATGCAGTTGTTGATGTGCTTCCAGTACTACGTCTCTGTCCAGGAAGGCGCAACCTGACCTCGTCGTCACTAGCATCCTCCTCCACCTCCTCTGCTGACCTCATCGACTGGCTGACTGTGGGTTGACAGTAAGTGGGATCTCCAACCTCATCATCATCACCCTGTGCGTTATCACACCCGTCGTCCTCAGAGCCAACCTGTTCCTGCCCTGACAAAAAACTAAAGTTGTCGCTCCAATCAGGTATTTGAGTCTCATCATCGTCTTCCTCATTGCCTTCCTCATTGTCTCCACCAACAGGAGTTACAGTTTGGGAATGAGGGTCTACATTATGGTCAGAACCTTCTGCGTCTGGTCCTGGATCCGACTCATAAAGATTCTGGGCATCAGTGCAGATCATTTCCTCGTCTGGATTCACAGAAGCGCTGGAGCCGACCTCTGATTCCCAGGCTATAGTATGAATAAACAGCTCTGCAGACTCAACCATCTGTTCTACCTCATACTCAGACGGGCAGCTGGAGATTTGGGAGCTGTGAGGAAGCAAGTGCGATTGGGGTGACACCTCTGAGGACTGGAGTATTTGTGATGTTGAAGTTGAGGTGAAGGAGAGCCCACTTAAAGGAGCACTTGATATCCATTGAAGCACCTGCTGTTTTTGTGCCTCATCTGTAATTTGTAGCGATTGGCGTGGCCGTAAGAAAGGGATCTTATCGCATTGTCCGCTAAAAGAAGTAGACATTTTAGTTTGGCTGGAAGATGGTCTTTCTTCTGCAGATGTTACTGTTGCTTTAACACCTACCCCACAGACACAACCTTTTTTCCCCTTCCCAACACGCCTATTCCCCTTTCCACCAGCAGCAGGCCTTTTCCACTCATTTTGGTGGTTAACTAATTCACAACTCTGGAGTTGTTTGCACAAAAAAACAATGGATGGGAACCGAGCAGAGCTGAGTGGCCAAACTGTGGTATTAGGCCAAAACTATTGGCTGGGTTAGATGCAGATAAAAATGATATTGAATTCAAATAGTCCCACACACTGCTAGAAGCCCAAATATTTTTTCAGAGCTAGATGCAGAAAAAAATTATATTCAATTTGCAACCTGATGGAGGTCAGTATAGATGGACTAATAGAACAAGTCCCACACACTGCTAGAAGCCCACATTTTTTTTCAGAGCTAGATGCAGAAAAAAATTATATTCAATTTGCAACCTGATGGAGGTCAGTATAGATGGACTAATAGAACAAGTCCCACACACTGCTAGAAGCCCAAATATTTTTTCAGAGCTAGATGCAGAAAAAAATTATATTCAGTTTGCAACCTGATGGAGGTTAGTATAGATGGACTAATAGAATGATGCTATGCCCAAAAGCTTTTACTTCACTAGGTGCAGTAAAAATATTGGTATTCTATACACAGGTGGTGTAGCTTGCAACAAAGATAGGCTACTCCACTGACTAACACACTCTGCAATAGGCCAAAAAGGATTAGCTTTGCTAGATTTAGCCAAATGCTGTGAAAAAAACTTGCAGAGCACTGGCACAGACCTGCCTGGCAAAAACTGATAGGAACTGATCTAACTTAGTCCTGAAAAGGACTCCAATTACAATTAGTCTTTACTCCCAACCTATCTATTTAAGAGCACAGACCTGCCTGATAAAAGTCGTAGGAAATGCTGTAACCTAGTCCTTAAAAGGACTGCAATCACAACTCTTCCCTACTCCCAAGCTATCTGTAGATTTGTGCTAAAATTGGCTTTAAATTAACAAGGTATAGCGCACACAGCTACAGCGGTGCCGTCTAACACGCAGCTGCAACAGTGAGAAAATGGTGGCGACGGGGAAAATGGCTGGGTCTTATAGGGCAAGGACATGTGACATACACTGCCAATGACACATGCCCTTGCTTGTGTGAAAAAAAGCACTTCGCTCCGTGTGTGCGCTGCTGATAGGCTGACAGACTGCACCTCCCCACTGTAAATGCGGGAAAGAGAAAGAAAAATGGAGATCTTCATTATTCCTGCAGAGATCCATCCCCTGCCCCTCCCCCCGCCCCGCTGTACACTCAAACTGCGTATTAACATTAATTTTCAGCATTACTGAGAAAAAATCCAGTTATGATTTTGGTGCACGAACAGTTATCGAACATAACCTCGAACAGCCGATTTTTTTTCAAATCGTTCGTGTTCGCCGAACGGCTCGAACACCGCCCAAAACAGCTCGAATTTGAGATTGGCGAACAGTTCGAGTCGAACAACGCTCATCTCTAGTTAGGTCTTCAGAAGCTTCAAAACTCGGGAGTCATTTCACCAGTGCATCCATGGAACAAGGAGAAGGACACTATTCTCGGGTGTTTCTGCTAAGGAAGGTCTCAGGTTCTTACAGGATAATCCTTAATCTGAAACATCTCAACCAATATGTGAAATACAGAAGGTTCAAGATGGAGTCGATAAAGTCCACGATTCCGTTGATTGGAAAAGGATTTGTCGTGGCAACAGTAGACCAGCCAGAGGCTTACTACCACGTGCCAATTCATCCGGATTACAGAAAATGTCTCAGATTTGCTGTAACTCAGAACCGAGAGGTACTTCATTTTCAATTCAATGTACTCCCCTTCGGCATTTCGTCAGCAACCCGCCTGTTTACAAAGATCATGGCAGAGGTAGTAGGTTTATCTAAGGAAACTGAATATCTGCATCGTGCCATATTTAGACAATTTTTTGGTGATGGTTCCCTCGGTTTCAAGTTTGGAAAGAGACCTCCAGATGACCCTCCAGATCCTGGAATCCTTGGGATGGTTGATAAACTACCAAAAGTCAGATCTGATTCCCTCCACCAGGAAGACCTTCTTGGGAATTCTCCTGGATTCTCAGCAACAAGCCTCTTTTCTGCCAAAAGAGAAGCAGATTCAGTTGAGGTCGAAAGTTTATGCACTAAAGAACCAGAGCGGAGTGTCATTAAGATTCGCCATGTCCGTCCTCGGGTCCATGACCTCATCTATTCAGGCGGTACCTTGGGCTCAAGCGCATTCAAGGGTCCTTCAAAACTACATCCTTTCTTGTTGGGACAGATCTCCAAGTTCCCTCTCCAACAGAATTCATCTGCCAGAGAAGGTGAAAGCATCTTTAAATTGGTGGCTCTGTCCAGGAAATCTGGAGAAAAGTTCAGCATGGATTCAACTTCCCTTGTTATCCGTCAAAACAGACGCAAGCAAAAGGGGATGGGGAGCAGTAGTCTCCCACGTGGCCTTCCACGGGGTCTGGTCGCAAGAAATAGCAGAGCAGTACTCAAACTTAAGAGAAATGAAAGTGGTGGAAGAAACCCTATGGGCAGCCAATACTGTGCTTCAGGGGTCGCATGTCAGAGTCTACTCGGACAATATGACAACTGTAGCCCACTTGAGACATCAGGGAAGTACAAGAAGCAGGAGGTTACAGATGATCTCCGAAAGGATCTTCCACTGGACGAAGCATCATCTACTATCCTTATCGGCTCTGCATCTGAGAGGCTCCGACAACTATCATGCAGATCTTCTGAGCAGAAAAGACATTCATCCAGGGGAGACGAGCATGAACTCGAAGATATTTCAGATGATTGTTCAAAAGAGGGAATACCCAGATGTGGACCTGTTTGCGAACCAGGAAAACGCAAAAGTAAGAGCCTTTTTCTCTTTGAACCCCGAGGATTCAGCAACAGGGATAGATGCATTCGCTCACCCTTGGAAAGTTGGGCTCGCTAATGCTTTTCCCCTGATTCTGTTAATACCAAGGACTTTACAAAAAATCAGGTCGGAAGGGGTCAAGACTATCCTAATAGCTCCAATGTGGCCAAAAAGAGCATGGTTTGGAACATTGAGCAGTCTAAGAATGGAGGATCCATTGATGCTTCCTCGAATCCACGATCTGCTGCATTAGGGCCAGATTTTCCATCCGGCCCCTCAGAATTTGGCTCTAGCAGCTTGGCTTCTGAGACTGCCCTCTGAAAAGCCAGAGGCTTCTCAGTACAGGTGATCCAAATGTGGCGCCCTGCTGTGCATTGGTGCCACAGAACCCAGAAGGGTGCATGGATGGATTTCTCCACAAGAGGCCCTCACTACATACAAACATCTCTACCTTCCACCTCATACCAGCAGAGGGAGCCCGGATAGGGATATATATAGGGAAGGTGGAGCCAGACAGCTCAGTTGATTAGTGAGTGCTCAGAGTCAGAGCAGAGCAGGCAGGCTGAGAGAGAGCCTGAGAGCGTGCCGACGCTCAGATAGCGGTGAAGACGCAGCACGTCAGCTGCCTAGTAGTGAGGGCCCCGAGTGTGGCCGACGGCAAGGAGAAAAAGGGGAGTGAAACCAAGGGGGCAGAGGAGCACAGTAAGCTCACCCCTTTATATCTACCGGACACCGGGTCCGCGCCTGCAGGGACCCTTTACACCCAGTGGGGATAACCGGAATCCCAGGAGGACTACAAGTCCCTGGCAAACCTGAAGGCTAGACACACACAGGATCAGGAACCACGAAGGCCCCGACATCCAGGGAAAGTGGTTACCAACCAGAGGTCCTATTTCTGAGCAGCAGGTGAAGTAAAAGCAGGACACATAAGCTAGGCCCAGTTGCAGGCTGGCCAGGAGCATACATAGGGACAGACACGGATCAGGAGGCCCTATAACCGCTCCCTGGGGAGAAGTCCAAAAGTGCGCCCTTCATCTGGAGTACCCTGGACCGTACCTAACAGCTGTACCAGTAAAGGTAATGAAGCAAATCCCGTGTCTCTGTCCGTTACTCCTGCTGTGCCATCGCTTTCCCTGCACCACAACCCTCAGCGCAACCTGCATCATTTATACTGCCCTGAGGCCTGCTCCACCTGTGGGGAGCCGTTCCATCTCAAGCTGTCGGGACATCTGCCTCAGAGGACTGTTGCAGCGCTGGTGATCCTCACCAGACACCACAGGTGGCGTCACGACAAATTCCCTACAAATAATTCCTTTTGGCACTGACCGCCCTGGGCCAGCCACCGCGATAATCCCCGCATGCAGTCTTAGGCCCGGCTGCCGGGTGCCCCGCGACACCCCTGGGGGCGAGTCACATACACTGCAGAAAAACAGAAAACCAGTCACAAATTCCATCTATGGAAAAATCTAGAAAGCTTTCAAGCTATGGTATGAGCCTCGTCCATTAGATCCCTTTCGGCCTGACGTGGCCAGAATCTTGGATTTCCTACAGAACGGTCTGTCTAAAGGATTAAGACCAAGCACGCTGAAGGTCCAAGTCTCGCCTTTATGTTCCTATTTTGATGCTGATTTGGCCCAAAACAGATGGATTAAGAGGTTCATGATAGCTGCTTCTCGGATTATTCCAACAAGAGCTAAAATAGTTCCACCTTGGGATCTCAACGTAGTTCTTAAAGGCCTAACTATGCATCCTTTCGAGCCAATAGCCGAGGCACACATAGACAAATTGTCTTGGAAAGTGACATTGCTTATAGCTCTGACTACAGCCAGAAGAGTGAGTGAAATCCAAGCCCTGTCTATCAGAGAGACTTATTGTCGTATTTTGGAGGACAGGATCATCCTCCAGTTGGATCCTTCTTTTCTACCTAAAGTGTCTAATTTTCATATGTCTCAGCCAATAATTCTTCCGTCATTCTGTCAAAATCCATCAAATAGCAAGGAAGAAGAATTCCACGCGTTGGATGTAAGAAGGACTATAATCCGCTATTTGAGGCAGACTGAAACCTGGAGGAAGGATCAGAACCTATTTGTCCAATATGGAGGCCCCAATAAAGGAAAGAAAATTGCAAAAATACGCTAGCAAATTGGATTAAGAAAGCAATTTGTGAAACATACATAGTTCAAGATTTGCCTCCTCTGGAATCCTTGAAAGCTCTTTCTACTAGAGCTATGTGGGTCTCCTGGGCGGAAAAAGCTAGTGCATCCATTGAGCAGATTTGCAGGGCAGCTACATGGTCGTCTGTCCATACCTTTGCTAAACATTATAGACTAGATGTAATATCTAATAGAGACTAAGGCTGTGTGCCCACGTAGCGTTTTTCAAGCGTTTTTGATGCGGTATTTCCGCAGCGGAAACGCTTGTAAAACGCTTGGTAACCCGCACCCCATGGTCCCCAATGGGATTCCGCAAGTTCTATGCACATGCTGTGGATTTTTCCGCAGCGTTTATGCTGCGTTCAAAAATCCGCAGCATGTCATTTAATTTTGCGTTTCCGCAAGCAGAATTGCCTTTGTCCAATGCATAAAAAACGCAAGGCAATTCCGCATGTGGAAAACGCGTGATAAACGCGCGAAAAATGCGCGATAAACGCGTGCGGAATTCCGCATGCGTTTTTCCGGGAGAGGACTTGCAGAAATGAAGCAGAAATTTTCTGCTTCATAAATGCAACGTGGGCACATAGCCTTAGCATTTGGAAGGAAAGTCCTTCAGGCTGTTGTCGCTCCCTAAAATTCATTCTTTGGTATTACTCCAGGTGTGCTGTCATGGAGGGGATTGGAGAAAATAGAATTAGACTTACCAGTAATTCGGTTTCTAAGACCCTCCACAACAGCATGGGTAGTTCCCTCCATTTCTTTATTGATTGGAAAAATCCTTAGTGTTAATAAATATTTAGAGAATTCATACTGTGGGGTCCTTTGAAAACACTGGGGATTGTAGCAGGGAGGGGCTATTTAACAACTTGTTTTCCTGTCCCTAATTAGGATGGGGAGGCTACCTCCAGGTGTGCTGTCGTGGAGGGTCTTAGAAACAGAATTACCGGTAAGTCTAATTCTATTTTTTTTTTTTTTTACCATTTTTATTCTTTTTTTCAACTATTAACTTGGTCACACTATATAAATACATGCCGGTTGCAAGGATTTATATAGCGTGACCAAGTTGTCAAGCACTTTCCAAGTGATGCTAAAATCGCTTGGAAAGCGGTTGACAACCCGCATGCGGATATGCATGTGAAAAACGCTTCACTTACGTTTGTCCCTGGCAGGAAAAACGCATGTAAAATCTGCATGCGTTTTTTCTGCCAGGGAGATGCAGAAACACTCAGGAAAAATCCGGAGCATTTCTGCATCGTGGGCATGTGGCGCCCCTGAGGGTTCAGTCGTCACAGAGGTACTGCACCTCACCCAGAGGTGTGGTGTCTCCCTTCACTCAGGTAAGATGGGAGTGCTGCAGAGAACCCCCCAAAACAACTGCATCCAACATTACACTGCTTCAGACCGGCTGGAAGGGCAACATGCAGAGCGCAGCTGCTGAGCCCTGTCCCTGGCTGGAGTGGGGGAAACCCAAAGGTAGGGGGAACCAGTAGTGGGTGTGGGTGGAGGAAGCAGTTAGAAGGAGCACACAGTAGGTATATAATGGGAAGCAATCTTAGGGTGGCAGTTCAGAACAGAATGGTCAGTCAGTACAGTACAGACGGTCAGTGAGGACTGTCTGGGAGCAGAGGCTCAGCAGGAGCTCTGCTCCACAAGAAGGGCCCGGGATAGAGGCCCCGGAGGGGAGCAGGGAGTAGGCTCCATTCTAAGAAGGGATCCCAGGGGTACGGCGCGTGCAGGACAGCACCCGTACGCCCCGCATCTGTCAGAAGACAGAGGGATCGGTTTCCGCATTCTAATCTCCAGGGGGTCAGGTTGGTCCCGGATCCGACGTACAGGAAGGACTACAGCATACCCGAGCGGGATTGAGAGTGGGCAGGCGCAGGGAAGCAGGGAGAAGGACCTAGTGTGAAGACGGTCAAAGTAGGAACACGAGAAAGTGGGGTTCTGCCAAGCATTCCTAAACTTCCTGAGGAAGGATTGAACCCCTGCCAGGGTGAACACGGCGCAATGTGGGAGGCCTTCACCTGTAACGTGCACTTGTGTGTTTCCTGAAGAACTGTGAATAAAAATCTTGGACGACTGCACTGAGTTGCCTCCGTCTATTCCTTCACTGGTGCCATTTCCCTCCCTGCACTACAACGCCCAGCGCACCCTCCATCAATTTACACTGCCCTGAGGCCCGCTCCACCTGTGGGGAGCCGTTCCATCTCTAGCTGCCCTAACATCTGCCTCAGAGGACTGTTGCAGCACTGGTGATCCTCACCAGACACCACAGGTGGCTTCATGACAAATCCTATAAATAATCCCTTTTGAACTGACCGCCCCGGGCCAGCCATCGTGATATTCCCCAAAGCAGCCATAAGGCCCGGCTGCCGTGTGCCCCGCGGCCCAGGGGGCAGCGAGTCACCACTTGGCGTCACGAACAGGATACGTGACCAGCCCGCCATCTGCGGGTAATGTGCGCCTAAAGAAGTGTTTTCTGCCTTGAATGTGGCGCCCGCCCCAGAAGAACGGGCGCCATTATGTGCGTGCTAAAGAACAACAGAATGGAACCTCCCGTCGTGGGCCGAGTCCCAGAATGGCGCCAAAAGCAGGCCCTGCCCCTTGCAACAGTGACTGTCCGCATAGATGTGTCCGTCAAAGCGGGGAGGCCGACACAGGGAGTGACCGACAGCAAAGTGCCATGGGACCGCCCCCGAAAGAGGAGAGGAGGTGGAGAGAAGCTGCGTAAAGACCGGGAGGTGTCAGACCGAGCTGACGCAGTCACGGGAGCAGGTAGGAGTGATGTCCCTGTCCCAAATGCGGCTGGCGCTGCTCCATCCCTGGTCCCCCTGCAGCCTGAGGCTGATGACCAGGCTGGGTCAGCCTGCAGAAACCAGGGGTTCCCCCGGAGGGGGCCCCACTGTTAAACTGTTTTAGTTAACTGGACTGTACATAAGTTGCCCGGAAGGGTGCAGTTGACTTCATGTTTGCTACCCAGTTACCCGTCAGGGTACAGAGACTGACAGGCTGAGGACTGTGAGAAGCCAGACGTTGACATTGTACATAGTTTAGCACTTCTTAAAGTGCATCCTATTGGTTTTATAATTACAAATATACCTCAGAACAAAAACTCGTTTGGCGTGGCGGAAGACGAGGTCCAGGATTGGATCGTCTATGCCCTGCAGCCATGCCCAGGGCCTACGTTGAGGGTTTGTGGACGGGTTCCTCATGCTGCTACTGTTGCACCCTGGTGCTGGAACTGTCTTGAAAATTGTTTTATATGACAATGCTCTTATGATGTTTTATAATGTAACCAGTAACGTTAAAAGAAATGTGCCTCCCATAAAGGGAAGAAATGTTGTTTTATGGTCTTATATGCAGATGCATCTTAAAAATTTTGCATGTCAGTTATGCCTGGTTTTGCTCTGTTCCAGCCCGCGGACGTGCTGTGTTTTACCGGGGGGGGGGAATGTGGCGCCCCTGAGTGTTCAGTCGCCACAGCGGTACTGCACCTCACCCAGAGGTGTGGTGTCTCCCTTCACTCAGGTAAGATGGGAGTGCTGCACGGAACCCCCCAAAACACCTGCATCCAACATGCAGAGTGCAGCTGCTGAGCCCTGTCCCTGGCTGGAGTGGGGGGAACCCAAAGGTAGGGGGAACCAGTAGTGGGTGTGGGTGGAGGAAGCCGTTAGAGGGAGCACTTATACAGTAGGTATATAATGGGAAGCCATCTTAGGGTGGCAGTTCAGAACAGCATGGTCAGTCAGTCTACCATTGGGCCATATAAGACGTTCTTCATCTCCCGTTGCAGTGGGGTTTTTATTTGTCAAAAAAAAGACTGGGGGTTGCGCCCCCGCCTTGATTTTCGCGAGTTTAATCGGATCACGGTCTGGGATGCATATCCTCTCCCTCTCATCCCCGACCTCTTTAGAAAAAAAATTGGCTCCTACGATTTGATTAAACTAGACCTCAGGGGGGCTTATAATCTCATTCACATTGAGGAGATGAGTGGAAGATGGCCTTCAATACTCCTGAGGGGCACTATGAAAAGCTTGTGATGGCATTTGGGTTGACTAATGCTCCCGCTTTCTTTCAACACTGTTAGTGACATTTTTAGTCATCTGGCAGGTAGATCATAACAAACCAATCTTGATGACATATTAATTTATTTACCTCCAGTCACATCAGGTACATGTCAGGCAGGTCTTACAGATACTCAAAGATAATAAATTATTTGTCAAACCAGAGAAATGTATGTTCTCCATTCAAGGTTAGTTCTTATCATTCACCGTTTTTGCATGGATCTGGCCAAAGTCCGGACGGTACTGGATTGGTATTATATTCAAGACTTAAAGGCGTTACAAAGTTTTTTGGGTTTCGCCAGCTACTACTGTAAGTTCATCAAAAACTTTTCGGTAGTGGCCAAACCTCTGATGGACGATTTTGCCAAATAGAAAAAAAAAATTAAGATTTTATTATTTTACTTTCCATTCTTGTAGCTAAACACAATCCAGCTAAGTTTAAAATTGAAATGAAGCCCCTGTACCCCCCTCTCTAGGTGCTTCTGTACCAACTCCTCCCTGGTCCAGGATGGTCTCTATATCACAGGCTCCAGCAATAACCTATTGACACATGATTGTGGCAGCCCTCACGTGCTGATATATCACACTGCCAATAGAAGTGGGAAGCGGCACAGAAATCACAAAATAAAGGCAGTGTTTGTGGTAATGCAAGAATCCAGCAAGCAGAGTAATCCACACGTCATACAACAGCCCAACATGGATGATGAAAAGCTGCGTCTTCAGGCGTCTGTGTAAGAACATCACATTTTTGTTTTCCTTCCAGAATAAGCACCAAATGGAATAGCTGAATGCCAGGATACAGAGACCGGCGGGGGGCAGGGAAGCGCTGTCCGCTGGATTTTGTGCTGGTTTCACAAGCGGTCACCCTGCAGTTTTCTCCGGATAATGCTGTGGAGACTTTTCACAACACATCTAATAATTGTGAACCTTCCACTCACATGTTTATTATCTTGTCCGCTGGTCAGACTGGGGGGGATGAAAGCTGGACAAGGGATGAAGAATGATCCTTATTACATATAATGGGTGCACTAAGCCAGGGCCGGCTCCAGGTTTTTCTGGGCCCCGGGCAAAAAAGTCTCAGTGGGCCCTTTTAACACATACACGATTCATGATGCACAGATACGGCGGAGAAATATATATATAGTACACAGGGCCCAGCCTGCCACCTCATCCTTCACATATGCAGACATGCGCACACACACGGTACGCAGACATGCGCAAGCACACACGGTACGCAGACATGTACATGCACAAACGGTACGCAGACACGCTCAAGCACACACGGCACGCAGACACGCGCACGCACACACGGTACGCAGACACGCGCACGCACACACGGTACGCAGACACGCGCACGCACACACGGTACGCAGACACGCGCACGCACACACGGTACGCAGACACATGCACGCACACACGGTACGCAGACACGCGCACGCACACACGGTACGCAGACACATGCACGCACACACGGTACGCAGACACATGCACGCACACATGGTACGCAGACACATGCACGCACACATGGTACACAGATATGTACACATACAGACATACACATTTTTACACAAATTCTTAAAGACATATATAAAACAGACAAATTTATATACACAGTCATACACACTGACATTCACATACTGTACATGCGCTCACACAGACCCATTACAAGTATTTTTAATATGGGGATTGGGGAAGCATCACTCACCTGTCCCCGGTCCAGTGTCCTGTCCAGCAGCTCCTCAGGTATGGGGCAGTGCAGGGCCCCCGGCATGTCACAGACATCATGGCCCTGGACCATCAGAGGGGCCCACTTGCGGTCGGGTCCGGGTCGCTCCCCCCCATCTGTGCAGGACCTCCGACGATGTTTGATTGCCGGCACTCCCCCCAGACACGGCCGCGCACTGTGCTGCTGTGTCTGCTAGTAATGACGCGGCAGGGGCGACACACAAGCACAATTAAAGGTGCAGTGCCGTCGACCCTGCCGCGTCATTACTAGCAGACACAGCCGCATAGCGCGTGGCCGTGTCTGGGGGGAGTGCCGGCAATCAAGCAGCGCCTGCGTCACTGAACAGGTGCCGAAGATGCGGCCAGGGCCCCGACAGTGAGTGGGCGGGTGGGTGTGTGGGCCCGGCCCCGACAGTGAGTGGGCGGGTGGGTGTGTGGGCCCGGCCCCAACAGTGAGTAGGCGGGTGGGTGTGTGGGCCCCGCCCCGACAGTGAGTGGGCGGGTGGGTGTATGGGCCTGGACCCGACAGTGAGTGGGCGGGTGGGTGTGTGGGCCCGGCCCCGACAGTGAGTGGGCGGGTGGGTGTGTGGTCCCGGCCCCGATAGTGAGTGGGCGGGTGGGTGTGTGGGCCCGGCCCCGACAGTGAGTGGGCGGCTGGGCCCGGGCCCCGACAGTGAGTGGGCGGTGGGTGGGCCCCTCTGATTTTCCAGGGCCCCGGCACTTGCCCGGGTACGCCGGGTGCTGACGCCGGCCCTGCACTGAACGATTGTGAAAAGTCGCAAAGGACTGAGAGCGGAAGGGCAGGGGGTTTCCTCTTCCTCACAGGGACCAGCACAGAAGCCGGAGCAGAAGGGCAGAGGGTTTCCTCTTCCTCACAAGGACCAGCACAGAAGCCGGAGCATAAGGGGAGACAAGGGCTGAGCCACTTACACAGACAGAAAGCTGAGGAGAGGAGGACATGTTATTACTCCAGGATCCGCTCCATTTATTCCCTATGTGGCATTCAAGCGCTGAGCTCGGCTTTTCCGGAGCCCCATAGAGAATGAATGGAGCTGCAGTTGATCCCTGACTTTCCACTCCTTCCCGATCAGACGATGGCTCGCAGCGGTCAGACCCCACGATCAGTAAGTGATCACCGAGCCTGTGGATAAGTGATAACTTGTTTTCTTCAGACATCCCCTTTAAGTAATGGAGCATGCCAGCAGAGAAGGTGGGAGGAGGCGCTGGTTACAGGGGAGACTTTACCTCTGGAGGCCGCATATAGGGCATGTGAGGGGCGGACACTTCCCATATTCATCATTACTGAACTCCCGCTCTGTGCGGCTCTTATCTGAGCTGCAGGAGACGCAGCAGTTACTAATCAGCCGCTCTCCGTTCACTTGCAGCCGTCCGAGCTCTGCTGTGCCTGTTAGGGGTGAAGTTCGGGTCCTTCGAGGCATCTACTATGCAGCCTGCACAGCAGATCACAGCCCGAGCACAGCGTCTCCGGGTAAATCTCCACCTTGTGAGTTGCTTCTTGTGCAGTAGCCCCATGCAAGTTGCTCTGCTCTCCTCGGCCAGCTCCTGCTGAATACTGAGCTCCTCTGCCCAATCTAGGAGCTCAATAGCCCTGATCACGTCAGTGGTAGCCCAGCGCTGCTGGATCAGATTTACAAATGGCAAACTAATCAGCCCTAGGTATTTCTAATATGTGCAGAGCAGGCGACATAAGTCTGACCGGTGTCCTCATAGACCTTTCCTCAGCCGGGGTCTAATAGGAGCAGTAAGATGGCCGTCATGGGGTCCATTGTTAGATCTCAGCTGCCATAGAAACTCATTGGCACCATGATCATGCCTCCCTCTCCTGTCTAAAGTGCCTAAATGCTGTGGAAGCCCCCTACTGTGTCATACAATGGATTAAGCTGCCAGGATCAAGGTTGGCTCCACTGTGGGCAGCTGAGGCAGGAGCAGAACTGTGTTATACAGCCACACTTCTGCCGCAGATCTTGTAAGGACCTGCCTGATGATAATGTGTCCTATAGAGCAGGTCTTGGTACCGGACTGCCCTGTACATATTTACCACTAGCTGGGAACCAGTTACTTACAAGGTCTAGTTTCGGATGTGTTTCCAGGATCTGTAGTTATCAGCATTTTATCCTTAAGGCCGAGTTATAATATCACTGTAACACTCTCGCCCTGTACCTGTATACCTGCCCTGTGTGCTGCACAAAAGTATATAACAGAATGTGTGTACACAGATATCTATCTCCTGAATGGTATTACTGCTAGATCTCCTGTACATAGAAATATGAGGTTCTTAGCGCACATTTTGAGCAAATTGTGCGAGCCCATCTGCCAACGTCAAGGCGACCTCTTCAGATGGGTCCCTACACTAACATTACACTAACTTACTAACTGGGACTAGTTTTTTGTATTATTATTATTACCACCATTTTTACTATTTATTATTATTGCATTAATGCAATTAATTGTAACTGTTATAAAACTAATTAAAAAAATGTAATTCTAATTTTTTTTTATTAATCTTGTGATTCTAATAATGGTATTACTAAAATCCCTATGCCTAAAGCTGTTGATCCAGAAGAAGGTAAAAACCCCAGGACACCTTCAGCCAATTTGTGTCACAGGGGAAAAATTCCTTCTTGACCCCGGGAAAAGGCGATCAGTCCTAGGACCCTGGATCAAACCTAATAATGTTATTACAAGTTATATAATATTACACTAATTATTGTACTACTGGAGTTATTTTAATTTGTTTTTATAAATCTATTTGATATGGTTATTATTACATTGTGCTATCTTATTACAGTATTATTCTTCTTTCCTATCACTGCTAATACTGCCCTATACCTACAGTGTTGATCCAGAAGAAGGCAAAAACCCCAGGACACTTCAGCCAATTTGTGTCACAGGGGAAAAATTCCTTCTTGACCCCGGGAAAAGGCGATCAGTACTAGGACCCTGGATCAAACCTAATAATGTTATTAGAAGTTATATAATATTACACTAATTATTGTACTCCTGGAGTTATTTTAATTTGTTTTTATAAATCTATTTGATATGGTTATTATTACATTGTGCTATCTTATTACAGTATTATTCTTCTTTCCTATCACTGCTAATACTGCCCTATACCTACAGTGTTGATCCAGACGAAGGCAAAAACCCCAGGACACCTTCAGCCAATTTGTGTCACAGGGGAAAAATTCCTTCTTGACCCCGAGAAAAGGCGATCAGTCCTAGGACCCTGGATCACACTGCTATTCTACCTACTACTATTACTACTGTTATTTTATTACTTTCTTACTATTATCACTAGTATTATTACTCATATTACACTAATACAGATATACTACCACTATATTACTACAATCCCTTTCCCCCTAGGGATCTTAAGGTGCAGTTCTGTCCTCCTCCTCCTATTCTGTCCTCCTCCTCTTCCATTCTCCTCCACTTCCGTCCTCCTCCTCTTCTGTCCTCTTCCTCTTACGTCCTCCTCCTCTTCCGTCCTCCTCCTCTTCCATCCTCCTCCTCTTCCGTACTCCTTCTCTTCCGTCCTCCTCCTCTTCTGTCCTCCGCCTCTTCCGTCCTCCGCCTCTTCTGTCCTCCGCCTCTTCCGTCCTCCGCCTTTTCTGTCCTCCGCCTCTTCCGTCCTCCTCCTCTTCCGTCCTCTTCCTCTTACGTCCTTCTCCTCTTCCGTCCTCATCTTCCGTCCTCCTCCTCTTCGGTCCTCCTTCTCTTCCGTCCTCCACCTCTTCCGTCCTCCGCCTCTTTTGTCCTCCGCCTCTTCCGTCCTCCGCCTCTTCCATCCTCCGCCTCTTCCGTCCTCCTTCTCTTCCATCCTCCTCCTCTTCCGTCCTCCTCCTTTTCCATCCTCCTCCTCTTCTGTCCTCCTCCTCTTCCATCCTCCGCCTCTTCCGTCCTCCATCTCTTCCGTCCTCCGCCTCTTCCGTCCTCTTCCTCTTCCGTCCTCCTCCTGAGACGTAATAAATAGTATTAAAGCTGCAGTAATTGTTTATATTATATATACACACTGCTCAAAAAAATAAAGGGAACACTCAAATAACACATCCTAGATCTGAATGAATGAAATATTCTCATTGAATACTTTGTTCTGTACAAAGTTGAATGTGTTGACAACAAAATCACACAAAAATCATCAATGGAAATCAAATTTATTAACCAATGGAGGCCTGGATTCGGAGTCACCCCCAAAATTAAAGTGGAAAAGCACACTACAGGCTGATCCAACTTTGATGTAATGTCCTTAAAACAAGTCAAAATGAGGTTCAGTATTGTGTGCGGCCTCCACGTGCCTGTATAACCTCCCTACAACACCTGGACATGCTCCTGATGAGGTTGCGGATGGTCTCCTGTGGGATCTCCTCCCAGACCTTGACTAAAGCATCCACCAACTCCTGGACAGTCTGTGGTGCAACGTGACGTTGGTGGATGGAGTGAGACATGATGTCCCAGATGTGCGCAATGGGATTCAGGTCTGGGGAACGGGCAGGCCAGTCCATAGCTTCAATGCCTTCATCTTGCAGGAACTGCTGACACTCTCCAGCCACATGAGGTCTGGCATTGGGCACAACCCCCATCTGTGGACGTCTGGCCCTCATCCCACTCTCATGGAGTCGGTTTCTAACCATTTATGCAGACACATGCACATTTGTGGCCTGCTGGAGGTCATTTTGCATGGCTCTGGAAGTCCTCCTCCTGTTCCTCCTTGCACAAAGGCGGAGGTAGGGGTCCTGCTGCTGGGTTGTTGCCCTCCAATGGCTCCCTCCACGTCTTCTGGTGTACTGGCCTGTCTCCTGGTAGCGCCTCCAGCCTCTGGACACTACGCTGACAGACGCAGCAAACCTTCTTGCCACAGCTCGCAATGATGTGCCATCCTGGATGAGCTGCACTACCTGAGCAACTTCTGTGGGTTGTATAGTCCGTCTCATGCTACCACGAGTGTGAAAGCACAACCAACATTCAAAAGTGACCAAAACATCAGTAAGAAAGCATTGGTACTGAGATGTGGTCTGTGGTCTCCACCTGCAGAACCACTCCTTTATTGAGTGTGTCTTGATAATTGCCAATAATTTCCATCTATTGTGTATTCCATTTGCACAACAGCATGTGAAATTGATTGTCAATCAGTGTTGCTTCCTAAGTGGACAGTTTGATTTCACAGAAGTTTGATTTACTTGGAGTTATATTCTGTTGTTTAAGTGTTCCCTTTATTTTTTTGAGCAGTGTATATTTTCTCATGTCATGTATTTACTACTAAAAGTAATTTTTTACATTTAGGTTTCATTAAGTGTTTTTCACCGGCTATTACAGACTTATTGTTTCTCTGCACATTCAAGTTTTGTGTTTTCTTTGGGCATAGATCAGCTAATAGGCACTCAGGAAAAAAAAACAGATGAAAGATCTACAAACTCTCCCTTAAGACTAAGGAGCTCACTGATAGATTCTCAGTTAGCTAATTTTGCAGCCAGCAATAGACAGTGCAGCACAGATGCTACAGAAGGCAACATTTTTAATGAAACTCAATTACAGAAATCAATTTTAGCCCCAAATACTTGCATTAATGTAAAAAAAAAATGGCCCCAAAGCTGGACAACCGCTTTAACTCCTTACCAACATCTGCCGTACATGTATGGTATAAGTCAGTAGCGGGTGTATGGAGTAGGGTCAGCTCGCCCCGTACATGGCAGATAATGGCTGTGACAAACAACCAGGACCTGCCTCTAACAGCTGCGAGTGGAGCGAAGATCTGCCCACCACTGTTAACCTGTTCAGTGCTGCTGTCAATCTCTAACAGCAGCATTAACAGTGCGCCAGCATTGGGACGCCTCGTTCCATGCGCCCACCGGCGCTCCTGTGACGCGATCATAGGGCGCCGATGGACTGCTATGACATCCGGGGGTCTGCTGAAGCCTCCGTGCCTGTCATCATAAAGCTTCATTTGGGCTGTAAAGAAGACCGTGGTTTTGCTATATGGAGCATTACTGTGGTATCGCTGTATATAGCACAAGCAATCAGATGATGTATACAAATACAGTGAAAAAAAGTATATATATATTTATTAAAACCCCACACGTTCAACTCACCTCCCACTAAAAATAAAGATAATAAAAATATACACATTTTGTGGTTTGGTCTCTTTCAGAGAAATACAATCTATCAAAATATAAAAAAAAAAACGATCAGTGAACACAGAAAAAAATTCAAAAAGACAAAATTGCATTTTTTCGTTCGCCTCAATACTGCAGAAAATCCTGTAAGAAGCGATGACCATGACATATGTGTCCCAAAATGTTATCAATAAAGTCCTCTTGCCCTTCAAAAAATAAGCCCCCACACAGCTCCATCAACCCGGAAACTGAAAATGTTTCGGGTCTCAGAAAAAATGGTGACAGCATCAAAAAAAAGTTTTTTTCTTTTGCCAAAACTATTGGAGAAGTTTGGTCTTGCTGTAATCACACTGAGGAGTAGGATCCTATTACCAGGTCATTTTTACCACACAATGTACGCCGTTAAAACCGTTCCCAGAAAAACAATGTCAGGCTTTTTTTTCGCACTTTTACTGCACTTGAAATGTTTTTCCCGTTTTCTAGGACTATGTGGTAAATGAATGGTGTCATTTATAAGGACAGCTCATCCTACAAAATAACAAGACCTCACACTATGTGGACAGATATCAAAAAGTTAGAAAAGTTGGAAAAAGCGGAGGAAAAAACAGAAAAAAAACATAAATTGGTTATGTCGGGAAGGGGTAAAGCTGAAGAAACGCATGTAAGAGCAGAATATGGAGGAAGGTCAGATATCACAGACTGGTGGATACTACCTGCTCCATGGCTGGCAGAATACTCCACCCCCATGGTGTCCGCTGATATCTTCTCTTGTAGAAACGTCTCCAAACTCTATAAGACATCGGGAACAGTCAGCAGAGGGTTTGATGATTGGCTCATATTGGCGATATACTCAGGGGCATTACTGGGGCCAGGGAAGATTGGGAATGAATAGTGTATTGACTGTTAGAGATGTGATCTCTTCCATTAAAGGGGATGTCTAGTTGGAACAAGTTATCACTGATCTCTGGATAGGTGATGACCTGTCCCAGTGGGAGCACCCCTTTATTATGTGGTATATATGGAGGATGTGATATCATGCAGAGTTCTAGCAGTATTACACTTCGGTCCGTTCTGCGTGCATCTGGGCCATTCCCTATGGAGGAGCGGAGCTGGGGGGAAATATCAGGATCTCGTCGCTGGATCCATCCAGATGGAAGATGTAACGAGTGCAGCGCCCCCCACTGGTGTCTCAGCGTATCATGTGTTGGGGAATAATAACTTATTGTCTGGTAAATGTGCTGACTCCTGTCAGTTGTGGTCGCTGAGTGCGTGTGATGGGATGTGGCTCCGTCCGTTATATTATATCACGTCTTATACCTATAATCTCTCGCTGATCGCAGGTGTCTGTCTTCACACTCAGATGAGAAGGAACAAACTGACGATATAGGACTTTTTTTTTTTTCCCAAATTCAAACCGAGCAATCCTATTGGCTGAGTATGAAAGCAGTTACCATGGTGACAGAAGTAGCAGCAGCTTTAAAGGGACAAAACACTAATATTGTACTAAAGTGTATTTTATTATATATTTCACATAACTGACTGGGTACACCTTGGTGTGGGTGGGATGGCTTTTTTTAAATCAAAAACCATGTTTACTAAGTACCCTATATTATATATATTCACTATTGCTTTTTACTTACTTATAGCAGGGTATATGCTCATATTGTTTCTATCCTAAGTTTATCTATTTTCTAATAGAGACATGACCAGTCCTCTTTAGAATTTTATAGTGACCCCATTGAGGTCATGGACTGATATTGGGGATTGCAGAGTTGGGGCAAGGTGACAGGTGACAGTAAGTGACATCAAATGAAGGCTATGGTGCATACACAGTAAATCAGTCGTGTTATTCCACAGAAATGCTGTTCTATAAAACACAAAATATCTTCATATGGTGAGGAGTTGTGTTGTGTTTTCATCATTTACATTCTAGCGTGGTGATCACATAAAATGTAAAATTCCTATGAAATAATTACTGAATGACAGTAGCCTGTATCCCTGGAGGACAAGTCATTTACCGCTTCACCAGGTTTGATGTTCTAATGCATTTAGATGTTTCAGTATTTGTATATATGTATATATATTTTTTTCCCCCCTTAAGGGTATTCAAGCGCAGACGGTGACCAACTTCTTCCTCGCCTTTGAAGCACAGCTTTCAATTATTCCTGTCGTAAACAAGGTAAAAAGCTTAGAGCCGAACACTATCAGACTCCTTCAGTCCCGCAGCAGGTAAATCTGTGAACATCGCCGGCACTCCTGCTGTTCCTAGTACCGATCCCTCTATGAGCGGCTGTGCAGTAATGAAGGCAGGATTCACCCCAAACTTGCTCGTCTTTTTTTTCGATTTCCAGTTCTGGTAATTAGTTATACACATGTATATATCCAGTGGTCAACTCAAAACCTGTGTATGGAAAATGAATTGTTTGCTGTATGCATCGCATTTGTAGCATGCACACTGTTCATTTCATTATGGAGCGGAGTAGGAGGAGACTTTCATTACTGTTCCCTTTACTTCCTCCCTGCTGATAGGAAATGCCATGCTGTTTGCTTGTGTCCTGTGATTACAGCAGCCTGCAACAGTTTTCAAGCGTGCACTTCCCGGCTCAGGCATCAAGCAGTAAATGATAAAATTAAAACGCTGCTATCCCTTTGTTAGTCACTTTTTTATCTTCTTCCCCTTCTACGAATGCTGTAGTCCGTTATTCTAGAACTGCTCTGAAAATGGTTCTCTCTGGAGTGTTGGGATTTGGGTTTAGGGTGGGTTAGGGAATTGAAGTTCAGATACTTTGTTCATGTTTTATACTATGGAATTACTATGTCATGTATGTTATTTGAAAGATGGAAAATTTGTATTTGGAGTTTTTCAATAAAAATTATTTGATTAAAAAAAAATCATGAAATTAAAATTCCTCCCGTTCTTGAGAATGAATAGGATTTTTACTAAGAGGTAAATTGCACGTTCCTTGTTTTACAGGCACTTTACATTTTTGCTAGTTTTGTGCGATTACACAATCCCTTCTAAAGGCCAGTGCCAGTTGTACATCTCTCCCTAAACTCTTGCTCAGCACTATATTTTATGCCAGTTTTATTATATGGTTTCTAGATTTTGTCCAGCTTTGATAAATAATTAGTATTTATACTTTTGCTTTTAGATAGACTTGAAGAATGCAGATCCGGAGAGGGTGGAGAAACAAATTGAGAAGATGTTTGACATTCCCGCTAGTGACTGTATCCGGGTACAATGCGCTCCAGATCAAAATCATTCCTGTAGGCAAATTTAACTTCGCTGTCTGTACCTTGTCTTTTATTTTTTTTTCTACAAAATTTGGCTGGAAAAGGGGCAATGTAGCGAGGAATTTTCATCAATTTTTGGTGTTAAAAAAACACAAAACTATTTTGTAACGCATCATTTTTGCGCAAAAATGTGCAGCTTCCTATTTTACAGCACTCTTGCAACTTTTAGAAACTTGACTTGGTAAGCTACACAGGTCTAAGAATGACTGTTGACATTAAAAGTGGATAAAGATACACGGTGGCTCAGTGGATAAAGATACATGGTGGCTCAGTGGTTAGCATTGTTGCTTTGCAGCACTGGGATCCTGGGTTCAAATCCCACCAAGGACGACATCTGCAAGAAGTTAGTATGTTCTCCCCGTGTTTGCGTTGGTTTCTTCTGGGTTCTCGGGTTTCCTCCCACACTCCAAAGACATACTGATAGGGAATGTAGATTGTGAGCCCCAATGGAGACAGCGATGATAATGTCTGTAAAGCGCTGCAGAATAGGATGGTGCTATGTAAGTGAGTAAAATAAATAAAGATGGAAGTGCTACATAAACATTTATCAAAGATCGTGCAACTCTTTGATACATTTGGCACAAATAATGGTAACACAACCACAAGCAAAACTGACCTGAGGAAGTCGCTTTATGATACATTTTTCGGAAAGAATTTGGAAGATTTAAAGCGTTAGAAATGAACAAGATTATCCAATATCACAGAAAAAGGAAAAGTCTCCAGATGTTTTTATGCCGGATGCCGGTATGTGTCCATACCTAAAGAAGAGCTGTCAGAAGAATGGGTAAGGAATCCTTTAGTAAACATAAATATCCATAGGGGTTTTGAGTGTTAAAAAAAAAAGATCATCTAAAAGATTTTGTGATCTGCGTTTACATGATTGTAATAACATTACAGCCCCATTCAGACTTACAGGTTTTACCCATGAGAAACTGAGCAGAACGATATATAGGTTTGTGGGAGAAGATTCAGTATAAATTGTAATTCATTCATTAGATTTGAGAGTCCTCAGTGGTTGATACCTTTAATGGCTAACTGAAAAGATGGTAACAAATTGCAAGCTTTCCAAACTGCTCAGGCCTCTTCATCAGGCAGACCTGAGACCTGAGTAGTCTGGAAAGCTTGCAATTTGTTACCATCTTTTCCGTTAGCCATTAAAAGGTATCAACCACTGAGGACTCTCACATCTAAATACTCTTCTATCTACTGGCTAACACAGTACAAAGATAGATATTTTTCCTGTATCAATTTATTCAGTGGAATCCTGCTGTTTGTATAGATGAGTCCAGTGGGCGGTCATGCTAGTGATTGACAGCTATCTTTGCCTGCATGGTCATACAGGGAACTGTCAATCACTTAGGACCGCCCACTGGACTAGTGTACATACTGCAGGACTTTCTCTGCATAAAATGCAAGTCTTACTGACTCTCTTCCCACAGATATGTCTATCAGTCTGATCAACTTCTCTGCTCTACAACATCCCCCTACAGATCTTATACCATTTCAACATGACAGGTTCCTTTAATCACCTGCAGATGACATAAGTAGCCATGTTCTGTGTGGCTTACGGAGGGGCTTGATTGCTTGTCAGCTTCAAACAGGTTTCATTTCTTGTGATTCATTGGAGCCGAGGTCTAAACTGTATTAAGAAATTAATTTCTCTGTTTATTTCTATTAGATCTCGGCAAAGTTTGGAACAAATGTGGAAAGTGTTCTTCAAGAAGTTGTCAGGAGGCTTCCACCGTGAGTATGGACTAATGCGGCTCTATCCATCTTCTCTTTATTAAAGGGAACCTGTCACCTTGAAAAATGCTATGTACCTGCAGGTATAGGGTTAATCTGCAGATAAATATTGTTACAATGTTGCCCGGCCGCCTTATTGATAGTGCAGGTATGGGAGAAAATTAACTTCTTTCCTCCCTGCAGCTGCCGGCCTTCACTCATCGTTGTGCACGGAGCGGCTACAGTCTTGGATCACAGCACCGCTCACTATATCGGAGGTGACGGCTGTAAACCTGGCCCGGATTTTGATTGACAGCTTGCTCTGCACAGATGCGCTGCAGAACCACTTACAATCTGAGTGAAGGAGAGTAGTATGTTCACAGATAGAGAATATGGCTCATCCACGTGCAGATCTGCTCCACGTCCAATTACATATTTGTGGGAGAAACCCTAGTGGCAGCCTCATATTTCTGACATGGATCCTCTAGCACTATTTGTGAAACTGCAGCTCCCAGCATAACTTGATGAGAGACCGTCAGCCTGCTGGGATCTGTAGTTTCACAAGCTGCGGACCTCCGCTCACTCCAGCACTGGTCGGCATTTTCAGCACGTGAACGTACGCCATGCTTTCCGGAGACACAAGGGTGTAGATAACTTTATCAAACCCTTGACTGTAAGTTTGCTGAACCCTAAGTGGATTCGATTGTTCCCACAGTTTCTGTTTTGGACCATTTAAGGGGAATTTACAGGGTTCTGGCCACTGACCAGGGGGATCAGTATCCCTGTATGTCTTTGTATATACTTGATAAAGACCTATAACAGGTCGAAACGTTATGTGATGGCAGAATAAACTTTGTCTTTTGGAATTCATCACCCCGGACTGAACGCGGTTTACTTACCTTTATACCCCTTAACTGGATGTCTTATTTTTGTGTTTTAGTCCCAAGATTGAAAAGGGCAGCCCTCTTAAAGCCCTGCTGTTTGACTCAACGTTTGATCACTACAGAGGCGTCGTAGCCAGCATCGCCCAGTGTGGAGGTGACGTGTGTAAAGGCAATAAATCGTGTCTGCCCACTCTGGCAAGTGCTATGAAGTCAATGAGGTTGGCATACTGACCCCAGAGGAAGTACCAGCTGAAAAACTAAGTTTTTTTTAATAATCTTATTAGCCTTTCCCTCTGTCTTCACCAATCAGCCCTCTGTATTGATGATCAGATCAAAGATCTAGACAGGGATTGTCTCACGCTGCATCTCCTTCCTGATTGTATCACGGAGAAGACAGAAGCTGCCCCATCCCATTCTCCAAGAAATGCAGAACCCAATGCATCTGGTGTCCGTGATCCGCTTATTGTCAGAGGACATCATTAGGGGCTGCATTTTCTCATTGCTTAAGAAATTGTTGGGGGATCCTGCTAATCGCTGAATAATAAAACTGCAGCACTGCTCCATTTAAGGCAGTGTTTCCCAAACTCCAGTCCTCATGGCCCCCAACAGGTCAGGTTTTCACCCCAACAGGTCATGTTTTCAGGATTTCCTCAGTATTACACATGTGATGAAAGTAGCATCAAGGAATCAGGAATTCTCTCACCTGTGCAATACTATAGAAATCCTGAATACATGACCTGTGGGGGGCCATGGGGACTTGAGTTTGGGAAACACTGATTTTAAAGGGACTGTCAGCACAGAATGACTGTTGAAATCAAGTACAAGCGCTCCATGGATCACGGCATGGGCCAATCATTTCTATACACCTTCCCACCTACTTGTTTTATCTCTGTCTCCTTCCTTCTCTGGTTCTATGAAGCCAGAGCTGTCAATCAAAGAAGAGGAGGGTGTGGATAGAGGGAAAACAAGCAGGTGGGAAGGTGTATATAAATGATTGGCCCCGTCATGAAGCACCGAGAGTTGGGACTTAGTTTGAACAGTCACTCTATGCTGACAGTCCCTTTAGGTGGACGAGATCCAGATGCAGCTCATTTCACCGCGTAAGGTTGTTTGCCCACTATGTGCTCTCCACGGCATCTCCAGACTCTGTCTCGTCTGTCGCATGAGCTCAGTGTGAACCTGCTTTCATCTATGAAGAGCACAGGGCGCCAGTGGCAACTTTGCCAATCCTGGTGTTCTGTGGAAAATGCCAAGTGTCCTGCACGGTGTTGGGCTGTGAGCACAAACCCCATCTGTGGACGTCGGGCCCTCATACCACCCTCATGGAGTCTGTTTCAAACCGTTTGTGCAGACACATGCACATTTGTGGCCTGCTGGAGGTCATTTTGAAGGGCTCTGGCAGTGCTCCTCCTGTCCCTCCTTGCACAAAGGCGGAGGTAGCGGTCCTGCTGCTGGGTTGTTGCCCTCCTACGGCCCCCTCCACGTCTCCTGGTGTACTGGCCTGTCTCCTGGCAGCGCCTCCAGCCTCTGGACACTACGCTGACAGATGCAGCAAACCTTCTTGCCACAGCTTGCATTGATGTGCCATGCTGGATGAGCTGCACTACCTGAGCAACTTCTGTGGGTTGTAGAGTCCGTCTCATGCTACCACGAGTGTGAAAGCATAACCAACATTCAAAAGTGACCAAAACATCAGCCAGAAAGCATTGGTACTGAGATGTGATCTGTGGTCCCCACCTGCAGAACCACTCCTTTATTGAGGGTGTCTTAATAATTGCCAATAATTTCCATCTATTGTGTATTCCATTTGCACAACAGCATGTGAAATTGATTGTCAATCAGTGTTGCTTCCTAAGTGGACAGTATGATTTCACAGAAGTTTGATTTACTTGGAGTTATATTCAGTTGTTTAAGTGCTCCCTTTATTTTTTTGAGCAGTTTACTTTTCCCCCCACTGTATATAGAGAAGATGCACAGCCAAAAAAGGGTGTTCTGTGTACCTATGTTCCCTGGAACTTGTAGGGTCTTATTTGTGGACCTAGGAAGGGGAAAATATAAAAAAAAATCCCCAAATCACCTCCCAAACCAGTGCCCTCTTATACTCATTGTTGTGTATCCCGCCATTATTCTGACATCAACATCTGGCAGGGGTGTCATGTGAGCACTACTTCTTCTGGCTTAGATGAAATATGAATGCTGCAACCAATCAGAAGCTGCAACACTCATGCGTTGCCCCCACCGGTTGTTAACCTCATGTAACCAGTGGGGTATGCAGCGCTGGTCTGGAGATATCAATTTCTTTTAGTTTTCTCACCTCCCTTGGCCCATCAATAGTTGGTGTCTAGTAGTGGATAACCCAATTAAAGGGTTATTTCCCTCTCAGATATATCCACCAAAGAAGCCATAAATGGCTAATAGATGTTGGCTCCACCTCTGTAGCCCCCCGCAGCTATCGAGATAAGGCTGTATCTCTAGTTAATATGAACATAGAAGTGGCTGTGCATGATAGGCTTTCTCCATTCACTTCTATGGAGGTTCAAAATAATACAAAGGGTTGTAGATGTGTTAATAAAGACTACAATGGAAGTCTACTAACAATACACGGGCACTGATTCCCTGTGGGCACCTGAGATCAGCCACTGAAGCTGTAGGGGGCAGTGTTAGCTTATATATGCACATTTATATGGAGGGTGTTTGTACATATCCCTATGGACCTGTCCCACATCTATGGATTATTTTACATAAATGAACACTGTCCCATTGTGCAGCAAAGGTCTATACAATAAACTGTGTACACCGCAGTCTAATGAGGATAATAGAACTGTACTGGTTATTGTATCATTATGGGATCTAATTGATGGCTGTCGTAGCGCAGTGTTTTAATAATTAATTTACTACATCTTTTTACAGAAAACCACATTGGCAGCACGGCATATACAGTAAAATGTTACATGCATATCACATCAAGTGAAAAATCCCCATGGAAATGCCTCTACTAAAGCACGCTGCTATAAAAAACACTCTGTAAAGTAAGTCCACGCTGCAGCATGAATATAACGGGCCAACTAGAAAAGAGGTTTGGCAAAAAAATGTGTCCATCAGATAGATGTCAACTGTATACTTTTATAATATAGATCTGGACAGGGGTATATATAGCATAGACAGGATTGGGTTTATTAAGGATTGCATTCATACGACAACCCTACAAGGGAACCTGTCACGTGAAAGAAAGGCTATTAACCTGCAGATATGCAGTTAATCTGCAGGTTAATGGTCAAATGTATATAGAGGTCTCAAAAAGTCAGAAATCATAAAGGGATCTAATAATAAAATGTAACCTTTATTTATACAATGCTAAAAAGACATAAATATGATCTAGGACATAAACAAAAACTGCACCCAAAGCGTGAAAATATATGAAAGAAAAATATTATTTTTAAAACCAATTCAAATAGCTGTATGTGAACCTCTCTGATGACCCTCAAATGCTCCCATGAAGGGAGGAAAAAAAGCCCCATGTTTAGGAAGTTGGTGAAATGACGTTGAAGGGAAAGGATCTAGGCTGAGGTCCTGGACCCATGGATGAATGGCCTATGGAGTTTGAAGATCGGTTGATCACTGGGCTGGATAAATGTGCTACAGTTGTGGAATCTGTCGTCTGGATTTGATGAACTTTCTTAAGGACTGTTGCTACTGGATACCTGTGTCTCTATTGTTTTATCTTGTCGTCTGGAGGAGCGAGGAATGTGAATGCAAACTATACTGGTTGGCGATACGAAATCTGTGAGCCAACCAAAAGTTGGGAAACAGTGAGTATCGCCTGGTACAAAGGCAGTTGAACTAGCGCCCCAGGAAGGGTATCTTGTGCACTGGGGGCAATGTATTTTGGCCATTTACCTAGAGTTGTAGTAAAACCTTGGATGTAAGAGATAAACTATTGTTGCATCGTTAACTTGTCTAGGTGATTATTGCAACCCACAACCTCAGATCTTCACATACAGGATTAGAAAAACATTATTGTTTTCTTTCAAAAGCAATATCACATCTGTCCATAGATTGTGACTGGCATTGGACTTCAGCTCTACTGAAATAAATGGAGCTGAGCTGCAATACCACACGGAACCTGTAGACAGGTTGTGGTGCTGTTTTTAGACAAAAAACACAAGTTTTTAATCATGGACAACACCTTTGAAGAGTTAGGCTGCGTGCTCACTATGCATTTTTGCCGCCGAATTTCCGCAGCGAAAACGCTTATAAAAACGCTTGGTAATACGTGCCGCATGGTCCCCAATGATAATCCGCATGTGCTGTGCACATGCTGCGGAAATTTCCGCTGCGGATTATCATTGCTGAAAAATACGCAGCATGTCCATTAATTTTGCGGACACGCAGCGTAATTGCCGCCATTGACTTGCATTGAATCGCTTAATATCTGCATGACTACATGTGCACATGCGGATATTAAGCGATTCAATGTGCGGATGGTACCCGGGTCTGGAGAAGAGGGGACTCGAGTACCATAAAACGTCGCGTGACCTGTCACATGACTAAATGACATCATGAAAGGTCCTTTCACACCACCGCGAGCCGTACAAGAGACCGGATGCAGCGGAGAAATGACCGGGGGCCATCAGAAGGAGAGTATAATTTTTTTTTATTTTTTACCATTGTTATTCTTTTTTTTTAACTATTAACTTGGTCACACTATATAAATCCATGCCGGTTGCATGGATTTATATAGTGTGACCAAATTGTCAAGCACTTTTATAAGCAATGCTAAAATCGCTTGGAAAAGCGCTTGATAACCCGCATGCAGAAATGCTGCAAAAACGCTTGACAAACGCTTCTACCTGGCAAGAAAAACGCATGTAAAATCCGCATGCGTTCTTCCTGCCAGGGAGATGCAGCATTTCTGCATCGTGGGCACTTAGCCTTATGTAGTACTTCTCTCTTTTGTCAGATATTCAGGTGTAAAGAAACACTGCTGTACTCCCAGGAATAGCATTCACATTTTTACATCAGGTTCCCAGGGTCCGCCCGTGGTGTAGAGCTCCAGAGACATTTTTTTCTCTCTATTATTAATTAACGCTTATAATATTCTAAATCCAGATGTAGCAGCCACTAATAAGACAGCTGTAGTCCACTACTAGCGCACAGTGATGTGGTGCGCTCCACTATTAACATAGCACAGCATATGGCGGCTGCTATATCAGTACTCTAGAATCTAAAAAATGATTTCCATATTCTAAATATACATGAGTGCAAATAATAATTATTTTATAGCGCCAACATATTCCGCAGCAATTTACCATACTTGTAAAAACAATATCAGACATTACATCGTAACACATAATTCAACAAAAACTAAAAGGAGTGAGGGCCCTGCTCGCAAGAGCTTACAATCTATTAGAAAATAGCGGGATGAGCAAAAGGGGCTTGTATTGTATAGTCCAGTCGTCATTCTAATAAATAGGGGTATTCACATAACGCTTCATAAACCAGTCATCAGCCAGTACCTGTATAAGGACAGATACAAAGTGCTACTGAGTGCACGGATTGTTGAGAACAGATGACAGAAGGTACAAGATTCTAAGAATTTAAGAAGAGAGAACGGGCAATGATTAGATTAGTGAGGTACTATGATAGGCTAGTCTAAAGAAATGTGGTTTTGGAGCACAGTTAAAATTGTGGATACTGGGAATTAACCAGATTGTTTGGGGTAATGCATTTCAGAGAACTGGAGCAGCATGAGAGAAGTTTTTGAGTGGGAGGTTTGGATTATAGAGAATGTCAGGATACAGTCATTAGCAGAACAGAAAACGGAGATAGGGTGGTAGACAGAGGTGAGGGAGGAGATGCAGGGTGGTACAGAACTGTGGAGAATGTTGTGGGTGATATTGATAAGTTTATATTGTACTCTTTAGCAGATGCAACCAGTGCAATGACTGGAACAGGGTGGAAGCATCGGTGTAACAGCTTGACAGAAATATGAGCTCCTCTGACGCATTTAGGATGGATTGGAGAGGAGAGTTTAGTAAGAGAGAGAATATTTAGTAGAGTTGCAGTAGTCCAGATGAGAATGAATCAGAGCAAGGGTTTGAGCATACAAACTATTATATCGGACGAGTGTTATCCTTGATTTTCACGGATAGCCCTAGTATCCATGTTATTATATGGGGCTGTGCACTTGACCCAGTCATCCGAGGGGAAAAAAAAAAAAAATTGGTGACGTCATATTTTCATCCGAGTGTTGGATCAAAATTGGCAATGCAAGTCTATGGGTCCGTGGAAAACATCTTACCTCACTCGGTAGACATCCGAGTGCAGTCCGATGTCCATGGACTGCCATAAATCGAGAAGGGTGAACAACATATTTTTTCCCACCTCTTAATGTGACTGGAAAGCCTAAATGGCAGTGGATCAGGCCTTCCCTTGGCCTCCGGCAGCTTATTGGTACCCCACAATCGCCTTAGCAGGAACTGCTCCATTTAAATGCCGCTGTCAGAAATTAACAGCAGAATCTAAATGGTTAACAGCTGCATTTGATGCTTAGCTCCGGCAATTGCTGTTTGAGACAGATGCCAGCTGTGTTACAGTCAGCGTTTACTGTGTGTGAACCAGGCACAGCTCCTGATCCCGCTTCATACACTCGGTCCCATTCTAAGGCAGAATTTTTAGGCGGGCATCTCACAGGGCAATATTTTGCCACCCATTGAGATAAACTTCTGACCGTCACCTGAAGCGAGATGCTAATCTGCAGTATATGTATAGAACCAGCGACGGACAAATGATTGGTGCAACCTGTGCAGCTGCACAGTAGCCCAAATGATAAGGGGGCCACTACCATCTCCAAAGCAGCTTCTGTCAGGCACATTGAGCCATATACCTTTTGTTTGTGTTTGTGTGACAGTAATGGGGCATTGCCTCGCACCACTATCAGAGAAGAGATGGTCGCACATGTGCAACTCACTCTCTTGTCTGCTATGACCTATGGAATCTGATTGGGCAACTGCTCCACTATTCCATGGCACTGGGTGTGACGAGTCACCCTAAGGGTGTGTGCACACATCATCATTTTCGGGTGGAATCTAGAATGTATTGGCTCCTTCCAGGTCCTAACTGCAGGACCTGGAAGGAGCCCATGCATTCTAGCATCTTTACTAGTGAGCCAGCTAGAATGTATGGGCTGTAGTCAGGACCTGGAAGGAGCCCATACAGTCTGGAAGATAGCAGAATCTATGGGGTCCTATCAGGTTTATATTATTGGAGGCAGCAGAATGTATGGGCTCCTGTCGGGTATATTTTATTGGAGGCAGCAGAATGTATGGGCTCCTGTTGGGTATATATTATTGGAGGCAGCAGAATGTATGGGCTCCTGTCGGGTTTATATTATTGGAGGTAGCAGAATGTATGGGCTCCTGTCAGGTATATATTATTGGAGGCAGCAGAATGTATGGGCTCCTGTCAGGTATATATTATTGGAGGCAGCAGAATGTATGAGCTCCTGTCAGGTTTATATTATTGGAGGCAGCAGAATGTATGGGCTCCTGTCAGGTATATATTATTGGAGGCAGCAGAATGTATGGGCTCCTGTCAGGTATATATTATTGGAGGCAGCAGAATGTATGGGCTCCTGTCGGGTATATATTATTGGAGGCAGCAGAATGTATGGGCTCCTGTCGGGTTTATATTATTGGAGGCAGCAGAATGTATGGGCTCCTGTCGGGTATATATTATTGGAGGCAGCAGAATGTATGGGCTCCTGTCGGGTATATATTATTGGAGGCAGCAGAATGTATGGGCTCCTGTCAGGTTTATATTATTGGAGGCAGCAGAATGTATGAGCTCCTGTCGGGTATATATTATTGGAGGCAGCAGAATGTATGGGCTCCTGTCGGGTATATATTATTGGAGGCAGCAGAATGTATGGGCTCCTGTCAGGTTTATATTATTGGAGGCAGCAGAATGTATGGGCTCCTGTCGGGTATATATTATTGGAGGCAGCAGAATGTATGGGCTCCTGTCAGGTATATATTATTGGAGGCAGCAGAATGTATGGACTCCTGTCGGGTATATATTATTGGAGGCAGCAGAATGTATGGGCTCCTGTCGAGTATATATTATTGGAGGCAGCGGAATGTATGGGCTCCTGTCGGGTATATGTAGCGCCCCGAGGGTTCGGCCGCTACAGGGGTATTGCACCTCAGACTGGAGGTGTGATATTCCACTCCCAGGTAAGGATGGAGTGTGGACCAGGGCTCAGTTAGCTGCATGCAGCACACACACACCATTTCCGAGGGACAGCTCAACGGTGCTCCCACTAGACATAAGTGCAGGCACGACCGACCATGTCCCTGCTGGAGTGGGGAGGGAGGGGTGGAACACCCAGTGCTGTAGGGGCAGATAGGGGGCGGTTCCTGAGCGTAGGAAGGAGCCCATTGGTTGCTGGTCACCTGGGCTCATGGCTAGAGGGAGGTATAAAAGGTGGGCACCATCTTAGCTCTAGGAGAAGTTCGTTCTGTGGAGAGGAGAAGACAGGGAGCAGCAGCTCAGGCTGAGTGCTGCTCCAGAGGCAGGCCTCGGAAAGAGGCCAAGGCCTGAGAGGAGAAGGAGAAGGAGAAGTGGGCCTGGAGAAGAGGCTGAGGAGGAGGTGAAGGGGAGCTGAGATTCTGGCTCATCTCAGCTCCAAGAGAAAGGAACAGAAACAGAAAGGAACTGCAAAGAAGGAGAGACAGAGAAACAGAAGGGCTCAGGAACAAGAAGGTGGAAGGGACCCTAAGAACCCACGAGAATCCAGGGTGCAGGGTCAGGCAGATTAAGGGTACCGGATCCCAAGTTGGTGGAGGAGAAACTACCCTCAGCCAAAGACCGGTCGTCGTGATCATTTATTGGTGCGACACCTCATCAAACCTGCTAGGAAGGCACCATATAGGACAGCGGAGGACGGGGCCCACGTTTAACCGCACAGGTCCGCGGCAGCTGGACAAAAGTGGGTCACTGGTGAGGCAGGCCAGAGAAAGGATAAAAGGGGGTCCTGTGCCATGCTCCTGAACTGCCTGGGAGTTGACCGAGCCCCTCACCTGGTGGACGCAGCACGGCTCGGGCGGTGACTGCTGGCCGAAGTGACCTGGAACAAACGAACTGTGAGTAAAGACCCTGGACTGTAACTTGTTGTCTGTGTGCTCCTTCGCGCCTCCAGCAGTATCAGCACCGGGACTCGCACTACCATCACTCCCAACATCAACTACACTGCCCTGGAGCTGCACTCTTCCCGTGGGAAGTCACATCACCTCAGCTGCACCCATCATCAGCCCCAGCGGACTGCCTTGCAGCGGCGGTTCCTAATAACCGCAATCCACGGGTGGCGTAGTCGGACATTATTTGGAGCGCATAGCAGACTACCATTGACCTGACCACCCTGAGCCGCGGGACCGGGCCGCCACTACTACTACCCCCATCGTTCCCCTATCGCCCGTGCCCCACGGCCCAGGGGACGAGTCATATATATTATTGGAGGCAGCAGAGTGTATGGGCTCCTGTCGGGTATATATTATTGGAGGCAGCAGAATGTATGGGCTCCTGTCGGGTTTATATTATTGGAGGCAGCAGAATGTATGGGCTCCTGTCAGGTATATATTATTGGAGGCAGCAGAATGTATGGGCGCCTGTCGGGTATATATTATTGGAGGCAGCAGAATGTATGGGCTCCTGTCGGGTTTATATTATTGGAGGCAGCAGAATGTATGGGCTCCTGTCGGGTATATATTATTGGAGGCAGCAGAATGTATGGGCTCCTGTCGGGTATATATTATTGGAGGCAGCAGAATGTATGGGCTCCTGTCGGGTATATATTATTGGAGGCAGCAGAATGTATGGGCTCCTGTCTGGTATATATTATTGGAGGCAGCAGAATGTATGGGCTTTCGTGTATATATTATTGGAGGCAGCAGAGTGCATGTGCTCCTGTCGGGTATATAGTATTGGAGGCAGCAGAATGTATAGGCTCCTGTCGGGTGTATATTATTGGAGGCAGCAGAATGTATGGGCTCCAGTCAGGTATATATTATTGGAGAAAAAAAGAAGCAAGACAAAAATATATCTCATACCCTACCATAATTATATATAAATGTAAAGCAAAATTGCATAATAAATATAGGGTACTTAGTGAACTATTTTTGATCAAAAAAAGTATACAAGCCGTCCCACCAGCGGCAAGGTGACCCTAAATTGGGACGGTACCTATACTGCCTATATTAAAAACCTTACTGTATATCAAAGTTGAAGTAATGCATATAAAAGGGTAGACAAATAGGACCGGGTCCCAACTCCAGACCACCTAGGCCCGTGGTAAGCTACATATATACCAATCAGCTCAACAAAGGGCATGCCACACCCTTAAATTGCACAGAATGCAAACAAGTCAAAAAACCAGACAATGTGAACTGAGGTCTAAGATGGCAGACATACAAGAAACAGAGGCATGTTCACACTAGCAAAAAAGAAGCAAGACAAAAATATATCTCATACCCTACCATAATTATATATAAATGTAAAGCAAAATTGCATAATAAATATAGGGTACTTAGTGAACTATTTTTGATCAAAAAAAGTATACAAGCCGTCCCACCAGCGGCAAGGTGACCCTAAATTGGGACGGTACCTATACTGCCTATATTAAAAACCTTACTGTATATCAAAGTTGAAGTAATGCATATAAAAGGGTAGACAAATAGGACCGGGTCCCAACTCCAGACCACCTAGGCCCGTGGTAAGCTACATATATACCAATCAGCTCAACAAAGGGCATGCCACACCCTTAAATTGCACAGAATGCAAACAAGTCAAAAAACCAGACAATGTGAACTGAGGTCTAAGATGGCAGACATACAAGAAACAGAGGCATGTTCACACTAGCAAAAAAGAAGCAAGACAAAAATATATCTCATACCCTACCATAATTATATATAAATGTAAAGCAAAATTGCATAATAAATATAGGGTACTTAGTGAACTATTTTTGATCAAAAAAAGTATACAAGCCGTCCCACCAGCGGCAAGGTGACCCTAAATTGGGACGGTACCTATACTGCCTATATTAAAAACCTTACTGTATATCAAAGTTGAAGTAATGCATATAAAAGGGTAGACAAATAGGACCGGGTCCCAACTCCAGACCACCTAGGCCCGTGGTAAGCTACATATATACCAATCAGCTCAACAAAGGGCATGCCACACCCTTAAATTGCACAGAATGCAAACAAGTCAAAAAACCAGACAATGTGAACTGAGGTCTAAGATGGCAGACATACAAGAAACAGAGGCATGTTCACACTAGCAAAACAAAAATATATCTCATACCCTACCATAATTATATATAAATGTAAAGCAAAATTGCATAATAAATATAGGGTACTTAGTGAACTATTTTTGATCAAAAAAAGTATACAAGCCGTCCCACCAGCGGCAAGGTGACCCTAAATTGGGACGGTACCTATACTGCCTATATTAAAAACCTTACTGTATATCAAAGTTGAAGTAATGCATATAAAAGGGTAGACAAATAGGACCGGGTCCCAACTCCAGACCACCTAGGCCCGTGGTAAGCTACATATATACCAATCAGCTCAACAAAGGGCATGCCACACCCTTAAATTGCACAGAATGCAAACAAGTCAAAAAACCAGACAATGTGAACTGAGGTCTAAGATGGCAGACATACAAGAAACAGAGGCATGTTCACACTAGCAAAAAAGAAGCAAGACAAAAATATATCTCATACCCTACCATAATTATATATAAATGTAAAGCAAAATTGCATAATAAATATAGGGTACTTAGTGAACTATTTTTGATCAAAAAAAGTATACAAGCCGTCCCACCAGCGGCAAGGTGACCCTAAATTGGGACGGTACCTATACTGCCTATATTAAAAACCTTACTGTATATCAAAGTTGAAGTAATGCATATAAAAGGGTAGACAAATAGGACCGGGTCCCAACTCCAGACCACCTAGGCCCGTGGTAAGCCACATATATACCAATCAGCTCAACAAAGGGCATGCCACACCCTTAAATTGCACAGAATGCAAACAAGTCAAAAAACCAGACAATGTGAACTGAGGTCTAAGATGGCAGACATACAAGAAACAGAGGCATGTTCACACTAGCAAAAAAGAAGCAAGACAAAAATATATCTCATACCCTACCATAATTATATATAAATGTAAAGCAAAATTGCATAATAAATATAGGGTACTTAGTGAACTATTTTTGATCAAAAAAAGTATACAAGCCGTCCCACCAGCGGCAAGGTGACCCTAAATTGGGACGGTACCTATACTGCCTATATTAAAAACCTTACTGTATATCAAAGTTGAAGTAATGCATATAAAAGGGTAGACAAATAGGACCGGGTCCCAACTCCAGACCACCTAGGCCCGTGGTAAGCTACATATATACCAATCAGCTCAACAAAGGGCATGCCACACCCTTAAATTGCACAGAATGCAAACAAGTCAAAAAACCAGACAATGTGAACTGAGGTCTAAGATGGCAGACATACAAGAAACAGAGGCATGTTCACACTAGCAAAAAAGAAGCAAGACAAAAATATATCTCATACCCTACCATAATTATATATAAATGTAAAGCAAAATTGCATAATAAATATAGGGTACTTAGTGAACTATTTTTGATCAAAAAAAGTATACAAGCCGTCCCACCAGCGGCAAGGTGACCCTAAATTGGGACGGTACCTATACTGCCTATATTAAAAACCTTACTGTATATCAAAGTTGAAGTAATGCATATAAAAGGGTAGACAAATAGGACCGGGTCCCAACTCCAGACCACCTAGGCCCGTGGTAAGCTACATATATACCAATCAGCTCAACAAAGGGCATGCCACACCCTTAAATTGCACAGAATGCAAACAAGTCAAAAAACCAGACAATGTGAACTGAGGTCTAAGATGGCAGACATACAAGAAACAGAGGCATGTTCACACTAGCAAAAAAGAAGCAAGACAAAAATATATCTCATACCCTACCATAATTATATATAAATGTAAAGCAAAATTGCATAATAAATATAGGGTACTTAGTGAACTATTTTTGATCAAAAAAAGTATACAAGCCGTCCCACCAGCGGCAAGGTGACCCTAAATTGGGACGGTACCTATACTGCCTATATTAAAAACCTTACTGTATATCAAAGTTGAAGTAATGCATATAAAAGGGTAGACAAATAGGACCGGGTCCCAACTCCAGACCACCTAGGCCCGTGGTAAGCTACATATATACCAATCAGCTCAACAAAGGGCATGCCACACCCTTAAATTGCACAGAATGCAAACAAGTCAAAAAAACAGACAATGTGAACTGAGGTCTAAGATGGCAGACATACAAGAAACAGAGGCATGTTCACACTAGCAAAAAAGAAGCAAGACAAAAATATATCTCATACCCTACCATAATTATATATAAATGTAAAGCAAAATTGCATAATAAATATAGGGTACTTAGTGAACTATTTTTGATCAAAAAAAGTATACAAGCCGTCCCACCAGCGGCAAGGTGACCCTAAATTGGGACGGTACCTATACTGCCTATATTAAAAACCTTACTGTATATCAAAGTTGAAGTAATGCATATAAAAGGGTAGACAAATAGGACCGGGTCCCAACTCCAGACCACCTAGGCCCGTGGTAAGCTACATATATACCAATCAGCTCAACAAAGGGCATGCCACACCCTTAAATTGCACAGAATGCAAACAAGTCAAAAAACCAGACAATGTGAACTGAGGTCTAAGATGGCAGACATACAAGAAACAGAGGCATGTTCACACTAGCAAAAAAGAAGCAAGACAAAAATATATCTCATTCCCTACCATAATTATATATAAATGTAAAGCAAAATTGCATAATAAATATAGGGTACTTAGTGAACTATTTTTGATCAAAAAAAGTATACAAGCCGTCCCACCAGCGGCAAGGTGACCCTAAATTGGGACGGTACCTATACTGCCTATATTAAAAACCTTACTGTATATCAAAGTTGAAGTAATGCATATAAAAGGGTAGACAAATAGGACCGGGTCCCAACTCCAGACCACCTAGGCCCGTGGTAAGCTACATATATACCAATCAGCTCAACAAAGGGCATGCCACACCCTTAAATTGCACAGAATGCAAACAAGTCAAAAAACCAGACAATGTGAACTGAGGTCTAAGATGGCAGACATACAAGAAACAGAGGCATGTTCACACTAGCAAAAAAGAAGCAAGACAAAAATATATCTCATACCCTACCATAATTATATATAAATGTAAAGCAAAATTGCATAATAAATATAGGGTACTTAGTGAACTATTTTTGATCAAAAAAAGTATACAAGCCGTCCCACCAGCGGCAAGGTGACCCTAAATTGGGACGGTACCTATACTGCCTATATTAAAAACCTTACTGTATATCAAAGTTGAAGTAATGCATATAAAAGGGTAGACAAATAGGACCGGGTCCCAACTCCAGACCACCTAGGCCCGTGGTAAGCTACATATATACCAATCAGCTCAACAAAGGGCATGCCACACCCTTAAATTGCACAGAATGCAAACAAGTCAAAAAACCAGACAATGTGAACTGAGGTCTAAGATGGCAGACATACAAGAAACAGAGGCATGTTCACACTAGCAAAACAAAAATATATCTCATACCCTACCATAATTATATATAAATGTAAAGCAAAATTGCATAATAAATATAGGGTACTTAGTGAACTATTTTTGATCAAAAAAAGTATACAAGCCGTCCCACCAGCGGCAAGGTGACCCTAAATTGGGACGGTACCTATACTGCCTATATTAAAAACCTTACTGTATATCAAAGTTGAAGTAATGCATATAAAAGGGTAGACAAATAGGACCGGGTCCCAACTCCAGACCACCTAGGCCCGTGGTAAGCTACATATATACCAATCAGCTCAACAAAGGGCATGCCACACCCTTAAATTGCACAGAATGCAAACAAGTCAAAAAACCAGACAATGTGAACTGAGGTCTAAGATGGCAGACATACAAGAAACAGAGGCATGTTCACACTAGCAAAAAAGAAGCAAGACAAAAATATATCTCATACCCTACCATAATTATATATAAATGTAAAGCAAAATTGCATAATAAATATAGGGTACTTAGTGAACTATTTTTGATCAAAAAAAGTATACAAGCCGTCCCACCAGCGGCAAGGTGACCCTAAATTGGGACGGTACCTATACTGCCTATATTAAAAACCTTACTGTATATCAAAGTTGAAGTAATGCATATAAAAGGGTAGACAAATAGGACCGGGTCCCAACTCCAGACCACCTAGGCCCGTGGTAAGCTACATATATACCAATCAGCTCAACAAAGGGCATGCCACACCCTTAAATTGCACAGAATGCAAACAAGTCAAAAAACCAGACAATGTGAACTGAGGTCTAAGATGGCAGACATACAAGAAACAGAGGCATGTTCACACTAGCAAAAAAGAAGCAAGACAAAAATATATCTCATACCCTACCATAATTATATATAAATGTAAAGCAAAATTGCATAATAAATATAGGGTACTTAGTGAACTATTTTTGATCAAAAAAAGTATACAAGCCGTCCCACCAGCGGCAAGGTGACCCTAAATTGGGACGGTACCTATACTGCCTATATTAAAAACCTTACTATATATCAAAGTTGAAGTAATGCATATAAAAGGGTAGACAAATAGGACCGGGTCCCAACTCCAGACCACCTAGGCCCGTGGTAAGCTACATATATACCAATCAGCTCAACAAAGGGCATGCCACACCCTTAAATTGCACAGAATGCAAACAAGTCAAAAAACCAGACAATGTGAACTGAGGTCTAAGATGGCAGACATACAAGAAACAGAGGCATGTTCACACTAGCAAAAAAGAAGCAAGACAAAAATATATCTCATACCCTACCATAATTATATATAAATGTAAAGCAAAATTGCATAATAAATATAGGGTACTTAGTGAACTATTTTTGATCAAAAAAAGTATACAAGCCGTCCCACCAGCGGCAAGGTGACCCTAAATTGGGACGGTACCTATACTGCCTATATTAAAAACCTTACTGTATATCAAAGTTGAAGTAATGCATATAAAAGGGTAGACAAATAGGACCGGGTCCCAACTCCAGACCACCTAGGCCCGTGGTAAGCTACATATATACCAATCAGCTCAACAAAGGGCATGCCACACCCTTAAATTGCACAGAATGCAAACAAGTCAAAAAACCAGACAATGTGAACTGAGGTCTAAGATGGCAGACATACAAGAAACAGAGGCATGTTCACACTAGCAAAAAAGAAGCAAGACAAAAATATATCTCATACCCTACCATAATTATATATAAATGTAAAGCAAAATTGCATAATAAATATAGGGTACTTAGTGAACTATTTTTGATCAAAAAAAGTATACAAGCCGTCCCACCAGCGGCAAGGTGACCCTAAATTGGGACGGTACCTATACTGCCTATATTAAAAACCTTACTGTATATCAAAGTTGAAGTAATGCATATAAAAGGGTAGACAAATAGGACCGGGTCCCAACTCCAGACCACCTAGGCCCGTGGTAAGCTACATATATACCAATCAGCTCAACAAAGGGCATGCCACACCCTTAAATTGCACAGAATGCAAACAAGTCAAAAAAACAGACAATGTGAACTGAGGTCTAAGATGGCAGACATACAAGAAACAGAGGCATGTTCACACTAGCAAAAAAGAAGCAAGACAAAAATATATCTCATACCCTACCATAATTATATATAAATGTAAAGCAAAATTGCATAATAAATATAGGGTACTTAGTGAACTATTTTTGATCAAAAAAAGTATACAAGCCGTCCCACCAGCGGCAAGGTGACCCTAAATTGGGACGGTACCTATACTGCCTATATTAAAAACCTTACTGTATATCAAAGTTGAAGTAATGCATATAAAAGGGTAGACAAATAGGACCGGGTCCCAACTCCAGACCACCTAGGCCCGTGGTAAGCTACATATATACCAATCAGCTCAACAAAGGGCATGCCACACCCTTAAATTGCACAGAATGCAAACAAGTCAAAAAACCAGACAATGTGAACTGAGGTCTAAGATGGCAGACATACAAGAAACAGAGGCATGTTCACACTAGCAAAACAAAAATATATCTCATACCCTACCATAATTATATATAAATGTAAAGCAAAATTGCATAATAAATATAGGGTACTTAGTGAACTATTTTTGATCAAAAAAAGTATACAAGCCGTCCCACCAGCGGCAAGGTGACCCTAAATTGGGACGGTACCTATACTGCCTATATTAAAAACCTTACTGTATATCAAAGTTGAAGTAATGCATATAAAAGGGTAGACAAATAGGACCGGGTCCCAACTCCAGACCACCTAGGCCCGTGGTAAGCTACATATATACCAATCAGCTCAACAAAGGGCATGCCACACCCTTAAATTGCACAGAATGCAAACAAGTCAAAAAACCAGACAATGTGAACTGAGGTCTAAGATGGCAGACATACAAGAAACAGAGGCATGTTCACACTAGCAAAAAAGAAGCAAGACAAAAATATATCTCATACCCTACCATAATTATATATAAATGTAAAGCAAAATTGCATAATAAATATAGGGTACTTAGTGAACTATTTTTGATCAAAAAAAGTATACAAGCCGTCCCACCAGCGGCAAGGTGACCCTAAATTGGGACGGTACCTATACTGCCTATATTAAAAACCTTACTGTATATCAAAGTTGAAGTAATGCATATAAAAGGGTAGACAAATAGGACCGGGTCCCAACTCCAGACCACCTAGGCCCGTGGTAAGCTACATATATACCAATCAGCTCAACAAAGGGCATGCCACACCCTTAAATTGCACAGAATGCAAACAAGTCAAAAAACCAGACAATGTGAACTGAGGTCTAAGATGGCAGACATACAAGAAACAGAGGCATGTGCACACTAGCAAAAAAGAAGCAAGACAAAAATATATCTCATACCCTACCATAATTATATATAAATGTAAAGCAAAATTGCATAATAAATATAGGGTACTTAGTGAACTATTTTTGATCAAAAAAAGTATACAAGCTGTCCCACCAGCGGCAAGGTGACCCTAAATTGGGACGGTACCTATACTGCCTATATTAAAAACCTTACTGTATATCAAAGTTGAAGTAATGCATATAAAAGGGTAGACAAATAGGACCGGGTCCCAACTCCAGACCACCTAGGCCCGTGGTAAGCTACATATATACCAATCAGCTCAACAAAGGGCATGCCACACCCTTAAATTGCACAGAATGCAAACAAGTCAAAAAACCAGACAATGTGAACTGAGGTCTAAGATGGCAGACATACAAGAAACAGAGGCATGTTCACACTAGCAAAAAAGAAGCAAGACAAAAATATATCTCATACCCTACCATAATTATATATAAATGTAAAGCAAAATTGCATAATAAATATAGGGTGCTTAGTGAACTATTTTTGATCAAAAAAAGTATACAAGCCGTCCCACCAGCGGCAAGGTGACCCTAAATTGGGACGGTACCTATACTGCCTATATTAAAAACCTTACTGTATATCAAAGTTGAAGTAATGCATATAAAAGGGTAGACAAATAGGACCGGGTCCCAACTCCAGACCACCTAGGCCCGTGGTAAGCTACATATATACCAATCAGCTCAACAAAGGGCATGCCACACCCTTAAATTGCACAGAATGCAAACAAGTCAAAAAACCAGACAATGTGAACTGAGGTCTAAGATGGCAGACATACAAGAAACAGAGGCATGTTCACACTAGCAAAAAAGAAGCAAGACAAAAATATATCTCATACCCTACCATAATTATATATAAATGTAAAGCAAAATTGCATAATAAATATAGGGTACTTAGTGAACTATTTTTGATCAAAAAAAGTATACAAGCCGTCCCACCAGCGGCAAGGTGACCCTAAATTGGGACGGTACCTATACTGCCTATATTAAAAACCTTACTGTATATCAAAGTTGAAGTAATGCATATAAAAGGGTAGACAAATAGGACCGGGTCCCAACTCCAGACCACCTAGGCCCGTGGTAAGCTACATATATACCAATCAGCTCAACAAAGGGCATGCCACACCCTTAAATTGCACAGAATGCAAACAAGTCAAAAAACCAGACAATGTGAACTGAGGTCTAAGATGGCAGACATACAAGAAACAGAGGCATGTTCACACTAGCAAAACAAAAATATATCTCATACCCTACCATAATTATATATAAATGTAAAGCAAAATTGCATAATAAATATAGGGTACTTAGTGAACTATTTTTGATCAAAAAAAGTATACAAGCCGTCCCACCAGCGGCAAGGTGACCCTAAATTGGGACGGTACCTATACTGCCTATATTAAAAACCTTACTGTATATCAAAGTTGAAGTAATGCATATAAAAGGGTAGACAAATAGGACCGGGTCCCAACTCCAGACCACCTAGGCCCGTGGTAAGCTACATATATACCAATCAGCTCAACAAAGGGCATGCCACACCCTTAAATTGCACAGAATGCAAACAAGTCAAAAAACCAGACAATGTGAACTGAGGTCTAAGATGGCAGACATACAAGAAACAGAGGCATGTTCACACTAGCAAAAAAGAAGCAAGACAAAAATATATCTCATACCCTACCATAATTATATATAAATGTAAAGCAAAATTGCATAATAAATATAGGGTACTTAGTGAACTATTTTTGATCAAAAAAAGTATACAAGCCGTCCCACCAGCGGCAAGGTGACCCTAAATTGGGACGGTACCTATACTGCCTATATTAAAAACCTTACTGTATATCAAAGTTGAAGTAATGCATATAAAAGGGTAGACAAATAGGACCGGGTCCCAACTCCAGACCACCTAGGCCCGTGGTAAGCTACATATATACCAATCAGCTCAACAAAGGGCATGCCACACCCTTAAATTGCACAGAATGCAAACAAGTCAAAAAACCAGACAATGTGAACTGAGGTCTAAGATGGCAGACATACAAGAAACAGAGGCATGTTCACACTAGCAAAAAAGAAGCAAGACAAAAATATATCTCATACCCTACCATAATTATATATAAATGTAAAGCAAAATTGCATAATAAATATAGGGTACTTAGTGAACTATTTTTGATCAAAAAAAGTATACAAGCCGTCCCACCAGCGGCAAGGTGACCCTAAATTGGGACGGTACCTATACTGCCTATATTAAAAACCTTACTGTATATCAAAGTTGAAGTAATGCATATAAAAGGTAGACAAATAGGACCGGGTCCCAACTCCAGACCACCTAGGCCCGTGGTAAGCTACATATATACCAATCAGCTCAACAAAGGGCATGCCACACCCTTAAATTGCACAGAATGCAAACAAGTCAAAAAACCAGACAATGTGAACTGAGGTCTAAGATGGCAAACATACAAGAAACAGAGGCATGTTCACACTAGCAAAAAAGAAGCAAGACAAAAATATATCTCATACCCTACCATAATTATATATAAATGTAAAGCAAAATTGCATAATAAATATAGGGTACTTAGTGAACTATTTTTGATAAAAAAAAAGTATACAAGCCGTCCCACCAGCGGCAAGGTGACCCTAAATTGGGACGGTACCTATACTGCCTATATTAAAAACCTTACTGTATATCAAAGTTGAAGTAATGCATATAAAAGGGTAGACAAATAGGACCGGGTCCCAACTCCAGACCACCTAGGCCCGTGGTAAGCTACATATATACCAATCAGCTCAACAAAGGGCATGCCACACCCTTAAATTGCACAGAATGCAAACAAGTCAAAAAACCAGACAATGTGAACTGAGGTCTAAGATGGCAGACATACAAGAAACAGAGGCATGTTCACACTAGCAAAAAAGAAGCAAGACAAAAATATATCTCATACCCTACCATAATTATATATAAATGTAAAGCAAAATTGCATAATAAATATAGGGTACTTAGTGAACTATTTTTGATCAAAAAAAGTATACAAGCCGTCCCACCAGCGGCAAGGTGACCCTAAATTGGGACAGTACCTATACTGCCTATATTAAAAACCTTACTGTATATCAAAGTTGAAGTAATGCATATAAAAGGGTAGACAAATAGGACCGGGTCCCAACTCCAGACCACCTAGGCCCGTGGTAAGCTACATATATACCAATCAGCTCAACAAAGGGCATGCCACACCCTTAAATTGCACAGAATGCAAACAAGTCAAAAAAACAGACAATGTGAACTGAGGTCTAAGATGGCAGACATACAAGAAACAGAGGCATGTTCACACTAGCAAAAAAGAAGCAAGACAAAAATATATCTCATACCCTACCATAATTATATATAAATGTAAAGCAAAATTGCATAATGAATATAGGGTACTTAGTGAACTATTTTTGATCAAAAAAAGTATACAAGCCGTCCCACCAGCGGCAAGGTGACCCTAAATTGGGACGGTACCTATACTGCCTATATTAAAAACCTTACTGTATATCAAAGTTGAAGTAATGCATATAAAAGGGTAGACAAATAGGACCGGGTCCCAACTCCAGACCACCTAGGCCCGTGGTAAGCTACATATATACCAATCAGCTCAACAAAGGGCATGCCACACCCTTAAATTGCACAGAATGCAAACAAGTCAAAAAAACAGACAATGTGAACTGAGGTCTAAGATGGCAGACATACAAGAAACAGAGGCATGTTCACACTAGCAAAAAAGAAGCAAGACAAAAATATATCTCATACCCTACCATAATTATATATAAATGTAAAGCAAAATTGCATAATGAATATAGGGTACTTAGTGAACTATTTTTGATCAAAAAAAGTATACAAGCCGTCCCACCAGCGGCAAGGTGACCCTAAATTGGGACGGTACCTATACTGCCTATATTAAAAACCTTACTGTATATCAAAGTTGAAGTAATGCATATAAAAGGGTAGACAAATAGGACCGGGTCCCAACTCCAGACCACCTAGGCCCGTGGTAAGCTACATATATACCAATCAGCTCAACAAAGGGCATGCCACACCCTTAAATTGCACAGAATGCAAACAAGTCAAAAAACCAGACAATGTGAACTGAGGTCTAAGATGGCAGACATACAAGAAACAGAGGCATGTTCACACTAGCAAAACAAAAATATATCTCATACCCTACCATAATTATATATAAATGTAAAGCAAAATTGCATAATAAATATAGGGTACTTAGTGAACTATTTTTGATCAAAAAAAGTATACAAGCCGTCCCACCAGCGGCAAGGTGACCCTAAATTGGGACGGTACCTATACTGCCTATATTAAAAACCTTACTGTATATCAAAGTTGAAGTAATGCATATAAAAGGGTAGACAAATAGGACCGGGTCCCAACTCCAGACCACCTAGGCCCGTGGTAAGCTACATATATACCAATCAGCTCAACAAAGGGCATGCCACACCCTTAAATTGCACAGAATGCAAACAAGTCAAAAAACCAGACAATGTGAACTGAGGTCTAAGATGGCAGACATACAAGAAACAGAGGCATGTTCACACTAGCAAAAAAGAAGCAAGACAAAAATATATCTCATACCCTACCATAATTATATATAAATGTAAAGCAAAATTGCATAATAAATATAGGGTACTTAGTGAACTATTTTTGATCAAAAAAAGTATACAAGCCGTCCCACCAGCGGCAAGGTGACACTAAATTGGGACGGTACCTATACTGCCTATATTAAAAACCTTACTGTATATCAAAGTTGAAGTAATGCATATAAAAGGGTAGACAAATAGGACCGGGTCCCAACTCCAGACCACCTAGGCCCGTGGTAAGCTACATATATACCAATCAGCTCAACAAAGGGCATGCCACACCCTTAAATTGCACAGAATGCAAACAAGTCAAAAAACCAGACAATGTGAACTGAGGTCTAAGATGGCAGACATACAAGAAACAGAGGCATGTTCACACTAGCAAAAAAGAAGCAAGACAAAAATATATCTCATACCCTACCATAATTATATATAAATGTAAAGCAAAATTGCATAATAAATATAGGGTACTTAGTGAACTATTTTTGATCAAAAAAAGTATACAAGCCGTCCCACCAGCGGCAAGGTGACCCTAAATTGGGACGGTACCTATACTGCCTATATTAAAAACCTTACTGTATATCAAAGTTGAAGTAATGCATATAAAAGGGTAGACAAATAGGACCGGGTCCCAACTCCAGACCACCTAGGCCCGTGGTAAGCTACATATATACCAATCAGCTCAACAAAGGGCATGCCACACCCTTAAATTGCACAGAATGCAAACAAGTCAAAAAACCAGACAATGTGAACTGAGGTCTAAGATGGCAGACATACAAGAAACAGAGGCATGTTCACACTAGCAAAAATGAAGCAAGACAAAAATATATCTCATACCCTACCATAATTATATATAAATGTAAAGCAAAATTGCATAATAAATATAGGGTACTTAGTGAACTATTTTTGATCAAAAAAAGTATACAAGCCGTCCCACCAGCGGCAAGGTGACCCTAAATTGGGACAGTACCTATACTGCCTATATTAAAAACCTTACTGTATATCAAAGTTGAAGTAATGCATATAAAAGGGTAGACAAATAGGACCGGGTCCCAACTCCAGACCACCTAGGCCCGTGGTAAGCTACATATATACCAATCAGCTCAACAAAGGGCATGCCACACCCTTAAATTGCACAGAATGCAAACAAGTCAAAAAACCAGACAATGTGAACTGAAGTCTAAGATGGCAGACATACAAGAAACAGAGGCATGTTCACACTAGCAAAAAAGAAGCAAGACAAAAATATATCTCATACCCTACCATAATTATATATAAATGTAAAGCAAAATTGCATAATAAATATAGGGTACTTAGTGAACTATTTTTGATCAAAAAAAGTATACAAGCCGTCCCACCAGCGGCAAGGTGACCCTAAATTGGGACGGTACCTATACTGCCTATATTAAAAACCTTACTGTATATCAAAGTTGAAGTAATGCATATAAAAGGGTAGACAAATAGGACCGGGTCCCAACTCCAGACCACCTAGGCCCGTGGTAAGCTACATATATACCAATCAGCTCAACAAAGGGCATGCCACACCCTTAAATTGCACAGAATGCAAACAAGTCAAAAAACCAGACAATGTGAACTGAGGTCTAAGATGGCAGACATACAAGAAACAGAGGCATGTTCACACTAGCAAAAAAGAAGCAAGACAAAAATATATCTCATACCCTACCATAATTATATATAAATGTAAAGCAAAATTGCATAATAAATATAGGGTACTTCGTGAACTATTTTTGATCAAAAAAAGTATACAAGCCGTCCCACCAGCGGCAAGGTGACCCTAAATTGGGACGGTACCTATACTGCCTATATTAAAAACCTTACTGTATATCAAAGTTGAAGTAATGCATATAAAAGGGTAGACAAGTAGGACCGGGTCCCAACTCCAGACCACCTAGGCCCGTGGTAAGCTACATATATACCAATCAGCTCAACAAAGGGCATGCCACACCCTTAAATTGCACAGAATGCAAACAAGTCAAAAAACTAGACAATGTGAACTGAGGTCTAAGATGGCAGACATACAAGAAACAGAGGCATGTTCACACTAGCAAAAAAGAAGCAAGACAAAAATATATCTCATACCCTACCATAATTATATATAAATGTACAGCAAAATTGCATAATAAATATAGGGTACTTAGTGAACTATTTTTGATCAAAAAAAGTATACAAGCCGTCCCACCAGCGGCAAGGTGACCCTAAATTGGGACGGTACCTATACTGCCTATATTAAAAACCTTACTGTATATCAAAGTTGAAGTAATGCATATAAAAGGGTAGACAAATAGGACCGGGTCCCAACTCCAGACCACCTAGGCCCGTGGTAAGCTACATATATACCAATCAGCTCAACAAAGGGCATGCCACACCCTTAAATTGCACAGAATGCAAACAAGTCAAAAAACCAGACAATGTGAACTGAGGTCTAAGATGGCAGACATACAAGAAACAGAGGCATGTTCACACTAGCAAAAAAGAAGCAAGACAAAAATATATCTCATACCCTACCATAATTATATATAAATGTAAAGCAAAATTGCATAATAAATATAGGGTACTTAGTGAACTATTTTTGATCAAAAAAAGTATACAAGCCGTCCCACCAGCGGCAAGGTGACCCTAAATTGGGACGGTACCTATACTGCCTATATTAAAAACCTTACTGTATATCAAAGTTGAAGTAATGCATATAAAAGGGTAGACAAATAGGACCGGGTCCCAACTCCAGACCACCTAGGCCCGTGGTAAGCTACATATATACCAATCAGCTCAACAAAGGGCATGCCACACCCTTAAATTGCACAGAATGCAAACAAGTCAAAAAAAGAGACAATGTGAACTGAGGTCTAAGATGGCAGACATACAAGAAACAGAGGCATGTTCACACTAGCAAAAAAGAAGCAAGACAAAAATATATCTCATACCCTACCATAATTATATATAAATGTAAAGCAAAATTGCATAATAAATATAGGGTACTTAGTGAACTATTTTTGATCAAAAAAAGTATACAAGCCGTCCCACCAGCGGCAAGGTGACCCTAAATTGGGACGGTACCTATACTGCCTATATTAAAAACCTTACTGTATATCAAAGTTGAAGTAATGCATATAAAAGGGTAGACAAATAGGACCGGGTCCCAACTCCAGACCACCTAGGCCCGTGGTAAGCTACATATATACCAATCAGCTCAACAAAGGGCATGCCACACCCTTAAATTGCACAGAATGCAAACAAGTCAAAAAACCAGACAATGTGAACTGAGGTCTAAGATGGCAGACATACAAGAAACAGAGGCATGTTCACACATGGCAGCAGAGTGTATGTGCTCCTGTCGGGTATATAGTATTGGAGGCAGCAGAATGTATAGGCTCCTGTCGGGTGTATATTATTGGAGGCAGCAGAATGTATGGGCTCCAGTCAGGTATATATTATTGGAGGCAGCAGAATGTATGGGCTCCTGGCGGGTATATATTATTGGAGGCAGCAGAATATATGGGCTCCTTTCGGGTATATATTATTGGAGGCAGCAGAATGTATGGGCTCCTACCAGGTCCTGACTACAGCCCATATGTGGCGCCCTGCTACGCCTAGGTGCCACAGAACCCAGTAGGGTGCATGGATGGACTTCTCCACAAGAGGCCCTCATTACATTCATACACCTCCACCCTTCCACCTCACACCAGCAGAGGGAGCCCGTTAGGGACATATATATAGGGAAGGTGGAGCCAGGAGCTGAGTTAGTTCGGAGTTGTGAGAGAGTGTGCTGGCACTTAGACCAGTGAAGAGTAGAGTTGAGCCACCCCCGTAGAGTTCGGGTTCGGTTTGGTTCATCGAACACCAGTATTTTCGCCGAACTGTTCGTCAAATTCCGTCGAACACCGTTAAAACCAATGGCAGGCATACAAAAACACGTAGAAACACGTAGAAAACACCTTCAAAGGTGTCAAAAATCTGACAAACTGCTCAGAAGACACAACTAACACATAGGAAAGTGACAAGTACTTATAGTCATGCGAAAAGAAAAGAGGTGGAGGAGTAAAAGGAGGGGGAGACACAGATATCGGCATGTCATGCCCTTCTAAAATCAAGAAAGGCTGGAGTAAAAATCTAAAATCAGCCTACCAACACCCAGACGTCGTGACAAGAAAATTAAAAAAAGAAATATTTTTAGGTAAAATGGCTGTTCCATTCAGAACACTTTCCTTACAAGACGTAGTGGTATCCTCGTTGTGAGATGTGCCAAAAACGGAACCAAATACATTTGGACTAATCCACCATTTGTCATATCCAAGGGGCAGGTCAGTAAACGACAACATCGACGCGGATCCAAGTACAGTAGTATATACTGTACATCCTTTGACAAGGCAATCAGGCGGATTAAGAAGTTGGGAAGGGTCACCCTAATGGCCAAAATAGACATTGATGCGGCGTTCCGGTTACATACTTCCTGTGCCTCTGAATAGTGTCCACCTATTGGGCTGCTTCTGGGAAGGAGCATACTATATAGATCGCTGTTTTGCCCATGGGGTGGTCCAGATCCTGCTCACTTTTTGAGGCGTTTAGTTGCTTCCTCGAATGGGTTGTAATGAACGTTTCTAAGGGGGCACATATTATCCATTACCTCGACAACTTCTTATCCCTGGGCCCAAAAGATTCGCTACAGTGTGAATACACGCGGTAGTCCGTCTGTGAGAAGGAGAGAGCTGGAGGGAGAGCGGACACCACAGAGCCGAGGGGTTAGATGGAGAACGGAAGAAGGAAAGAGGGCGATGGAGGTAAGGGAGTACAGTGGAAGGCCGACCTGAGCTCCCCCACGTTCCTGCTGGGTGGGGAACAGCCCTGGGAAGAAAAGCCGCTTGCGCATCCCTTTGAGGTTACGGGCGCGAGCGGGCAGAGGGTCTACGCTGGAGTGCGAAGCCGACACGGCCAGTCCGTTCCTGCCCGTGCGACCTCCGTGTCTCCGGGTTTGTGCCAGAGCAGCCGTGGACCCTGACGGCCAGCCCCCCCTCTCCCAATACTGGTGCCTGTCCGCTGGTGGGTCGAGCCCCCCACGGTGGGGGGGGGAGTAACATCTGCAGAAGAAAGACCATCTTCCAGCCAAACTAAGATGTCTACTTCTTTTCGTGGACAATGTGATACGATCCCTTTCTTACGGACACGCCCATCGCTGCAAATTCCAGATGAGGCACAAAAACAGCAGGTGCTTCAACGGATATCAAGTGCTCCTTCATGTGGGCTCTCCTCCACCTCAACTTCAACATCACAAATACTCGAGTCCTCAGAGGCGTCACCCCAATCACACTTGCTTCCTCACAGCTCCCAAGTCTCCAGCTGCCGGTCTGAGTATGGGGTAACACAGATGGTTGAGTCTGCAGAGCTGTTTACTCATACTATAGCCTGGGAAACAGAGGTCTGCTCCAGAGCTTCTGTTAATCCAGATGAGGAATTGATCTGCACTGATGCCTAGAATCTTTATGAGTCAGATCCAGGACCAGATGAAGAAGGTTCTGAGCATAATGTAGACCCTCGTTCCCAAACTGTAGCTCCTGTTGGTGGAGACAATGATGAAGACGATGATGAGACTCAAATACCTGATTGGAGCGACAACTTGACTTTTCGGTCAGGGCAGGAAGAGGTTGGCTCTGAGGACGACGGGTGTGAGAACACACAGGGTGATTATGACGAGGTTGGAGATCCCACTTACTGTCAACCCACAGTCAGCCAGTCGATGAGGTCAGCAGAGGAGGTGGAGGAGGATGCTATTGATGACTAGGTTAGGTTGCGCCTTCCTGGACAGAGATGGAGTACTGGAAGCATGTCAACAACTGCATCCTCAACCACAACTCTGCCTCTGACCACGAGTCGTGGTGGTTCTTCAGGTCACATGGGCTCTAAGCCTTGCATAGCCTGGGCATTTTTTCAGATCGATAAGGATGACCCAACTCGTGTTATCTGTAATATTTGTCACCAAAAGCTAAGTAGAGGCCAAAAAATCCATAGTTTGAGTACTTCATGCATGAACCGTCACATAGTTATGAAGCATAAGTTGCAGTGGGAAGCTGACTGTGCTACAATGTGGCCTAGCGGGCCGGGGCAACCACCGTCTGCCCCATCTTGTCCATCCACGGCCTCTTCATCCTCTGTGGCTGGGGGGACAGCAGTCACACATGTTTTTGGACACAGACCTGCCACCTCTTTACCCGCAACAGCCAGTGTGATTGGCAGCTCATCATTTCATTTGGAAGTGGAAACACCAGCTGGTGTTGAGCGCTCTCCGACATCGAGAGCACCACCTTTGGATCAAGGCAACATAACTTTTCCACCTGCATCTTCCTCACAGACAGGCAGTTTGCCGGGGCACCCTACTCAACCCCGTCTAAGCACAACAGCCAGCCCTCGGTCCCTCAGATGTGGACAAGTAAAAGACCATTTCCTCCTAGCCGTGACAAAGCTAAGAGGTTGAATTTCACCATCTGCAAGCTGTTGGCTACAGAAATTATGCCTTTCCGCCTGGTGGACACAGAGGATTTTCGAGAACTTATGTCCGTCGCAGTGCTCCAGTACCAGATGCCCAGTCGGCACTACTTCTCAAAGAAAGGTGTGCCTGCGCTCCACCAGCATGTCGCACACAACATCACCGCTTCTTTGAGAAACTCTGTGTGTGACAGGGTGCATTTCACCAAAGACACTTGGACGAGTAGGCATGGACAGGGGCATTACATGTCGCTGACTGGGCACTGGGTAACTATGGTGACAGCAGGACAAGGGGCTGCTGTCCAAGTCTTGCTGTCCCCACGAGTTGTGCATCAATCCTCTTTATCTAGAAGTTCCTCCACTGCTTCTGCCTCCTCAACCTCCTCTCGGTCCTCCACCTGCACCCAAATCCTGTCTGGTAATGCCACCCGCTTTCTAACTGCGCAGAAGGGATCCTGCACACCTCCTTACTATGCTGGCAGCAGGGTTCAATGGCAACAGGCGGTGTTTACTTTGAAATGTCTGGGAAATGTGAGTCACACAGCTGAGGAGTTGTGGTCAGCTCTGGAGACCCAGTTTCATGAATGGTTGTCTCCACTGGACCTGAAACCAGGGAAGGCCATGTGCGACAATGCTGCAAACTTGGATGCGGCCCTTCGCCGGAGCAATGTCACACACGTGCTTTGTATGGCTCACGTGTTGAACCTGGTTGTCCTGCAATTTTTAGCCCACTATCCTGGACTAGATGGCCTTCTGCAGAGGGCACGGTCGCTGTGTGCTCACTTCCGCCGTTCGCATTCCGCAACTCAACGACTTACATCTCTACAGAAGTCGTTGGGCCTGCCAGTTCACTGGCTGAAATGCGATGTGCCGACACGGAGGAATTCAACTCTGCACATGTTGCAGCGACTGTGGCAGCACCGACAAGCTCTGGTGCAATACGTTCTGACGTATAGCCTGGGCCAACGAGATCCAGAGGTGGGGAAAATCACGCTGCAGGAGTGGTCTCAGATCAGGGACCTATGCACCCTTCTGCACAGTTTTGAAACGGCGACGAAGATGTTTAGTGCTGACGATGCCATTATCAGCATGACTATTCCGGTGATTTACATGCTGGAGCACATGTTAAACAGAATTCGGAGTCAGGTGGTGGGACAAGAGGAGGTGGAGGAAGTAGAGGAGGGGTCATATGCGGAAGGGATAACATCTCCAAGGTCCAGACTGCCGGCAGCACAAAGGCGGCAGGCATGGGAGGGTGGGGGAGAGGGATTAACCAGGGCGCATGGTAGCAGCCAAACAGTTGAGGAAGGTGCAGGAGCCGAGGAAGAAGTGGAGGACGAACTGGCGATGGGCATGGAAGACTCATCAGATGAGGGAGACCTTGATCACATTTCTGTTGTGCGAGGTTGGGGGGAGAGGGCAGAGGAAGGAAGCATGATTCTTACCTCGCTACCAACACAACAAGGACTTGGTCCTCCTGGATGCGCAAGACACATGAGGGCCTTCTTGCTGCACTACCTGCAACATGACCCTCGGATTGTCAGAATTCTAAGTAATCCCGACTACTGGGTTGCCACACTCTTAGATCCCCGATACAAAAGTAAATTTGCCGAAATAATTCCTGCCATAGAAAGGGATTCACGCATGCAGGAGTATCAGCAGAGGCTGTTGCAGAATCTTACATGTGCTTTTCCACAAAACACCAGTGGTGCATGTAGTGAATCTCACAGTTCTAACTTGCCAACCGTGAGACTGTCGAGTCTTCATCTCTCAAACCGTAACAGTAACACAGTATCTGCTGGTAACAGCAATTTTGTGGAATAGTTTCACCACTTTTTTAGACCATCCTTTGCAAGGCCACAGGAGACAAGAAGTCTGACACATAGTCAATGCCTAGAGAGGATGGTACAGGAGTATTTCCAAGTGAACATCGAAGCCATGACTGTGTCACTGGACCCTTGCTCATTTTGGGCTTCCAATCTGGAAAAATGGCTGGAGCTCGCCACTCACGCTTTGGAGATCTTGTCATGCCTTGCAGCCAGCGTTCTCTCTGAACGTGTGTTCAGCGCTGCTGGTGGTGTGCTGACAGATAAGCGCACGCGGCTGTCCACTGAGAATGTTGACAGACTGACGTTCATAAACATGAACAAATCATGGATCCGCAAGGACTTTTCTACCCCTGTGTCATCCTGGGGAGACTAAAAGCTTGAGGATTTGGTAAAATCACCTCACCAACCATTTTAAGCAACTCTGGGGCAATTGATGCCACTTAAGTGGTGTCTGTGCCACAATTTTTGGAAAAAATGGAGACCCTTTTTGGAGTCCCCTTGCTGTGTTTTACGTGACGTTGGCATCGTCAATTCCAGGTGGGTTGGGTCGCTCCCCCCCCCCTTTTAACCGTAAGAAACTACATACACTATGGCTTGGGGTAACACAGATGGTTGAGTCTCAAGAGCTGTTTACTCAGAGGTCTGCTCCAAAGCTTCAGTGTCTGCTAGTCAGCGTAGTAGCCCAGCTCTGAAGCAAGCTACACCGCCTGTGTATCTAATAAGAATTTTTAACTGCATCTAGCCTAGACAATACTTTCAGCGTAGTAGCCCAGCTGTGAAGCAAGCTGCACCGCCTGTGTATCTAATAAGAATTTTTAACTGCATCTAGCTTGGGCAGACTGTGGGGACCCCCAACCAAACCCAGATGCTCAGCCCCCCTACCGCCCTCCTTTCCTTGACAATACAATAATGTAACTCTTACAACTGGATGGGTGAGGATCGGTCACAGCTTTACTAACTCTTTATACTCATTCCATTAGAAAGGCATTTTATTTCTAAAATAATTCAGCTTGTTGCAGCATGCCCTGTGTCTCCACACCGGCAAGTTGGCCAACACGTGTAACTCTCCAACATGTCCTTTCTATTTCCAGGCCACGGAGGATCATGCGTACTCATATGCAAGACTCTGACCCCCATCCATCACTCTTAACGCTTGTTCCACTCCATCCTGGAGTCCTGACAGGAATATGTCCAGTCCATTATCCATTAAGTGAACACCGTCGGGCTTTATCTCCTTCCAGTTGTCGGTGTCGTATCACTACACCGCCTCTGTCTCTTCTAAATTTTGCCATCCAAATATTTATTACCCACCTTGTCCATTCGATGGCCGTGATGTCTCGCGCACCTTGCCATACCGCTATCGGCACAATCTCTAACCATACTATAGTTAGTTTTGTGAAAAATTCTCTGAAGCGCTCAGTGTCTAGTTTCATTATTGCCATTAGTTATGCGCTCTTATGATGACCTGGGTAGTTTCCCCCGGCATGTATAACTAAGATGACCGGACCTCTTGCCTCTCTCCCTACCTTGATTACTTCCATTAGTACCTGTGGCCATTGCAGGCCTCTAATACCTCTCCAGTTGAAATATGTGTTATGAAGCTCTAATTTCCTCCCGCCTGGGTGGACTTTCGCCCTTTTTTCTGCCCAATATGTATACGAGTGGGCTATCACCCACACTGTTGGCTTAGCGTCACCTGTAAAAGAAACAAACCACGTTAGGATAACAAGTTGGGTCTTATGTATCTCGCCAAACACGTGGATCGCTATCTCCCTATCCTCTGAACTTCCGTTTCTGACAGTCCTGCTCTTGCTGCTTCCGTGGCCGCGCCTATGCGGAATGAGTGTGTCCCGTAATCTTTGGGGTGGTTCCCTGCCGATATTAGGCATTTATTAAATATAGCTTGGAACTGGTATCTTGATAATGGCGTTCCATCAATGTGTGATAGGAAGAAATTACTTTGTGATCTGATGGTTATATATGTTTTTACTATTGTTACCCGACTCAGTGTACCGTTTGTGGGTTGTAGAAGTACCCAAGTGCCCCTGCCCGCTGGAACCGTTTTCGATTTGCGTATGCGTAGACGTATTGTATTATTGGCTATGACTATGTCCTGGTGTAATAAGCCTCCACTGGTGGTAATTTTGGATTGAGGGACTAATTCGCTTATGCATAGCGCCCCGAAGAAAGTGATCGCAAATGCAGTAGACAGTAGTGTTGCTTCAAATTGTGAGTGCCATGTTAATGGTGTTAGGGATATGATGTGAGAAATCAGTTTTAGTGACACGGGACGAGACATCTACACTCCTGACTTGGCTGACCCCTTTTCCACCCTTTTATGGATTGTCTGATGATGAATCTCTTTGTCACATCTTCCCAATTCAGTAGTTGGAAGTGAAATGCTACTCCGGTCAGACACCGCAGCACTGACGCCCCTGATATGCCCCTCATCATTAGCTGGTGGAGAAATTCTATGGTGACTTGTAATCTGGCTTGTTCACATTGGTCTGCCTGCTACTAGTCGTGTCCACTCTTCCCATGCCTTACCATATGCTTGCCACGTCGATGCTCTGATTAATGGCATCAACTATTCGCCACTAGATCCCATAGGGAGGGTGGGCAACTGTTGCCCGATGTGTGGGAGTTGGGGAGGAGCTCTGTGAAAATCTGCCAATTGAATTGTGATAAAGCGTTAGCAGCAGTGTTAGACCCCTCAGCATCGTGGCTAGTGCGGACCCATGCATTGTGTTTTAGGCACAGGAATGCTAGCCGGCGTAGTAGGCCTAGCACTGGGAGAGACGATGATGCCATCTTACTAATGCAGTGCGCTAGGCTGGTGTTTTTTGTTATGAAGCGTATATTTTTGTTAGCCAGGTGCGCGCCCCATATTTCTATTGCTACCACTATTGGGAAGAGTTCCAAGAGTGTCTGTTTTTTTGTCAGCACTTGTTCTGCCCAATACGGAGGTTATAAGCTTGTGCACCATTGGTTATTTAGTATCGCTCCATATCCGTACAGATGGGCTACTCCAATGAGTAACAGACACTGCTACAGGCCCAAAAGGTTTTACTTGGCTAGATGCAGTAAAAAATTGTTATTAAATACAAAGGTGGTGTAGCTTGGTACAGATGGGCTACTCCAATGAGTAACAGACACTGCTACTATGCCCAAAAGATTTTACTTGGCTAGATGCAGTAAAAAATTGTTATTAAATACAAAGGTGGTGTAGCTTGGTACAGATGAGCTACTCCAATGAGTAACAGACACTGCTACAGTCCCAAAATTATTTACTTGGCTAGATGCAGTAAAAAATTGTTATTAAATTCAAAGGTGGCGTAGCTTGGTACAGATGGGCTACTACAATGAGTAGCAGACACTGCTACAGGCCCAAAATTATTTACTGGGCTAGATGCAGTAAAAAAATGTTATTAAATGTTATTAAATTCCCTAGAGCCCCCACAGGCGTGCACCATCACCCCCCCCTTCCCCAGAGCCCCCACAGGCGTGCACCATCATCCCCCCCTTCCCCAGAGCCTCCACAGGCATGCACCATCATCCCCCCCTTCCCCAGAGCCCCCACAGGTGTGCACCATCACCCCCCTTCTCTAGAGCCCCCACAGGCGTGCACCATAATCCCCCCCTTCCCTAGAGCCCCACAGGTATGCAGCATCACCCCCCCCTTCCCCAGAGCCCCCACAGGCGTGCACCATCACCCCCCCCTTCCCCAGAGCCCCCACAGGCATGCACCATCATATCCCCCTCTTCCCCAGAGCCCCCACAGGCATGCACCATCACCCCCCCTTCCCCAGAGCCCCCACAGGTGTGCACCATCATCCCCCCCTTCTCTAGAGCCTCACAGACTTGCACCATCACCCCCCCTTCCCCAGAGCCACCACCGGTCCGCAGCATCCCCCCAGAGCCCCCACAATCCCTCCAGAGCCACCACAAGCCCGCAGCATCCCCCCAGAGCCCCCACAATCCCTCCAGAGCCACCACCATCCCACAGCATCCCCCCAGAGCCCCCACAAACCTCGCAGCACGTCCCCAGAGCACCTACAAACCTCGCAACATGCACCCAGAGCCCCTACAAACATCGCAGCATGCCCCCAGTGCCCCCACAAACCTCGCAGCATGCCCCCAGAGCACTCACAAGCCTGCAGTGTCCCCACCAGCATCCCCCCAGAGTCACCACCAGCCCACAGCATCCCTCCAGAGCATGCACAAACCAGCAGCATCCCCCCAGAGCACCCACAAACCTCGCAACATGCACCCAGAGCCCCTACAAACCTCGCAGCATGCCCCCAGTGCCCCCACAAACCTCGCAGCATGCCCCCAGAGCACCCACAAGCCTGCAGCGTCCCCACCATCCCCCCAGAGCCACTACCAGCCTGCAGCATCCCCCTAGAGCCCCCACAAACCCGCAGAATCCCCCCAGAGCCCCCACAAACCTCGCAGCTTCCCCCCAGAGCCCCCAAAAGCCCCACAGCGTCCCCTCAGGCCCCGCAGCATCCCCCCAGAGCCCCCACAAACCTCGCAGCATGCCTCCAGAGCACTCACAAGCCTGCAGTGTCCCCACCAGCATCCCCCCAGAGTCACCACCAGCCCACAGCATCCCTCCAGAGCATGCACAAACCAGCAGCATCCCCCCCAGAGCACCCACAAACCTCGCAACATGCACCCAGAGCCCCTACAAACCTCGCAGCATGCCCCCAGTGCCCCCACAAACCTCGCAGCATGCCCCCAGAGCACCCACAAGCCTGCAGCGTCCCCACCATCCCCCCAGAGCCACTACCAGCCTGCAGCATCCCCCTAGAGCCCCCACAAACCCGCAGAATCCCCCCAGAGCCCCCACAAACCTCGCAGCTTCCCCCCAGAGCCCCCAAAAGCCCCACAGCGTCCCCTCAGGCCCCGCAGCATCCCCCCAGAGCCCCCACAAACCTGCAGCATGACCCCAGAGCCCACAGCATGACCCCACAAACTTTGCAGCATGGCCCCAGAGCCCTCACAAACCTCGCAGCTTCCAGCCAGAGCCCCCACAAACCCTACAGCGTCCCCCCAAGCCCCGCAGCATCCCCCCAGAGCCCCCACAAGCCTGCAGCATCACCCCAGAGCCCACAGGATGCCCCCACAAACTTTGCAGCATGGCCCCAGAGCCCCCACAAACCCGCAGCATCACCTCAAAGCCCGCAGCATCACCTCAAAGCCCACAGCATGCCCCCAGAATCTCTCCAGAGCCACCACCAGCCCGCAGCGTGCCCCCACAAACCTTGCAGAATCCCCCCAGAGCCCCCACCAGCCTGCAGCATCACCTCAGAGCCCCCACAAACCTGTAGCATGCCTAAAGAGCCCCCACAAGCCCACAGCGTGCCCCCCCAGAGCGACCACCAGCCCACAACATCCCCCCAGAGCCCCCACAAACCCACAGCATGCCTCCAGAGCCCCCAAACCTCACAGCGTCCCCCTAGAGTGCCCACAGTCCCGCAGCATGTGTCCCCCTAGAGTGCATGCAAACCTCGGAACCCCCCCCCTAGAGTGCCCACAGTCCCCCCCAGAGCCCCCACAAGCCCGCAGCATCAACCAAAGCCCCCACAAGCCCACAGCATCCCCCCAAAGCCCGAAGCATCCCCCCAGAGCACCCACAAGCCAGCAGTGTCCCCCCCTGAGCCACCACAAGCCCCGCAGCATCCCCCAAAACCCCCACAAGCCCACAGCATCCCCCCAAAGCCCGAAGCATCCCCCCAGAGCCACCACAAGCCTGCAGCATCCGCCAGACCCCCACTATCCCCCCAGAGCCCCCACTAGCCTGCAGCATCCCCCCAGAGCCCCCACAAACCCGCAGCATGCCTCCAGAGCCCCCACAAGCCCACAGCATGCCCCCCAGAGCCACCACCAACCCGCAACATCCCCCCAGAGCCCCCACAAGCCTGTAGCATGCCTCCAGAGCCCCCAAACCTCACAGCATCCCCCTAGAGTGCCCACAGTCCCGCAGCATGCGTTCTCCTAGAGTGCATGCAAACCTCGCAGCGCCCCCCTAGAGTGCCCACAGTCCCCCCAGAGCCCCCACAAGCCCGTAGCATCCCTCCAGAGCCCCTACAAGCCTTGCAGCATCCCCCCAGAGTGCCCACAGTCTCCCCCAGCATCCCCACAGAGCCCGCAGCATGCCCCCACAGAGCCCGCAGCATGCCCCCCCAGAGAGCCCCAAGCGTGCATAATCCCCCCCTCCAAAACCCGCAGCATGCCTCCACAGAGCCTGCTGCATGCCCACAGAGCCCCAACAAACCACAGCATGCCCTCACAAGCCCCGCAGCGTCACCCCAGAGCACCCACAAGCCCCGCAGTGTTACGCACGCGCCCGGACTGACTGGCGTGAGTGTGATTAGTGATCCCACTGTACCATGAACCGAGGAGTGCCTGGAGGGGCGTAACTAAATATCAACCCGATCCGACCAAGGTCGCACGGTGGCTAACGACTCCGTGAACCAGGGAGGAACCGAACAGAGGGACCAGGGGCTACTCCAGGTCAGACCCTGGTCACAGCTGTTGACCCACACCGGGGAATGCAGGAACAGGCAGGTAAGACTGGCGTACAGACAGCAGCTATAAGAATTAGGAAGTAACCGGGCCCCCGCCCTAAGCAGTCAGTCAAGAGACATGCACACAGCATGAACTCACAACATGAACTGGAGCTCGGTTTGCAGGCTGGACTGATGGGTAAGATTGCGGTCTTGCATGGTGGGAGGTGGTGCACCATGCAAGCACACCGCCAGGGATGTTACAGTACCCCCCCCTTTACACCCCCTCTTCTTCAGGCCTGCAAGGGTCTTCTGCAGAGAATTTGGAGGCCAATCCTTCTCTTCAAGAGGATTACTTCTTCTGTCCACTAGAGGAAGCGAAGCTGGTCTCATCATCTTGGTGACTAGGATGCTTCCTCCTATCAAGCCATCCTCAGCAACAGATGAAGAGGGTGAAGTACCGGGAATAGCACACAGAAAAGTCTCTCTCCATTTGTTATCAGGTAGCACCCTGGTGGATTCAGGAGACAACTGGAGGTCCTTCGCCTGGTTGGAGAGGTGCAGATGTGACGCTCACAGCCCTCCCTGGGAAATGGGGTACTCGGAGCCGGGTTAGGTGTTGGGGAGGCAGTCGTGGCCAGGACCCGCTCCGTGCCCAGGGCCGTCACATAAAAGTTAATGGGCTATCAGGGTTGAGTGTTTGCTATCGACTACGCCACCTGTGATATCTGGTGATGGCCACCAGTGCTGCTGCAGTCCTCTGAGGTGGGGTGTTGTGGCAGCCGTAGTTGATACTACTCCCCACAGGCGGAGCAGGGCCTCAGGGCAGAGAGGCAGATGGAGGGAGTTGTAGTGGAGGAGTTCTGGTGCCGTGCGGTGCGGTGCAGAAATAAAGAGACCGGAGGCCATAGGGGTAGACTTCCAGGGTTTTTACTCATGGTAGAGCATGCAGCTGCAAGGCTTCTCCCTGCTCCTCACGGGGGCTCTGCGGCCACCACGACTGGGTGTCCGACAACCTCCGAGTAGTTCAGGTGCTTTAGTTAGGACCCCGCACAAGAGTGTTCCTAGACTTCAAACCAAGTCCCCTCCTGTCCGTGTGTGTGTAGAAAGGCCGGGTCTCCCTCTGGACTATGCACAGAACAAGGGTAGGGGTGGCAACTTCGCTCCGCCCGTTACCCGGTGGGATCCACTGAGCCTTCCGGGCTTTCCTGACTAGGACGTAGAGTAGCAAAGTCAGGTGTCGGGGGCCGATACCCCTCTTGCAGCCGGAATCCCTCTGACTAGGCCAGAATAGCGAGGACAGGTGGCGTATACCGCTCCGTCTGCATCCCCCTGGGATCCTTTTGCGGTGGAGCTAGACTCCTCAGCTCCAGGCCTTCTTGGGTAGGGACCTTGACCGGGTAGAGACATCCGTTAACTCTAACCCGCTCCTCGACTTAAGGCCAGAGTACGGGAACCGTGTCCCCATCAACTGCAGGTTCACACAGAAAGCCACGTTCAGTGATGAAGATCACAATCAAAAGACCATAAGCCCAAGATGGCTGGTTATTAAATATGAATTATTAAGTATAACCTACATGTGCGTCCTCCACCCTCACCCACTACATGGTTCCCCCCTAACTTTTGGTTCCCCAATCTCCTCTTATCCCGGCTGGGGCAGCACACTGGTGCCTATTAGCCCCCCCTACAGGTGGGAGAAGTGTGGTGTTGGATGTAGAGGTGGGGTCCTGACAGTTGCACCATCCTTACCTTGAAGGAGAGATACCACACCCCATTAAAGAGGTGCAGTATCCCTGTTGCTATCGAACCACCAGGGGCGCCACACAGAGACTCAGGGGTAATCACTGCTTCAAAGTTCACCTTGCCAGGCTTACAGGATGAAGTGGGCGAAGTACCAGGTACAAGGATGTAGGAAAGTTTCTCTCCGTTTATCAGGTAGCACCCCGGGGAATTCAGAAGACAACTGGAGGTCCTCTGCCTGGTTGGAGGGGTGCAGAGACTCTGGGGTAATCACTGCTTCAAAGTTCACTTTGCCAGGCTTACTAGATGAAGTGGGCAAAGTACCAGGTACAGGGTGCAGAAAAGTCTCTCTCCATTTATTATCAGATAGCACCCTGGAGGATTCTGGAGGCAACTGGGGTTCCTCCGCCTGGTTGGAGGGCGGCAGAGACTTGGAGGTAGCCACCGCCTTTATGGAATTGAGACCAGATTTATTAGAGATGGAGGGTCCTTGCTTTGGGACCATCTTCAATCTGGTTTCAGAGATGACATGTCTGTGAGGCGGGTCGGTACCTGAAGCCAGATCATTGGTACAATCGTCGAGACTGTGTGGGGACATCGCCTCCGTTTCTCTTCCTTCGGAGACTTCAGCGCACAGCGAGTCAGCGACTAGCAGATCTGGTGAAGAAGAAGAAGAAACTGCTAACTGTCCTGAAGATATGGGGACTGGACACCCCTTGTACCTTAGCAGTCCCCCAGGATACACCATACAGGATCTCCAGACCTGAGCGGGCACTAGATGTCTCGGCTCAGGACGACCTGTGGGTAAGCCAGTCAGCACCTGGAATGTGAACTTCTTCATGTCTAATGCTCCAATCTGGAGCTTAATTTGTACAGACATATTTTGACTGTTTCTGAGTAGGGCTCGTCCTTCTGCTAACAATGCCCAAACCGGCTTCTGAAGTTGTCGGACAGGAATCAGACACCGACTCTTCAAGGCTTTAAGCCCGAAACTTCCGGTTAATCCGAGGCCTTCACTTGCCACGGAGACAGTCATGGTCATCTGTGGAGAGGAAACACTAACGCCAAGGGCAGCCTCTCCTGCAGGCCTAATGTCTTGGGATTCTCCAACCTTCGCTGGACAAAGACCATGAGAGGGTCCCAAGCAATCGCAGCGGGACCGCAATCCAATTTTGTGACTGAGTTCTGGCCTCTGCTTTGCCTGAAGAACATAGTCATCCTTTATGGATTCAGTGTGGATAGTTACCTTTACAGGCTGGTGAACAGGAGGTCTTTGGGAGGACAGAACCTGGCATGATGGTTTACCTCTACGCCTTGCACGTCTGGACTGCCTCTTGAGGTTGGGAAGAGAAGTATTCTGTGGAGCATAGTCATCCTGTGAGGATTCAGGGTGGGCAGTAGTCTCTTCAGGCTGGAGAACTGGTAGGCTACCTACACACACTACCCATCGGGGCTGCTCCGGGATATTGGGAAGGGAAGCTTTAGCAGAGGCTTCAGGATTAGGGTCATCGAAGACCATTAGAAAGGCCACCAGGAAGGCCTGCAGGTCAAAGATGATAGGATCCCATGCTTCCCATAGGGAAGTGATCCATTTCAAGGCATCAACCGCTAGGTAGGACATCAAGAATGCTACTTTAACCTGATCAGTAGGAAAATAGTGAGCATAGAACTTGAAATGCAGCATGCATTGCTCCACAAATGCACGGCTTCGTTTTGGATCCCCATAGTATCGTGGTGGATCCGCAAGAACGAGTGCTGGTACAGTAGATCCATTTGGGCTGGTGCATAAACCGCCTGGGCCATAGCTTGAGGAAAAATTTTTTCTTGGTGCACGTATTCGCCAGACAAGGATTCAAAATGTCTTTGAGAGCGAAAGGCCGTGGGGCTCAACGGGAACCATGGCCTGAGCAAACTGTTACGCTCGCGCCCGGACTGACTGGCGTGAGCGTGATTAGTGATCCCACAGTACCATGAACCGAGGAGTGCCTGGAGGGGCGTAACTAAGTATCAACCCGATCCGACCAAGGTCGCACGGCGGCTAACGACTCCGTGAACCAGGGAGGAACCGAGAAGAGGGACCAGGGGCTACTCCAGGTCAGACCCCGGTCACAGCTGTTGACCCACAGCGGGGAATGCAGGAACAGGCAGGTAAGACTGGCGTACAGACAGGTGGTTATTGACAGGCACGGCTGGTATGCAGACAGGTGGGTACTGGTATGCACGGCTGGTATGCAGACAGGTGGGTGCTGGCAAGCACGGCTGGTATGCAGACAGGGGGGTATTGACAAGCACGGCTGGTATGCAGACAAGGGGTTACTAGCAGATAGGAGTGCAGGCTGGATAGGGTCCAGTACAGACTGGGAGACAAGAACAGAGCCGCAGATGCGGTAGACAAGCAGAGTAAAGCAAAACAGCCGGTGCGGTGGATAAGGCAGAGCAGAGAGGACCCGCCGGAGCGGTGAGCAAGGCAGAGCAGAGGGAAACCGCCAGAGCAGTGAGCAAGCAGAGCAGAACTAAACCGCAGGTGCGGAGAACAAGGCAGAGCACAGAGTAACCGCCGGAGCGGTGAGCTAGGCAGAGTAGAGTGGAACCGCTGGAGCGGTGAGCAAGCAGAGTAGAACTAAACCGCAGGTGCGGTGAACAAGGCAAAGCAGAGAGGAGCCGCCGGAGCGGTGAGCAAGGCAGAGCAGAGGGGAACCGCCGGAGCGGTGAGCAAGGCAGAGCAGAACTAAACCGCAGGTGCGGTGAACAAGGCAGAGCAGAGGGGAACCGCCGGAGCGGTGAGCAAGGCAGAGCAGAGGGGTACCGCCGCAGCGGTGAGCAAGCAGAGAAGAAGGGAACCGCCGGAGCGGTGAGCAAGGCAGAGCAGAACAGGGCTGACGGTGCAGGCAGAGAGGACAGGGCTCTGTTCACATGGAACAGACTGAAAGATACAGGAAGATGGCTAGAACACAGGAGGTAGATACGGAGGAAGGGAAAAGGGACAAGCAGAACCAGATACACACAAGGTACTGACAATTAAGTAGCGAGTGGACTCAAAACTCACAAACAGAAGTACAGAAACAACGAGTAGGAGTTAGGTGCTGGTTCAGACACTGCAGGAAAAGGGAAGGTACGAACATAGAGACAAACAGATAAAAGGCTAGGATACAGTTCAGACAGGAACTGATACTGCAAGAGATACAAGAACAGGCCTGGGTATACAGCCCCCAGGGATGGCGGGAACGGACAAGATGGCACAGAAAACAGGTCTGGGAATGCTGCCCCAGAGATAGCGGAACAAAGAAGACACAGAACTGGACTTGGCAACTTCAGAGTCAAGGAGCACACTGAATGTTAGTGTTGCTCAGGCACCTCCTACTGGGTGGAGGGGGTTTAAATATCCAGTGACTCACAGAAATAGGCTGGAGACGCATTAGAGGTGCGCCCACAGCAGCTATAAGAATCAGGAAGTAACCGGGCCGCCGCCCTAAGCAGTCAGTCAAGAGACATGCACACAGCATGAACTGGAACACGGTTTGCAGGCTGCACTGATGGGTAAGATTGCGGTCTTGCATGGTGGGAGGTGGTGCACCATGCAAGCACACCGCCAGGGATGTTACACGCAGCATCCCCCAAGAGCCCCCACAAGCCCTGCAGCGTCCCCCCCATTGCCCACACAAGCCCGCAGCATCCCCCCAGAGCCCCCACAAGCCCCGCAGCATTCCTCCAGAGCCCCCACAAGCCCACAGCATCCCCCAGAGCCCCCATCATTCCCCCAGAGCCCCCACAAACATGCAGCATCCCCCAGAGCCCCCACAAACCCCCAGCATCCCCCCAGAGCCCCCACAAACCCGCAGTATCCCCCCAGAGCCCCCACAAACCTTGCAGCATGCCTCCAGAGCCCCCACAAACCTCGCAGCATGCCTCCAGAGCCCACAAAAACCTCACAGCATGCCCCCAGAGCCCCCACAAGCCCGCAGCATCCCCCCAGCATCCCCCCAGCCCGCAACATCCCCCCCAGAGCACGCACAAACCCGCAGCATCCCCCCAGAGCCCCGACAAACCCGCAGCATCCCCCCAGAGTGCCCACAGTCCCCACAGAGCCCCCGCAAGCCCGCAGCATGACCCCAGAGCCCCCACAAGCCCGCAGCATCCCCACCATCCCGAAACATGCGTCCCCCTAGAGTGCATGCAAACCTTGCTGCATCCCACAAGAGTGCCCGCAGCGTCCCCCTAGAGCCACCACAAGCCCCGCAGCGTCCCCCTAAGCCCCGCAGTGTCCCCCCAGAGGCCCCCCAAGCCTTGCAGCGTCCCCCCAAGCCCTGCAGCGTCGCTCCAAGCACCACAGCATTGCCCCAGAGCCCCCAGCAGGCCCATAGAGCCCCCACAAACCTGCATCACCCCAGAGCCCACAGCATGCCCCCACAAACCTCGCAGCATGGCACCAGAGCCCCCACAAACCCGCAGCATGCCCCCACAAATCCACAGCATCACCCTAAATCCCGAAGCATGCCCCAAGAGCCACCACCAGCCTACAGCATGCCCCAAAAAAACCTTGTAGCATGCACCCAGAGCCCTCACCAGCCCGCAGCATCCCCCCAGAGCCCCCAGAAACCCACAGCATGCCTCCAGAGACCCCACAAGGCTGCAGCATGCACCCCAGCATCCCCCCAGAGCCACCACCAGCCCGCAACATCTCCCAGAGCCCCCACTAACCCGCAGCATCCCCCCCAGAGCCCCCACGGACCTGCAGCATGCCTCCAGAGCCCGCACAAACCTCGCAGCTTTACTCCAGAGCCCCCACAAACCCGCAGCATGCCCCCCAGAGCCACCACCAGCCCGCTACATCCCCCAGATCCCCCACAATCCCGCAGCTTGCCTCCAGATCCCCCACTAACCTCACAGCGTCCCCCTAGAGTGCCCACAGTCCCGCAGCATGCGTCCCCCTAGAGTGCATGCAAACCTCGCAGCGTCCCCCTAGAGTGCCCACAGTTCCCCCCCAGAGGCCCCACAAGCCCGCAGCATCACCCCAGAGCCCACAGAATCCCCCCACAAACCTCGCAACATGGCCCCAGAGCCCCCACAAACCCGCAGCATGGCCCCAGAGCCCCCACAAACCTGCAGCATGCCTCCACAAACCCTCAGCATCACCCCAGAATTCCCACAAAGCCACCACCAGCCCGCAGCATGCACCCACATACCTTGCAGCGTACCACCAGAGCCCCCACAAGCTTCACAGCATGCCCCCAGAGTCCCCACAAACCTTGCAGTTTCCCTCTAGAGTGCCCGCTGCATCCCCCCAGAGCCCCCACAAACCTCACAGCGTCCCCCTAGAGTGCCCACAGTCCCGCACCATGCGTCCCCCTTGAGTGCATGCAAGCCTCACAGCATCCCCCTAGAGTGCCTACAGTCCCCCCAGAGCCCCCACAAGCCTGCAGCATCCCCCCAGAGCCCCCACAAGCCCCGCAGCGCCCCCCCAGAGTCCCCACAAGCCCCAAGCATGCATCTTTCCCCCCCGAACCCCCACCATCCCCCAGAGCCTCCTCAAACCTGCAGCATCCCCACCACAGAGCCGCCACCACCACCAGCCCGCAGCATTCCCACAGAGCCCCCACACACCTAGCAGCGTGCCCCCAGAGCCGCCGCCGCCACCAGCCCCGCAGCACTGACCTCCTCCTGCAGCTTCACTGGCAGCTGTGTCACTCTCTGCATTAGACTATGACGCCTGGTGCTAAACTAGAACACGCCCATAATGCACAGTCAGGACACGCCCCCGTAAATGACATCATACGTGGAAGGAGCCCTTACTTTCTTGCTTTTACCGTGGTGGGTGGTGAGGCTGCTGAGTACTGGGGAGACATGGCGGATGACTGCGCATCACACACTGAGCTCCCGGGCAGCCTCAGTCCCGGGGGGCAGCCTCAGTCCCGGGGGGAAGCCTGGCTTCCAGTGGATGTGGTTAGTCCCCTGCACTATAGAGAGTGGCTCATAGACTGCTGTATAGCAGCAATGGTCGTGACGGGTCAGAGTCAGTGATTACAGGGAGCCGCAGCCTCTCACCTGTCAGCAGTTGGACTATAAACCAGGTTTCCATTCACTGACAGTATGGCTGGAGCTGTGCCCATTATGCACTGTTAGAACTTGGCGATTTCTGCAATGTTTGTAGGTTCCCGGATTCTGTATTTTTATACACAGTATTTGTCAAGGAGGAAAAGGAACACAGAGCGCCAGTCCTGGCCACAGGTTGTGTCTGGTACTACAGCTCCGGTCTAGTGACGTGACAGGTGCTGAGCTGTAATGCCACACACAGCCTGTGCCCTGGGGTGGCGTTGTAATCCATCAGCTCTGGCTTTCTACTCTGGAAAAACTTCTGTAAGGCTGAATTCACACATCTGTGCTCCACTGACCGAGCTCAGATCTGACAACTGCTGGGTCACCAGTGCTGATCTGTGATTACCTACTGGGAATAGATGAGGCATTGATCAGGTCCAGAGAGCCGGGCCGGGTGCTCTATCCCACCACGGATGTGTGAATTCGTCCTTAAGTTAATATCCATTTTTCACGGATTGACGTAATGGAGAAGATGGAGAATTTTTTTTTGACCTATGTCTTGTATCTTGTTTTGTGTCACTTTATGTACAGTCGTGGCCAAGTCTTGTGACTGATACAAATTTTGGTGTTCACTTCAGTGTTTTTAGATCTTTGTCAGATGTTTCTGTGGTTACTGTACTACAATTATCAGCATTTTATAAGTTTTACACTTTTATTGACAAATACATCAAGTTTATGGAAAGATTCAATATTCACAGTGTTGACCCTTATTTTTCAAGACTCGCTCCCTTCGCCCTGGCAGCTGGACATTGGCTGCTGGGCCAAATCCTGACTGACTACGGACAATTTTTGTCTAATCACTGCTTGGAGCTGACTACATACATTTCTGTTTGTCCACCCACTTTTTGAGGATTGACCACAATCAAATTGAGATCTGGAGAGTTTACTGGCGATGAACCCAAAATGTCAATGTTACCCAGACACTTAGTTGTCACTTTTGCCTTGTGACATATTCTCCGGCATGCTGGTAAATGCATTGTTAATCACCAAAAATGCTCCTGCTGTGTTCTTAGGCAAAATTGTGAGTGAGCCCACTCCCTTTTGATGATGAATAACTCCACACATGACTCGTCTCGGGGTGCTTTACTGTTGGCATAACACTGGACTCAAAGTAGCGCTCAGCTTTTCTTCTCCGGACATTCATTCTTCCATATGTCCCTAACAGCACTGGCGCCTGCCTGCTGCCATTCTTGAGCAAGCTCTGCACTGGTGTTGAACCAATTCAATAGCTGAATCCTATGTAGGAGGTGATACTGGGACTTGCTGGAACCTCCCCCTATTAAGTTACTATTTTAGTGCCGTTTATTACATGGAGCTTTACATGTGAAAAGGGATATGTGGCACCCCAGGGGGTCTGGTTGCCACAGTGGTAGAAATACCATGTCTGAGAGCGAGCTTGGGTTTTCCTGGTCAGGATCATTATTGCATGCCACACCTCCTGCCCCAGTCCAGGCAGGGGAGGATCCTGCCCTTTATAAACTGGATCTGGGGCGGGGTTAGCAGAGAAGAGTCTAGTTCCAGAGAAGGGACAGAGCAGCAGCAAGGAGCTCTGTAGGAGCCAGGAGCTGAAGACCAGGGACTGGAGCAGAGCTCGTCCTGGCAGAAGACGCAGAGAACCGGACACCGGAGTCCGAGGCTGTGGGGATATCTACATCCAGCAGCAGAAACCACCTGGCAGGGGATTTCAGGTCCCCTGGCCATAGAAAGCCCGGAGGCTCAGTCACACGCAAGGGACCGGTACCGCCATCGAGGAGCGGAAGGAACCAAAGGCCCCAAATCACCAGCCATACGGGTGAGCATCACACGGTACACTCAGGGACGTGGGCTACTACACGACTACAGCAGGGTAGCCAGGAAGAGTGCAGTCAGACGGGAAGGCCTACACCTCCACCTGGCCAGGGGGACTCTTGTTCGCTCACAGACTGACCAGGCCTCTAATGTTAACCAGTACTCCCGGCAGGGCCTTCTTCATTACCAACAGTAAAGACCCTGAACTGCACTGCACGGACTCTGAGTCATTTCTGCGGTGCCCCTGCACTACAACCCTCACCATCTACATACGCTGCCCTGAGGCTATATTCCTCCCGTGGGGAGTTATACTACTCTCTGCTGCGCACCCAACATCAGCCTTAGCGGTCTGCCCCGCAGCAGCGGTTCTCAGTGACCGCAATCCACGGGTGGCGTAGTCGGACATTCAAACATTAAAAACCAGATAAACAGACCCGCCACTGGTTTGACCACCCTGAGCCACGGGACCGGGTCGCCGCCACGGAGATACAACCTCCAACATTATACAGAGTCCCGGCTCCGGGTATTCCCACACACACGGCCCAGGGGGCGCGTCAGATATACATAGCAAAAAACAAGTACAATAATCTTGAGCAAAAACAAATCACCGACTGATACAGGAGGAGCGAGGACCCTGCCCGTGAGGGCTCAGTCTACAAGGGATGGGTGAGGATACAGTAGGTGAGGGTACAGCTGGTCGTGGAGCGGTGGTTACTGCAGGTTGTAGGCTTGTCGGAAGAGGTGGGTCTTCAGCTTCCTTTTGAAGGTTTCCACGGTAGGCGACAGTCTGATATGTTGGGGTAAAGAGTTCTAGAGTGAGGGGATGCACGGGAGAAATCTTGCGTGCGATTGTGGGAAAAGAAGATAAGAGGAGAGTAGAGAAGATCTTGTGAAGATCGGAGGTTGCGTGCAGGTAAGTACCGGGACGCTAGGTCACAGTTAGATGGAGGAGACCGGCTGTGGATGGCTTTGTATGCCATGGTTAAGGTTTTCAACTGGAATCTCTGGATAATGGGGAGCTAGTGAAGGGATTGACAGAGGGGAGAGGCCAGGGAATAGCGGGGGGGACAGGTGGATTAGTCGGGCAGCAGAGTAGAGTTATCTGCCAGGAGAAAACCAACTCCTTTGCCATGCTTGCCGATGGGGTGAGGGGTGTGGGAAAGGTGGAATCCAATGTATGAAAGTGCAGCTGGAGAGGCCATGTCAGAGGGGATGAGTCAGATACCATTGATGCCAAGGAAGGAAAGTTTGTTAGTAATGAAAAGGTCATGGATGTAGGAAAGTTTGTTGCAGACGGAGAGAGCGTTCCATAGAGCTCCTGTTGGTGGGATTGGTGAAGGGGGGGGGGGCAATGGGTATAGGTTAGACAGGTTGCGGAAATTTGATAGATTGTGGATGAGAGGTCGAAGTGACTGTGGGGATGTGATGAGGAGGGCCATGATTTGGAGAGATATCGCCAGCAGTGTGGAGGAGCAGAGAAAGTGATATTAATGGGAGCAGGAGAGAGCATGAGGTGGCTGTCTGTGTTTGGAGACAGAGGATTGTATGTTAGGGAACAGATCTGAGGAGGAGGTGAGACGGAGGGAGAGATGACCACTTCATTATTATATGTAGGGATGAGAAGGGTTAGTAGAACATGTAGGACTATAGGGGTGAGAGTGAAAACAAAGAGAATTTTATTTACTATGGCTGTGCAGTTACCTTCTGTTATCTTCTGGTTCAATTCTGGTCTTACTCAGTGCAGCACACTGTAAGGTTGTTCCCAGATAGGTTGTTGACAGAAGGTATGCGTCCCTGAAGTACCAAGCTTCTGTAGGACACAGAGAAACAGGATCCAGCACACATAGTGCTGAGAGGGAGTTAAAGGGCTGGGTTTTACAAGCAGCTGAAAGAGCTGGGGGGTAACAGCTGCTCACTTACCTCCAGTCCAGGTCTTGGAAGGCCTGATTTAAGACAGCTGCGCCTGTCTCAGTGGTGCTGTGTGTTGTGCAAGGTGAGCAAACCTTGCATGTGCTGCTCAGTCTGCAGAAGGCAGAGAAAAGTGTGGCGCCCTGCTGTGCATTGGTGCCACAGATCCCAGAAGGGTGCATGGATGGATTTCTCCACAAGAGGCCCTTGCTACATTCACACACCTCCACCTTCCACCTCATACCAGAAGATGGAGCCCGGATAGGGATATATATATATGGAAGGTGGAGCCAGGCAGCTCAGTGAGAGTTGAGTGTGCAGTGTGCTCAGGAGGGAGCAGCACGCAGGCTGCTGTGTGAGGCAAGCTAGGCCTCCAGCAGCCCTGAAGCCTAGAGAGGGCCCCGAGCGTGGCCGAAGGCGAGAGGAAGGAAGGAGTAACAAAGGGGGCAGAGGAGCATAGTAAGCTCACCCCGTTTTACAAACCGGACACCGGGTCCGCGCCTACAGGGACTCATTATACCCAGCAGGAATTACCGGAATCCCTGGAGAACTACAGGTCCCAGGTTCACCAAAAGCTGACTGCAGTACCATGGCTAGGAGTCACGGAGGCCCCAGCGACCAGGGAGAGTGAGTCCAAAGAGAATGACCTACCACCAGATCAGCAGGCGCAAAGACAGACAATAACCAAGCTAGGCCTAGATTCAGGCAGGTCAGAGCTTATCAAGTGGAGGCAGACGATCAGTCCACCCGCTCACTGGGGAGAAGTCCAAAAGTGCGCCCTTCACCTGGAGTACCCTGGACTGTGCCTGCATCATCATCAGTAAAGGTACTGAAGCGCACCCCCGTGTGAGTGTCTGTCTTTCCTCTGGGACTGTCCTGCCGTCTCTCCCCTGCACCACCATCCATCTACCCCTACACTGCCCTGAGGCCTGCTCCACCTGTGAGGGGCCATTCCATCTCCAGCTGCCCTAACACCTGCCTCAGAGGACTGTTGCAGCACTGGTGATCCTCACCAGACACCACAGGTGGCATCACGACAAATCCCCTACAAATATTCCCCCCTCTTTTTTACTGGGTCACGGACCGGGCCCGCCACCGTGATATTCCCTGCAAGCAGCCATAGGCCCGGCTGCCGAGTACCCCACGGCCCAGGGGGCGCATCAAAAGCACTACATTTAAACGGCTGATGCCGTGCTGTATGGACTGGTTATTTTGAGTTTTGTTCTGTTATACCTTTTGTGTATCTAATGTATGGTGGCAGAAGGTGCCAAGCCCCCCGGCTTTAGGCAGAGGGAGGGTATGTAAGGTTGCTGCAGGACAGGTCGTGGATGGGAAGTATGTGTCCCCAAAGTACCAAACTTTGGTGATGTAGGACTGGAAGAAGCAGGCTCCAGCACACATAGTGTAGGGAGTTAATGGGCCTGGATTAAAGGGCCGAGTTTTACAAGCAGCTGAAAGAGCTGTTATGTTTTGTTTTCCTGGTTGGTTTATGGACATTTAATAAACCACCAGTTTGTTTTGAAACCTGCATTCCTGTGTGAACCTGCGCCTACCCAAGAGCTGATCTGTCACAACACGTATATGATGCACCGCAGACTAAATTCCTAATGATCCGATAAATGGTTGATCTAGGGGCAATCTTACAAGCAGCAATGTCCTTGCCTGCAAAGCAATGATGACTGCACACATTTCCTTGAAGGTAATCAGAAGACAATGATTTGAAGCACCAGCCTGCTCTTGTAATTCAGTAAGCATGACTGAGTGCTATCAGCTGCCTTGTCCTCTTTTACACTTTGTCCTGAGCTAATGAGAAGATCACTGAAATGATGTAAGCAGATCATTTTGTGGTAGGGCAGAAATTCAGTGGAAATGGGGGTTTTGTGGTTAAGTAATTTTGTTGTGATGACATTAATATGCATTTTTTTTTAACAATTCATCTGATCATTCTTCATAACAATCTACAGTTAATGCAAATTGACACAATAAAAACTGAAGCAGCCAACTTTCTGAAAGCCAGAATGTGTTTCAATCTCCAAACTTGCCGACTGTGTATTATTGTGTTACCTCTTTTGTATATTATTGTGTCACCTCTTATCTTGTGTATCTCCTCTCTTTTCAGATTGTTAGCCACATGCTGCCAGGACAGAGCTTGTGGTCACAATCATGAGGCTGGTGATTCTTGATGACTATGCCCTGGCCAGCGAATGGGCAGCAAAATACATAAGTAATTGCATCGCCCGGGTTCAATCCTGGACCCGACAATTACTTCACACTTGGGCTACCCACAGGTAATGTGCCTTTTATCTATCTTTATCCAGTTTTCCACGGGTTGGTTCAAGCGTTTTAGTTGTGGATTGAACTATTTTTGCACATGTGAATTATGAGAAGTCCTCACGAGTAAGTCAGATGTGTACGACAAAGTTTCGTAGAGGAGGGAGACTTCAAGTTCACTGCTGAACATCTGCTCTCCATGTTTCGTTGCGATCTACAAGTGTCTCCGTAAGATTTGGCCGCTCTCTACTGTTATATGCAAGAATGTGCCAATTTTCCAAAGGAACAAGGAGATTGAGTAGTTCAACAGCCTCTTGCCACTGATCGGCAAACAAATTTGGAGAAAATAATTGGACAAAGCCTGAAGGACGCTGTAATGCAGGGCTGTGTTCTGGGGGATCGATGAAGACATAAGAAGCATGATCTGTGCCCAACAGTATGGATGGTAATCCAAAGCCTCCATAACCAAGCTTGGCATGGAAGGCACTCGGGAAATAGGAGTGTGAGTTGGGGGTCTCCCAGTGGTAATACAGTTGGAATCACTGCCTTATTAATACAACGGGGAACTGTTTTATTTCAATTAACAATTTAAAGCGGTTGTCCAAAACAACACTGAGTTAATCCTAAATCTCTACTTAATGTAATAATCTAATTGCTTTTCTAATATACTTTAATTAAAAGTTAATCTAAATTGATCTAACTGGGGTGTGTGTGTGTGTTTGTATGTGTGTGTGTGTGTGTGTATATATTTGTTTTTTTACCAACTTCCTGTTTGATAATATTTAGTTTGAAAATCCCCAGTGCATCCTGGGATATGAAGACGGACGTGATCAGGGAGCAGAGGCTGCGGTCCCTGCTGCTGCCTCTTTCCCCACCCTGAATGAAGCGTCATCAGTGATGCCTGTTTCAGGGGCTGGGCTAGTCCTTGCTACTCTGCGCACGTGTCGGTTGTCAATTCTAACACTCAGTTGCTCAGCAGGATCTTGTCACTGTGCAATATTCTTTTTAATGCGCAGCGTCAGGGATTCCTCAGAGACGGCACCGTGGAGATCACGCAATATCTCACCCTGCCGTCACTGTGTCACAGATTTCGTCCGGAACCGCGAGCACATGATCCAGATTACTCGACAGTTCAGCAGTTTTTGGGGATTATGAATCTCAAGAATGCTACCTCCCGGAAGTTAAAATACAATAAATGAGGGGCCAGGTGAAGAAAGCCATACCAAATTTCGGTCAGGTCCCTTAGAGGTGCAATGTACCTGTTGGGTACCCTGACATCGTGCTTCCCAGGGGTTCTGTGAGCACAATACCATTCCAGGGTTCTGTGACGTCTCTACTCGATAGCCCTTTTGTTTACCCTGGGAGATGGGGGACTCGGAGTCGGGTCCTGAGATGGAAAGATGGGGTGCAGCCATCCATGGCCCAGACCCGACCCGTGCTCAGGGCCGTCACATTAAAAGGATGGTGTGGGCTTATCCGGGTTGAGTGGTTGATTCCGACTACGCCACCTGTGGCACCTGGTGAATGCCACCAGCGCTGCTGCAGTCCGCTGAGGCCTGGTGTTAGGGCAGCCATGGTTGTTACTACTCCCCACAGGCGGAGCAGGGCCTCAGGGCAGGTAGAGACAGGATGGAGGGGGTAGTAGTAGAGGAGTACGAGTGCCGCATCGTGCGGTGTAGCGCAGAATAAACAGTCCGGAGGCCATAGGGGTGAACTTCCAAGGCTTTATTCACATTAGAGATTGCAGAAGGAAGGCGACTCCCTGCCCCCCGTTGAGTCCTGCGGTCACTAGGGACGGGGATCCGACAACCTCCGAGCAAGTACAGCATTCAATCGGGACCCCGCACCTGAGTGTTCCTGAACTACAGACCGTATCCTCTCCTGTCTGTGTGTATGTAGATAGGCCGGGTCTCCCTCTGAACTCCTGTCAGAACAAGGGCACGGGTGGCAGCTCCGCTCCTTCCGATACCCGATGGGATCCTCTGGGCCTACTGGGCTTTCCCAACCAGGACATGGAGTAGCAAGGTCGGGTGTCGGGGGCCGGTACCCCTCTTGCAGCCGGACTCCCTCTGAATATATCAGGTGGTGAGGACAGGTGGCGTACACTGCTCCGTCTGCATTGTCCCCGGGATCCATTTGCTGTGGAGCTACACTCTTAACCTCTGGGCCTTCTAGGTCGTGGTCCTTGACCGGGTTGAGACATTCCTCATCTGCAACCTGCCCCTCGTCCCAAGGCCGGGGTACGAGGGCTGTGTCTCCATCCACTGCAGGTCCACACAGGATCCACGTTCAGGGTGGGAGATCACAGTACCTCACAGTAATTAACAGCACAAAGACCAAAACCAAAGATGGCTTTTTATTAAATATGAAATTTAAAGTGTCACTAAATTGTAAGTCCTCCACCCTCACCCACTAACGGGTTCCCCTCACTCTTGGTTCCCCAGTCTTCCTGTAACCAGGAGGGCAGCACCTGGTGCATACTAGCCCCCTCTGGTGGAGAAATGTGGTGTTGGATTCCCAGGTTGGGTCCCGACCATCACGCTGTTCTTACCTCGGAGGAGGAACACTACACTCCATTACAGAAGTGCAGCATCCCTGTGGCGGTCGAAACCTCAGGGGCGCCACATTCCCCCCTGCTGAAACACAGCACATCCACGGGCTGCAATAGAATAACACCTAGGAAATTTTCTTTTTATATAACAAAACCATCTTCCCTTTATGGGAGGCACATCTTCTTAAACGTTGCAAAAATAACAATACCTTATAAAAGTACAAAAATATAAAATTATAATAGTGCTAGCATTTTTCCAGAGACATTTTTGGTAAGACAGACGGGTTAAGGTGAAAAGGCGCAGAGTCAGTTCAGAAGTGCGAGGGACCTGTCCCAAACCCTCAACGTGGGCCCTGGGGTGGCTGTGGGGCATGAAGATCCCGAGTTGGACCTCCCAGAGAGCCACCCTGACAGGTTTTCCTTCTGAGGTCTTGAGGTAGAAGTGTCCACAGTTTTGTATAAAACCAATATGGAGCACCTAAAAAGATGCAAACTATATACAAGAAAGGAGTCTGTCTGCAGCCAGTCCGCAGGGACACATGTCTCTAGAAACCGGGGTTAGAAGAAAATCAAAATATAAATGTCAACATTTGAACTATAAACAAGTTGCAACAGCCGGGGCTGCCTAAACCTCGGGTTCCCTCCTGGGAAAAGGCTCGTTCCTCCCGATGGAGGCTGACCGGTCCCCTGAGGCTGGGCGCGAGGGGGCGTCGCTCCCGGACACCTTGTGTACATCCAGGGCGTACCACCCCCGCACCCCTTGGTGGCGAGAGTAAGTTACTACATCGCCCGGGAAGAGGTTCCGGCCAGGGTGTCCCTTCTTCAAACGCGGCTCGACGTCCCGCCGGCTGACAAACACGTCGTCCTCGTACGGGGGCTTCTGATGAACCCCCACCCCGCCTCATGGTGGAAGCGGACGACTTGCCCTTCCACTCGTGGACTGGGACGAGTGGCCTCCTCCTGACGAGCCCGGGATTTAGCAGCTTTGGCCCGTACCTCGAGGCGTTCGCAGCGGAGCTCCCGTTGACGTTGCTCCCGAGTGAGCTGGAGTATCTGCTCCCTGAACCGCTGGCTCCTCCTCTGCACTTCAGCCCGGATCTCCCGGGGAAAGCCAATCAGATCCCCCCCCTGGTTGTCCCAGGCCCACTCCTCAGCCTCCAGCCAGGTGACTGTTGTTGCGGGTAGCGGTGTCATTAAAGGCTGCTGCGGGTCCTCTGCAAGCGCGGACCACTCCGGCTTGGAGCCGGTGGACACCTCTGCAGCTTCAGGCACTTCGGGTTCGGGAGGAGGGCGGCATCGCAGGTCCCCACCTATAGCTGCCGCTTGTGACTCGCCCCCTGGGCCGTGGGGCACTCGGATCCGGGCAATAGGGAAACGATGGGGGTAGTGGTGGCACCCCGGTTCCATGGCTCAGGGTGCTCAGACCGGTGGTAGTCTGCTATGCGCTGTTGGTATGTCTGACTATGCCACCCGTGGATTGCGGTCAGTGCGAACCGCCGCTGCCAGGCAGACCGCTGGGGCTGATGATGTATGCAGCTGGGGTAGTGTGACTCTCCACGGGAAGAGTGCGGCCCCAGGGCAGTATAACGGAAGATGGGGGTGATGGTGTAGGGCGTCCCAGTACCGTTAGTGCTGGAGGAGCAAGGAGCACACAGACAACAGGTTGCAGTCCAGGGTCTTTACTAGAACAGGTGAACTGACCCACAAACAGTCCCGGCTAAGAGGGGACCTGGATGTCTGAGAGCAAATGGGAAGTTGGCCCTGGTCAGAGTGAGGGTGTAGGCCTACCGTGCTCTCTGCGCTCCTTCTGGCTATCTCCTCCTTATAGGGTAACAGCCCACGTTCCCGAGCTCACCGTTGTTATGTTCTGCTACCAAAGCTAAGGAAAGAGAGGAGATCTGTCCCTACTATAGGACTCAGCTGAATCCCTAAGATGTAACAGGGAACCTGATCCTGCGATCAGACCTGCTAAAGTCCTAATCTAGTCTGTACGGAGACCTATAGATGTGGGGAGGGAATCCCTACAAGTACTAAGGACTGGGAGGAATATGGGACACCTCCTAACAGAAATAGTAGCAGACAGACGAACAAACAAAATAGATAGAACATAGAGGTCCGTAGACCAAGCAAACTAACAGAGCTAGATACAGAGCACAGGCTAGCTAGAAAGTAGATATACAATGAAGTCCAGCAAAGCCAGAAGGGCGGAGCAGGATTAAATAGGCCAACAAGGTCATGTGACCAGCAAAGGAAAAAAAAACTAACAGCAAGGTTCTAACAGTACCCCCCCTTCTAAGAGGATCCTCCGGATCCCCTAGGACCAGGCTTATCAGGAAATCTCCTGTGAAACGCTCTGATAAGTCTGGACGCGGAAACATCATCTGACCTCACCCAAGAGTTATCCTCGGGTCCGAAACCTTTCCAGGCCACAAGATACTGCAAACTACCTCTATACCGTCTAGAGTCAAGGATGCGAGAAATTTCATATTCCCCGTCCTCCACCACCGGAGGAACAGAGGCAGAGGCGTCACCATCCGACACAACAGCTTTTTTTAACAGAGAGACATGAAAGACCGGATTAATTCTCCAGGAGGTAGGAACCTCCAACCTAACAGCAGATTGGTTGACAACCTGAAGCACCTTAAAGGGCCCTACAAACTTGGGACCCAATTTCTTAGAAGGAATCCTCAACCGCAGATTCCTAGAGGACAACCAAACCATGTCACCAACAGCGAACAAAACCTCCTGTCGTTTCCTATCAAAGTAGTCTTTAGATTTTCTGTTGGCCTCCTGAAGATTACCACGCACATCCATCCAAACTCTTTCCAAATCACCGGAAAAATTCTCCTCCTCAGGCACGGCAGATCCCAACTTGGAGAACGACCCAAACGACGGATGTCTCCCAGAACAACAAAAAAAAGGCGAACAACCAGCAGAAGAAGATGTATGATTGTTCAGAGCAAATTCGGCAAGTGGCAGAAACTCAGACCACCCCTCTTGATTGTCTGCCACAAAACAACGCAAGAACTGCTCAACATCCTGGTTTTTCCTTTCTGTCTGGCCATTAGATTCAGGATGATATCCGGACGAAAACGACAAATGAATTCCCAACCTGTCACAAAAAGCACGCCAAAAACGAGCCATGAACTGAGGACCCCTATCAGAAACAATGTCAGTAGGAACGCCATGAAGTCTGACAATTTCCTTGACAAAGGCCTTAGCGAGAGTTTTAGCGCAGGGCAGTTTGACGAAGGGAACCAAGTGACACATCTTGCTAAAACGGTCCACGACCACCCAGATGACAGTAAAACCCTCAGAGGGGGGAAGGTCAGTTATAAAGTCCATAGCCAAATGTGTCCAAGAAGCACTGGGGACCTCCAAAGGACAAAGTAACCCCGCAGCAGGAGTATGAGAGGAATTAGATCTAGCACATATAGTACATTGGCGCACCCACTTAATGACTTCCTTCTGCCATCCAGGCCACCAAAAACTGCGACCCACCAGTCTCTTGGTCTCAGAGATTCCGGGATGACCTGCCAACCGAGATTCGTGACACTCAACAAACAAATCTCTCCTAAAGGTCCCAGGCACAAACAACCTCCCATGAGGAGTGTTAGATGGGGCATTCTCCTGAGCTTTAAGAATCTCATCTTCCAAAACGGAGTCTAAAGCAGCTATCACAACACCTTCTTGTAAAATGTTTTCCTCTTTCTCAGCACCGACTATGGGAGAAAAACTGCGAGACAAGGCATCCGCCTTAACATTTTTAGTACCAGGGATGTAAGTAACGGAGAAATTAAATCGCGAGAAAAACAGTGCCCACCTAGCCTGACGGGCATTCAGGCGCTTGGCAGCATCAAGATATATCAGATTTTTATGATCCGTAAGAACCTGAACGGGAAATTCCGCACCTTCCAAGAAGTGGCGCCAGTGTTCAAATGCGAGTTTAATAGCCAATAATTCCCGATTACCAATATCGTAATTCAATTCAGTCTCCGAAAATTTTTTTGAAAAAAAGGCACAGGGATGTAATCCATCCCCGTTATCCTGAGACAATACTGCGCCAACCCCCACAGAGGAAGCATCAACCTCAACCAAAAACGGCCTAGTAACATCAGGCTGCATAAGGATGGGAGCAGAGGTGAACCTCTCCTTGAGATACACAAAAGCTTCAATGGCCTCAGAAGACCACTGAACCGCATCAGCACCTTTCCTGGTGAGATCAGTCAGAGGTTTGACAATACTAGAAAAATTTTTTATGAATTTTCTATAGTAATTGGCGAAACCCAAAAACCTCTGTATCGATTTCAAACCAATAGGCCTAGGCCATTCCTGCACAGCCTGAACCTTAACCGGATCCATCTCAAAACCTTTGCTGGAGATAATGTAGCCCAAAAAACTAATTCTCTGTACAGCGAACTCACATTTCTCCAGCTTAGCAAAAAGCGAATTGTCCATTAATAACTGTAATACCTCACGCACGCTCCGCCAATGAGACTCCAGATCTGGCGAATAAATCAAAATGTCATCCAAATACACAACCACATTTTTACCGATCAAAGGTCTAAGGATGTCATTAATCAGATTCTGAAAAAATGCAGGAGCATTAGTAAGACCAAAAGGCATAACCAGATTCTCAAAATGACCCACAGGAGTGTTAAAAGCAGTCTTCCATTCATCACCCTCCTTCATGCGCAACAGATTGTATGCCCCCTTAAGGTCAATTTTAGAGAACCACTTGGCCCCAAATAACTGGTTAAACAGATCAGGAATCAATGGCAGTGGGTAAGGATTGCGTACCGTAATTTTGTTAATCTCACGAAAATCCAGACAAGGACGTAAATCGCCGTCCTTTTTTTTTACAAAAAAAAATCCAACCGCCACAGGAGACTTAGAGGGCCTAATGTGACCGGCGGCCAAACTTGTCTGTATGTATTCCTCCAAAGCCTTCCTCTCAGGAATAGTAAGGTTAAATAAACGACTTTTAGGAAGAGTCGCTCCAGGGACAAATTCAATAGAACAATCATAGTCTCTATGGGGAGGCAAAACCTGCGATTCCTTCTCAGAAAAAACTCTCCAAAAATCCTGAATAGGAACAGGCAATTCTCCCCTATCCAAAGCTGCAATACGCCCGTTACAACACTTGTCATAACATTTATGGCTCCAGGATTTAATTTCACTGGTAGACCAATCCAGTACAGGATTGTGAAATTTTAACCAGGGCAAACCCAATATTACTGGAGAAGGCAAGTTATTCAACACTACCAAATCCAATTTCTCATGGTGAACACCATTAATAGTGAGAGGAAATTCACTGACCTTGAGAGTAATATTCTTCAAAGGGGAGCCATCCACAGAAACCACAGCAATGGGGGATGATAAAGGTTCAGGTTTTAAATTGAGTTTTTCCACGAATCCCCCATCAATTACATTCAGTGTAGACCCGCAATCAACAAACACCCGAAATTCCATTAATTTTTCCTGAGCAATCGTGGAAGCAGCTAAAAATATACCCTTGGAATTTAAACAGGCAATACGGGCGTGACTGACCATTTTTTTTTCTTTCTTCATACGAAGCTCACAGCCTTTAATCAAATGACCAGATTTTCCGCAATAGAAACACAAGCCTTCCGAAAAACGACGGTCTTTTTCTTGAGAGCGAGGTGCCACCGATCCAATCTCCATCGGTTCACCACTGTTAGTACACACATTATCATAACCAGAAACTGACATAGCAGAGGATTTGCTCTCATTAACCCTAGCACGCAGTCTTCTATCCACCCGTATAGCTAATTGCATAGCCTGTTGCAAATCCTCAGGTGTAGGATAAGCAATTAGCAGGTCTTTAACCCTTTCACTGAGCCCAGCAAGAAATAGACTTTTCAGAGCAGAATCGTTCCACCCTGTTTGAGTGGACCAACGACGAAAATGAGTACAATATTTTTCCACATTACCTGATCCTTGTTTTAAACGTCTCAACTCAGTCTCAGCTGATGCCACACGGTCAGGATCATCATATAATAATCCTAAAGCAGAAAAAAAACTATCCACTGATCTGAAGCATGTATCACTAGGTTGCAAAGAAAAGGCCCACTCCTGAGGCTCTTTGCGCAAAAGTGACATTATGAACCCTACGCGCTGGGATTCATCCCCAGAGGACTTGGGTCTCAAACGAAAATACAATAAGCAAGCATTTTTAAATGAAAAAAATTCTCGATGTTCACCAAAAAATAAATCCGGCAAAAATACCTTAGGCTCCAAGAAATATGCTCCAGGACAGTTACTCACGTGCTGACGGAGCTCGGCCACTTCCAGAGAGAGTCCCTGCAGGTGTTTAGCCAAATCCTGAACCGACACCATGATGGAACAAAAAAAAAAAAAAATCTTTCCTTAGAGAATTTGCAGGCTGGACTTACTGTTATGTTCTGCTACCAAAGCTAAGGAAAGAGAGGAGATCTGTCCCTACTATAGGACTCAGCTGAATCCCTAAGATGTAACAGGGAACCTGATCCTGCGATCAGACCTGCTAAAGTCCTAATCTAGTCTGTACGGAGACCTATAGATGTGGGGAGGGAATCCCTACAAGTACTAAGGACTGGGAGGAATATGGGACACCTCCTAACAGAAATAGTAGCAGACAGACGAACAAACAAAATAGATAGAACATAGAGGTCCGTAGACCAAGCAAACTAACAGAGCTAGATACAGAGCACAGGCTAGCTAGAAAGTAGATATACAATGAAGTCCAGCAAAGCCGGAAGGGCGGAGCAGGATTAAATAGGCCAACAAGGTCATGTGACCAGCAAAGGAAAAAAAACCTAACAGCAAGGTTCTAACAACCGTGTCCTCTCGCCCGTATGGTTTGCAACGTGGGTCCCTTTCTACTCTCGGCCTGGTACGGCTTTGCTGGTCCCTTCTGCTGTGGCGGAGCCTCCGGGCTTCTTAGGCCAAGGAACATACAGTCCCCTGTGGACTGGTTATCTGCTGCAGGACGTGGAATCCTCACAGCCTCAAACTCCAAAGTCTGGTAAATTTGGTTCTTTGTCTGCCAGGACAGGCGTACTTCACCTCTTGTCCCTGGCTTGTGGCTCTCCTACTGCCACACGTCCTCTTAGGCTGCAACACAACTGTTTCTCTCTTCTCTGGGACACCTCTCAGTCCTGAGACAGGTCGTCCAGTTCTCTCTAACCCTGCCCCCAGTTCCAGCTTTTATAGGGGCAGCCTGCTCCCCCTTCTGGCCTGAGACAGGAGGTATTGCATGCTAATGTTCCCCTGACTAGAGAACCTCCCCCTTGCTCTCAGACACAGCTTTATTATATTTGTGGCATCCAGGCCAGGGTGACACATTCCCCCCTAGTAGAATTTAGTACTCCGAGACTAAACAGTAAACAAAGATAATATACATGACTATAAAACATTAGTAGACAAACGACGCACAGGTTGAGTTCTTAAGGTCACAGTGTGGTCTGTGACCGGGTGTCCATATCACCAACACAACGGAGAGCCTTAACCAGGTGGGGGTCTGTCCTAGCCCAAGTCCTTTACAGTCTTGGTTCATTCCTTGGTCAGGCTCCGTACGCAGTCCATGCAAAGTCCCGGTTATTAAAAGTCCATAACCTTTGAGTCCGTACGGTAACTGCAAGAAACTGAAATACACTATTAATAATCATGCAGGTAACTTGCCAAACATTTCAACATATGGCAACAGGGTTATTTACAGTTCTAGTGCATTCTATATTCTCCCGCGAGCGGGTATCTGCCCCTTTGTGCTCCTGGTTGACCTCCTTAACCCACTGTCTGGTGGTGGACCGACCTGGCTTTCCCCACTAGCGTTAGGGGTACAGCTACCAGCTGGGTGTACAGGTAGGGCAGGCAGCTGTCTGCGGGTCCTTTGGCTTACCGCAGGCATGGCAGGCTCACTGTCAGCAGAGGGTTGATTCTCCTGGGCTGCTGGTACCGGCTCTTCTGCCTCTGGAACTGCTTGCTCTTCTTCACCTTCCGGCTCTGGTGTAGGTTGTTGCTGAGCCGGTTGCAGGAAATGCAGGACGGGTACCACTATGGCATCGTTTATTCGAGTCCAGGACTGAGGGAACTCTCCGAGAACGGTGCTGATCATTTCTTCCTTGTCCTCTGTGGGTTCAAGGTCACTTTGATCCTCTTCTGCACTACGGAGTTGCTTGGGGCACCTTTTTAGGTGGTCTCTGGAGACGGTACTAGTGGTTTCTCCTCCATCCTTGGTGATCACGCACACCTTCGGGTTGTCGTGATCAGACTGCAGTACGGTGTAGGGTTCCCTTTCCCACTGGTCGTCCAACTTATGTAGCCTTCTCTTTCGCTTCAGGACCTGCTCACCAGGTTCCAGGGGCCCAGCAGGGGCATGTTGGTTGAAGAGTTTTTCTTGCCTCTCTCTCACCTGGGCCAGGCTTTCTCCACACTCTCCTGTACCTTCTTGTACTGCAGTTGCCTTTCCGTATCCCAGTCCGCATCCGGGGAGGTGTCCTCAGATGTTAGGACTCCCATCTCCAGGTCTACGGGCAGCTTACCTGGTCTGGCTCGCATCAGGTAAGCCGGGGTGCAGTTTGTAGCATTCACCGGGATATGGTTGTATAAGTCTATTAGATCCAGCAGTTTTTCTGGCCACAGGCTGCGTTCCTCCAGGGGCAACGTCTTCAGGAGATCAATGACTATATTGTTCATTTTCTCACACATCCCGTTGGTTTGTGGGTGGTAAGGCGTTGTCCGAATCTTCTTACAGCCATAGAGGTTGCAGAACTCTTGGAAGATTTCAGCTTCGAACGCTGGACCCTGGTCTGTCAGGACCTGTTCCGGATACCCGTGTGGATGGCAGAAGTATTGCTGGAAGGCTCTGGCCTCCGTTTGGGCTGTCAAGTCTTTAACCGAGACCACCACTAGAAAACGGGAATAATGGTCTACGATTGTCAGGGCATAGATGTATCCTGACCGGCTTGGAGCCAATTTGACGTGGTCCAGAGCTACCAGCTCAAGAGGCTGCGTGGTGACGATGGGCCTCAAGGGTGTCTTCTGGCTGGTGCGGTCCTTCCTCCTTAGGTTACAAGGGTCACAGTCCCTTCACCACTTCTCTACATCCCCTCTCATGCCGACCCAAAAGAACCGTCCTCTCAGCAGGAACTCCAGTTTCTTCCAACCGAAGTGCCCCGCTCTGTCATGGTAAGCCCCCAGGACCATAGCTGTATCCCGCCTTGGGACCACGACTTGCCAGTCAGCTCGTGTGTCTGGTGGTTGACAAGCCTTCTGCACAGCTTGCCTTCATAGAGGAACAGCTTGCTCTTCTCTTTCCATAGCTGCTTGGCTTCCTCTGGGACATCCGGATCTAAGCGGGCGTCTTCCCGGGTCAGCAGATCTTTCACCAGGCGGATTGCAGGGTCACTATCTTGGGTCTCTGCCCAGCTGTGGTGAGGTAGGGGATTAATCATAACGGTGGTTAAATCTTCCTCCTTCACACGGTGGGAGTATTGAGCTGCTCCGTACCAGTGAAACGCGGGGAGTTCTACCTCCTCCAGCTCTTCTGGGTCTTCGTCACCTTCGGATAAATGAGACATTCTTGATAGGGCATCAGCGTTGGCATTGGTTTTGCTTGCCCGGTACTTGATCACGAAGTCATAATTGGAGAGACGGGCCATCCACCGCTGTTCCAGGGCACCAAGTCTTGCACTGTCTAGGTGTGTTAACGGGTTGTTGTCCGTGTACACCGTGAACTTTGCGGAGGCCAGGTAATGCTTGAAGCGTTCCGTCACGGCCCACACCACCGCCAAGAATTCTAGCTTGAAGGAGCTGTAATTCTCAGGGTTCCTCTCGGTGGGCCTCAGCTTCCGGCTGGCGTACGTGATCACCCTTTCTCTGCCCTGTTGGTTTTGTGACAGTACGGCTTCCAGTCCCACATTACTGGCGTCTGTGTGGAGAATAAAAGGCTGGCCATAATCAGAGTAGGCCAGGATCTCATCCCCTGTGAGGGCCATCTTCAACTGGAGGAAGGACTCCTCTTCCGGTTTATCCCACTTGAAGGGTGGCTTTTGACTTCTGGACTTAGACTGTCCTATCAAGAGGTCCTGCATAGGAGCTGCCATCTTAGTGAACCCGGGGATGAACCTTCGGTAGTAGCCTACCAACCCGAGGAACTGCCTCACTTCTTTGATGTTTGAGGGGCTTGGCCAGCTCTTGATTGCCGTGATCTTGTCAGGGTCGGGGGCCACTCCTTCCGCGCTTACCACGTGCCCTAGGTACTGGACCTTCGGTTTCAACAGGTGACACTTCGATGGTTTCACCTTCAGGCCATAGCCTGCCACGGCTTCGAACACCTCGGCCAGGTGCTTTAGATGGTCCTCGTAGGTCTTCGAATAGACGATCACATCGTCCAGGTAAAGGAGGACCTTCTCAAAGTTTCGGTGCCCTAGACAGCATTCCATCAGCCGCTGGAAGGTCCCCGGTGCGTTGCAGAGCCCGAAAGGCATACAGTTGAACTCGCTCAGTCCCATCGGGGTGGTGAAGGCGGTCTTCTCCTTGTCAGCCTCTGCCACAGGAACCTGCCAGTACCCGCTAGTAAGGTCCAAAGTAGAAAAGAAGTTAGCTGATTTTAGTGCGGCTAAAGACTCCTCTATTCTAGGCAGCGGGTATGTGTCTTTATGGGTGATACGGTTGATTTGCCTATAGTCCACGCACATTCTCATGGTGCCGTCTTTCTTTTGCACCAGAACCAAGGGGGCTGCCCAGGGGCTACAGCTATCTCTAATGACCCCAGCTTCTTTCATTTCTCTTAGCATTCACTTTGCGTTCTGATAATGTGCAGGGGGTACAGGTCTGTGTCTCTCTTTTATTGGTGGGTGGCTCACTGTGGGGATGTGGTGTTCTATCCCTTTTATTCTGCCGAAGTCTAGCGGGTGCTTACTAAAGACTCTCTCGTACTCCTGTACCACCCGGTAGACTCCTTGTTTTTGGTGCAGGGGAGTGGAGTCAGCACCCACGTGGAGTTTCTGGCACCAGTCCTCCTTTTGTTTCTGGAAGCCATTACCCTCCGCCTGTGGAGATGGAGGCAAAGGTTCCACGGCCCTGATAGCTTTGTGTTCGACAGCAAACAGTTTGGCAAGTGTAGCGTACCTGGGTAAGTGTACCTCCCTCTCTCCAATGTTGAGAATGCGGACGGGCACCCTCCCATGACGGACATCAACCACCCCCCGGGCTGTCAAAATGGTGGGCCTGCTGTCTGAGTACACGGGTTCTACCATGGCTTGGTAGTCTCTACCTCTCAACCCGATTGCAGTCCGACACCAGATCATCATTTCACTTTTGGGAGGCATGGAAATGGGGAATGGGTCACTCAGTCTTACGCTACCGATCTCACCACCAGACAATTCTACCTGCTGCCGTCTCATCAGGGCTTTTATCTCCTTGTTGAGGACTCTCTGTTGGCTGGAACTAGCATTCACCGCCACCTGTTGTAGAATTACAATTACCTCTGAAAGACAATTTTCAATCACGTTAGTACCCACAGTTATTTTAGGGTGACTTTCACGACGGTCAATGTCCACAATAATTACTCCCTGTGCCGGTAGTTCAACTTTACCAATTTTAATGGTCATCTCCTTGAACCCCATCTGCGGCACGGGCAAGCCATTACTGGCGATGATGCTCAAGTCACTGTCTGGATACCGTGTTATATCAGCATCAGTCCAATACTGCTTAAAAAGTACATAAGGGATAGTAGTTACTTGCGACCCGGTATCCAGCAAGGCGCTCATGGGGATGCCGTCCAGCACCACGGGTAAAACTGGGCGCCCCCCAACGTACTTATTACGCCAATTGTAAGGGCCTGGTGATCTTATGCCTGGGGGTTGGCCCTCTGCCCCAGGTTGGACCCGTTTAAATTACAGTACCTGGAAATGTGTCTGGGCTGGTTGCATCGACGGCAAATGGGCTGTCCATCCTCTGAGTAGCGGTCTGTGGGCCTCCCTCGGAACGACGGGATCCTCCTCTGTCGACGCCACTGGACATCCTCCGGACTTGAAGCCAACTCGATAGGTCTTGACGGGTCCACTTGTAACGCCTGGACGGTCCTGGTCAACGCCGCGACGCTCCTGGTCAGCTCCTGGACTTAGAATCATAGAATCATAGAATGGTAGAGTTGGAAGGGACCTCCTGGGTCATCTGGTCCAACCCCCTGCTCAAAGCAGGATTCACTAGATCATCTCAGACAGATGTCTGTCCAGCCTCTGTTTGAAGACGTCCATTGAAGGGGAACTCACCACCTCTCGTGGCAGCCTGTTCCACTCATTAATCACCCTAACTGTCAAAAAGTTTTTTCTAATATCTAATCTGTGTCTCCTCCCATTTAGTTTCATCCCATTGCTTCTAGTCTTTCCTTGTGCAAATGAGAATAAAGATGATCCTTCTACAATGTGACAGCCCTTGACATATTTGTAGACAGTTATTAAGTCTCCTCTCAGTCTTCTTTTTTGCAAGCTAAACATTCCCAAATCCTGCAACCGTTCCTCATAGGACATGGTTTGCAGACCAGTCACCATTCTGGTCGCTCTTCTCTGAACTTGCTCCAGTTTGTCTATGTCTTTTTTAAAATGTGGTGCCCAAAACTGTACACAGTATTCCAGATGAGGTCTGACCGAAGAGGAGTAAAGACCGATAATGACTTCACGTGATCTAGACTGTATGCTTCTGTTAATACATCCCAGAATTGTATTTGCCTTTTTTGCTGCTGCATCACACTGTTGACTCATGTTCAGTCTATGATCTATTAGTATACCTAAGTCTTTTTCACATGTACTGTTGCTTAGCTCTATTCCTCCCATTCTGTATATGCTTTTTTCATTTTTATTGCCCAGATGTAGTACTTTGCATTTTTCCCTGTTAAAAACCATTCTGTTGGTTGCTGCCCACTGCTCCAGTTTATTTAGGTCTTTTTGAATCCTCTCTCTCTCTTCTCTATTATTAGCTATCCCTCCTAGCTTTGTGTCATCAGCAAATTTAATCAGTTTACCCTCAATTCCTTCATCTAAATCATTGATAAAGATGTTGAACAATACAGGTCCCAGGACGGAGCCCTGTGGTACCCCACTTGAGACATTCATCCAGCTGGATGTGAAGCCATTTACAACCACCCTTTGAGTCCGATCACTAAGCCAGTTATGAATCCACCTAACAGTTGCCTGGTCCATTGCATACTTGGTCATTTTTTCAATAATGATGGTGGTGGTGCAGATCTTTCGACGGGGCTTGGTTCAGGGCCTGTGCATCAGCCCCAACGGAGTCCATAGAGGAGGGCGCCGCCTCGTGGGGGTAGGTGAGAGCAGGGCACCGGGGGTTTATAGCGCCACTGGTTGCGGGTTCACGCAGCACCCTTATGGCCCTGTCTTTGAATTGGGAAAAGGTCAGATCAGGGTTCTGAAAGAACATGAGGCGCAGCTGGGTCCTGTGGGCGCTAGACAGCAGACCTTCTATGAACTGTTCTGTTAGTAGCTTATCCGTATCCTGCACGCTGCCAGGATCAGCTTGTTTGATGGCTCTCAAGGCTTCCTGCAAATTTAGGGCATAGTCTCTGATGCTGTCCTGTGCCCGCTGCTTACACCCGTAGAACCGCATTTTAATTTCAGCGGAGGTACGTGTATCAAAGGTACCCCGCAGCCGGGCCAGAATGTCCTTTACAGTTCTTTTCTCCTCAGCGGGCCATGACTTTACCTCCCGCTGGGCTGCGCAGCTTAGCTGCCCTGTCAGTATGCTAATCTTCTGTTCCTCTGTCAGGGGGTAAACTTGGAACAAACTGTACAGCCTTTCCTTAAAGTCAGTTAGGGCATGGGGCGCCCCTGAATACTTAGGCAGCCAGGCCTCTCCAGGGATGTAGGGCAGGGAAAATGGCATCGCCGCTGCTGCAGCTGCGCTGGTGGTAGTGGGCGCCTCCGTGTCCGACATCTTCCTCCCCCCTAATTAAGCGTGGCCTACCTTCCGACGATCCTCTTCTGTAGGCCGCGGCTCCGCTGGTGCTGCTCTGGACGAGGACCTTGCGTCGTGTCCTGGTGACGTCAGCGTCGCTCTCTCTCCCTTCCAGGACCTTGCGCAGAGTCGGTGCGTGGGGCGGAGCTTCGGGTCTCGCACGGTTTGGACGTCCACGCCCCTCTTCTTCCCGCACGGCGTCCTGAAGATGGCGTCCGATGGCGGGAAAACGGCTGAAGACGGCGGGAACCGACGGAAGATGGCGGGAGATGGCTGAAAATGGCGGGAAACGGCTCCGAATGGCGGGAAACCTCTTCTTCAGGTACGTGTACAGTCTTTTTCAGGCACGCAATACCCGTTTGTGGCGGGTTGGTTACAATCCTGCCGACTACCCCAAAGCTGACTCGCCCCCTGGGCCGTGGGGCACTCGGATCCGGGCAATAGGGAAACGATGGGGGTAGTGGTGGCACCCCGGTTCCGTGGCTCAGGGTGCTCAGAACGGTGGTAGTCTGCTATGCGCTGTTGGTATGTCCGACTACGCCACCCGTGGATTGCGGTCAGTGCGAACCGCCGCTGCCAGGCAGACCGCTGGGGCTGATAATGTATATAGCTGGGGTAGTGTGACTCTCCACGGGAAGAGTGCGGCCCCAGGGCAGTATAATGGAAGATGGGGGTGATGGTGTAGGGCGTCCCAGTACCGTTAGTGCTGGAGGAGCAAGGAGCACACAGACAACAGGTTGCAGTCCAGGGTCTTTACTAGAACAGGTGAACTGACCCACAAACAGTCCTGGCTAAGAGGGGACCTGGATGTCTGAGAGCAAATGGGAAGTTGGCCCTGGTCAGGGTTAGGGTGTAGGCCTACCGTGCTCTCTGCGCTCCTTCTGGCTATCTCCTCCTTATAGGGTAACAGCCCACGTTCCCGAGCTCACCGTGTCCTCTCGCCCGTATGGTTTGCAACGTGGGTCCCTTTCTACTATCGGCCTGGTACGGCTTTGCTGGTCCCTTCTGCTGTGGCGGAGCCTCTGGGCTTCTTAGGCCAAGGAACATACAGTCCCCTGCGGACTGGTTATCTGCTGCAGGACGTGGAATCCTCACAGCCTCAGACACCAAAGTCAGGTAAATTTGGTTCTTTGTCTGCCAGGACAGGCGTACTTCACCTCTTGTCCCTGGCTTGTGGCTCTCCTACTGCCACACGTCCTCTTAGGCTGCAACACAACTGTTTCTCTCTGCTCTGGGACACCTCTCAGTCCTGAGACAGGTCGTCCAGTTCTCTCTAACCCTGCCCCCAGTTCCAGCTTTTATAGGGGCAGCCTGCTCCCCCTACTGGCCTGAGACAGGAGGTACTGCATGCTAATGTTCCCCTGACTAGAGAACCTCCTTCTTGCTCTCAGACACAGCTTTATTATATTTGTGGCATCCAGGCCAGGGTGACACATTTGCAGCTCCGGAGCCAAGACCTGCTCCCAGGTGGCCGCGCCGGGTATGAGATATTCGGCCATGAGGTCCAGGATTGGAAAGGTAGGCTCTGCAGCCGGGGCAGGGGTAGCACACTCACCTGCCGTTGGGCCGCTCACGACCTCTGTCACTGTAGCTCCTTGGGCTTCAACTCCTTGGCGGCGGGCCCGGATACGTAGCAACATCTCTTCCCGCCACAGAGCCGTCGCCACCTCTTGGGCCTCTCTCTGTCTCCGCATGAGACCCGGGGCTTCCTGTTGGAGAAATTCCAAATCTCCCGCTGTTCACACTCTGCCGCCTTGCTCCCTGCCGGGTGAAGGGCCTGAACCGGGTTCAGAAGGTTCGGTGGGTTGCGCTCCAGAAGCGTCCATGTCTGACTCTGAAGAATGCCAACCTCCGACTGCAATGGCCGCACCTTGTTGCTTTTCTTCTTCCTCCTCTTTCGGGGCGGAGCCTGGGCGGCATGCTGACAGGCCCGCCTTCGTTCAGCCCATCCGGTTTGACAGGCATTACCCCGCGGACAGTCTCTGATGGAAGGGGCAGTCCACATTTTTGGCGCCAAGCAGGAGCCCAGCCCATGATGGGAGGTGTTTGAAGACCGTCTTTTCACAGCATTATGGCGCCTGTTCTTCTTTGGCGGGCGCCATTTTAGGTGTAAAACGAAAGTTCAAGGTGTAAGGCACACAGTACCCGGAAGCAATGGGTAATTCCTTAATTTGCTGCGGGCACGCGATCCTGCCGACTACGCCTGGTTGTGACGTCTCTACTCGATAGCCCTTTTGTTTACCCTGGGAGATGGGGACTCGGAGTCGGGTCCTGAGATGGAGAGATGGGGTGCAGCCGTGGCACAGACCCGACCCGTGCTCAGGGCCGTCACATTAAAAGGATGGTGTGGACTTATCCGGGTTGAGTGGCTGATTCCGACTACGCCACATGTGGCACCTGGTGAATGCCACCAGCGCTGCTGCAGTCCGCTGAGGCCTGGTGTTAGGGAAGCCATGGTTGTTACTACTCCCCACAGGCGGATTAGGGCCTCAGGGCAGGTAGAGACAGGATGGAGGGGGTAGTAGTAGAGGAGTACGGGTGCCGCGTCGTGCGGTGTAGCGCAGAATAAACAGTCCGGAGGCCATAGGGGTGAACTTCCAAGGCTTTGCTCACATTAGAGATGGCAGAAGGAAGGCGACTCGCTGCTCCACGCGGAGTCCTGCGGTCACCAGGGACTGGGGTCCGACAACCTCCGAGCAAGTCCAGCATTCAATTGGGACCCCGCACCAGAGTGTTCCTGAACTACAGACCGTATCCTCTCCTGTCTGTGTGTGTAGATAGGCCGGGTCTCCCTCTGAACTCCTCTCAGAACAAGGGCACGGGTGGCAGCTGCGCTCCTTCTGATACTCGATGGGATCCTCTGGGCCTACCGGGCTTTCCCAACCAGGACATGGAGTAGCAAGGTCGGGTGTCGAGGGCCGGTACTCCACTTGCAGCCGGACTCCCTCTGAATATATCAGGTGGTGAGAACAGGTGGCGTACACTGCTCCGTCTGCATCCTCCCCGGGATCCATTTGCTGTGGAGCTACACTCTTAAGCTCCGGGCCTTCTTGGTCGTGGTCCTTGACCGGGTTGAGACATTCCTCGTCTGCAACCTGCCCCTCGTCCCAAGGCCGGGATATGAGGGCTGTGTCTCCTTCCACTGCAGGTCCACACAGGATCCACGTTCAGGGTGGGAGATCACAATACCTCACAGTAATTAACAGCACAAAGACCAAAACCAAAGATGGCTTTTTATTAAATATGAAATTTAAAGTGTCACTAAATTGTAAGTCCTCCACCCTCACCCACTAACTGGTTCCCCTCACTCTTGGTTCCCCAGTCTCCCTGTAACCTGGAGGGCAGCACCTGGTGCATACTAGCCCCGTCTGGTGGAGAAATGTGGTGTTGGATGCAAAGGTTGGGTCCCGACCATCACGCTGTTCTTACCTCGGAGGAGGAACACTACACTCCATTACAGAAGTGCAGCATCCCTGTGGCAGTCGAACCCTCAGGGGCGCCACAGTTCTACAGTGGGATGTGCTACATAATGAAGTTTCTCTTAAGGGGTACTTGCAAGGGAAGATGTCCTTATCACCCCGGTCAGTAAAATATTTATAGTGGTGGCAGGATGAGCCTAACCTATCTCGAGGGGTTCCCTGGGTACTTAGGGTCACTAGAACAATTACCACAGATGCGAGTCCGAGAGGGTGGGGCGCCCGTCTGGGAGATATGGTAGCCCAGGGGACCTGGTCAGATATCGAAAAGGGTCTCTCCTCCAATGCAAAAGAACTTCTGGCGGTAGACAAGGCGGTGAATAATTTCTTACCTTTCCTTCAGGGCCAGAATGTAAAGATCCTCTTGGATAATCTAGTTGCGGTAGCATATGTGAACCACCAGGGGGATACATGGTCAAGATCGCTGATGAGAGTGACAGATCATCTCTTCCAGATTACAGAAAGTCACCTCCTTTCCCTGATGGCCCTCCATATAAGGGAAAAAGAAAACATGAGAGCAGATTTCCTAAGCTGCTATCCTCTGATGCAAGGGGAATGGGAACTAAATCAAGGAATTTTTACCCAAATAGCCGAAGATGGGGGGGGCCTCCGGTCAGGTAGATCCGTTTGCCACAAAACTAAATCGGAAGACAAAGATCTTGTGTTCCCTAAATCTCCTAGCTGTGGACGCTCTCCTGATACGTTGGGATTTCAGCCTGGCGTATGACTCCTCCCCCCCGGTTGGCTGTTCTTCTCATAGTCATAAGAAAGATCCGGGAGGACAAGGCCAGGGTTCTGCTGATCGCACCGTTTTGGCCCAGGAGGCCCTGGTTCTCATGCCTGAGGAACATGTCCATCTCCGATCCTTGGGTTCTTCCAGAGATTCCATATCTCCTTCTCCGGGGTCTGATATTCCATCCTCAAGCAACTGGCCTCCACTTGACGGTGTGGAACTTGAAAGGACACTGCCAAATCAGAAAGGTTTTTCCCAAGGTCTAGTAACCATCCTGATGCACAGCAGAAAACCTGTTACAACCCAGATTTATGCCACAAGTTGGAGAAAGTTTTTGTCTTTCTCTGGTTCTGGGGTTGATGGGGAGGGGGTGCCAATAGGACAAATCTTTGGAGTTTTTACAAAAAGGTCTTGAACTAGGGTTATCCACCAGCACCCTTAAAGTACAGATTTCTGCCTTGGGTGCCCTATATAGCTGTGATGTAGCTTGTAACTACTGGGTTTCTCGGTTCATTAAGGCAGCTTTTAGATCTAGACTCATTATTAAAAGCAGCTTGGTTCCCTGGGATTTAAATTTGGTTCTAAAGGCCTTGACTAGCTCGCCGTTTGAGCTAATAGTCAGCAACCCTTAAATCCCTCTCTCTTAAGACCGCTTTAATATCTTTAACCTCGGCCAGGAGCATTAGTGACATCCAGGCCCTGTCTATGGCCTCGCCGTTTACTCAAATTCTGGATGATAGGCAGGATCTGGTTTAAAAATCACTCTCTCTCCCTAAGGTAGCTACTCGTTTCCACAGACTTCAGGAAGTCCTCCTACCCTCCTTTTGTCCACATCCTAGTAACCAGAAAGAGGTAGAGTTACATACGTTAGAAGTGAGGAGATGTCTGGTTAGGTACCACTCAGTTACCAAAAGCTTTAGGAAAGATAAGTCGTTGTTTATATCCTACCAAGGGGCTAGGAACGGTCTAAGGTCATGAAGTCCACCATAGCTAGATGGAATTGGGAGGCCATTTCTCTATCATATACAGTATAGACCAAAAGTTTGGACACACCTTCGCATTTAAAGATTTTTCTGTATTTTCTTGACTATGGAAATTGTACATTCACACTGAAGGCATCAAAACTATGAATTAACACATGTGGAATTATATACTTAACAAAAAAGTGTGAAACAACTTAAAATATGTCTTATATTCTAGGTTCTTCAAAGTAGCCACCTTTTGCTTTAATGATTGCTTTGCACACTCTTGGCATTCTCTTGATGAGCTTCAAGAGGTAGTCACCGGAAATGGTCTTCCAACAATCTTGAAGGAGTTCCCAGAGATGCTTAGCACTTGTTGGCCCTTTTGCCTTCACTCTGCGGTCCAGCTCACCCCAAACCATCTCGATTGGGTTCAGGTCTGGTGACTGTGGAGGCCAGGTTATCTGGCGCAGTCCCCCATCACTCTCCTTCTTGGTCAAATAGCCCTTACACAGCCTGGAGGTGTGTTTGGGGTCATTGTCCTGTTGAAAAATAAATGATGGTCCAACTAAACGCAAAGCGGATGGAATAGCATGCTGCTGCAAGATGTTGTGGTAGCCATGCTGGTTCAGCATGCCTTCAATTTTGAATAAATCCCCAACAGTGTCACCAGCAAAGCACCCCCACACCATCACACCTCCTCCTCCATGCTTCACGGTGGGAACCAGGCATGTAGAGTCCATCCGTTCACCTTTTCTGCGTCGCACAAAGACACGGTGGTTGGAACCAAAGATCTCAAATTTGGACTCATCAGACCAAAGCACAGATTTCCACTGGTCTAATGTCCGTTCCTTGTGTTCTTTACCCCAAACAAGTCTCTTCTGCTTGTTGCCTGTCCTTAGCAGCGGTTTCCTAGCAGCTATTTTACCATGAAGGCCTGCTGTACAAAGTCTCCTCTTAACAGTGTAACGGGTCTGGGAGGCGGAACCTCTGGGCTACAATACAAGGGGGCGGTCCTTGTAAGGGAGCGGGTGGCGACCAGGCAGGCAGTCACAGGAGGTGACCTGGACAGTCTCTGAGTGAACGGGACAGTCTCTGAGTGAACGGGACAGTCTCTGAGTGAACGGGCTGGAGGTCACGGCAAGTGACCGGGGCAGTCTCTAGGTATAGGGTTGGTACGACCTGTGGCGGCTGAAGATAGACGAGAGCTCCCAGCTGAGCAGGCGAGAGTCTCTGGATGAACGGGTGGTCACAGCATGTGACGACGGAGCCTCCAGGAAGACCAGCGGACAGGCGACAGATGAGCGCTCCCAGGTGAGCGGGCAGAAGTCTCTGCACAGGCGGGTGGTCACAGCACGTGACGGCAGAGCCTCCGGGTAGGCAAACAGACAGGTAGCAGATGAGCGCTCCCAGGTGAGCGGGCAGGAGTCACTGGACAGACAGGTGGTCACAGCACGTGACGGCGGAGCCTCCAGGTAGGCTAGCAGGCAGATAGCAGATGTGCGCTCCCAGGTGAGCGGGCAAGCTGGTCCATAGACAGACTGACAGGAGTTGGTAGGCAGACCGTCGGACCTCAGGCAGGCAGGCAGGTAGCTGATGTGCGCTCCCAGGCGAGCGGGCAAGAGTCTCTGGAATAGCTGGTGGTCACAGCACGTGACAGCGAAGCCTCCGGGCAGGCAAGCAGGCAGGTAGCGGAGAAGCGCTCCCAGGTGAGCGGGCAGGCTGGTCCTTAGACAGACTGACAGGAGTAGTAAGGCAGACCGTCGGACCTCAGACTAGCAGACAGGTAGCAAGTAATCAGGCAGGAATCTGACAGGTAACTGGCAGGTAACTGGCAACGGGACCTGAGGGCTGAAGCACAGGTGAGACACAGGTGCAAACAACATTGCTCGGGCACCTCCATTTTGGAGGAGGTGCCTTATATATGATGAAGTCCTCCGGCCATTGGCCGGGGACTCCTTAGGACGACGCGCGCGGCCCCTTTAAGAGGAGGGGAGCGCGCGCGCGCGCGCCCTAAGCACAGGGGCCGGGAAGGGGCGCGCGCTGAGAGCAGAGCGGGAGGAGGACGCCGGGAAGGAGCGCGCGCTGACAGCAGAGCGGGAGAGGGACGCCGGGCACGGGGCAGAGCGGTGAGGGGAGCAGCGTCCCTGCCTAGCAGAGGGCAGGGACGACGGCACTACAGTACCCCCCCCTTTAGGCCCCCCCTTTTTTAGGCCAGACAGAAATTTAGCTAGGATGAGAGGGGCATGGATGTTCTCCCGGGGCTCCCACGTTCTCTCCTCAGGACCAAACCCCTTCCAATCTACCAGAAAAAAGGTCTTTCCTCTTACCCTTTTGGTGGCAAGAATGTTCTCTACCTCAAACTCGTCCTCAGCGGAAACCGGAGCAGGAGGCGTACCTGTAGACTTGGAAAAAGAGTTAAGTACCACAGGTTTGAGGAGAGATACATGGAAGGAGTTAGGGATCCGTAAGTTGGCCGGGAGTTTCAATTTATAGGCCACCGGGTTGATCTGACTGGTGACCTCCAGAGGTCCGATGAACCGAGGCCCTAACTTGTAAGAAGGTATCTTGAGTCGAACATATTTAGATGAGAGCCAGACCTTATCTCCTGGACGAAATTGAGGAGGATCCAGGCGTTTTTTGTCAGCGTGTCTTTTCATCCGTTCGGACGACTGAAGGAGTGCGGATCGGGTACTCTCCCAAATGGAGGAAAATTTGCTAACGAGAGATTCCGCAGCCGGGTTGTCCACCGAGGTGGAGACAGGAAAAGGAATCCGAGGATGCTGACCAAAGACTACAAAAAACGGGGATTTGGAGGAGGATTCGCTCTCGTGATTATTGTAAGAGAACTCGGCCCATGGTAGGAGATCCACCCAGTCAGAATGGTGGGCATTAACGAAGTGCCGGAGGTAACTGGTCAGGTTCTGATTGATCCGCTCCACTTGACCATTGGACTGTGGGTGGTAAGCGGAAGAGAAGTCCAGGGTGACGTCTAGTAGTTTACAAGTGGCTCTACAGAAGCGTGAGGTGAACTGTACCCCACGATCCGACACGATGTGGAGGGGCAGGCCATGAAGACGGAAGATGTGACGAATAAAGTCTCTAGCTAGCTCGGGTGCAGACGGGAGGCCTGGTAGGGGAACGAAATGAGCCATCTTGGAGAAGCGGTCAGCGACCACCCAAATGACCGTACAACCGGCAGAGAGTGGGAGGTCAGTTATGAAGTCCATTGCAATATGCTGCCAGGGGGCAGCAGGTACTGGGAGCGGAAGGAGGCGACCGGCTGGCAGATGTCTCGGAACCTTGTTGCGGGCGCAGGACACACAGGCAGAAACAAAGTCTATTACATCCTTGTGCAGGGTAGGCCACCAGTAGTGACGGGAAATAAGCTGGAGGGTCTTCTTCTGACCAGCGTGGCCAGCCAGTTTAGACGAGTGACCCCAGTGAAGGATCTTCTCCCGATCAGGTACTGATACGAACGTCTTTCCGGGAGGGAGACGATTTAGACTCACGGGAGCCACCTGCATTACTCTGGCGGGATCGATGATGTGTTTCGGATCTTCCTCGAGATCAGATACCAGAAAGGATCGAGACAAGGCGTCCGCCTTGACGTTTTTGTCAGCCGGGCGAAAATGAAGGACAAAATCAAAACGAGCAAAAAACAAGGACCACCGGGCTTGGCGCGGGTTAAGTCTCTGGGCATGCTGGAGGTAAGCCAAGTTCTTGTGGTCAGTGTAAATTATTACCGGGTGAAGAGCCCCCTCAAGCAGGTAACGCCACTCCTCCAATGCCAGTTTGATGGCCAATAACTCTCGATCTCCTATGGAATAATTGCGCTCTGAGGAGGAGAAGAGTTTAGAGAAGAAGCCGCAAGTTACCATCCTCCCGGAAGAAGATTTTTGAGTAAGTACCGCTCCAGCTCCAGAGGAGGAGGCGTCCACTTCCAGGAAGAACTGCTTGTTGCCGTCCGGGCGATGCAGCACCGGGGCGGAAGAGAAGGCCTGTTTTAAGGAAAGAAAGGCTTCTTCTGCTTCGGGCGGCCACTGTTTGGGGTTAGTACCCTTACGGGTGAGCGCGGAAATTGGGGCAGTCCGGGAAGAGAAGTGTGGTATGAAGAGGCGGTAGTAGTTGGCGAAGCCCAGGAACCGCTGAATGGCCTTCAACCCCTCCGGTCGGGGCCATTTCTCGATGGCAGACAGTTTCTCTGGATCCATTCGTAGGCCGGTCTGAGAAATAATGTAGCCCAAAAACGGAAGCGAGGTCTGCTCAAAGAGGCACTTCTCGTATTTAGCGAAGAGGTGATTCTGCCTGAGCCTGAGCAGGACCTGACGAACGTCCCTCCGGTGAGTCTGGAGATCCGGAGAGAAGACCAAGATGTCGTCAAGGTACACCACTACGCAGGAGTAGAGAAGGTCCCGAAAGATGTCATTGACCAACTCTTGAAAGACGGCAGGAGCGTTACAGAGACCAAAGGGCATTACCAGGTATTCATAGTGGCCGTCCCGGGTGTTGAATGCCGTCTTCCATTCATCCCCCTGACGGATACGAACCAGGTTGTACGCCCCACGGAGGTCTAGTTTGGTGAAGATTCTAGCCCCCCTCAGACGATCAAATAATTCTGGAATGAGCGGAAGGGGGTACTTATTCTTCACCGTGATCTGGTTTAGGCCTCTATAGTCTATACAGGGACGGAGAGAGCCGTCCTTCTTTTTGACGAAAAAGAAGCCTGCTCCCGCCGGGGAGGTAGATTTCCGGATGAATCCCCTGGCCAGATTCTCCTCAATATATTCGGACATCGACCGGGTCTCAGCAGCGGATAAAGGATAAATACGCCCACGGGGAGGAGTAGTACCGGGTAACAGGTCGATGGGACAGTCGTATGGTCTATGAGGGGGTAATGTCTCTGCTTCCTTTTTATTAAAGACATCAGCATAAGACCAATAAGGAATCGGAAGTCCAGGTAGATTAGCTGGGGTAGGAGAGGGACGGACGGGATGGACGGGAACCAGGCAGGTCTTATGACAGTCTTGTCCCCAGCGAAGGACTTCTCCGGTTTGCCAGTCAAGCACGGGTGCATGTTTCTGGAGCCAAGGCAGACCTAGCAAGAGGGCGTGAGAGAGTCCAGGCAGAACATGAAAGGAGATACTTTCAGAATGCAGCATTCCCACCTGCAGAGTAATGGATTCGGTGATGAGTTGGATGGGGCGTGGTAAGAGCCCCCCATCCACGGCAGCCACAGACAAGGGTACAGCCAGAGGTTTGGTGGGGATGCGGTATTTCTCTACCAGGGACTGTGAAATAAGATTCCCGGCTGCTCCAGAGTCCAGTTGGGCTAGTTCGAAATAACGGTTCTCCCCGTAGACGATTGAAACTGACAACAGCAGGGATGGAGAGGATTTATTCTTGTCTAGGTGGACCTCTCTGAGCGAACCTAGACACAGGCGTTTCCCGACCTCTCCGGGCAGGCACGGATCCGGTGCTCCTTACTGCCACAGTAGAAGCAGGTCCCCTCGGCACGGCGTAAGTCCTGACGGGTCTTGACCATCTTGGTCTGGTCGACCTGCATAGGCTCAGGAGGGTGTACCTGGTTAGAGACAGAAGGAGTGACGGGTTTCTGAAAAGTAGGAGCTAGACGTAGTAACCTCCTCTCACGGGTGACCTCTCTGGCACGCTCCTGGAACCGTAGGTCAATCCGGGTGGCAAGAGTTATTAAGTCATCGAGAGTGGTAGGAATGTCCCGACCGGCAAGTTCATCTTTAATACGGCCGGACAGACCCTCCCAGAAGACGGAAACCAGAGCGTCGTTATCCCAGGCCAGCTCCGAGGCAAGGGTACGGAACCGTATGGCATATTGGCCCACGGTGAGGCTTTCCTGACGGAGGCGTAGCAATGATGATGCGGATGAGGTCTTCCGTCCGGGTTCGTCGAAGACTTTCCGGAAAGCCGTGAGAAAAGCAGGCAAGTTGGACACCAGGGGGTCTCCTCTCTCCCATAGAGGATTCAGCCAGGCCAGAGCCTCCCCGGTGAGATGGGACATGATGAATGCAATTTTGGCTCGGTCAGAGTTAAACTGGTGGGACAATAGTTCAAAGTGCAGGGTGCACTGATTTATGAAGCCCCGAGCCTGGACGGAGTCGCCTCCGAAGCGAGGAGGTGCAGAAAGCCGGGGTCCGGGGTAGGATACCATGGTATTAGTGGGCAGCGGAGCTGCCGGATTGCGAGACATGGCACTGGCGGAGGTTGTCGGTGGAGCAGTCAGAGTGTCCAGGCGAGTATTGACATTCCGCAGGTGACCCAGGATGGACTCCTGTTGGGACCTTTGACGGGACAGTTCATGACACAGGTCCGAGAGCGAGGGAGCTTGGGTGCCACCGGGTTCCATGGCCCGAGCAAACTGTAACGGGTCTGGGAGGCGGAACCTCTGGGCTACAATACAAGGGGGCGGTCCTTGTAAGGGAGCGGGTGGCGACCAGGCAGGCAGTCACAGGAGGTGACCTGGACAGTCTCTGAGTGAACGGGACAGTCTCTGAGTGAACGGGACAGTCTCTGAGTGAACGGGCTGGAGGTCACGGCAAGTGACCGGGGCAGTCTCTAGGTATAGGGTTGGTACGACCTGTGGCGGCTGAAGATAGACGAGAGCTCCCAGGTGAGCAGGCGAGAGTCTCTGGATGAACGGGTGGTCACAGCATGTGACGGCGGAGCCTCCAGGAAGACCAGCGGACAAGCGACAGATGAGCGCTCCCAGGTGAGCGGGCAGAAGTCTCTGGACAGGCGGGTGGTCACAGCACGTGACGGCAGAGCCTCCGGGTAGGCAAACAGACAGGTAGCAGATGAGCGCTCCCAGGTGAGCGGGCAGGAGTCACTGGACAGGCAGGTGGTCACAGCACGTGACGGCGGAGCCTCCAGGTAGGCTAGCAGGCAGATAGCAGATGTGCGCTCCCAGGTGAGCGGGCAAGCTGGTCCATAGACAGACTGACAGGAGTTGGTAGGCAGACCGTCGGACCTCAGGCAGGCAGGCAGGTAGCTGATGTGCGCTCCCAGGTGAGCGGGCAAGAGTCTCTGGAATAGCTGGTGGTCACAGCACGTGACAGCGAAGCCTCCGGGCAGGCAAGCAGGCAGGTAGCGGAGAAGCGCTCCCAGGTGAGCGGGCAGGCTGGTCCTTAGACAGACTGACAGGAGTAGTAAGGCAGACCGTCGGACCTCAGACTAGCAGACAGGTAGCAAGTAATCAGGCAGGAATCTGACAGGTAACTGGCAGGTAACTGGCAACGGGACCTGAGGGCTGAAGCACAGGTGAGACACAGGTGCAAACAACATTGCTCGGGCACCTCCATTTTGGAGGAGGTGCTTTATATATGATGAAGTCCTCCGGCCATTGGCCGGGGACTCCTTAGGACGACGCGCGCGGCCCCTTTAAGAGGAGGGGAGCGCGCGCGCGCCCTAAGCACAGGGGCCGGGAAGGGGCGCGCGCTGAGAGCAGAGCGGGAGGAGGACGCCGGGAAGGAGCGCGCGCTGACAGCAGAGCGGGAGAGGGACGCCGGGCACGGGGCAGAGCTGTGAGGGGAGCAGCGTCCCTGCCTAGCAGAGGGCAGGGACGCCGGCACTACAACAGTTGTTGAAGAGATGTGTCTGCTGCTAGAACTCTGTGTGGCATTGACCTGGTCTCTAATCTGAGCTGCTGTTAAACTGTGATTTCTGAGGCTGGTGACTCGGATAAACTTATCCTCAGAAGCAGAGGTGACTCTTGGTCTTCCTTTCCTGGGTCGGTCCTGATGTGAGCCAGTTTCTTTGTAGTGCTTGATGGTTTTTGCAACTGCACTTGGGGACACTTTCAAAGTTTTCCCAATTTTTCGGACTGACTGACCTTCATTTCTTAAAGTAATGATGGCCACTCGTTTTTCTTTACTTAGCTGCTTTTTTCTTGCCATAATACAAATTCTAACAGTCTGTTCAGTAGGACTATCAGCTGTGTATCCACCAGACTTCTGCACAACACAACTGATGGTCCCAACCCCATTTATAAGGCAAGAAATCCCACTTATTAAACCTGACAAGGCATACCTGTGAAGTGAAAACCATTTCCAGTGACTATCTCTTGAAGCTCATCAAGAGAATGCCAAGAGTGTGCAAAGCAGTCATCAAAGCAAAAGGTGGCTACTTTGAAGAACCTAGAATATAAGACATATTTTCAGCTGTTTCACACTTTTTTGTTAAGTATATAATTCCACATGTGTTAATTCATAGTTTTGATGCCTTCAGTGTGAATGTACAATTTTCATAGTCATGAAAATACAGAAAAATCTTTAAATGAGAAGGTGTGTCCAAACTTTTGGTCTGTACATCTAGCGGCAAGGAAGGGCCAGAAGGGCTGAAGGTGTTAGAACCTTGCTCTTAGGTTTTTTTTCCTTTGCTGGTCACATGACCTTGTTGGCCTATTTAATCCTGCTCCGCCCTTCTGGCTTTGCTGGACTTCATTGTATATCTACTTTCTAGCTAGCCTGTGCTCTGTGTCTTGCTCTGTTAGTTTGCTTGGTCTACTGACCTCTATGTTCTATATATTTTGTTTGTTCGTCTTTCTGCTACTATTTCTGTTAGGAGGTGTCCCATATTCCTCCCAGTCCTTAGTACTTGTAGGGATTCCTTCCCCACATCTATAGGTCTCCGTACAGACTAGCTTAGGACTTTAGCAGGTCTGATCGCAGGATCAGGTCCCCTGTTACATCGTAGGGATTTAGCTGAGTTCTATCGTAGGGACAGATCTCCTCTCTTTCCTTAGCTCTGGTAGCAGAACATAACAGTAAGTCCAGCCAGCAAATTCTCTAAGGAAAGATTTTTCTGTTCCATCATGGTGTCGGTTCAGGATTTGGTTCATCGCCTGCAGGGACTCTCTCTGGAGGTGGCCGAGCTCCGTCAGCACGTGAGTAACTGTCCTGGAGCACATTTCTTGGAGCCTAAGGTATGTTTGCCGGATTTATTTTTTGGTGAACACCGAGAATTTTTTTCATTTAAAAATGCTTGCTTATTGTATTTTCGTTTGAGACCTAAGTCCTCTGGGGATGAATCCCAGCGCGTAGGGTTCATAATGTCACTTTTGCGCAAAGAGCCTCAGGAGTGGGCCTTTTCTTTGCAACCTAGTGATACATGCTTCAGATCAGTGGATAGTTTTTTTTCTGCTTTGGGACTATTATATGATGATCCTGACCGTGTCGCATCAGCTGAGACTGAGTTGAGACGTTTAAAACAGGGATCAGGTAATGTGGAAAAATATTGTACTCATTTCCGTCGTTGGTCTACTCAAACAGGGTGGAACGATTCTGCTCTGAAAAGTCTATTTCTTGCTGGGCTCAGTGAAAGGGTTAAAGACCTGCTAATTGCTTATCCTTCACCTGAAGATTTGCAACAGGCTATGCAATTAGCTATACGGGTGGATAGAAGACTGCGTGCAAGGGTTAATGAGAGCAAATCCTCTGCTATGTCAGTTTCTGGTTATGAGAATGTGTGTACTAACAGTGGTGAACCGATGGAGATTGGATCGGTGGCACCTCGCTCTCAAGAAAAAGACCGTCGATTTTCTGAAGGCTTGTGTTTCTATTGCGGAAAATCTGGTCATTTGATTAAAGGCTGTGAGCTTCGTATGAAGAAAGAAAAAAAAAAGGTCAGTCACGCCCGTATTGCCTGTTTAAATTCCAAGGGTATATTTTTAGCTGCTTCCACGATTGCTCAGAAAAAATTAATGGAATTTCGGGTGTTTGTTGATTGCGGGTCTACTCTGAATGTAATTGATGGGGGATTCGTGGAAAGACTCAATTTAAAACCTGAACCTTTATCATCCCCCATTGCTGTGGTTTCTGTGGATGGTTCCCCTTTGAAGAATATTACTCTCAAGGTCTGTGAATTTCCTCTCACTATTAATGGTGTTCACCATGAGAAATTGGATTTGGTAGTGTTGAATAACTTGCCTTCTCCAGTAATATTGGGATTGCCCTGGTTAAAATTTCACAATCCTGTACTGGATTGGTCTACCAATGAAATTAAATCCTGGAGCCATAAATGTTATGACAAGTGTTGTAACGGGCGTATTGCAGCTTTGGATAGGGGAGAATTGCTGTTCCTATTCAGGATTTTTGGAGAGTTTTTTCTGAGAAGGAATCGCAGGTTTTGCCTCCCCATAGAGACTATGATTGTTCTATTGAATTTGTTCCTGGAGCGACTCTTCCTAAAAGTCGTTTATTTAACCTTACTATTCCTGAGAGGAAGGCTTTGGAGGAATACATACAGACAAGTTTGGCCGCCGGTCACATTAGGCCCTCTAAGTCTCCTGTGGCGGTTGGATTTTTTTTTGTAAAAAAAAAGGACGGCGGTTTACGTCCTTGTCTGGATTTTCGTGAGATTAATAAAATTACTGTACGCAATCCTTACCCACTGCCATTGATTCCTGATCTGTTTAACCAGTTAATGGGGGCCAAGTGGTTCTCTAAAATTGACCTTAAGGGGGCATACAATCTGTTGCGCATGAATGAGGGTGACGAATGGAAGACTGCTTTTAACACTCCTGTGGGTCATTTTGAGAATCTGGTTATGCCTTTTGGTCTTACTAATGCTCCTGCATTTTTTCAGAATCTGATTAATGACATCCTTAGACCTTTGATCGGCAAAAATGTGGTTGTATATTTGGATGACATTTTGATTTATTCGCCGGATCTGGAGTCTCATTGGCGGAGCGTGCGTGAGGTATTACAGTTATTAATGGACAATTCGCTTTTTGCTAAGCTGGAGAAATGTGAGTTCGCTGTACAGAGAATTAGTTTTTTGGGCTACATTATCTCCAGCAAAGGTTTTGAGATGGATCCGGTTAAGGTTCAGGCTGTGCAGGAATGGCCTAGGCCTATTGGTTTGAAATCGATACAGAGGTTTTTGGGTTTCGCCAATTACTACAGAAAATTCATAAAAAAAATTTCTAGTATTGTCAAACCTCTGACTGATCTCACCAGGAAAGGTGCTGATGCGGTTCAGTGGTCTTCTGAGGCCATTGAAGCTTTTGTGTATCTCAAGGAGAGGTTCACCTCTGCTCCCATCCTTATGCAGCCTGATGTTACTAGGCCGTTTTTGGTTGAGGTTGATGCTTCCTCTGTGGGGGTTGGCGCAGTATTGTCTCAGGATAACGGGGATGGATTACATCCCTGTGCCTTTTTTTCAAAAAAATTTTCGGAGACTGAACTGAATTACGATATTGGTAATCGGGAATTATTGGCTATTAAACTCGCATTTGAACACTGGCGCCACTTCTTGGAAGGTGCGGAATTTCCCGTTCAGGTTCTTACGGATCATAAAAATCTGATATATCTTGATGCTGCCAAGCGCCTGAATGCCCGTCAGGCTAGGTGGGCACTGTTTTTCTCGCGGTTTAATTTCTCCGTTACTTACATCCCTGGTACTAAGAATATTAAGGCGGATGCCTTGTCTCGCAGTTTTTCTCCCATAGTCGGTGCTGAGAAAGAGGAGAACATCTTACAAGAAGGTGTTGTGATAGCTGCTTTGGACTCCGTTTTGGAAAATGAGATTCTTAAAGCACAGGAGAATGCCCCTTCTAACACTCCTCATGGGAGGTTGTTTGTGCCTGGGACCTTTAGGAGAGATTTGTTTGTTGAGTGTCACGAATCTCGGTTGGCAGGTCATCCCGGAATCTCTGAGACCAAGAGACTGGTGGGTCACAGTTTTTGGTGGCCTGGATGGCAGAAGGAAGTCATTAAGTGGGTGCGTCAATGTACTATATGTGCTAGATCTAAGTCCTCACATACTCCTGCTGCGGGGTTGCTTTGTCCTTTGGAGGTTCCCAGTGCTCCTTGGACACATTTGGCTATGGACTTTATAACTGACCTTCCCCCCTCTGAGGGTTTTACTGTCATCTGGGTGGTCGTGGACCGTTTAAGCAAGATGTGTCACTTGGTTCCTTTCGTCAAACTGCCCTGCGCTAAAACTCTCGCTAAGGTCTTTGTCAAGGAAATTGTCAGACTTCATGGCGTTCCTACTGACATTGTTTCTGATAGGGGTCCTCAGTTCGTGGCTCGTTTTTGGCGTGCCTTTTGTGATAGGTTGGGAGTTCATTTGTCGTTCTCGTCCGGATATCATCCTGAATCTAATGGCCAGACAGAAAGGAAAAACCAGGATGTTGAGCAGTTCTTGCGTTGTTTTGTGGCAGACAATCAAGAGGGGTGGTCTGAGTTTCTGCCACTTGCTGAATTTGCTCTGAACAATCATACATCTTCTTCTGCTGGTTGTTCGCCTTTTTTTTGTTGTTCTGGGAGACATCCGTCGTTTGGGTCGTTCTCCAAGTTGGGATCTGCCGTGCCTGAGGAGGAGAATTTTTCCGGTGATTTGGAGAGAGTTTGGACGGATGTGCGTGGTAATCTTCAGGAGGCCAACAGAAAATCTAAAGACTACTTTGATAGGAAACGACAGGAGGTTTTGTTCGCTGTTGGTGACATGGTTTGGTTGTCCTCTAGGAATCTGCGGTTGAGGATTCCTGCAAAGAAATTGGGTCCCAAGTTTGTAGGGCCCTTTAAGGTGCTTCAGGTTGTCAACCAATCTGCTGTTAGGTTGGAGGTTCCTACCTCCTGGAGAATTAATCCGGTATTTCATGTCTCTCTGTTGAAAAAAGCTGTTGTATCGGATTGTGACGCCTCTGCCTCTGTTCCTCCGGTGGTGGAGGACGGGGAATTTGAAATTTCTCGCATCCTTAACTCTAGACGGTTTAGAGGTAGTTTGCAGTATCTTGTGGCCTGGAAAGGTTTCGGTCCCGAGGATAACTCTTGGGTGAGGTCGGATGATGTTTCCGCGTCCAGACTTATCAGAGCGTTTCACAGGAGATTTCCTGATAAGCCTGGTCCTAGGGGATCCGGAGGATCCTCTTAGAAGGGGGGGTACTGTTAGAACCTTGCTCTTAGGTTTTTTTTCCTTTGCTGGTCACATGACCTTGTTGGCCTATTTAATCCTGCTCCGTCCTTCTGGCTTTGCTGGACTTCATTGTATATCTACTTTCTAGCTAGCCTGTGCTCTGTGTCTTGCTCTGTTAGTTTGCTTGGTCTACTGACCTCTATGTTCTATATATTTTGTTTGTTCGTCTTTCTGCTACTATTTCTGTTAGGAGGTGTCCCATATTCCTCCCAGTCCTTAGTACGTGTAGGGATTCCTTCCCCACATCTATAGGTCTCCGTACAAACTAGCTTAGGACTTTAGCAGGTCTGATCGCAGGATCAGGTCCCCTGTTACATCGTAGGGATTTAGCTGAGTTCTATCGTAGGGACAGATCTCCTCTCTTTCCTTAGCTCTGGTAGCAGAACATAACAGAAGGCTCATTCCACCCGGGCTGTGGCGTCCTCCTGGGCTGAGAAGACAGGTGTCTCGATAGAAGACATATGTAAGGCTGCTACCTGGTCCTGTCCCTCTACATTCCATAGACACGATAGGTTAGATATAGGTGTATCGGCTGACCTCACCTTTGGGAGAAGAGTGTTCCAGGCTGTGGTCCTTCAATAGATTACTTCATCTCTGTAATTCTCTCATGGTGCTGTCATGGTCGACCGATAAAATCTTAAATTACATACCGGTAATGGGATTTTTCGGAGACCATGACAGCACCCTTATATTCCCTCCTTTCACGTTTGTGGGAACACTCCCGTTTTATTAATTATAATCTCACACTCAGTAGGTTTCGTCTGGTATGGCAATTTTGTGATTGTTTGCTGTGTTTATTAACCTGGCGGTCCTCTCAATGCTCTGTAATCCAAACTGAGGCGGGAGAGAGGTGGCGCCCTTTTAAGCCTGTATGTTTCCTCTCCTTGGTGGGCGGATCCCCTCTCTCGTGGTGCTGTCATGGTCTCTGAAAAATCCCGTTACCGGTAAGTAACTTACGACTATTCATTTGATGGAGCAATCAAAAAGTTGTACCCCAAAATGGTATTAAAAACGGTCTTAGAAAATTGGAACACAAGCCAAACAATTTGTTTGCAAAGTTTAGAATTTTTTAAAAGCAGTAAAATGTTTTTGTTTTCTTCTGCACCATTTCACTTTATTTGGAATTCATTGCCCTTTTTTTTCTATATGTTGCACAGTAAAGTGAATGGCGTCTTTCAAAAATACTGTAATTTTGTCCCACAAAGTACACCTCAACCCTGCTGTATTGAATAGTGTCTGTGTTATTCACTATGTAATATGTGTTTTTTTTATTGTATAATAATGTATAGTGACTAGTGATGATCGAGCGTGTTCTATGAACCCATTCAGCGAGCACGCTAACAGCCGTGACACTTGCAGGCACGGCGACCTTAAAAGAAATGCCGAGCATGCCAAAATACTCGGCGAGCACCCGAGCGTGCTTGCCGAAGGGGTTGATAGAACACGCTCGATCATCACTAATAGTGACCAGATGCCTCTAAGGAATCTTTTTTGGCCTCTGTTTTACTGGTGCTTGAAGTGCAATTTTTTGTAGCTCTAATGATTAAGTAATATGCAACTATGTGAACTGCAATTGCCAATTAACAATTTAAGGGAATCCATCAGATATACCCCTCCCTTCAATTCCCATTCATGACCATGCAGGATTTGGAAAGATAAATCCATAGACACCTCTATATCTTTTATCTGTTGCTGCATTTCTGAGTGCTCTGGGTGTAACGGAGCACTAACCAAGCCTCAGCCTTCCAAGGTTGCTTCCCTGCCCAGCACCAGCCTCTTTATCTTGATTGATAGCTCACTGTCAGTTTTTTGGGACGTCAGGCACCAAACAAGGAAAATCAGTGAGCTAGACACTAGCACTGGGAACTTTCCCTCCGTACACGCAAAACATAAACCAAAAAAAAAGCAATTTGGCACGTTACTTAATTTATGTAGATTTATAGAATGAAATGTTGGATTTCGTACGAGCTCGATCCTTGTTTTTCACAGAACTCATATCTATTATAGTCTAGGGCTGTTCACATATTTCTGTGGACCGCGTATTTTTCACCGAAACAGGTTGACCTGTCGGATTTTGATCCAAATCAAAGTTTAGAGCTTCTCGGATGCAAAACAAAGCTGATGAAAGTCTGAATGAGGCCTTACTCTATTATTTATTTTTTAAGCAGCGTTCATTCCAGGCTGATGTACACATGAAGAGGGTTTACACACCTAAAATACATATATAAAACAAAGAAATAAGCTACCTTTGACAGACTAGTATGGAGGGAGACACTGCCACTACGAGCTAACAGTGTGGATTCTGGTGTCTCGCTCCTTCCCTCAGGGTGTATTCCAAAAGCCTCCTCCAATAAGCAAGTTCTGGACAAGCTGCAGGTGGAGAGGGAGCGCGGAATTACGGTGAAGGCCCTGACTGCGTCTCTGTTTTACACTTACGAGGGAAAGAAGTATCTCCTGAACCTGATCAACACTCCGGTGAATGTGACGTTTCTTCTTGATTTGTTTCTCTGTGGTCTTGTTGCGGATGTTCAACAGGTCACGGCAGTCTCGTGACCTGTCCAATGACTAAATGACGTCATGGAAGATCCTTTCACTCCACCGCGAGCCATACAAGAGACCAGACGCAGTGGAGAAAAGACCGGGGGCCATCAGAAGGTAAGTATAATGTTATTTTCTCCAATCCCCTCCATGACAGCACACCTGGAGGTAGCCTCCCCATCCTAATTAGGGACAGGAAAACAAGAGGTTAAATAGCCCCTTCCCGCTACAATCCCCAGTGTTTTCCTGTCCCTATGGGATGAAGAGGTTACCTGGGGTGCCTGCGGCCGGCAAGCAGGGCCCTATTAAATTTACCTGCCGGGCTGCAGGGAGCGATCGCCTCCGACCTTCCTTCCTTTGCAGCTCCCGTGTCTCCTTGAGAGCGGGACCCCCCACACACACACTCGCCTGCGTGTAAAGCCGAGTAGGGTTTTGGGGGCTGGGGGCCTCCTGTAGCTCCCCGGCCGGAGTCTCCTCTGTCCTCCATGGCGGCGTGCCGGAAGTCAGGCTTTTGGCCAGCGGGACGTCACTTCTGGTGCGTTCCACCGTGGAACGCATGGGGCCGCGGCGGGAAATTCAAAAGGAGAAGCCGCGGTTTGCCCTGAAAATGAGGATCCTTCACCAGATAGGTGAAAATTTGGCACTGGATCTCGGTCTCCCCTATAAAAGACCCAGATGAGAAGACTCCATTAAGGTAGGACAGAATATTCTGCTACTATGGAGGGTGCTGTTCCAAAGCCTGCGTCTGCAGAGCCCAGCGCTAACCCGGCCCCAGTAAGTACTAGGTCCTAGGTTAATCCCCACTCTCTTTTGAGCAGGATCCTAAATATATTTTAAATCTCCCCTTTTTTTATTTTTAATTTAGGGAGACAAGGATCTGGCACCGACAGTGGGAGAAAGCACTACAGTTCGCAAATCTGCCATCTGTATAAAAAAGCTGGCTTCAGGGCATAAGAAACCCCTATGCTGGAAATGCACTGACAACATTGTGAAGGAAGAACAGCCTTCCCTTATGGAAGAAGTCAGGGGAATGGTTCGGCAGGAAATACAATCTTCCCTAGCCTCCTTCTCACAAGCCAGAGCTGAAGGTCCATCTCCCCCCAAAAGGAGAAAATATACGGTTAGGGAGACCTCTGATTCAGAATTAGGGTCTATGGAGGAACCGGAAGAAGGGGTCCTAAGTGAAGATCATGAGGAAGATAGGAAATATTACTTTTCGTCTGAGAATATGGAGGAATTGTTGTCGCAGGTGAGAGACACGATGCAGGTGGAAGAGGAGAAGGAAACCCGTACAGTTCAGGATGAAATGTTTGGCGGTCTGAAATCCAAGAAGAAGGTAGTGTTCCCTGTGCATGACAACATTTGGAGTCTTATTTTGGATGAATGGGAGTCACCTGAGAAAAGGCTTAGTATGGCAGGAGAAATGAAGGATAGATTCCCTCTAGATGAAAAGGCGGCTAAGCTATGGATGGAAGTCCCGAAGGTTGATGTACAGGTGGCAAGGGTTGCGAAGTAAACAACCCTTCCCTTTGAAGACTCGTCACAGCTCAAAAATCCTATGGATAGGAAGATGGACAGCCTTCTAAGGAAGGCATGGGAAACATCGGCGGCTTCACTGAAGACTAATATCGCTTCAACTTGTGTAGCTCGTTCCATGTTCCTCTGGCTCCAACAACTAGAGGAACATCTCTGGAAAGGTACCACTCAAGAGGACCTCCTAGCATCTCTTCCTTTTCTGCAGAAGGCCACTGGATTCCTAGCGGATGCCTTGGCGGAGTCGGTCAAGATTGCGGCAAGATCGGCAGCATTATCAAATTCTATGAGAAGAGCTCTGTGGTTGAAGATGTGGAGTGGGGACAACGCATCAAAATCTAAGCTTTGTTCCATTCCATTTAAAGGAGAGTATATGTTTGGGGCGGTGCTAGACGAGTTGTTGGAGAAAGCATCCGACAAGAAGAAGTCTCTGCCAGAGCCAAAGAATCCAAAAAGTTTCAGAAAGAGACCATTTCTTCTCCCTCAACAACAACAGCAGCAAGCATTTCAGTACAGAGGCAAGGGTAAAACTGGTCGCTGGAGTTACACAAAAGGGGGAAGAGGTAGGAATATCTTTCAAGATTCTAGGCAGGACAGACAATGACACCAAGAAGGTAGGAGGCAGAATTGCGAGCTTCCTTCCTCAATGGCAGCTTATTGATTGGAAAAGGATTTGTCGTGGCAACAGTAGACCAGCCAGAGGCTTACTACCACGTGCCAATTCATCCGGATTACAGAAAATTTCTCAGATTTGCTGTAACTCAGAACCGAGAGGTACTTCATTTTCAATTCAATGTACTCCCCTTCGGCATTTCGTCAGCACCCCGCCTGTTTACAAAGATCATGGCAGAGGTAGTAGGTTTATCTAAGGAAACTGAATATCTGCATCGTCCCATATTTAGACAATTTTTTGGTGATGGTTCCCTCGGTTTCAAGTTTGGAAAGAGACCTCCAGATGACCCTCCAGATCCTGGAATCCTTGGGATGGTTGATAAACTACCAAAAGTCAGATCTGATTCCCTCCACCAGGAAGACCTCCTTGGGAATTCTCCTGGATTCTCAGCAACAAGCCTCTTTTCTGCCAAAAGAGAAGCAGATTCAGTTGAGGTCGAAAGTTTATGCACTAAAGAACCAGAGAGGAGTGTCATTAAGATTCGCCATGTCCGTCCTCGGGTCCATGACCTCATTTATTTAGGCGGTACCTTGGGCTCAAGCGCATTCAAGGGTCCTTCAAAACTACATCCTTTCCTGTTGGGACAGATCTCCAAGTTCCCTCTCCAACAGAATTCATCTGCCAGAGAAGGTGAAAGCATCTTTAAATTGGTGGCTCTGTTCAGCATGGATTCAACTTCCCTTGTTATCCGTCAAAACAGACGCAAACAAAAGAGGATGGGGAGCAGTAGTCTCCCACGTGGCCTTCCAAGGGGTCTGGTCGCAAGAAATAGCAGAGCAGTACTCAAACTTAAAAGAAATGAAAGTGGTGGAAGAAACCCTATGGGCAGCCACTACTGTGCTTCAGGGGTCGAATGTCAGAGTCTACTCGGACAATATGACAACTATAGCCCACTTGAGACAGCAGGGAAGTACAAGAAACAGGAGGTTACAGATGATCTCCGAAAGGATCTTCCACTGGGCGGAGCATAATCTACTATCCTTATCGGCTCTGCATCTGAGGGGCTCCGACAACTATCATGCAGATCTTCTGAGCAGAAAATACATTCATCCAGGGGAGTGGAGCATGAACTCGAAGATATTTCAGATGATTGTTCAAAAGTGGGAATACCCAGATGTGGACCTGTTTGCGAACCAGGAAAACGCAAAAGTAAGAGCCTTTTTCTCTTTGAAACCCGAGGATTCAGCAACAGGGATAGATGCATTCGCTTACCCTTGGAAAGTTGGGCTCGCTAATGCTTTTCCCCTGATTCTGTTAATACCAAGGACTTTACAAAAAATCAGGTCGGAAGGGCTCAAGACTATCCTAATAGCTCCAATGTGGCCAAAAAGAGCATGGTTCAGAACATTGAGCAGTCTAAGAATGGATGATCCATTGATGCTTCCTCGAATCCACGATCTGCTGCATTAGGGCCAGATTTTCCATCCGGCCCCTCAGAATTTGGCTCTAGCAGCTTGGCTTTTGAGACCACCCTCTGAAAAGCCAGAGGCTTCTCAGTACAGGTGATCCAAATGTGGCGCCCTGCTGTGCATTGGTGCCACAGAACCCAGAAGGGTGCATGGATGGATTTCTCCACAAGAGGCCCTCACTAGATACAAACACCTCTACCTTCCAACTCATACCAGCAGAGGGAGCCCAGATAGGGATATATATAGGGAAGGTGGAGCCAGACAGCTCAGTTGATTAGTGAGTGCTCAGAGTCAGAGCAGAGCAGGCAGGCTGAGAGAGAGCCTGAGAGCGTGCCGACACTCAGATAGCGGTGAAGACGCAGCACGTCAGCTGCCTAGTAGTGAGGGCCCCGAGTGTGGCCGACGGCAAGGAGAAAAAGGGGAGTGAAACCAAGGGGGCAGAGAAGCACAATAAGCTCACCCCATTATATCTACCGGACACCGGATCCGCGCCTACAGGGACCCTTTACACCCAGTGGGGATAACCGGAATCCCAGGAGGACTACAAGTGCCTGACAAACCTGAAGGCTAGACACACACAGGATCAGGAACCACGAAGGCCCCGACGTCCAGGGAAAGTGGTTACCAACCAGAGGTCCTATTTCTGAGCATCTGGTGAAGTAAAAGCAGGACACATAAGCTAGGCCCAGTTGCAGGCTGGCCAGGAGCATACATAGGGACAGACACGGATCAGGAGGCCCTATACCTGCTCCCTGGGGAGAAGTCCAAAAGTGCGCCCTTCATCTGGAGTACCCTGGACCGTACCTAACAGCTGTACCAGTAAAGGAAATGAAGCAAATCCCCTGTCTCTGTCCGTTACTCCTGCTGTGCCATCGCTTTCCCTGCACCACAATGCTCAGCGCAACCTGCATCATTTATACTGCCCTGAGGCCTGCTCCACCTGTGGGGAGCCGTTCCATCTCAAGCTGTCCTGACATCTGCCTCAGAGGACTGTTGCAGCGCTGGTGATCCTCACCAGACACCACAGGTGGCGTCACAACAAATTCCCTACAAATAATTCCTTTTGGCACTGACCGCCCTGGGCCAGCCACCGCGATAATCCCCGCAGGCAGTCTTAGGCCCGGCTGCCGGGTGCCCCGCGACACCCCTGGGGGCGAGTCACATACACTGCAGAAAAGCAGAAAACCAGTCACAATTTCCATCTATGGAAAAATCTAGAAAGCTTTCAAGCTATGGTATGAGCCTCGTCCATTAGATCCCTTTCGGCCTGACGTGGCCAGAATCTTGGATTTCCTACAGAACGGTCTGTCTAAAGGATTAAGACCAAGCACGCTGAAGGTCCAAGTCTCGCCTTTAAGTTCCTATTTTGATGCTGATTTGGCCCAAAACAGATGGATTAAGAGGTTCATGATAGCTGCTTCTTGGATTAATCCAACAAGAGCTAAAATAGTTCCACCTTGGGATCTCAACGTAGTTCTTAGAGGCCTAACTATGCATCCTTTCGAGCCAATAGCCGAGGCACACATAGACAAATTGTCTTGGAAAGCGGCATTGCTTATAGCTCTGACTACAGCCAGAAGAGTGAGTGAAATCCAAGCCCTGTCTATCAGAGAGACTTATTGTCGTATTTTGGAGGACAGGATCATCCTCCAGTTGGATCCTTCTATTCTACCTAAAGTGTCGTCTAATTTTCATATGTCTCAGCCAATAATTCTTCCGTCATTCTGTCAAAATCCATCAAATAGCAAGGAAGAAGAATTCCACGCGTTGGATGTAAGAAGGACTATAATCCGCTATTTGAGGCAGACTGAAACCTGGAGGAAGGATCAGAACCTATTTGTCCAATATGGAAGCCCCAATAAAGGAAAGAAAATTGCAAAAATACGCTAGCAAATTGGATTAAGAAAGCAATTTGTGAAACATACATAGTTCAAGATTTGCCTCCTCTGAAATCCTTGAAAGATCTTTCTACTAGAGCTATGTGGGTCTCCTGGGCGGAAAAAGCTAGTGCATCCATTGAGCAGATTTGCCGGGCAGCTACATGGTCGTCTGTCCATACCTTTGCTAAACATTATAGACTAGATGTAATATCTAATAGAGACTTAGCATTTGGAAGGAAAGTCCTTCAGGCTGTTGTCGCTCCCTAAAATTCATTCTTTGGTATTACTCCAGGTGTGCTGTCATGGAGGGGAATGGAGAAAATAGAATTAGACTTACCAGTAATTCGGTTTCTAAGACCCTCCACAACAGCATGGGTAGTTCCCTCCATTTCTTTGATTGGAAAAATCCTTAGTGTTAATAAATATTTAGAGCATTCATACTGTGTGGTCCTTTGAAAACACTGGGGATTGTAGCAGGGAGGGGCTATTTAACATCTTGTTTTCCTGTCCCTAATTAGGATGGGGAGGCTACCTCCAGGTGTGCTGTCGTGGAGGGTCTTAGAAACAGAATTACCGGTAAGTCTAATTCTATTTTTTTTTTTTTACCATTTTTATTCTTTTTTTCAACTATTAACTTGTTCACACTATATAAATACATGCCGGTTGCAAGGATTTATATAGTGTGACCAAGTTGTCAAGCACTTTCCAAGTGATGCTAAAATCGCTTGGAAAGCAGTTGACAACCCGCATGCGGACATGCATGTGAAAAATGCTTCACTTACGTTTGTCCCTGGCAGGAAAAACGCATGTAAAATCTGCATGCTTTTTTTCTGCCAGGGAGATGCAGAAACACTCAGGAAAAATCCGGAGCATTTCTGCATCGTGGGCATGTGGCGCCCCTGAGGGTTCAGTCGCCACAGAGGTACTGCACCTCACCCAGAGGTGTGGTGTCTCCCTTCACTCAGGTAAGATGGGAGTGCTGCAGAGAACCCCCCAAAACACCTGCATCCAACATTACACTGCTTCAGACCGGCTGGAAGGGCAACATGCAGAGAGCAGCTGCTGAGCCCTGTCCCTGGCTGGAGTGGGGGAAACCCAAAGGTAGGGGGAACCAGTAGTGGGTGTGGGTGGAGGAAGCAGTTAGAAGGAGCACACAGTAGGTATATAATGGGAAGCAATCTTAGGGTGGCAGTCCAGAACAGAATGGTCAGTCAGTACAGTACAGACGGTCAGTGAGGACTGTCTGGGAGCAGAGGCTCAGCAGGAGCTCTGCTCCACAAGAAGGGCCCGGGATAGAGGCCCCGGAGGGGAGAAGGGAGTAGGCTCCATTCTAAGAAGGGATCCCAGGGGTACGGGGCGTGCAGGACAGCACCCATACGCCCCGCATCTGTCAGAAGACAGAGGGATCGGTTGCCCCATTCTAATCTCCAGGGGGTCAGGTTGGTCCCGGATCCGACGTACAGGAAGGACTTCAGCATACCCGAGCGGGATTGAGAGTGGGCAGCGCAGGGCAGCAGGGAGAAGGACCTAGTGTGAAGACGGTCAAAGTAGGAACACGAGAAAGTGGGGTTCTGCCAAGCATTCCTAAACTTCCTGAGGAAGGATTGAACCCCTGCCAGGGTGAACACGGCGCAACGTGGGAGGCCTTCACCTGTAACTTGCACTTTTGTGTTTCCTGAAGAACTGTGAATTAAAATCTTGGACGACTGCACTGAGTTGCCTCCGTCTATTCCTTCACTGGTGCCATTTCCCTCCCTGCACTACAACGCCCAGCGCACCCTCCATCTATTTACACTGCCCTGAGGCCCGCTCCACCTGTGGGGAGCCGTTCCATCTCTAGCTGCCCTAACATCTGCCTCAGAGGACTGTTGCAGCGCTGGTGATCCTCACCAGACACCACAGGTGGCTTCACGACAAATCCTATAAATAATCCCTTTTGCACTGACCGCCCCGGGCCAGCCACCGTGATATTCCCCAAAGCAGCCATACGGCCCGGCTGCCGTGTGCCCCGCGGCCCAGGGGGCAGCGAGTCACCACTTGGTGTCACGAACAGGATACGTGACCAGCCTGCCATCTGCGGGTAATGTGCGCCTAAAGAAGTGTTTTCTGCCTTGAATGTGGCGCCCGCCCCAGAAGAACGGGCGCCATTATGTGCGTGCTAAAGAACAACAGAATGGAACCTCCCGTCGTGGGCCGGGTCCCAGAATGGCTCCAAAAGCAGGCCCTGCCCCTTGCAACAGTGACTGTCCGCATAGATGTGTCCGTCAAAGCGGGGAGGCCGACACAGGGAGTGACCGACAGCAAAGTGCCATGGGACCGCCCCCGAAAGAGGAGAGGCGGTGGAGAGAAGCTGCGTAAAGACCGGGAGGTGTCAGGCCGAGCTGACGCAGTCGCGGGAGCAGGTCGGAGTGATGTCCCTGTCCCAAATGCGGCTGGCGCTGCTCCATCCCTGGTCCCCCTGCAGCCTGAGGCTGATGACCAGGCTGGGTCAGCCTGCAGAAACCAGGGGTTCCCCCGGAGGGGGCCCCACTGTTAAACTGTTTTAGTTAACTGGACTGTACATAAGTTGCCCGGAAGGCTGAGGACTGTGAGAAGCCGGACGTTGACATTGTACATAGTTTAGCACTTCTTAAAGTGCATCCTATTGGTTTTATAATTACAAATATACCTCAGAACAAAAACCCGTTTGGCGTGGCGGAAGACGAGGTCCAGGATTGGATCGTCTATGCCCTGCAGCCATGCCCAGGGCCTACGTTGAGGGTTTGTGGACGGGTCCCTCATGCTGCTACTGTTGCACCCTGGTGCTGGAACTGTCTTGAAAATTGTTTTATATGACAATACTCTTATGATGTTTTATAATGTAACCAGTAACGTTAAAAGAAATGTGCCTCCCATAAAGGGAAGAAATGTTGTTTTATGGTCAAATATGCTGATGCATCTTAAAAATTTTGCATGTCAGTTATGCCTGGTTTTGCTCTGTTCCAGCCCGCGGACGTGCTGTGTTTTACCGGGGGGGGGGAATGTGGCGCCCCTGAGTGTTCAGTCGCCACAGTGGTACTGCACCTCACCCAGAGGTGTGGTGTCTCCCTTCACTCAGGTAAGATGGGAGTGCTGCACAGAACCCCCCAAAACACCTGCATCCAACATGCAGAGTGCAGCTGCTGAGCCCTGTCCCTGGCTGGAGTGGGGGGAACCCAAAGGTAGGGGGAACCAGTAGTGGGTGTGGGTGGAGGAAGCCGTTAGAGGGAGCACTTATACAGTAGGTATATAATGGGAAGCCATCTTAGGGTGGCAGTTCAGAACAGAATGGTCAGTCAGTCTACCATTGGGCCCTATAAGACGTTCTTCATCTCCCGTTGCAGTGGGGTTTTTATTTGTCAAAAAAAAAGACTGGGGGTTGCGCCCCCGCCTTGATTTTCGCGAGTTTAATCGGATCACGGTCTGGGATGCATATCCTCTCCCTCTCATCCCCGACCTCTTTAGAAAAAAATTTGGCTCCTACGATTTGATTAAACTAGACCTCAGGGGGGCTTATAATCTCATTCACATTGAGGAGATGAGTGGAAGATGGCCTTCAATACTCCTGAGGGGCACTATGAAAAGCTTGTGATGGCATTTGGGTTGACTAATGCTCCCGCATTCTTTCAACACTGTTAGTGCCATTTTTAGTCATCTGGCAGGTAGATCACAACAAACCAATCTTGATGACATATTAATTTACTTACCTCCAGTCACATCAGGTACATATCAGGCAGGTCTTACAGATACTCAAAGATAATAAATTATTTGTCAAACCAGAGAAATGTATGTTCTCCATTCAGGGTTAGTTCTTATCATTCACCGTTTTTGCATGGATCTGGCCAAAGTCCGGACGGTACTGGATTGGTATTATATTCAAGACTTAAAGGCATTACAAAGTTTTTTGGGTTTCGCCAGCTACTACTGTAAGTTCATGAAAAACTTTTCGGTAGTGGCCAAACCTCTGATGGACGATTTTGCCAAATAGAAAAAAAAAATTAAGATTTTATTATTTTACTTTCCATTCTTGTAGCTAAACACAATCCAGCTAAGTTTAAAATTGAAATGAAGCCCCTGTACCCCCCTCTCTAGGTGCTTCTGTACCAAGTCTTCCCTGGTCCAGGATGGTCTCTATATCACAGGCTCCAGCAATAACCTATTGACACATGATTGTGGCAGCCCTCACGTGCTGATATATCACAGTGCCAATAGAAGTGGGAAGCGGCACAGAAATCACAAAATAAAGGCAGTGTTTGTGGTAATGCAAGAATCCAGCAAGCAGAGTAATCCACACGTCATACAACAGCCCAACATGGATGATGAAAAGCTGCGTCTTCAGGCGTCTGTGTAAGAACATCACATTTTTGTTTTCCTTCCAGAATAAGCACCAAATGGAATAGCTGAATGCCAGGATACAGAGACCGGCGGGGGGCAGGGAAGCGCTGTCCGCTGGATTTTGTGCTGGTTTCACAAGCGGTCACCCTGCAGTTTTCTCCGGATAATGCTGTGGAGACTTTTCACAACACATCTAATAATTGTGAACCTTCCACTCACATGTTTATTATCTTGTCCGCTGGTCAGACTGGGGGGGATGAAAGCTGGACAAGGGATGAAGAATGATCCTTATTACATATAATGGGTGCACTGAGCGATTGTGAAAAGTCGCAGAGGACTGAGAGCAGAAGGGCAGAGGGTTTCCTCTTCCTCACAGGGACCAGCACAGAAGCCGGAGCAGAAGGGCAGAGGGTTTCCTCTTCCTCACAAGGACCAGCACAGAAGCCGGAGCAGAAGGGGAGACAAGGGCTGAGCCACTTACACAGACAGAAAGCTGAGGAGAGGAGGGCATGTTATTACTCCAGGATCCGCTCCATTCATTCCCTATGTGGCATTCAAGCGCTGAGCTCGGCTTTTCCGGAGCCCCATAGAGAATGAATGGAGCAGCAGTTGATCCCTGACTTTCCACTCCTTCCCGATCAGACGATGGCTCGCAGCGGTCAGACCCCACGATCAGTAAGTGATCACCGAGCCTGTGGATAAGTGATAACTTGTTTTCTACAGACATCCCCTTTAAAACACTTAACCCCCGGGGACGTATTAGTACGCATATTTGCGTACCCTCCGTTCAGTGAGGGCTGCTGCGCTGAGCCCTCACTGAACGGAGCACATGTCAGCTGATTCTTACAGCTGACATGTGCCAGTAACAGCCGAGGGTGGAATCGCGATCCACCCGCGGCTGTTAACCAGTTAAATGCTGCTGTCAATCTCCGACAGCAGCATTTAACGCGCGCTTCCGGGTAGCGCGTCATAAGCCCCGCCCACCGGCGACCCCGTCACGTGATCGCGGGTCGCCGATGGGCGTGCATGACAACCCAGGGTCTGCAGCAGACGCCTGTGGTTGTCATGATCTTGTCGCTATGAGCGCCACCTAGTGGTCGGCGCTCATAGCACAGGACCATTTCTGCTGCATGCAGGGGACCTGCTCGTCCCCTGTATGTAGCAGAGGCGATCGGACAGTTGCTGCTTCTAGTCTCCTATGGAGACTATAGAAGCATGCAAAAAGTAAAAAAAAAAAAGTTTTTAAAAATATAAAAAAAAATAAAAAAATATAAAAGTTTAAATCACCCCCCTTTCGCCCCATTCAAAATAAAATATATAAAAAAAAAACCCACATACACATATTTGGTATCGCCGCATTCAGAATCGCCTGATCTATCAATATAAAACAAGAATTATTCCGATCGGCAAACGGCGTAGCGAGAAAAAAATTCTAAACGGCAGAATTACGTTTTTTGGTCGCCGCAAAATTGCAATAAAATGCAATAACGGGCGATCAAAACATCGGATCTACCCCAAATGTTATCAATAAAAATGTCAGCCTGGCACGCAAAATATAAGCCATCAAACAGTACCAGATCACGAAAAATGGAGACGCTACGGGTCTTAGAAAATGGCGCTATTTTTTTATTTTTTTTTTTACCAAATTTTGGAATTTTTTTTCACCACTTAAATATAAAAGAACCTATACATGTTTGGTGTCTATGAACTCGTAATGACCTGTAGAATAAGAAGGGCAGGTCAGTTTTAGCATTCAGTGAACATGGTAAAAAAAATAAATAAAAAACAACTGTGGTATTGCACTTTTCTTGCAATTTTACTGCACTTGGAATTTTTTCCCGTTTTCCCGTACAGGATATGATAAAACTAGTAATGGCGTTGAAAAGTACAACTCGTCCCGCAAAAAATAAGCCCTCACATGGCCATATTGACCAAAAAATAAAAACGCTATGGCTCTGGGAACAAGGGGAGCAAAAACGAAAATGCAAAAACGAAAAATGCTCCGGGGCTTAAGGGGTTAAGTAATGGAGCATGCCAGCAGAGAAGGTGGGAGGAGGCGCTGGTTACAGGGGAAACTTTACCTCTGGAGGCCGCATTTAGGGCATGTGAGGGGCGGACACTTCCCATATTCATCATTACTGAACCCCCGCTCTGTGCGGCTCTTATCTGAGCTGCAGGAGACGCAGCAGTTACTAATCAGCCGCTCTCTGTTCACTTGCAGCCGTCCGAGCTCTGCTGTGCCTGTTAGGGGTGAAGTTCGGGTCCTTCAAGGCATCTACTATGCAGCCTGCACAGCAGATCACAGCCCGAGCACAGCGTCTCCGGGTAAATCTCCACCTTGTGAGTTGCTTCTTGTGCAGCAGCCCCATGCAAGTTGCTCTGCTCTCCTCGGCCAGCTCCTGCTGAATACTGAGCTCCTCTGCCCAATCTAGGAGCTCAATAGCCCTGATCACGTAAGTGGTAGCCCAGCGCTGCTGGATCAGATTTACAAATGGCAAACTAATCAGCCCTAGGTATTTCTAATATGTGCAGAGCAGGCGACATAAGTCTGACCGGTGTCCTCATAGACCTTTCCTCAGCCGGGGTCTAATAGGAGCAGTAAAATGGCCGTCATGGGGTCCATTGTTAGATCTCAGCTGCCATAGAAACTCATTGGCACCATGATCATGCCTCCCTCTCCTGTCTAAAGTGCCTAAATGCTGTGGAAGCCCCCTACTGTGTCATACAATGGATTAAGCTGCCAGGATCAAGGTTGGCTCCACTGTGGGCAGCTGAGGCAGGAGCAGGACTGTGTTACACAGCCACACTTCTGCCGCAGATCTTGTAAGGACCTGCCTGATGATAATGTGTCCTATAGAGCAGGTCTTGGTACCGGACTGCCCTGTACATATTTACCACTAGCTGGGAACCAGTTACTTACAAGGTCTAGTTTCGAATGTGTTTCCAGGATCTGTAGTTATCAGCATTTTATCCTTAAGGCCGAGTTATAATATCACTGTAACACTCTCGCCCTGTACCTGTATACCTGCCCTGTGTGCTGCACAAAAGTATATAACAAAATGTGTGTACACAGATATCTATCTCCTGAATGGTATTACTGCTAGATCTCCTGTACATAGAAATATGAGGTTCTTAGCGCACATTTTGAGCAAATTGTGCGAGCCCATCTGCCAACGTCAAGGCGACCTCTTCAGATGGGTCCCTACACTATCATTACACTAACTTACTAACTGGGACTAGTTTTTTGTATTATTATTATTACCACCATTTTTACTATTTATTATTATTGCATTAATGCAATTAATTGTAGCTGTTATAAAACGAATTAAAAAAATGTAATTCTAATTTTTTTTTATTAATCTTGTGATTCTAATAATGGTATTACTAAAATCCCTATGCCTAAAGCTGTTGATCCAGAAGAAGGCAAAAACCCCAGGACACCTTCAGCCAATTTGTGTCACAGGGGAAAAATTCCTTCTTGACCCCGGGAAAAGGCGATCAGTCCTAGGACCCTGGATCAAACCTAATAATGTTATTACAAGTTATATAATATTACACTAATTATTGTACTACTGGAGTTATTTTAATTTGTTTCTATAAATCTATTTGATATGGTTATTATTACATTGTGCTATCTTATTACAGTATTATTCTTCTTTCCTTTCACTACTAATACTGCCCTATACCTACAGTGTTGATCCAGAAGAAGGCAAAAACCCCAGGACACCTTCAGCCAATTTGTGTCACAGGGGAAAAATTCCTTCTTGACCCCGGGAAAAGGCGATCAGTCCTAGGACCCTGGATCAAACCTATTAATGTTATTACAAGTTATATAATATTACACTAAGTATTGTACTACTGGAGTTATTTTAATTTGTTTTTATAAATCTATTTGATATGGTTATTATTACATTGTGCTATCTTATTACAGTATTATTCTTCTTTCCTATCACTACTAATACTGCCCTATACCTACAGTGTTGATCCAGAAGAAGGCAAAAACCCCAGGACACCTTCAGCCAATTTGTGTCACAGGGGAAAAATTCCTTCTTGACCCCGAGAAAAGGCGATCAGTCCTAGGACCCTGGATCACACTGCTATTCTACCTACTACTATTACTACTGTTATTTTATTACTTTCTTACTATTATCACTAGTATTATTACTCATATTACACTAATACGGATATACTACAACTATATTACTACCATCCCTTTCCCCCTAGGGATCTTAAGGTGCAGTTCTGTCCTCCTCCTCCTATTCTGTCCTCCTCCTCTTCCATCCTCCTCCACTTTCGTCCTCCTCCTCTTCCGTCCTCTTCCTCTTCCGTCCTCCTCCTCTTCTGTCCTCCTCCTCTTCCGTCCTCCTCCTCTTTCGTCCTCCTTCTCTTCCGTCCTCCTCCTCTTCTGTCCTCCGCTTCTTCCGTCCTCCGCCTCTTCTGTCCTCCGCCTCTTCCGTCCTCCGCCTTTTCTGTCCTCCGCCTCTTTCGTCCTCTTCCTCTTCCGTCCTCTTCCTCTTACGTCCTCCTCCTCTTCGGTCCTCCTCATCTTCCGTCCTCCTCCTCTTCCGTCCTCCTTCTCTTCCGTCCTCCGCCTCTTCCGTCCTCCGCCTCTTCTGTCCTCTGCCTCTTCCATCCTCCGCCTCTTCCGTCCTCCGCCTCTTCCGTCCTCCTTCTCTTCCATCCTCCTCCTCTTCCGTCCTCCTCCTTTTCCATCCTCCTCCTCTTCTGTCCTCCTCCTCTTCCGTCCTCCGCCTCTTCCGTCCTCCATCTCTTCCGTCCTCCGCCTCTTCCGTCCTCTTCCTCTTCCGTCCTCCTCCTGAGACGTAATAAATAGCATTAAAGCTGCAGTAATTATTTATATTATATATACACACTGCTCAAAAAAATAAAGGGGACACTCAAATAACACATCCTAGATCTGAATGAATGAAATATTCTCATTGAATACTTTGTTCTGTACAAAGTTGAATGTGTTGACAACAAAATCACACAAAAATCATCAATGGAAATCAAATTTATTAACCAATGGAGGCCTGGATTCGGAGTCACCCCCAAAATTAAAGTGGAAAAACACACTACAGGCTGATCCAACTTTGATGTAATGTCCTTAAAACAAGTCAAAATGAGGCTCAGTATTGTGTGTGGCCTCCACGTGCCTGTATAACCTCCCTACAACGCCTGGACATGCTCCTGATGAGGTTGCGGATGGTCTCCTGTGGGATCTCCTCCCAGATCTGGACTAAAGCATCCACCAACTCCTGGACAGTCTGTGGTGCTACGTGACGTTGGTGGATGGAGTGAGACATGATGTCCCAGATGTGCTCAATGGGATTCAGGTCTGGGGAACGGGCGGGCTAGTCCATAGCTTCAATGCCTTCATCTTGCAGGAACTGCTGACATACTCCAGCCACATGAGGTCTGGCATTGGGCACAACCCCCATCTGTGGAAGTCTGGCCCTCATCCCACTCTCATGGAGTCGGTTTCTAACCGTTTATGCAGACACATGCACATTTGTGGCCTGCTGGAGGTCATTTTGCATGACTCTGGAAGTGCTCCTCCTGTTCCTCCTTGCACAAAGGCAGAGGTAGGGGTCCTGCTGCTGGGTTGTTGCCCTGCTATGGCCCCCTCCACGTCTCCTGGTGTACTGGCCTGTCTCCTGGTAGCGCCTCCAGCCTCTGGACACTACGCTGACAGACGCAGCAAACCTTCTTGCCACAGCTCGCAATGATGTGCCATCCTGGATGAGCTGCACTACCTGAGCAACTTCTGTGGGTTGTAGAGTCCGTCTCATGCTACCACGAGTGTGAAAGCACAACCAACATTCAAAAGTGACCAAAACATCAGCCAGAAAGAATTGGTACTGAGATGTGGTCTGTGGTCTCCACCTGCAGAACCACTCCTTTATTGAGTGTGTCTTGATAATTGCCAATAATTTCCCTCTATTGTCTTCCATTTGCACAACAGCATGTGAAATTGATTGTCAATCAGTGTTGCTTCCTAAGTGGACAGTTTGATTTCACAGAAGTTTGATTTACTTGGAGTTATATTCTGTTGTTTAAGTGCTCCCTTTATTTTTTTGAGCAGTGTATATTTTCTCATGTCATGTATTTATTACTAAAAGTAATTTTTTACATTTAGGTTTCATTAAGTGTTTTACACCGACTATTACAGACTTATTGTTTCCCTGCACATTCAAGTTTTGTGTTTTCTTTGGGCATAGATCAGCTAATAGGCACTCAGGAAAAAAAAACAGATTAAAGATCTACAAACTCTCCCTTAAGACTAAGGAGCTCACTGATAGATTCTCAGTTAGCTAATTTTGCAGCCAGCAATAGACAGTGCAGCACAGATGCTACAGAAGGCAACATTTTTAATGAAACTCAATTACAGAAATCGATTTTAGCCCCAAATACTTGCATTAAAGTAAAAAAAATGGCCCCAAAGCTGGACAACCGCTTTAACTCCTTACCAACATCTGCCGTACATGTATGGTATAAGTCAGTAGCGGGTGTATGGAGCAGGGTCAGCTCGCCCCGTACATGGCAGATAATGGCTGTGACAAACAACCAGGACCTGCCTCTAACAGCTGCGAGTGGAGTGAAGATCTGCCCACCACTGTTAACCTGTTCAGTGCTGCTGTCAATCTCTAACAGCAGCGTTAACAGCGCGCCAGCATTGGGACGCGTCGTTCCATACGCCCACCGGCGCTCCTGTGACGCGATCATAGGGCGCCGATGGACTGCTATGACATCCGGGGGTCTGCTGAAGCCTCCGTGTCTGTCATCATAACGCTTCATTTGGGCTGTAAAGAAGACCGTGGTTTTGCTATATGGAGCATTACTGTGGTATCGCTGTATATAGCACAAGCAATCAGATGATGTATACAAATACAGTGAAAAAAAGTATATATATATTTATTAAAACCCCACACGTTCAACTCACCTCCCACTAAAAATAAAGATAATAAAAATATACACATTTTGTGGTATGGTCTCTTTCAGAGAAATACAATCTATCAAAATATAAAAAAAAAAAACGATCAGTGAACACAGAAAAAAATTCAAAAAGACAAAATTGCATTTTTTCGTTCGCCTCAATACTGCAGAAAATCCTGTAAGAAGCGATGACCATGACATATGTGTCCCAAAATGTTATCAATAAAGTCCTCTTGCCCTTCAAAAAATAAGCCCCCACTCAGCTCCATCAACCCGGAAACTGAAAATGTTTCGGGTCTCAGAAAAAATGGTGACAGCATCAAAAAAAAGTTTTTTTCTTTTGCCAAAACTATTGGAGAAGTTTGGTCTTGCTGTAATCACACTGAGGAGTAGGATCCTATTACCAGGTCATTTTTACCACACAATGTGCGCCGTTAAAACCGTTCCCAGAAAAACAATGTCAGGCTTTTTTTTCCGCACTTTTACTGCACTTGGAATGTTTTTCCCGTTTTCTAGGACTATGTGGTAAATGAATGGTGTCATTTATAAGGACAGCTCATCCTACAAAATAACAAGACCTCACACTATGTGGACAGATATCAAAAAGTTAGAAAAGTTGGAAAAAGCGGAGGAAAAAACAGAAAAAAAACATAAATTGGTTATGTCGGGAAGGGGTAAAGCTGAAGAAACGCATGTAAGAGCAGAATATGGAGGAAGGTCAGATATCACAGACTGGTGGATACTACCTGCTCCATCGCTGGCAGAATACTCCACCCCCATGGTGTCCGCTGATATCTTCTCTTGTAGCAACGTCTCCAAACTCTATAAGACATCGGGAACAGTCAGCAGAGGGTTTGATGATTGGCTCATATTGGCGATATACTCAGGGGCATTACTGGGGCCAGGGAAGATTGGGAATGAATAGCGTATTGACTGTTAGAGATGTGATCTCTTCCATTAAAGGGGATGTCTAGTTGGAACAAGTTATCACTGATCTCTGGATAGGTGATGACCTGTCCCAGTGGGAGCACCCCTTTATTATGTGGTATATATGGAGGATGTGATATCATGCAGAGTTCTAGCAGTATTACACTTCGGTCCGTTCTGCGTGCATCTGGGCCATTCCCTATGGAGGAGCGGAGCTGGGGGGAAATATCAGGATCTCGTCGCTGGATCCATCCAGATGGGAGATGTAACGAGTGCGGCGCCCCCCACTGGTGTCTCAGCGTATTATGTGTTGGGGAATAATAACTTATTGTCTGGTAAATGTGCTGATTCCTGTCAGTTGTGATCGCTGAGTGCGTGTGATGGGATGTGGCTCCGTCCGTTATATTATATCACGTCTTATACCTATAATCTCTCGCTGATCGCAGGTGTCTGTCTTCACACTCAGATGAGAAGGAACAAACTGACGATATAGGACTTTTTTTTTTTTTTCCAAATTCAAACCGAGCAATCCTATTGGCTGAGTATGAATGCAGTTACCATGGTGACAGAAGTAGCAGCAGATTTAAAGGGACAAAACACTAATATTGTACTAAAGTGTATTTTATTATATATTTCACATAACTGACTGGGTACACCTTGGTGCGGGTGGGATGGCTTTTTTTAAATCAAAAACCATGTTTACTAAGTACCCTATATTATATATATTCACTATTGCTTTTTACTTACTTATAGCAGGGTATATGCTCATATTGTTTCTATCCTAAGTTTGTCTATTTTCTAATAGAGACATGACCAGTCCTCTTTAGAATTTTATAGTGACCCCATTGAGGTCATGGACTGATATTGGGGATTGCAGAGTTGGGGCAAGGTGACAGGTGACAGTAAGTGACATCAAATGAAGGCTATGGTGCATACACAGTAAATCAGTCGTGTTATTCCACAGAAATGCTGTTCTATAAGGCTGTGTGCCCACGTAGCGTTTTTCAAGCGTTTATGCTGCGGAATTTCCGCAGCGGAAACGCTTGTAAAACGCTAGGTAATCCGCACCCCATGGTCCCCAAGGGGATTCCGCATGTTCTATGCACATGCTGCGGATTTTTCCGCAGCGTTTATGCTGCGTACAAAAATCCGCAGCATGTCATTTAATTTTGCGGAAGCGCAGCGGAACTCCCGCCATTGACTTGCATTGAGACGCACAGAAACCGCGACTGTACATTTTTACAAGCGGCTTCTATGCGTCTCTAAGTGCGGATGGTACCCAGTTCTGGAGGAGAGGAGACTCTGATCCAGACCTGGGTACCATTGTACCTGTAAAAAAAACAATAAAATAACAAATAAAGTTTATATTCACCTATCCGGCGTCTTCTCTCTGAATGCCAGCAGCGCTGAAGGACCTTCGGTGACGTCACAGTCATGTGACCGCAGGCCCTTCACCGCTCTGTCTCGCGATATGCCGGCAGCCGGGAACCAGCCAGGAAGCAGCGCTGCAGCCACGCCGGGGCCTCGGGGGTGAGTATAGCTTTATTTGTTTTAATTTTTGCGGTTCACACTGTATAAATCCATGCTGTTTCCATGGATTTATACAGTGTGACCTAGTTGTCAAGCACTTTCCAAGTGATGCTAATCGCCTGGAAAGTGCTTGTCAATCTGCATGCGGAAATGCATGTGAATCCGCATGTGGATCCGCATGTATTCTGCAGGAAAAACGCATGCACAATCTGCATGCGTTTTTTTCTGCCAGGGAGATGCAGAAATGCTGCAGAAATTTTCTGCTTCATTTCTGCATCGTGGGCACATAGCCTAAAACACAAAATATCTTCATATGGTGAGGAGTTGTGTTGTGTTTTCATCATTTACATTCTAGCGTGGTGATCACATAAAATGTAAAATTCCTATTAAATAATTACTGAATGACAGTAGCCTGTATCCCTGGAGGACAAGTCATTTACCGCTTCACCAGGTTTGATGTTCTAATGCATTTAGATGTTTCAGTATTTGTATATATGTATATATATATTTTTTTCCCCTCTTAAGGGTATTCAAGCACAGACAGTGACCAACTTCTTCCTCGCCTTTGAAGTACAGCTTTCAATTATTCCTGTCGTAAACAAGGTAAAAAGCTTAGAGCCGAACACTATCAGACTCCTTCAGTCCCGCAGCAGGTAAATCTGTGAACATCGCCGGCACTCCTGCTGTTCCTAGTACCGATCCCTCTATGAGCGGCTGTGCAGTAATGAAGGCAGGATTCACCCCAAACTTGCTCGTCTTTTTTTTCGATTTCCAGTTCTGGTAATTAGTTATACACATGTGTATATCCAGTGGTCAACTCAAAACCTGTGTATGGAAAATGAATTGTTTGCTGTATGCATCGCATTTGTAGCATGCACACTGTTCATTTCATTATGGAGCGGAGTAGGAGGAGACTTTCATTACTGTTCCCTTTACTTCCTCCCTGCTGATAGGAAATGCCATGCTGTTTGCTTGTGTCCTGTGATTACAGCAGCCTGCAACAGTTTTCAAGCGTGCACTTCCCGGCTCAGGCATTAAGCAGTAAATGATAAAATTAAAACGCTGCTATCCCTTTGTTAGTCACTTTTTTATCTTCTTCCCCCTTCTACGAATGCTGTAGTCCGTTATTCTAGAACTGCTCTGAAAATGGTTCTCTCTGGAGCGTTGGGATTTGGGTTTAGGGTGGGTTAGGGAATTGAAGTTCAGATATTTTGTTCATGTTTTATACTATGGAATTACTATGTCATGTATGTTATTTGAAAGATGGAAAATTTGTATTTGGAGTTTTTCAATAAAAATTATTTGATTAAAAAAAAATCATGAAATTAAAATTCCTCCCGTTCTTGAGAAAGAATAGGATTTTTACTAAGAGGTAAATTGCACGTTCCTTGTTTTACAGGCACTTTACATTTTTGCTAGTTTTGTGCGATTACACAATCCCTTTCAAAGGCCAGTGCCAGTTGTACATCTCTCCCTAAACTCTTGTTCAGCACTATATTTTATGCCAGTTTTATTATATGGTTTCTAGATTTTGTCCAGCTTTGATAAATAATTAGTATTTATACTTTTGCTTTTAGGCTGCGTGCCCACGTTGCGGATTACAAGCGTTTTTGATGCGGAATTTCCGCAGCGGAAATGCTTGTAAAACGCATGGTAATCCGCACCCCATGGTCCCCAAGGGGATTCCGCAAGTTCTATGCACATGCTGCGGATTTTTCTGCAGCTTTTATGCTGCGTTCAAAAATCCGCAGCATGTCAATTAATTTTGCGTTTCCGCAAGCGGAATTGCCTTGTGCAATGCATTAAAAACGCAAGGCAATTCCGCATGTGGAAAACGCGAGATAAACGCATGAAAAACGCGCGATAAACGCGTGCGGAATTCCGCATGCGTTTTTCCGGGAGAGGACTTGCAGAAATGAAGCAGAAATTTTCTGCTTCATTTCTGCAACGTGGGCACATAGCCTGAGGCTGAGTTCACATGATGCGTTTTTCATGCATTTCCGCGGCGTTTTTGCAGTTGCGTAAACGCCGCGGAAACGCATGAAAAACGCATGGTAGAAGGGCAGCAATGTTCCCCAATTGAAATCCGCATGTGCAGGTTTGCCTTGGTTAAAACTGCACAATCCTTTACTGGACTGGTCTACTAATGAGATTAAGGGTATGTGCACACGATGCAGAAATGCTCAGGATTTTTTCCTGAGCGTTTCTGCATCTCTCTGGCAGGAAAAAACGCATGCGGATTGTACATGCGGTTTCCTGCCAGGGACATGCGGAAATGAAGCGGTCTTCACTTTCATTTCCGCATGCGGGTTGACAAGCGCTTCCCAAGCGATTTTAGCATCACTTGGAAAGTGCTTGTCAACTTCACACTATATAAATCCATGCAACCGGCATGGATTTATATAGTGTGTGATGTCAAAAAATAAAAAATAAATCTATACTTTACCCTCTGATGGCCCCCGGTGTCCTGCTTCATCGGTCCCGGCTGCCGGCAGTGAAGACTTTAGGACCTTCCGACGTCAGCGTCACGTGACCCGTCACATGACTCTGACGTCAGCGAAGGTCCTTCATTCAACCGCGAAGTGCCCGGGAAGCCGGCAGGACGCAGCGCGGGCCGTCAGAAGGTGAGAATATATATATTTTTTATTTTATTCTTTTTTTTTTTAATGGTACCTGGGTCTGGATGAGAGTCCTCTCATCCACACCCGGGTACCATCCGCACATTAGACCGCATGAAAAGCGCATCAACATATACAGTGATGCGGATTCCATGCGGTCTAATGCAAGTCAATGGCGGCAAAAGAGCAGCGTTTCCGCAAAATTAATTGACATGCTGCGGATTTTTGACAGCAGCGTTTACGCTGCGGAAAAATCCGCATCATGGGCACAGCACATGCGGATTTCAATTGGGGAACATTGCTGCCCTTCTACCATGCGTTTTTCATGCGTTTCCGCGGCGTTTACGCAACTGCAAAAACGCCACGGAAACGCATGAAAAACGCATCGTGTGAACTCAGCCTAAGTCTTGGAGTCCTAAGTGCTATGATAAATGTTGTAATGGTCGCATTGCGGCTGTGGAAAAAGGGAAATTACCTGTACCTATTCAGGATTTTTGGAAGGTTTTTTCAGAGGAGGAGTCGCAAGTTTTACCTCCTCATAGGGACTATGATTGCACCATTGAGTTTGTTTCTGGAGCTACTCTTCCCAAGAGTCGCTTATTAAATCTGACTATCCCTGAAAGAAAGGCCTTGGAGGAATACATACAGACGAGCTTGGCTGCTGGTCACATTAGACCTTCTAAGTCGCCTGTGGCCGTTGGATTTTTCTTTGTTAAAAAAAAAGACGGTGGTTTACGTCCATGTCTGGACTTTCGTGAAATTAATAAGATTACCGTACGCAATTCCTACCCATTGCCGTTAATTCCAGACTTGTTTAACCAGTTAGTGGGGACCAAGTGGTTCTATAAAATTGATCTCCGGGAGGCATACAATTTGTTACGAATGAAGGAGGGTGATGAATGGAAAACTGCTTTTAACACTCCGGTAGGTCATTTTGTGAATCTGGTGATGCCCTTCGGTCTTACCAATGCACCCGCGTTTTTTCAGAACCTTATTAATGACATCCTGAGACCTTTGATTGGCAAGAATGTGGTTGTGTATTTGGATGACATTCTGATTTATTCACCAGATCTGGATTCCCATTGGCAGAGCGTACGTGAGGTGTTGCAGTTATTGAGTGATAATTCACTTTTTGCTAAGCTGGAGAAATGTGAGTTCGCTGTGCAGAGAATTAGTTTTTTGGGCTACATTATCTCCAGCGAGGGCTTTGAGATGGACCCGGTGAAAGTTCAGGCTGTGCAGGAATGGCCTAGGCCTATTGGTTTGAAATCGATACAGAGATTTTTGGGTTTCGCCAATTATTACTGGAAATTCATTAAGAATTTTTCTATAATTGTTAAGCCACTGACTGATCTCACCAGGAAAGGTGCGAATACGGTCCAGTGGACTACTGAGGCCATTGAAGCTTTTGTGTATCTCAAGGAGAGGTTCAGTTCTGCCCCTATCCTTATGCAGCCTGATGAGACCAAGCCTTTTTTGGTCGAGGTTGATGCTTCTTCGGTGGGGGTCGGTGCAGTTTTGTCTCAGGAGAACAAGGATGGAGTACATCCCTGTGATTTTTTTTCAAAAAAATTTTCAGAAACCGAACTTAATTACGATGTTGGTAATCGGGAATTGTTGGCTATTAAACTTGCGTTTGAACATTGGCATCATTTCTTGGAAAGTGCTAAATTTCCTGTTCAGGTTTTCACAGATCATAAGAATTTGATCTATCTGGATGCTGCCAAACGCTTGAATGCCCGTCAAGCTAGGTGGGCACTTTTTTTTTCTCGGTTTAATTTTTCTGTTACCTATATCCCTGGTACTAGGAATGTTAAAGCCGATGCTTTATCTCGCAGCTTTTCCCCCATGGTTGGTACCGAGGAGGAGGAGAGCATTTTACAGGAAGGAGTTGTGGTAGCAGCATTAGACTCTGTTTTGGAAGAAGGGATTCTGAAAGCCCAAGAGGATGCCCCATCTAACACTCCTCATGGGAGATTGTTTGTGCCTAGAACCTCTAGGACAGATTTGTTTGTGGGGTATCATGAGTCTTGGTTGGCAGGTCATCCAGGAATTTCTGGGACTAAGAGACTTATCAGTCGCAGTTTTTGGTGGCCCGGGTGGCAGAAGGAAGTCATCAAGTGGGTGCGTCAGTGTACGGTGTGTGCTAGGTCAAAGGCTTCCCATACCCCTGCTGCGGGGTTGCTTTGACCTCTGGAGGTTCCTAGTGCGCCTTGGACGCATTTGGCAATGGATTTTATTACTGACCTTCCTATGTCCGAGGGTTTCACTGACATCTGGGTGGTCGTGGACCGTTTTAGCAAGATGTGTCATTTGGTTCCATTCATTAAGCTACCCTGCGCTAAGACTCTCGCTAAGGCGTTTGTTAAGGAAATTGTCAGGCACCATGGCGTTCCCACCGACATTGTTTCTGATAGGAGACCTCAGTTTGTGGCTCGCTTTTGGCGTGCTTTTTGTGACAGGTTGGGAGTCCATTTGTCATTTTCGTCTGGTTATCATCCTGAGTCTAATGGACAGACTGAAAGAAAGAACCAGGATGTGGAACAGTTTTTGCGTTGATTTGTGGCAGACAATCAAGAGGGGTGGTCTGAGTTTCTGCCACTCGCAGAATTTGCTCTTAACAACCATACATCCTCCTCTGCTGGGTGTTCTATTTTTGTTGTACTGGGAGACATCCGTCTTTTGGTTCTTTCTCCAAATTGCGGTCGGCGGTGCCGGAGGAGGAGAATTTTTCCGGTGATTTGGAGAGAGTTTGGACTAATGTACGTTGTAACCTTCAAGAGGCTAACAAAAAGTCCAAGAAGTATTTTAACAGGAAATGTAAAGAGGTTTTGTTTACTGTGGGTGACATGGTTTGGTTGTCCTCAAAGAATCTGCGATTGAGGATTTCCTCTAAAAAATTGGGTCCGAAGTTTGTGGGGCCTTTTAAGGTGCTTCAGGTGGTTAACCAGTCTGCTGTTAGGTTGGAGGTTCCCTCCTCCTGGAAGATTAATCCTGTGTTTCATGTTTCCTTGTTGAAAAAGGCTGATGTATCGGATAGGGAGGCCACTGTCACAGTTCCTCCGGTGGTGGAAGACGGCGAATATGAAATTTCTCGTATCCTGAATTCCAGAGAGCATAGAGGGAGATTGCAGTATCTCGTCGCTTGGAAAGGTTTCGGTCCCGAGGAATAACTCCTGGGTTAAGGCGGATGATGTCTCTGCCCCTAGACTTGTCAGAGCTTTCCACAGGAGATTTCCAGATAGGCCTGGGCCTGGAGGATCCGGAGGATCCTCATAAAAGAGGGGGTACTGTTAGAACCCTCCTGTTTGTTTTTGTTTCTATCTTGTGTTTTGCGGTCACGTGACCATCTTCCTATTTATTCCAGCTCCGCCCTTCTGGCCTTGCTAGACTTCAGTGTTGTTTAGACTGTCTTTCTAGCCAGGTGCTTTTGTGCCTATCTATCTCTAGTTTGCTTGGTCCTCTGGACCTCTAGTACTTTTGTCAGTTTTTCTTTTGCTCTGCAACAACTTCTGTTAGGAGGTGTCCCATTTTTGTCCCAGTCCTTAGTTCTTTTAGGGACCCCTTCCTTTCTCTATAGGTCTCCGTTCAGACTAGCCGAGGACGAAGGCGGGCCTGTTCACAAGGAACAGGTTGCCTGCTACAACGTAGGGACTCAGCTTAGTCTTACTGTGGGGACAGCTCTCCCCTTCTTTCCCTAGTTTATGTTGCAGATCATAATAATCTTGGATCTACTCATACTTAACAGACAGAACCTTCAGTGTTTCTCACTCACACACCACCTCCTCATCTCGCATCCTATCTGTCAGTGTTCCCCAAGGTTAAGTCATAGGACCCCTGCTCTTCTCCATCTACACCTTCGGCCTGGGACAGCTCATAGAGTCCCACGGCTTTCAGTATCATCTCTATGCTAACGACACACAGATTTACCTCTCTGGACCTGATATCACCTCCTTACTAACCAGAACCCCAAAATGTCTGTTCGCTATCTCATCCTTCTTCTCTGCTAGATTTCTAAAACTTAACATGGATAAAACAGAATTCATCATCTTTCCCCCATTTCACTCAGCCTCCCCATCTGACCTATCCATCAAAATCAATGGCTGTCCACTTTCCCCAGTCCCACAAGCTCGCTGCATCAGAGTAACCCTGGACTCTAACCTCTCCTTCAAGCCACATATCAAAGCCCTTTCCTCCTCCTGCCGACTCCAACTCAAAAACATGGATCCGCATATTCCTCAACCATGAATCTGCAAAAACACTAGTGCACGCCCTCATCATCTCCCGCCTCGACTACTACAACCTCCTGCTCTGTGGCCTCCCCGCTAACACTCCCGTACCCCTCCAATCTATCCTAAACTCTGCTGCCCGACTAATGCACCTGCCTTCCGCCTACTCCCCGGCCTCTCCTCTCTGTCAAATGCTTCACTGACTCCCCATTGCCCAGTGACTCCAGTTCAAAACCCTAACCGTGGCATACCAAGCCATCCACTACCTGTCTCCTCCATACATCTGTGACCTAGTCTCCCGGTACACACCTACACGCAACCTACGATCCTCACAAGATCTCCTTCTCTACTCCCCTCTTATCGTTTCTTCTCACAATTGCATACAAGATTTCTCCCGTGCATCCCCTACTCTAGAACTCTCTACCCCAAAACATCAGACTCTCGCCTACCGTGGAAACCTTCTAAAGGAACCTGAAAACCCACCTCTTCCGAAAAGCCTACAACCTGCAGTAATCATTGCTCCACCACACCGCTGCATGACCAGCTCTACCCTCACCTACTGTATCCTCACCCATCCCTTGAAGATTGTGAGACATCGCAGGTAGGGTTCTCTCTCCTCCAGTACCAGTTTGCCATTGCGTTTTTGTTCAAGATTTTTGCAATTGTGTTTGCTATGTATACCCCCTTTTTCACATGTAAAGCACCATGGAATAAATGGAGCTAGAATAATAAATAATAATAATAAAGTGCCACACACAGTGTCCTGGTATCTCATCCATGCTCTTTCTATTTTATCTTTCATTTGCAGAGATATTAGCAATGAAAGTATTTGGCGCCTAATGAGTTAAAAAAAATTAAGTCCAAGTAGATGTTATCATAGTTTTCACTGGGGGTGCGAAATTCTTCTCCCTGCATGATGCTGACCAATTATAAGCAGACGACAACACTGAAAAGAAAGATGATCACATCCCCACCATAGCTTAGAGCAGATTTCTCAGTGTCTAAGATGTAAGGATACAGACCTGGTCTCCTGGGCTAACCTCCTGCATGATTAGAGCACACAACTGACTAATACCTTTCAGTTAAGGTCTCTGTGGGTGAAGGGGCAGCACAAGAGAGTTTAGTTGTGCAACATTACAAACCTTTCTAACAGCTTTCCTCCTCTTATTGCACTGTCACCTCTGTTGTTCTGCGCCTATCCCAAACTGCCTGTCCAGAAATGAGAGCACAGTGTCAGTATCACACTTAGATCCGTTGTGCTCAACTTGTACTCATTCTGCAGTGAGATTAGAGCAGACTGTCATTGCATTTCACCATAGAAGTAACCCAGAACACACTGCTCCTGTGTGAGGTGTAATAACAGCCTAATATCACTGCAGAAAGAATACAAGTTGCTTGAGCACAGAAGACATAAGTGTGATACTGGCACACTCCATAATCAGAAGAGTCAATAAAAGGGTTTGTAATGTGACACAGAGAAACTCAGCTGTGCGGCTCCTTCCTTGTCTAAGAGCTGTTACCTCTGCTTTCTAATCATGCAGAAGGTTAGACCAGGAGATCAGGACTCTCCATCATTACACATCTTAGGCTAGGTTCCCACAATGAGCTTTTGGTGAGTTTTTGATGTTGCAGAATTTCTGCACCCATTAAGATAGGTTACTTGCATTATTTCTAAAATATGCAGCGTAAAAACTCACTAAAAACTCATAGTGAGAACGTAGCTTTATACCCTAAGAAACCCGCTTTGAGCTATGGTGGGGGCGTGTTCTTCTTTTCTTTGAGTGTTGCTGCTTGCTTATGATTGGTCAGCATCATACAGGAGAAATCTGCAGCATATTTAAGGATTTCTCACAAGCCTCATTCGGGTAAATGCAAAAAGGTAAATAAAATTACCAAAATTTCCACAACAAAAGTGTAGCTCTACCTACAGCGTATTCACACCCAGACTATAAGATTATGGCGGTCTCTGGGTGGGTGTTTTTTTACACAGTAGTCAGAACCTACAACATTGTGGTGCCGTGCATTACATGGGCTATACTAAGGGAGCGCCTGTCAGCATAGAGCGAATACGTCCATATACCGACCAGCAGAAAGTGTAAGAGAAGAACTATAGAAGGATGGACCATAGTGGAGCATTCCGGACTGGAGCAACATAAGGAGCCAGAAGGCTTCCCCCCAGTATTCCATGCTATGTGCTCCTTATAAAGTGACATCTCTCCATAGACCCCTCTGTGAAGACCACCCCCTTATCCAGATGATACATTCTCACTTCCACCATATATAATGCAGACTGGCCATTTTATTTTTTTTCAGAATATCCCCAATTTTGGGTCGTCAGCTGTAAAAGAAGAAATGCTTTACACCAGTGCTGGGAACCTATGGCAGTGTGCAGAGGGGGCAGCAGAGCCCTCCTGGGGGGCACCATGGCCGCAGCACTAGCGCTACTGGATCGGGCCGGCGGGGAGAACTCTGAGCCGCCGAGTGCCGGCACCAGCTCCGCTACTGCAGCTAGATGTGCGATCTCTCTCGGACGGAAACACATCGAGCTGAAGTGTATTGCTGCGCACGAACTAGCCAGGCCCGAGCGCGGCAATACACGCTACCGGCCAATCAGAGGCCAGCATGACGTCGGCCGGTCAATCAGAGGCCAGCATGAATTCGGCCGGACAATCAGAGGCTAGCGGCTTCCAGACAATCAGAAGCGGCTGCCGGCCAATCAGAGGCCAGCATGACGTCGACCGGTCAATCAGAGGCCAGCGTCTGCCGGCCAATCAGAGGCCAGCATGAATTCGGCCGGCCAATCAGAGACCTGCGGCTTCTGGCCAATCAGAGACCAGCATGACGTTGGCCGGCCAATCAGAGGCTAGCGACTTCCGGACAATCAGAAGCGGCTGCCGGCAAATCAGAGGCCAGCATGACGTCGGCTGGCCAATCAAAAAATATTCCAGAAAAAAAAATTGTGATCAGAAATCATAAAGAAAAATTAACTCTTTAATACCATTTTTACCAAAAATTCATTGTAAAAAAAAAGAAGTGTAATTTTCTACAGTACAATATTTATTTCTATTTTTCTCAAATGAATTGTCATTTTAGGCCCCCCAAAAATTGAAAATCAATGTAAAAAGTGTATTTTAATACAATAAAAAAAATCAGGGTAATTGTTCAGTTGTATTGCCAGTTTTACAGCACGACCCGTAGCGATTTACGATCCCACAGGCCGATGAGCTACAATCTTCCTGAGAAAGGATTCATCAATGTATCAGATGCTTTCTTGCATGTTTCTACATGGAGCAATACACATATGTTCCATGTCCCTTCCTCTAAGAAACCTTCAATGAACCCTGATAGGATCTACAGAGAATAGACAAGACGTCCTTTACAGTGTTACACACTTACTCGATACTCAGTCTAATTTCATCATTCATTTTACTTTCTGCTTATAAATGCTTTCATTAAAATAATGAATATCTGCATTGAGGACAGTAGAAGAACTAGTTTGTGTTTGTTCATCAAGATGCATTATCTTGGTCTCGTCTTGGCACTGTAACTGTTGGTAGGTAGGCAGAGTACTGGAGAGGTTGCTCCCGTCGTTCAGAGAGTTGCTCCGGTGCGGTGTTCTGTTGGTAGACTGACCGCTTTGTTGGTTTGCTATCAGGTGGTGAATCATATCGGTTATGAGATTGAGTTTATGATCCATTTGAGTTACCTACAAATGTATAAAAAAAAATTCAAACAAAGAGAATAGCATAGATACAGACCACACTCCATACACGTTTCACGCTACCCATGAGCGCTGCCTGATATTGTAGCTTATCCCTAACCAAATCAATGGGGCACTGAGTTGCAATACCAGACACACCCCATGGACAAGAGAGGCACAGTTTTGGGGAGAAATAAAGTAGATAGATCCTTTAATGCAATATTGGTTAGCCATTTAGACATTGTTGTTTTAATTGAAAACTATAGTTGGTGCGATTCTTTTCGCAGCACTGGGTCCATCAGCCACGTCAGTAATCTTTGGATGCTGGACAGGAGCCTCAAGACCTGCCTTCTACCTTCCAAGATTCCCTGCTTCTCTTCTGATTAGCTGCATCTTTATGGTTACAGCATGATGCATATGTGACATTGCATCAGGCCGGCTAATCAGTAGAACAGCAGTGGATGCCAGGATGTAGGAGGTGGTTCTCAGGGCTCCGATGCAGCGGTCACAGATTATGGATGTGGCTGATGCACTGGGCCCTGCGAATTGACTCGCACCAACTCTATTGGAAACCTTTGTCAGATTGAACTACTTAATGAACTCAGAAAGAGCTTTCTGTCCACATCCATGAAAGTAGTAGCCAACACTTAAAGGGGTTTTCTACTACTCGGACATCTCCTTCTCCATATATATATTTTTGCCCTCAGTAAAATAATAACACCTATACTCCCTTCCAGTGTTCCAGCCGTGTCGGCATTGGCTCTCCTTGGGATCACGTGACATTGTTATGTCAAGTGATCCCTGCTGCCAATCAGCGCTGGCTTCACTCTTCCTGCCTCCAGTTATAGCACATACCTGTACATCCGGAGGAAGTAAGAGCAGCAACATCTCTCACTTCCTCTGGATGTATGCAAGTTGGCCAAAGGCGGGGAGAGTAAAGTCAGCACTGATTGCCCCTAGGAATCATGAGACATAATGTCATGCTGTCACGCAAGGTGTGGGAAAGACTAAGTGCAACACAAAGGGAAAACGGAAAGGGAACCCAGACTAGGGAAAGTGGGGAGTGGAGAACTCCTAGGCTGATCTAGTGTCACCCTGTCTCCACTAATGTCCCTTTATTGGTTCTTCACCAATCGCCGCACGCATACCTCAGCCTGTCTATCCCTGGCATTAGGCTCAGGCTAGGGAACAGAAAGGATGAGCACTAGTTGATCCCCACTGAACACTAAAGACAACAAGGGGGGACAAACAAGGGAAAATCGCTTAGCTTTACTCGACTCCAGACAAATGCGCACACGTTCTCTAGCACCAGAGAGATAGAAGTACTGCTCTTGCTCAAGCCTTCACAAGGGGCAATGAATATCGCTGGCACCTCCCTCTGGCTCACAACAGGTATTTATACATCCAGGCCAGGGTGTTAATTAGCCCGAGGAAGCTAACCCCTGGGTCCTAGAGATACATATTCTAAGAAGTTGTCTGTAAGGCCAAATGAAGAGATCTCCTGCAACCAACTGCAGGATGACTGTCTGTCACTTCTGACACACCCATGACACACGCAATCCCCAGGAGAGCCAGTGCAGACACCGCTGGAATAGTGCTGGCACTGGAGGTGAGTATAGGTGTTATTATTTTACTGGGGGACACACATATGGATTGAGAAGGAGTTGTCTGAGTAATGGAAAACCCCTTTAAGCCTCCATACACAATAGACTAAGCTAATAGTCTAAGGGGACATCCAGACTCTTCCCTGACAGATGAGGTCAGAGGAGGTAAAATTCAAACTGCCTGACCCTTAATGCCCGACCCTTTTGTTATTCAGGTGATAAGCTGCTGCCAGAGCCGTTTGGCAGTGATTTTCACAGTTCTCCCCTTTGAAAACACATGAACATTTAACCAAGCCAAACCTTCTCGTGTATGAGAGTTGGGAGAGGTAGTGGACGGCCGAACCAGCAATCAACGTTCAGTTATTGTGTGTGGCCACCTTAACTTGTGTGTGCAAGTCACAGATGACCACAGGTATTTAGACTCTTTGCAGTGTATGAGCAGCGCTGTAGAATTGGTGTCTGGATGCACCATTATGTATTTTACACTTTTTCAGAGAGTGAGGAATATTCTGTATGTAGTATGTGGTAATTGTCTGTATATCCTATACTCCATGTGTGTATGTGTAAGTAGTAGCTGTGCATAATATAAATATATATGGTTTTATCTTATTTTCTTACCTTGTCCTCGACACGGTTCAATCTTGACCCAATTGTATTAGAGCCTCGATCTTTCACTTTATCTGGAAATAAATAAAAGTAAAAAAAAGTCATTTTTAAATTTACTATTAGAAATTAGCATTTTTTTGGGTCTACTGGCATTCAACCAAATTTGTGAAACCGTTTACGATTTACAGTTCAGAGAATATAACATGAGAAACGATTTACCTATTTTTCCACAAAGCGATGAAATATGGCATCCTTATTCTGGACAACCTCTTAAAAAAAGGCTTTCCCATTGTTACAAATGACGGCATGTTGCTTGGATTTGCTATCATATGGTGTCAGATTATTACCATTACTATTGTTAATTTCTCTAAAACATAGCATTTATTCCATTTCATAGTGGTAGGAAGTGGAATCTATCCAGAAAGAAACAGCGAGGGCTTCCCCAATGACTGGTCCAGTCTGTGGAGAAAGGAAAAAAATCACTGGTGTAATCAAAAAGTATTTTTATTGAAGAGAAATTCCACCTAAAACTTGCAAACTGTCTCTTCCAGTGCAACCTATTAGAAGTAGCAATCCTAAAAGTCAATATCAACCTTTTAACAAGCCTTGCCACATGATTTAGGATAAATGGCAAACTAGAATCTCAATTTGCAGCCATGGTGTTTCGGGGTGTTGCCCCTCAGCAGTGCAAAGCATGAGATCTGATTTAGCTGTGTGAGAGACTTCAGAAGGAAAAACTTTACCCCTTAGATCCCAGTGAGGAGAGTGAAATGCCAGAGTAAGGAGGCTTATAAACCATGCAATGGCTCCCCGGGGAGCTTACAAGCCTCCTTACACTGGCATTTTTTAGACAAATTATCTTACTTTTCCTCTAAGGATTCAATTTTCTTCCTTTTTTCTATTACTTTATCACTGTTGATGACTCCCACTGATTTGCTATAGCAATGAGATGTGCACATATATACATATATACAGTTGAAACCAGAAGTTTACATACACTATATAAAAAGACACATATGCATGTTTTTCTCAATATCTGACATGAAATAAGTATAAACCTTTCCCGTTTTAGGTCAATTAGGATTACCATCATTTTTAATATTTGCCAAATGCCAGAATAATGAGAGAGAGATAATGTTTTAAGGCATTTTTATTACTTACTGCAAAGTCAAAAGTTTACATACACTAAGATTACTATGTATTTAAACAATTCTCGACTGCCCATATGATGATGCCATGTGTTTGGAAGCTTCTAATAGTTTTTTGGGCAACATCTGAGTTAATTAGAGACACACCTGTGGATGTATTTTAATGCACACCTGAAACACACTGCTTCTATGTGTAGCATCATGGGAAAGTGTAAAGAAATCAGCCAAGATATCAGGAAGAGAATTGTAGACTTGCACAAGTCTGGCTTATCCTTAGGTACAATTTCAAGATATCTGAAGGTGCCTCGTTCATCTGTACAAACAATTATATGCAAGTACAAACAAGATTGGAATGTCCAGCCATCATACCACTCAGGAAAGAGACGGGTTCTGTGTCCCAGAGATGAACGTGCTTTGGTCCGACATGTGCATATCAACCCCAGGACAAAAGCAAAAGACCTTGTGAAGAGGATGGCAGAAGCTAGTAAGATTGGCAGAGTGACAATTCACAGTGAAACGAGTACTGTATCAACATGGGCTGAAAGACCACTCTGCCAGGAAGAAGCCATTAATCCAAAAGAAACATAAAAAAGCCAGATTAATGTTTGCAAATGCACACAGGAACAAAGACCTTAATTTTTGGAGACATGTCCTGTGGTCTGATGAAACTAGAATTGAACTTTTTGTGCATAATGACCATCGTTAAGTTTAGAGGAAAAAGGGAGAAGCTTAGAAGCCTAAGAACACCATCCCAACTGTGAAACACGGGGGCAGCAGCATCATGTTGTGGGGTTGCTTTGCTGCAAGAGGGACTTGGTGCACATCACAAAATAGATGGCTTCATGAGAAAAGAAGATTATGTGGCAATACTGAAGCAACATCTCAAGATATCAGCCAGGAAGTTAAAGCTTGAGCAGAAATAGGTCCTCCAAATGGACAATGACCCGAAGCATACTGCCAAAATGGTAACAAAGTGGCTTAACCCCTTCATGACCAAACCAATTTTTTTTAAATCTGACCAGTGTCACTTTATATAGTAATAACTCTGGAATGCTTCAACATATCCCATAGCTTTCGAGACTGTTTTTTGTGATGCATGATACTTTATAATAATGGTAAATTTAGGCTGATATGGTTTGCGTTTATTTATAAAAATATCAGAAACTTGGCAAAAATGTTTTAAAAATTGCACTTTTCAAACTTTGATTGATTATGCCTTTAATCCCAATAGTCATACCACACAAAAACAGTACTAAATAACATTTCCCTCATGTCTGCTTTACATCAGCACCATTTGTAAAATGTTGTTTTATTTTGTTAGCATTTTAGAAGATTTAAAAATGTAGCAGTTATTTTTCATTTTTTTCAAGGAAATTTACAAAACTTATTTTTATAGGGACCTGTTCAGTTTTGAAGTGACTTTGAGGCTGCGTGCCCACTGTGCGTTTTTCAAGCGTTTTTGCTGCGGAATTTTCGAAGCGAAAACGCTTAAACGCTTGGTAATGCGTGCCCCATGGTCCTCACTGATAACCCGCATGTGCTGTGTGTTGGTATATGCAACAGTTGTGGACTTCTTTGTTTGTGTGAAGGAGGACTTTATGCTGATCTGACAGTAGATGGCGATGTTGTGTAAAGTTTCCTTGTTTACTGTATTGTGAAAGAAAAAAAGTCTCTCTTGTATTTTCTATTTTGTTCTTACTTCCTGATGCAGTACTGTGTGACTGTGCGTTTTTTCCTTTACCTCATGTTCTGAGAAGTAAAAGCTTGTTATCCCATGTAATCTGCTTTGTGAAGTTTTATACTGCAACTGTGGGTATCCAGAAGCTGTGCAACACTGTGCACATGCTGCGGAAATTTACGCTGCGGATTATCATTGCGGAAAAATCTGAAGCATACCCATTAATTTTGGATAAATTTTGGACTGAAGGCATCAAAACTATGAATTAACACATGTGGAATTATATACTAAACAAAAAGTGTGAAACAACTGAAAATATGTCTTATATTCTAGGTTCTTCAAAGTAGCCACCTTTTGCTTTGATGACTGCTTTGCACACTCTTGGCATTCTCTTGATGAGCTTTAAGAAGTAGTCACCGGAAATGGTTTTCACTTCACAGGTGTGCCCTGTCAGGTTTAATAAGTGGGATTTCTTGCCTTATAAATTAGGTTGGGAGCATCAGTTGTGCAGAAGTCAGGTGGATACACAGCTGAGAGTCCTACTGAATAGACTGTTAGAATTTGTATTATGGCAAGAAAAAAACAGCAAATTAAAGAAAAATGAGTGGCCATCATTACTTTAAGAAATAAATGTCAGTGAGTCCGAACAAATTGGGCAAACTTTGAAAGTGTCCCCAAGTGAAGTTGCAAAAACCATCAAGCGCTACAAAGAAACTGTCTCACATGAGGACCGCCCCAAGAAAGGAAGACCAAGAGTCACCTCTGCTTCTGAGGATAAGTTTATCCGAGTCACCAGCCTCAGAAATCGCAGGTTAATAGCAGCTCAGATTAGAGACTAGGTCAATGCCACACAGAGTTCTAGCAGAAAGAGAGGAGGACATTGAGTTTAGCGATAAAAAACATAATTTTTATTAATTCAATTTCTTAAAAACTTGCATACATAATTTAACATACAGTTTAAGATGTAAAGATGGGTACCCAGTGAGGGCTGAAGTGCCCAGGCGCACAGCACATACACAGGTCGCAGAGATCAGCTGCATTTATTGGACAAAAATGGGGCAGTACTTATAGCAGGCACTTTGCAGAGAGAAAAAAAAGGGGAAGGGGGGGGGGGTTAAACATATATTGGTAGTCCATACAATATTACGTGCAGAGGTCCATGTAATAATCTCCCCAATGAATCATAAAGTGCAGGTGTCTTGCGCAAAGAAAAATAAATAATAATAGTAGTAATCCATTCAATGTTCCATGCAAAAGCTCTATGCAATAGATTACCCAGTAGATTGTATAATCACAGTCCCTGCAATAATGTGCCACTAATGACAGGTGAGATACCTATACATGGGAGCCCTCAGTAAAGAATGTATTAGGCATGCCATAAAAGCATGAATATAAGAGGAGCTTCCCCAAAAAGTAGAGAGAGAAACAGTCAGAAACAATGCATACCCATGTGTGTGCAGCCCGCACCAGGTCGTCAGCCTATCCCCGAACCCACGCTCTCGCCGTATGGCTTCCTCAGAGTTCTAGCAGCAGACACATCTCTACAACAACTGTTAAGGAGACTTTGTGCAGCAGGCCTTCATGGTAAAATAGCTGCTAGGAAACCACTGCTAAGGACAAGCAACAAGCAGAAGAGACTTGTTTGGGCTAAAGAACACAAGGAATAGACATTAAACCAGTGGAGATCTGTGCTTTGGTCTGATGAGTCCAAATTTGAGATCTTTGGTTCCAACCACCGTGTCTTTGTGCGACGCAGAAAAGGTGAACGGATGGACTCTACATGCCTTGTTCCCACCGTGAAGCATGGAGGAGGAGGTGTGATGGTGTGGGGGTGCTTTGCTGGTGACACTGTTGGGGATTTATTCAAAATTGAAGGCATACTGAACCAGCATGGCTACCACAGCATCTTGCAGCGGCATGCTATTCCATCCGGTTTGCGTTCAGTTGGACCATCATTTATTTTTGAACAAGACAATGACCCCAAACACACCTCCAGGCTGTGTAAGGGCTATTTGACCAAAATGAGAGTGATGGGGTGATACGCCAGATGACCTGGCCTCCACAGTCACCAGACCTGAACCCAATCGAGATGGTTTGGGGTGAGCTGGACCGCAGAGTGAAGGCAAAAGGGCCAACAAGTTCTAAGCATCTCTTGGAACTCCTTCAAGATTGTTGGAAGACCATTTACGGTGACTACCTCTTGAAGCTCATCAAGAGAATGCCAAGAGTGTGCAAAGCAGTTATCAAAGCTAAAGGTGGCTACTTTCAAGAACCTAGAATATAAGACATATTTTCAGTTGTTTCCCAATTTTTTTGTGTTAAGTATATAATTCCACCTGTGTTAATTCATAGTCTTGATGCCTTCAGTGTGAATGTACAATTTTCATAGTCATGAAAATACAGAACAATCTTTAAATGAGAAGGTGTATCCAAACTTTTGGTCTGTACTGTGTATATATATATATATATATATATATATATATATATATATATATATATATATATATATATATATATTATTCAGAATCATTTATTTTTATTTCAGACATGTAGTTCATACACATTCTAAAATATGTAGATCTATATTCTTTCTATTTGAACAAAGGAAATGCTTGATGCCTATAAGGAGTTTTCATAAGTGATCTCTTGAGCAGCTCAGAGCTGTGCAGTCTCCTTACTTCCTGATTTCTGGCAGGACGGGCTCTTCTCCCAGAGTGATAGCTCTGATGAGCAAGCACACAGCCACAGACAGTGAGAGCCTAGATGCTGGGTGCAGGAATTGTGATTCTACAGGATGGATAAGAGCATCTCGTCAAAAGCCTAAAGGGAGAAGGCAGGGAGCAGCTAACTGGTGTATAGAAATGAATGGGCTGGACAGAGATAACGGTATGTTAGGAATTAACTTTTCTCCTGGAATGTGACTACTGCACACTCTCTACCAAGGTCTACTAGTGGCTGAACTCCATGGAAATGAGCTTTACACTATGTAAGATAAAAGCTCTCATTGCAGGAGAATGACAGCAGATAGAAAAAGCAAGTCAGTGGCAAACTTGCGTATTTTCATGCTGTTTAACTAATTAAAGCAACTTAGTAACTTGAGAATACCTGTTTATTGACAAAGGTGTTATGAGAATTAATGAGGTTGTCTGGTTTAGAAACCACTTGCACATACTTGGGGCACTATACAGGTTAATAGTGGGGATTCTCCGTTGTAAACCTGAACCCATTTTATGCAGACTAGAGAGCAGTTACATGGAGTCATTCCCACTTTGAAGGTCCCAGTACTTCATTCATTACATAGTCAGCTTATTGATTTCACTGGATACTGTGCAGTACCTCCTGTTTCCTTTGGTGGCAGTGCAGGAGAATTAAATGCTTGTTGCCAGATTTTTCAACAAATGGCTTATCGCTGAGATTGCCAGCAACAGATCATCCTTTAGTCAGCATATTGGGGCCCTTCTAACAAAAAGACATTAACTAATGCAGACATTCCCTTTAAGTACAAAGCATATGCCAGTATACTATCTGCAAAGTAAAAAATAAATAAATTCTTAAGTGCTTAAAAGGAACGTGTCCTCTGTTGTTTAACCCCTATCTGCCCTACATGTATAGTGCATGTTGGGTGCGAGTGTGTGGAGTGGACTCTGCAACTCCACCCGCAATATACCTGCAGATTCCAGCTGTGTTATACTGCCGGTATTTGTCTGTAAAAGCCGCTATTAGAGCAGCTCTGGTTGCTGCTGTTAACCCCTTAGATGCTGCAGTAAATCCCTGACCGTGGTAGTTAAGGTGCGATGTCCCAGAGGTTCACCATTTTGGATGCCCATGGGATGTTGCCTTCCACCCCCCTTCACTAAGTGAAAGTGCTGCTTATGGATTTCAGTGGCAACCATGAGCCTGCTGACCGCCCCCATGGCTGCCATGTTGGTACATGAAAAAGTGGGATTGAAACATCGTATATAACCCAAAAAATGTTATTAATGAAAACCTCAGCAATTAACAAGCCCTCATAAAGCTCTATCGACCGAATCGCTGAAATATTTTCACCATCAAAATAAAACTATACAAGTTTGATATCTGGTTTTTCAAGTTTGCTCGACGTGAAGAATCATGTTCACAGGTCATTTTCACTGCACAATGAAACCTTAGAAACAAAACCCAAATACAATGAAAAACGCAATCCCATTTAACTTCGCTTGGAATTTTTGTTCCAGTTTTCCAGTATATTGTAGGGTAAAAAAAACAGCCCTCATACAGCTATGTCACACGAAAGGGGAGAAAGAAGGCGAGGAACAAAGAAAAAGCCCAAAAACTAAAACTGTCCATGGTGAGAAGGGATTACATTCAATTTACTTTAAATGTCATTTTTTTAGATTTTCACTTTTTAACATCACAATCAAAAAAGCCAATCCTGAAGTCTTACAATTTTCACACTGGCCACTAGTCCTAAGAATAGACTCATTGTGAAGGAAGGGTGAGGAGGTGAGCTGTGACTATCATTTCTTGTGAATGGTGGCTACTTTATCTGCTTTATATAGAGGTGTCATCTTTCATTGTCATTTTCAGTCATGATAATAAAACTGCTGAAAAATCTTCTGCATACAACAGGAAATATGAAACTAATTTTGGCCAGGGTGATAATTGCAGGATCTGTGGGTGTGTTTTTTTAGTTTAGATGGTTACTATAGTGAAAAAAAAGAAAAAAATAAATAAATTTCATGTAAAAAGGTAATTTAAACAATTGGTTATTTTTTGATAACACATTCTCTTTAACTGCTCTTCTCTAATAAGATGGCAATATTGCACCGCTGCAAAAATAGGAAGAAGTAGTTTGTCAATTTTAAAGCAGCTTCTTGGAAACTAATGACTTAGTCATTGATATAACATCCTGACAAAATGACTGTTCACTGTCTGTTTCTGAGAAATTAATTCAAAGGTCACAACCGATATGGCTGCACTTCCTATTATCACTTTTGGAAAGACAGACAGTGGATAATGATTATTTCTATTATATATGATCTACGGTATATTCTGATTTGCTAAAAGTGAGATAAGTGACAAGTCTATTGGAAGTAGCAATCCTAAAAGTCAATATCGACCCTTTAACGAGCCTTGTCACATGACTTGGGATAAAAGCCAAACCAGAATCTCAATTTGCAGCCACGGTGTTTCAGGGTATTGCTCCTCGTCAGTACAAAGCATGAGATCCGATTTGACTGTATGAGAGGCTTCTCACTGGGATCTAAAGGGTCATTTTTCTCCTTGTGGAGATTGACATGCCTGGCATGCCAGTGTATATATAGATACTCGGCACTCAAATATTCAGAATGATAATGCAATTCTTTATTTCATAAAGAAATCCCAAAATTCAATGTAACGTTTCAGCCTTATGCAAAAGGCCTTTTTCAAACACTGAGACATAAATGAAACAGATAAAGAAATCAATATTACAAAATTAACACCACAATAGAATTTTTTATTTTAATTTTTTTATTATAAGAAAATAACATCCTGTTGTATTGTTGAAATCACTTGAGATTTATTTAAATATAAAGACATTATTATATAATGTCAAATTAATGTGGGAATTCACTTACTTCATTCAAAATAAATTACAATATGACCAATTACATTTCAATATCTCATATACAGTTGAAACCAGAAGTTTCCATACACTATATAAAAAGACACACAGTATATGCATGTTTCTCTCAATATCTGACATGAAATCAGAATAAACCTTTCCTGTTTTAGGTCAATTAGGATTACCATCATTTTTAATATTTGCCAAATGCCAGAATAATGAGAGAGCGAGAATGCAGTAAGTAATAAAAATGCCTTAAAACAAAGTCAAAACTTTCCATCCATTTCATTAGTATTTGGTACCATTGTCCTTAAAGTGAATGACTTGGGTGAAACATTTGGGATTTCCTCCCACAAGCTTCTCACAATATAAGGCTATGTGCCCACGTTGCTTTCCGCATGTCCTCTCCCGGAAAAACGCATGCGGAATTCCACGCGGGTTTATCCTGCGTTTATCGCGCGTTTTCCACATGCGGAATTGCCTTGCATTTTTTATTGCATTGCAAAGGTAATTCCGCTTGCGGAAACGCAAAATTAATTGACATGCTGTGGATTATTGCGCGCATCAAAAACGCTGCGGAAAAATCCACAGCATGGGCATAGAACTTGCGGATTCCCCTTGGGGACCATGGGGGGCAGATTACCTAGCGTTTCACAAGCGTTTACCCTGAGGAAAGTCCGCAGCATATACGCTTGTAAAACGCTACGTGGGCACATACTCTTAGGTCGGAATTTGGGCCCATTTCTCCTGACAACTGGTGTAACTGATCCAGGTTTGTAGGTCGTCTTGCTCGCACCGGCCTTTTCAGCTTTGCCCATACATTTTCAATAGGACTAAGATCAGGGCTTTGTGATGGCCGCTCCAAAACATTGACTTTGTTATCCTTAACCCCTTATTGACCAATAGACGTCTTTTTACTGATCTGCAGTATAAGAGACTAGCGTTCCCCGACAGGTGACTATCCTGTAGCTGTCACCTGTACATTATAGCTGACAACTTGCTGCATCAGCCATGATCAGTGTTGGCACAGACCATGGACGTTTAACCCCTTTGATTCTGTTGTCAATAGTGATTATAGAATCTAAATAGTTAACACAGTGTGGGGGCTTCATTTTAACTTTATCGGCACCTTGATATCTTGATTGTGTGGTCCTGATGTTTGCCTTGGCAGCTCATGGCCAAATAACTACCTTTAAAGTATGCCGGCTATAATTGCCTGTTCAGAAGTTATCAAAATCTAGATGGTAACAATAAACTTTTTCATTCTTGTCATTCCACTTTCCATTACTTCCTGAAAAGAACCAGAAGGGTTAATGAACTATATGAAAGCAATTTTAAATACGTTGAGGGGTGCAGTGTTTAAAATGGTAACACTCTTGGGTGGTTTCCAACATATAAGACTCGCAGGCTAAGTGCCCACGAAGCAAAAATGCTCCGGATTTTTTCTGTATCTCCCTGGCAGGAAAAATGCATGCGGATTTTACATGCGTTTTTCCCGCCAGGTAGAAGCGTTTGTCAAGCGTTTTTGCATGCATTTTTGCATGCGGGTTGTCAAGCGCTTTTCCAAGCGATTTTAGCATCACTTGGAAAAGTGCTTGACAACTTGGTCACACTATATAAATCCATGCAACCGGCATGGATTTATATAGTGTGACCAAGTTAATAGTTAAAAAAAGAATAAAAATGGTAAACAAAAAAAACATTCTACTCGCCGTCCGATGGCCCCCGGTCTCCTTCTCCGGTGCGTCCGGTGTCTTGGGCGGCTCGCGATGGTGTAAAAGGACTTTCCATGACGTCATTTAGTCTTGTGACAGGTCAAGCGACCGCCGACATCAGCGGTCACGTGACCTGTCACATGACTAAACAACGTCATGGAAGGTCCTTTTACACCACCACGAGCCACCGAAGACACCGGACGCACCATACAGGAGACCGGGGGCCATGAGAAGGTAAGTATAATGTTATTTTTTATTTTATTCTTTTTTAACTACAGGTACTATGGTACCCGGGTCTGGAGGAGAGTCTCCTCTTCTCCAGACCTGGGTACCATCCGCACATTGAATCACTTAATATCCACATGTGTACATGTAGTCATTAAGATATTATGCAATTCATTGGAAGTCAATGGCGGCAATTACACCGCGTTTCCGCAAAATTAATGGATATGTTTCAGATTTTTCTGCAATGATAATCCGCAGCGTAAATTTCCGCAGCATGTGCACAGTGTTGCACAGCTTCTGGATACCCACAGTTGCAGTATAAAACCTCACAGAGCAGATTACAGGGGATAACAAGCTTTTACTTCTCAGAACATGAGGTAAAGGAAAAAACGCACAGTCACACAGTACTGCACAAGGAAGTAAGAACAAAATAGAAAATACAAGAGAGACTTTTTTTCATTTACAATACAGTAAACAAGGAAACTTTACACAACATCGCCATCTACTGTCAGATCAGCATAAAGTCCTCCTTCACACAAACAAAGAAGTCCACAACTGTTGCATATACCAACACACAGCACATGCGGGTTATCATTGAGGACCATGGGGCACGCATTACCAAGCGTTTAAGCGTTTTCGCTTCGAAAATTCCACAGCAAAAACGCTTGAAAAACGCACAGTGGGCACGCAGCCTCAAAGTCACTTCAAAACTGAACAGGTCCCTATAAAAATAAGTTTTGTAAATTTCCTTGAAAAAAATGAAAAATAACTGCTACATTTTTAAATCTTCTAAAATGGTAATAAAATAAAACAACATTTTACAAATGGTGCTGATGTAAAGCAGACATGAGGGAAATGTTATTTATTACTGTTTTTGTGTGGTATGACTATTGGGATTAAAGGCATAATCAATCATAGTTTGAAAAGTGCAATTTTTAAGACATTTTTGCCAAGTTTCTGATATTTTTATAAATAAACGCAAACCATATCAGCCTAAATTTGCCATTATTATAAAGTATCATGTGTCACAAAAAACAGTCTCAAAAGCTATGGGATATGTTATTCCAGAGTTATTACTACATAAAGTGACACTGGTCAGATTTAAAAAAATTGGTTTGGTCACGAAGGGGTTAAGCCACTTTGTTACCATTTTGGCAGTATGCTTCGGGTCATTGTCCATTTGGAGGACCTATTTCTGCTCAAGCTTTAACTTCCTGGCTGATGTCTTGAGATGTTGCTTCAGTATTGCCACATAATCTTCTTTTCTCATGAAGCCATCTACGTATTTTGTGATGTGCACCAAGTCCCTCTTGCAGCAAAGCAACCCCACAACATGATGATGCCACCCCCGTGTTTCCCAGTTGGGATGGTGTTCTTAGGCTTCTAAGCTTCTCCCTTTTTCCTCCAAACTTAACGATGGTCATTATGCACAAAAAGTTCAATTCTAGTTTCATCAGACCACAGGACATGTCTCCAAAAATTAAGGTCTTTGTTCCTGTGTGCATTTGCAAACATTAATCTGGATTTTTTATGTTTCTTTTGGAGTAATGGCTTCTTCCTGGCAGAGTGGTCTTTCATCCCATGTTGATACAGTACTCGTTTCACTGTGAATTGTCACGCTGACAATCTTACTAGCTTCTGCCATCCTCTTCACAAGGTCCTTTGCTTTTGTCCTGGGGTTGATATGCACATGTCGGACCAAAGCACGTTCATCTCTGGGACAAAGAACCCGTCTCCTTCCTGAGCGGTATGATGGCTGGATATTCCAATCTTGTTTGTACTTGCATATAATTGTTTGTACAGATGAACGAGGCACCTTCAGATATCTTGAAATTGTACCCAAGGATGAGCCAGACTTGTGCAAGTCCACAATTCTCTTCCTGATATCTTGGCTGATTTATTTACACTTTCCCATGATGCTACACAAAGAAGCAGTGTGTTTCAGGTGTGCATTAAAATACATCCACAGGTGTGTCTCTAATTAACTCAGATGTTGCCAAAAAACCTATTAGAAGCTTCCAAACACATGACATCATCATATGGGCAGTCGAGAATTGTTAACCACTTCGCGCCAGAGCCTGTTTTTGCCTTCGTGACCGGGCCAATTTTTTCAATTCTGACCACTGTCACTTTATGAAGTAATTACTCTGGAACGCTTCAACGGATTCCCCTGATTCTGAGAATGTCTTTTCATGACATATTGTACTTCATGATAGTGGTAAAATTTCTTCGATATCACTTGCGTTTATTTGTGAAAAAATCGGAAATTTGGCGAAAATTTTGCAATTTTCAAACTTTGAATTTTCATGCTCTTAAATCAGAGAGATATGTCACACAAAATAGTTAATAAATAACATTTCCCACATGTCTACTTTACATCAGCACAATTTTGGAACCAAAATTTTTTTTTGTTAGGGAGCTATAAGAGTTAAAAGTTGACCAGCGATTTCTCATTTTTCCAACAAAATTTACAAAAACATTTTTTTAGGGACCACATCATATTTGAGGGCTCTTTATGACAGAAAATACCCAAAAGTGACACCATTCTAAAAACTGCACCCCTCAAGGTGCTCAAAACCACATTCAAGAACTTTATTAACCCTTCAGGTGCTTCACAGGAATTTTTGGAATGTGGAAGAAAAAAATTAACATTTAACTTTTTTCACAAAAATATTACTTTAGACCCAATTTTTTTTATTTTTGCAGGGGTAACAGGAAAAAAATGAACCCCAAAATTTTTTGTGCAATTTCTCTTGAGCGCGCTGATACCCCATATGTGAGGGAAAACCACTGTTTGGGTGCACTGCAGGGTTCGGAAGGGAAGGAGCGCCATTAGACTTTTTGAATGTAAAATTTGCTTGAATAATTAGCGGACGCCATGTTGCATTTGGGGAGCCCCTGATGTGCCTAAACAGTGGAAACCCCCCACAAGTGACACCATTTTGGAAACTAGACCCCTTAGGGAACTTATCTAGATGCATAGTGAGCACATTGGGAGACATAATAAACAAATCAGTAGCAGGTGAAGAATTGGTTTTATTTATTTTTTACGCAGATCATCGTGCGGTATAAGTGATGAGATTACTTTATTCTTCGGGTCGGTGCGATTACAGAGATACCAGATTTATATCGGGTTTTTATGACTGACAGCTGTAACACACTAAAAGACGCTTTTTTTTCTAAAATCTAGTTTTTGCGTCGCCATATTTTGAGAGCTATAATTTTCCATATTTCGGCCGACAAAGTCATGTGTCATGCTCCGTTTTTTATTTATTTTTATTACGGTGTGCACAGAAGGAGTTAATTAGTGTGACAGTTTAATAGCTCGGGTTGTTTCGGATGCGGCGATACCAAATATGTGTACTTTTTTTGTTTTTGCATAAATATACGGATTTATCGGTTTAATATTTTATTTATTTATTTTGTGATTTTTTTTTAGTAGTTTGAAAACATTTTTTTTACTTTTTTTTTACATTTTTACTTAGTACCTGTATGGGACATTAATTTTTATTTTTCTGATCACTGATCTCATGTAATGTAATAGACATATATTACATTACATGAGATCTTTGCTGACTGTTTCACAGTCAGAGTCTCCTGCCAGGCTTCAGCTGCAGGCTGAGCCTGGCAGGACACCATATATGGCAGATCTGGAGGCGGTCATGTGACCTCCAGCTGCCATAGCAACGTCAGGTCCTGGAAGGTATCAGGGGTCGTCGGAGAGGTAAGTAGAAGACCCCCTCTCCTCCTGCTGTCTTCTATATGCCGCGATCACTATAGATCGCGGCATATAGAAGACAGCAAAGGGTTAACATCACTGGGACCTGATCCAATCAGGTCCCGATGATGTTCCCTGTCAGAGCTATCGCTCTGCACCGCACCCGTAGCGCTTGCAGGACCACCCACTGTTTTTAAGCGTCCGCGCTGCACAGAGCCCAGGCAGCGCCGACGTTTATGTACAGTGGGCGGTCGGGAAGCGGTTAAATAAAAAAAAAAAAGTTTTCACAAAGTAAAATAGAGAGTTACCTTTTTATTATCATCTAGGACTGTGTTCATACTTTCTATCCCTAGCGTATCAATAGGTCCATCAAAGATAACCCATTTTCTTTCCGGGGTCTCAGATAATGCAAACTCCCGGAAAGTATTAGCGACTATCCCATCTGTCCACTGCAAATGAAGAGAGGCATCAATAAAATTGCTCTTCCCATAAAATCCAATACAATCCCACAATTGAAAGGATTATTAAAGGGAATACCTGGGATTATGATATTGATGATACACATGTATTGACTACACGTGGCCCCTATTGAAGTGAACGTGCCGGCACCGGGAGAGACTGCAAGTAAGTGATTTGCATATATGCGGTCACATGCCAACTAGAAGTGCGTGACCTCACTCAAAGCAAGTGTATTGAGTGAGGCCAGACACAGTCTAGTCAGAGTGTGTCTGGAAGTATGCAAATGTATGCTAATTTCTGGCATAAATAATACAATTTGTTGCTTCCATGTCTGATGAGGAAAATAAAATTTTTGTGCAAACAGGGAGTAAGTCATAATAAAATGATTGCCCGGCAATGTATGGCTGGGGTCTATGTCTCTGAAGGAACCCCTTCTACCATGTCCATAAGCCATAAAAGGGGAGATTTTCCCATTTTCAGCAAAGATATTAGTATTATAAACAATAATTCCAATCATAGACGAACCTCATGTGACACTGGATCAAACTGCCCGAACAGCTGCCCCATGGTGATGGCTTTAGGGTTCACTGTCCGGTAAATCACTTTTTCTTCTTCGCACCCTCGCTCATTCATAAGAGACAGCGTATCAGCGAGGACGTGGAGGACCTTCGTTTTTCCAGAGAACGGCTCTCCAACCAACATAAAACTGTACGGGATAAACAAAATGCAGCATGGTCCATTGTATAAAATGGAAACAGCGAAGAATAAATCCCCCGTCCCATGGACTTCTGTAGTTCCAGCTTACCCGTGTCTGACAATCATCATCTCATACGTCTGGATCATGTTCTCCAGGAAGACCTTCTCGGGCTGGATGTTGTGTCCAGCACAGCTCTCCTGTGCGCATTCCAGTAAATCCTGAGCAAAAGGAAGGTAAAATATTTCATCAGTCTGTTTACAGTGGATCCAATTAGAGGTGGGAGAATACATTTTCAGGACCCAGATCAGTATTCTGTGGCCGCTGGACGGGACCCCTGATAGCCGCCTCCTAGCTGCCGGCATCCCCGGCTCCTCTTCTGATTATATGGCCTGGTGTACATCATACTGCAACCATAACGTCATGCCAGGCCGGCTAATCTGAAGAAGAGCCAGGGGGCAGAAAGAAATAAGGTGGCTCTCAGGGGTCTCATTCAGTGCCCACCACTGACCTGATGTCACGCACAGTGTAGGAAAGACAAAGTGCGACACAAAGGGATGAGGGGAAGGGAGCCCAGACACTAGGGAAAGGGGGAAATGGAGACCTCCTAGGCTGATCTGCAATCACCCTGTCTCCCCTACCGACTCTATATTGGTTCCTCACCAATTGCCGCACAGGAACCTATCCCTGTATTTCCTTAGCGCTTGGCCCTGGATAGGGAAGGGGGGGTGAGCACTAGTCGATCCCCACTGACAACTAAAGACAGCAAGGGGAGACAGACACAGGGGAAGTAGCTTAGCTTGAGTCGACTTCAGAGAGATGGCACACACATCCTCTTAGCACCAGAGAGGAAGTAAGAACTGCACTTGCTCCAAGCCTTCACAAGGGGTCATGTGAATATCACTGGCACCTCTGTGTAGCAACCAGGAAGTATTTAAACACCCAGGTCTGATTGTCAGTTAGAACAGGAGGGAGGTAGCCGCTGGGTCCTACAGTGAGACCGCTAAGAAGATGTCTGTAATGCCAAACGAAGGGATCTCCTGCAACCAACTGCAGGGCGACTGTCTGTCACATCTGACGCACCCATGACACCTGGCCATTGGATTAGTCTCCTGCGAATCGATTCATTCATCTAAAAAAAAATTCTCCATAACCTACAACTAAACTAGTGATAAATCACTCACAGATGTTTTAACCATTTTTTTTTCTACATCAGATCATCCTGCATTGGAGGTATAAGTGAGCCCCCTTACCTCTGGTGCCCCTGTGCAGCTGCCCAGGTTGCACTAATGGGACCGGACGATGAGTGACAAGGTCATGTAACCCAATTCCAAAGCAGTGGATCAGGATCGGGTGAATTCAATGGGATTGGTCCACCATCTACTGTGTATGGGGGCCTCATTACAGATTATGTTGGGGGACATAAAAATCGGGCGGCTGGAATTTAATCACCCAATCCTTATTTTCTGACCCTGAAATTAGCAGCTGCCATAAGATTCTGGCAGCGACTCGGTCATAGAGAAAACAGGAGCGAGCATTCCTGAATATGGGGGAGCCGGGAAAGATAACGGTCATCGAAATGATAGCTGGCCAGCTATATAGGACCTATCACTTGCCATTAATATGCAATTTTATTACCTGGTGTAAATGCCGCTGTTCTCCTGAATCCGGTGTTTTCTTTTGCTCCTGCACCTCTCCATTCCTGAGATATAGCCTCTTTATAGAAATCTAGTTCATAATTTTAAATAGCCAAGTGGGCGTGGTCATCAAGTCCTCTCTGTGGGAGTCTTCAGGAAGGCCTTGCCCAGTTGGCTTAAAGGGCTAGAGGACAGCGACAGATGTCAGGAACGGAGAGGAGCAGGAAGAAAAGAAAAACAATGCCGGAGTCAGGAGAACAGCGGCATTTACATATTTATGGCGAGGGACAAGTCCTCTTTAAGTCTTGGAAAACCCCTTTAAGACACTATTATATTTTAATACCTTATAGTCGGCTTTCGGAAGTTGAATGCCAGGGAACAGGTCACTGGTAATCCCATTGAACAGAGGAATATCATGAGACAAAAATTTGGGTTCGTTTACATCCTTAATTGACCGCAAGAGCTAAATAGAATGAAAAAGGATTAAATGATAAAATAATTCATATACAATATGACATGAAACAATATTAAAAGTGAGGAACCCCATTACAAAGGAGCCGTCAGTTCTTGTGGTATGTCTGTATTAGTAAAGAATAGTATTCTCCAAAAAATAAGGATGAAACCTCTTTTCCTAAAACTCTACATTGTATCGTCCCTCTGTTATACCTCCTGGAAATGTATGTGTAAATGATATATAATGTATATATAATCTATATAGGGGACAACCCTATACACTCTGACTGTGCCCAAACAGTGGTGACATTGTCAGACTGTGTAGGGGACTCGTTATTGACAGATTTCAATTAATTCCTACATTTCCAGGAATGATAAAAGAGGAATGGAACGCTGCTGAGTTGCACTAAAATATGCTGCAGAATTGTTTTTCCATAGGGAATACATGTGGCCTCTGTGTTGCACTGTTAATTGCCGGCTGCAGAATGAGTTAAGTGAGATACTGTCAGTGAACTCGTTTTTGCTGGCTGACGGGGAGTTTGTAAATGTTTTATCTGTCTTTTTCTGAGCTCCTCTCAGTTTATTTATGACCACAGACCTTATCAAAATTGAATGTGCAGGGAATCAAAAAGCCGGTGAAAGCCAAGCGATGCAACGTTTTTAATAAAACCCAATTGTTAAAATGATTTTTAGCCTAAAATACATGCGATTAAGTTAAAAATCAAAACTGTCCCATAAGATGAACAAGCTACGTGTTTAACAACTATAGTTTTGACACTTTTGCACAGATGAGATCTAACAAGCCAGGAACAGTAATGTGCAGAAATTATTTGCAAGTCTCTGTCTGCTACTATAAAATCATACAGCTCTAATTTTTGTGATCCAAATGCTTCTCGGTAAGATGGTAATGCTATCCTATACGAGATGTAAAGCGACCAACAGTTCAGAACTTACAAGAATATCTTCATTTTCATGGGGGAATTTCAGCTTCAGATTGCCAGCAGCGGTCAGCACAGCCTTTACTGCACGCATCCCATAATCATAATGGAACTGGGACGAGAGCGGCTCCGAGCACAGCCGGTAAGTCATTACCATCTTCACCGAGAGAGGTTTAGCGTGCAGAAAACCGTAAGAATAAAGGCAGATCTCCGCAATCAGAGCATAGTTGGGGACCATCATTGCTACAGTCCGGAAAAGAACCTGAAATGCGCAAACCAGATGGGTCAGTCAACAAATGAAACTAAATTACTGTAAACTAGGCATAGAGCCGGGGAACCCATTATGTCCATTTACACTATCCTCCACCCCAGACCTAAAAGTGATGTGTCTATTCCACATCAGAGGAAAGTCAGTCAAAGTGTGGTTAAAGGGGTATTCCCATCTCCAAGATCCTGTCCCAATATGTAATAGGTGTAATAATAATAATGTTTGCAAATATCTCCAATTAGAAATGTAGTATAGTTCTTCTGATTAGCTATGTTGCTTAAACCCATGTGCAGGACATTGCAGTAGCTTAGGTATCCATGGTTACGAGCACTCATAGTAACAGTTAGTTACTTGCTAGTGGTCGTAACCATGGATACCTAAGCTACTGCTATGCCCTGCACATGGGTTAAGCGACATAGCTAATCAGAAGAACTATACTACATTTCCAATTGGAGGTATTTGCTATTAATATTATTATTACACCTATTACATATTGGGATAGAATCTTGGAGATGGGAATACTCCTTTAACACTTTCCAAATCTCTCTCCACACCTCTACTGTGTCCATTTTGGAAAATAGGAGAACGGGACATCAATATTAAGGAGCTTGCAGAAATGAGGGCATCCGGTGTTGTGATTATACATAGGAAATGAACAATCTCATATAGGTTTGGGGGAGAATAATCCCTTTGATGAAATCTTATGTTTCTTTTGTAAACCTAGTATTTACTTGAAAGTTTGTGAACCCCTCAAAAATTTCTGTATTACTGCATAAATTTGACTTAAAGCTACATCAGTCTGTGAGGTCACAAAGGAACTCAAGGTAACCTCTAAGCAACTAAAGGCCTCTCCTCAGATTAGCTAATGTAATTGTTCATGAGTCCACCATCAGAAGGACAATGAACAACAATGGCGAGCATGGCAGGATTGCAAGGAGAAAGGCAATGCGATTTAAAATGTCACTGCTAAAACTCACCTGGGCACATCAATAGGTAACTGGAATAATGCTTTGTGGAAGGATGAGGCCAAGATAGAGATTTTAAGTGAGAAGCTATATGTTTGCAGAAAGAAAATACTGCATTACAGCATAAGAACCTCCTATCATCTATGAAACACAAAGATGGTAATCGTAACATGCTTTGGGCCTGTTTTGCTGCACTTGGCCAAGGACGGCTGCCATCATTGATGGAACAATGAATTCTAAAATCGATCAGCAAATGCTAAAGGAAAATATCAAGATATCAGTTCATGTACTGAATCTCAAGAAAACGTGGGTCATGCAGCAAGACAATGGCCCAAAGACACAAGTCGTTCTACAAAAGAATGGTTGAATAAACATAAAGTTTTGGAATGGCCGAGTCATAGTCCTGAGCTGAATCCTATAGAAATGTTGTGGGAGGACCCGATGCAAGGCACTGGGACTCTTTACCTTGAGGTTATCCGGCAGCTCAGAACGTCCCGCGTAGCCAGGATTCATGGTAATGGCTACGAAGTAATTTGGGTTAAACTTCATTTCTGTTCCTTCGAAGTTGAACATGTCCATCTTGGTCTGGATGGCTCTCTGGATGCGGAGAATCTGTTGGGCCACCACGGACAACACCTCCAGCTCAATACGGTTAAACTCATCAAAACACGCCCATGCTCCCGATGATGCCAGCCCTTGGAAAAACTAAAAAAAAGTATATACAGTACAGACCAAAAGTTTGGACACACCTTCTCATTTAAAGATTTTTCTGTATTTTCATGACTATGAAAATTGTACATTCACACTGAAGGCATCAAATTATTAATTAACACATGTGGAATTATATACTTAACAAAAAAGTGTGAAACAACTGAAAATATGTCTTATATTCTAGGTTCTTCAAAGTAGCCACCATTTGCTTTGATGACTGCTTTGCACACTCTTGGCATTCTCTTGATGAGCTTCAAGAGGTAGTCACCGGAAATGGTCTTCCAACAATCTTGAAGGAGTTCCCAGAGATGCTTAGCACTTGTTGGCCCTTTTGCCTTCACTCTGCGGTCCAGCTCACCCCAAACCATCTCGATTGGGTTCAGGTCTGGTGACTGTGGAGGCCAGGTCATCTGGCGTAGCCCCCCATCACTCTCCTTCTTGGTCAAATAGCCCTTACACAGCCTGGAGGTGTGTTGGGGTCATTGTCCTTTTGAAAAATAAATGATGGTCCAACTAAACGCAGACCGGATGGAATAGCATGCCGCTGCAAGATGCTGTGGTAGCCATGCTGGTTCAGTATGCCTTCAATTTTGAATAAATCCCAAACAGTGTCACCAGCAAAGCACCCCCACACCATCACACCTCCTCCTCCATGCTTCACGGTGGGAACCAGGCATGTAGAGTCCATCCGTTCACCTTTTCTGCGTCGCACAAAGACACGGTGGTTGGAACCAAAGATCTCAAATTTGGACTCATCAGACCAAAGCACAGATTTCCACTGGTCTAATGTCCATTCCTTGTGTTCTTTAGCCCAAACAAGTCTCTTCTGCTTGTTGCCTGTCCTTAGCAGTGGTTTCCTAGCAGCTATTTTACCATGAAGGCCTGCTGCACAAAGTCTCCTCTTAACAGTTGTTGTAGAGATGTGTCTGCTGCTAGAACTCTGTGTGGCATTGACCTGGTCTCTAATCTGAGCTGCTGTTAACCAGCGACTTTTAAGAACCAAGAATATAAGACATATTTTCAGTTGTTTCACACTTTTTTGTTAAGTATATAATTCCACATGTGTTAATTCATAGTTTTGATGCCTTCAGTGCGAATGTACAATTTTCACAGTCATGAAAATACACAAAAATCTTTAAATGAGAAGGTGTGTCCAAACTTTTGGTCTGTACTATATAATCAAAACAGCAGAACCATCCATCCATGTATAAATCCATCCCCTCAACCCCACTGTATAACATCCAACCCCAAGCTCTCCTTTGCATAACATCCGACCCCCAGGGTATAACATCCGGCCCCCAGCCCCGGTGTATAACATCTGCACCCTCGCTCCCTCCCCCTGGTGTATAACATCCGGCCTCTCGCCCCCCGGTGTATAATATCCGTCCCCTCGCTCCCAGTGTATAACAACCATCCCCTCGCCCACGGTGTATAATATCCGTCCCCTCGCCCACGGTGTATAATATCCGTCCCCTCGCCCACGGTGTATAATATCCGTCCCCTCGCCCACGGTGTATAATATCCGTCCCCTCGCCCACGGTGTATAACAACCATCCCCTCGCCCACGGTGTATAATATCCGTCCCCTGGCCCACGGTGTATAATATCCGTCCCCTGGCCCACGGTGTATAATATCCGTCCCCTGGCCCACGGTGTATAATATCCGTCCCCTCGCCCACGGTGTATAATATCCGTCCCCTCGCCCACGGTGTATAATATCCGTCCCCTCGCCCACGGTGTATAATATCCGTCCCCTCGCCCACGGTGTATAATATCCGTCCCCTCGCCCACGGTGTATAATATCCGTCCCCTCGCCCACGGTGTATAATATCCGTCCCCTCGCCCACGGTGTATAATATCCGTCCCCTCGCCCACGGTGTATAATATCCGTCCCCTCGCCCACGGTGTATAATATCCGTCCCCTCGCCCACGGTGTATAATATCCGTCCCCTCGCCCACGGTGTATAATATCCGTCCCCTCGCCCACGGTGTATAATATCCGTCCCCTCGCCCCTTAGTGTATAACATCCAGCCCTCGGACTTGTATAACATCTAGCCCCTTGTACCCCCAGTGTATAACATCAATCCCCTCGGCTCTGGTGTATAATATCCGTCCCCACGCCCCTGGTGTATAATATCCGTCCCCTTGCCCCTCAGTGTATAACATCCAGCCCTCGGACATGTATAACATCTAGCCCCTTGTACCCCCAGTGTATAACATCTGGCCCCTCGGCCTTGTATAACATTAAGACTCTCGCCCCCCACCAGTGTATAACATCAATCCCCACGCCCCCCGGTGTATAACATCCGCCCTCCCATGCTGTGTGCTGTTACTAACATATGACAGAACGGCTGGTGGTGCAGAGCTCTCTGATACCAGCGCGGTCCTGTAATAGGAGCCACCGGGGTAACAAGTCTGGATATTAAATTTCTTCCCTCCTAAATCTTCCCCCATCACATGTGAGTGATATTATTAAGGAGTAGAAGGAACTGCAGCAACTCAGGAGACCCCGGAACATTACAGAGCGGGGTCACTGAGTGCTGAGGAGCAGAGGGCAGAACGCTCTCCTGACTCCATTGGTAACAACATCACCACAAACACTGCGTCCCCGCCTGGAGCTTTATGGCCGAGCAGCTGCATGCAGCCTTACATCACCAAGCACGATGCCGAGCGTCAGATGGAGTGGTGTGAAGCCGCCACCACAGGACTCTGGAGGAGACCTGTTCTGTGCAGTGACGGATCACACTTCTCTATCTGGCATCTGATGGACGAGTCTGGATTTGGTGAATGCCAGGAGAACGTTACCCTATTAACTGCATTGTGCCCGCTGTACAGTTTGCTGGTGGGGGTATGGCCTTGTTTTTAGGGGTTGGTCTAGGCCCCTTAGTTCCAGTGAAAAGATATCTTAATGCTTCAGCACAAGACATTTTAAACAATTGTAGCTTCCAACCCTAAGGGAATAGAAGAGCAGAACTGTTTCACACACGTTCTCAACCTCAACCCCACTAAACACCTTTAGGATGATTAATTAGAACAAATACTGCACAATGGCAGCATAAATATGTCACCGCAACATAGGGAAGAACAATGTCAGTCACACATCAATTACATTGCCATATGTCTGCTCAGGCTTAGAATGGCTGACCATTCGGAGAATTACATAATACCTACAAAGAAACCGAACAAAAGGTCATTAAAGGAATTGAAATAAAACCCCTTTATTAGTACATCCATGGTTATGGAAGGACACCGCACAGAGGAGGGCACACACACCATTGATAGAAAATATTACACACCGCACCTAGGCCATCCAAACCACTGACTATAAAGAATATCAATTGTGGCAATGAGTCATATACAGGGGACGCCGACACATATGTAGCACCCTGAGGATTCGGCTGCTACAGGGGTATTGCACCTCAACCCAGAGGTGTGATATTCCACTCCCGGGTAAGGATGGAGTGTGGACCTGAGCTCGGTAGGCTGCATGCACTACACACATCCCATTTCCGAGGAGCAGACCGACGGTACTCCCACTTAGAAATGTGCAGGTACGACCGAGTCTGTTCCTGGCTGGAGTGGGAGGGGGGTGGTACATCCCAAGTAGTGTAGGGGCAGATAGGGGGAGCAGCCTGGGTAAAGATAGGAGCTCATTGGGTGCTGGTCACCTGAGCTCACACATAGAGGGTGTATATAAGGTGGGCACCATCAAAGATCAGGGTCAGTCTGTCAGAGTAAGAAGCAGAGGAGCAGAGCAGCCCAAGAGAGAGAGAGGAGAAAGAAAGAGAGACCCAGAGGGGGAAGCAGAAGAGAGGACTCTAAGACCCCAAATCCAATCCACGGGTGAAGAGTCGGCATCAGGGTACCGGAACCCAAGCTGGTGGGGGCAAAAACACACCCCAGCCAGAGACCGGAGGCCGTGGGCAGCGTCTGCCACGGCCACCCACCATATCCACCACGAAGGCATACCACGTGGAGGGTCAGGGAACCCAAGGCCAAGGGTCTCCCAGCAGAAGGCCCGAGGGAGCTGGACCTGGGTGGATCAATAGTGGGGACGGCCAGAGAAAGGACAGAAGGAGAGCTCAGGGTCACGCTCCGGACTCGCTTGGGGGTTGGCTGGATCCAGGACCTGGTGGATGCAGCACGGCTCGGGTGGTCACTTGAAGCTAGAGTGACCGGAACATCAGCAGTGAGTAAACACCCTTAACTGCATAACCCGACTCTGTCTTCCTTTAACACCTATGCTGCACCACCACAACCCCCATCCTCTGCACCTGACCCCCTGAGGCTATACCCCACCCGTTGGGGGTTATCTATCACAAGCTGCACCTATACCATCAGCCTCAGCGGACCCTGCTGCAGCGGCGGCCATAGTGACCGCAATACAACGGGTGGCGTAGTCGACAATAAAGAACTTAATAACATCTGTAGGACTGCCACATACAACTGAGTTTGACACCCTGGGCACGGACCGGGTCACAGCCACTCGGAAGACTACAACCCCCATCTGATCCGGCTCCGGATATTCCCCCTAAAAGAATATGGCCCAGGGGGCGCGTCAACTTTGGCGTAGTCGGCAGGATTACGTGCCCGCAACAACCGGGTACTGCGTGCCTGAAGAAAAGAACAAGTTTACCTCAAAAAGAAGTCTCCTGCCGGTTCCGGAGGGTCCCCGCCATCGGACCCCATCACAGGTCGATTCCAGCCGGTTGTCCGCCATTAACAGCGTTTTCCCGCCATCTGCAGAGTTTCCCGCCAAGGGGAAGCGATTCCCGCCATTTCCAAAGGTTTCCCGCCTTGTCAGAGCGGACGCCATTATGGGCGTGCCAGAGGGTGGCGGGAGGCCACCTCCCATCGTGGGCCAGGACCGAAAATGGCGCCAAAAGTGGAAACCGCCCCCACCAACAGAGACTGTGATGCTAGAGGTGTCTGTCAGCGTGAAAGAACTGCCCCTGGAGCTGACAGTCACCAAGTGGCCCCGGGACCGCCCTCGAGGGGGGAGGAGACGAAAGGAGAGAACAAAGATGGGTGCCGCCTGGAGCAGTCTAGAGCGAGCGCACCCGGAGGCAAGAAGCCTGGAGAAGAGTATCGGAGGAGCTTGCCCGGAGATGGCGAGAAAGCAGAGCAGCACCGGCCCGTTGGCCAGGAGCCTGCTAGAAACCGAGGAGGGAGAGCAGAGCAGCACCGGCCCGCTGGCCAGGAGCCTGCTGGAGACGACTGTAGGAGAGCAGAGCAGCACCGACCCGTTGGTCAGGAGCCTGCTGGAAACAACGACCCCACTAGGACTAGTGGAGGTCCTAGCACAGCTCCCCCGAGACCGGGAGTGTGCACAGACCGCTCTGGAGGGCCTCGCAAGGAGGATGGCCCGGGTACAACGAGAGACGTTGGCGGAGTGGAGCCGAGAGATGGCCCAGCAGACCGAGACCTGTCAGCGGAGCACGCCACCCGAGATGAGGAGACAGACCGCCTCTGAGGATGGCGCGGGAGGATTGAAGGCCGGAGACGGCGCCGAGAAGGGAGCCGAACGAGTGGAGGCAGGTAAAGGGGACTTCTATACCCCAAACCGGGAAACCGCGTACCTGCCCCAGCTCCCCGTCGCAGAGCCCGAAGTCTATCCTGCCGTGCCCGTCGCTGCAACGTCACCGCCGCAGACTAGGCCTCAAACGGGAGCCGCGACCCCTGTGACGTCACACGCCTCGACCCCGAGCGTGACCAAGCAGGAAGTACCACCAGCCTGGTCGCAAGGCCTAGTACCCCCGGGCGCCGTAATACCAACAGCGCCCCCTACCTCCGCGGAGCCCCCGGCCTGGTTGCAGGGCCAAGTAGCCCAGGGCGCCGCCGTCCTTACGGTGCCCTTCACCTTCCAGATACCCCAGGCCTGGCCGCAAGGCCCGGGCAACCCGGGCGCTAACACCACCGCGCCCATAAGACCAAAAGTGCCGCATCTGGGAGAAGACCTGTACGCCCAGCATACGTGCCCGGATGGGCAGCCATTTATATGGCCACCGGAGTTCCACCATCCCCGACTCCGGAGAGAGAGACCCCTGGATGAACCCCTGATCCCGGCTCCAAAGCCCGTGAAGAGGATCTCGCCCCCGCTAGCGGAAGCGCAGTTTGAGTGGGACCCCACCGGAGAAGATCTTATGGGGTTCACTCAGGAGACTCGGGCAGCTGCAGCGGAGCGTGCTGAGTGCTGCCGCCAACAGCTCGAGGACTTTGAGAGGGAGCGGAGAGAGAGGCGGGTCCGGGAACAGCAAGCTCAAATAAGGAGCGCGGAGCAGAAGAGCCGGACCAGGAGAGACCCCCGTGCAGCGCATAGTCCCCGCACCACCGGGACTGTGATAAAGTTTAACCTGCAGCATGGGTGGGGCTTCATCCGAGACCACCACACCGTAGGCGACGTCTTCGTAACCAGGAGAGACGTTGAGTCCCACCTACCGGAGGGACACAGAGGTCGTGACCTTTACATTGGGGACGAGGTCACCTTCACCCGGCACAAGTGTGCCAAAGGTCCCTACGCCCTCCATGTGCATCGCCTGACGGAGGAAGAGCTGCGGTGTGAGGAGGAAGAGCAAGAGGACCCGGACGGGTCTGAAGCCAAAGGTAACCATAAAGCAAGAGCAGGAGGACGCCGTCGCTAAGGACAGCGAAGCAGAAGCTGTATATAGTTGCCCGTCGGGGCACCGTAAACTGAAACCGTAAACTGAAACCGTAAACTGAAACTGAAACTGAAACTGTTGTTGCTAATATAGTCCCCGTTGGGACCAGCATGTGTGAACTGTTTACCCGTTTTTCCCTTAATCCCACTGACCGAGGACTGAGAGCGGTCATTCCTCCCCAATACCTGGCCGAGGACTGAGAGCGGCCATACTCCCTGTATATAGTTGCGCGTCCTAAAGCGCCCCCTACCGGTTTTATAGGAAAACCAGTTTTCCAGAGAGACTGTCGCACTTTACCCGGTCACACGTTGCACAGTGACCGGAGGAGGAGCCAGAGGCGACGAGAATGTTTTATATGCTAATATATGTTGTTTTATATGTTTTATATGTTTATGAAAAAAAATTGTATGTTTTGGTGTTGTTTTATGTCTTACAGCCCGAGGACGTGCTGTGATTTACCAGGGGGGAATGTAGCACCCTGAGGATTCGGCTGCTACAGGGGTATTGCACCTCAACCCAGAGGTGTGATATTCCACTCCCGGGTAAGGATGGAGTGTGGACCTGAGCTCGGTAGGCTGCATGCACTACACACATCCCATTTCCGAGGAGCAGACCGACGGTACTCCCACTTAGAAATGTGCAGGTACGACCGAGTCTGTTCCTGGCTGGAGTGGGAGGGGGGTGGTACATCCCAAGTAGTGTAGGGGCAGATAGGGGGAGCAGCCTGGGTAAAGATAGGAGCTCATTGGGTGCTGGTCACCTGAGCTCACACATAGAGGGTGTATATAAGGTGGGCACCATCAAAGATCAGGGTCAGTCTGTCAGAGTAAGAAGCAGAGGAGCAGAGCAGCCCAAGAGAGAGAGAGGAGAAAGAAAGAGAGACCCAGAGGGGGAAGCAGAAGAGAGGACTCTAAGACCCCAAATCCAATCCACGGGTGAAGAGTCGGCATCAGGGTACCGGAACCCAAGCTGGTGGGGGCAAAAACACACCCCAGCCAGAGACCGGAGGCCGTGGGCAGCGTCTGCCACGGCCACCCACCATATCCACCACGAAGGCATACCACGTGGAGGGTCAGGGAACCCAAGGCCAAGGGTCTCCCAGCAGAAGGCCCGAGGGAGCTGGACCTGGGTGGATCAATAGTGGGGACGGCCAGAGAAAGGACAGAAGGAGAGCTCAGGGTCACGCTCCGGACTCGCTTGGGGGTTGGCTGGATCCAGGACCTGGTGGATGCAGCACGGCTCGGGTGGTCACTTGAAGCTAGAGGGACCACCATCTCAATATGCAGAAATGACTACTGCCCCATAGACGTCATTGTAAGTACACCCCAAGATTGCTTTACTGTGACAAGATCAATTGTGTCCTATGAAAACTCAAAGAAAAGAGGGGGGAATATAACATAGATATGGAAAGAACATAGGAATGGGGTGAAATGTATGAAGGTGCTCGGCATATTGAGCTGTGAAATCTGTAGAGGGACGGACTCCATATTAACATCCTGTATATGGATTTACAATAGGAGGCCATAAAAGCCCCTGTAGGTGTAATGTGGAGGGGGCACAATACCTTTCTCCATGTAGTGTATGATAAATAGAACATGGTATTGGAAAGTTTGGTGCCAGCCATGATGTTTGCACAAACCTGTTTGGATCATTTCCATGACCACGTCACGAGCGTGCCCCTCTATGGTGACGAGAGCCCCCAATGTGCTGCGAGTCTGCTGGGACAATTTGCCTCCTCGCACAAGCTCCACAATATCATTTAGCTGGAGCTGCAGATTATCATAGGAGTTTTTCAGGCCCTACAAGAAGGATGTAACGGTGAAATCATCTGCAGAAACATTCATAGAACATACATATTGCAAGGGGGCTGAAATCTATACAGATTATAAGCTGCAGACTAGATTGAGAACTCCACAATATGCAGGCACTTTATAATGTACACAACAATTTTACAACATATCTTTATAGAAGTTGGAGATCTGGATTGAACCCAGAGCTCCAAATACCCAGATGTACCTCTATAAAACCCTGCAACCCCCAGGAGAAGACCCCTGGGCAAGAACAGTACATGGGCTCTTTGCAGTCTAATAACGTACTGTGAAAGAAGCTACTTGCATTTTTTGATGTGAATGTGGGTCCCCTTACCTTTGTTGCACCAGTGGTATATCCGCCCCTGGAAACTCCTATAAGCTGCGTCCCTAGGTATGACAGTCTATTAGCAGGAGAACTCATGAAGTCTGTCTATGAATGTATATATATGTATTTCTCCCAGAAAATTATTACAATTACACATCTTGTTGTTCACATGTTTATTTAATTTGTGTGTATTGGAACAACACAAAAAGAAGATATTGGTCAACAATTTTGGTTCTCAAGTCCTCAGACAGTTCTCTTCTCCTCTTTCTGTTCTCCCTGCTTAGTGTGGCACGTAACAACGCAAAGATTGAGTCAACTTTTCCCCTTTGTATCGGGTTTCAGGTGTGATTTTCATATTGCCCACACCTGTTACTTGCCACAGGTGAGTTTGAAAGAGCATCACATGCTTGAAACAAAATTGTTTACCCACAATTTTGGAAAGATGCCAACAATTTTGTCCGGCCCATTTTTGGGGTTTTGTGTGAAATTATATCCAATTTGCCTTTTTTATCTCTGTTTTTTTTGTGTTGTTCCAATACACACAAAGGAAATAAACATGTGTATAACAAAAAATACACATGCAATTGCAATAATTTTATGGAAAAATACTTCAAGGGTGCCAACACTTCCAGCCATGACTGTTTCTAGTGAAGCAACCTTGATCAGTAAAGGAGCTTATGCCGTACCTCTGGGCCACTGCCGATAGCTTCATGCCCTTCACTTGTCCAGAACATCTGAGACACACATAGCACGATCTGTCCCAGCCATTCCCTCACCCAGTCTTTTCTTGCAGTCTCAGGGTATGCCTTTTAAAAAACAAAGTTAAATTACGTTGACAGAAGCATTTAAGAGAGGGACAACCTTACTAGTATTATCTAGCAAATTCATTTCTACCGATTGCAGGTAGAAGATCTGCTACCTGGCTCTATAGCAATGAGATACATCATCCACAAATCATTCACTGCTGCCAAATAATCTTATACAAATATAAAAGTACTAGATTAGTTCCAATTAATGCTTTTGGTCTGTAGGTAGATCCGTACCATTCGTGGCCGAGCAATAACATCATGCACGCTCCTTAACATGACATCTTCCCCTTGGATGAGCCACTTCTCCACGGCCCCCCGAGCCTCGGAGGTGGAGATGGTCTGGATGAGCTCTACGCGTTCCCCCTCGGTGCTGTACATGGCTTTGATGTCCAGGTTAGGAAGGAACTCCAGCTTTGCGATGCCTTCAAAGCCCTTCTTTAGATGTGGTTGGACCCGCAGAGGATCTTTAGTCTCAGAGAGAATTTCTAGCATTTCGTCGTTGGACAGGAAGAAAAAGCTAAAGCGAAAATGCACAATATGATAAAAATGTCATTAAAGTATTGGGTCAGGCGCCATTTGTATTAGTGTCTATGTGAGAAAATAGAAAAGCAAAGCTTTAAAGTAAAGATTCAGTCCCCATACACATTGGATTAAAATAATAAACCAGGAGAAAGACAAGTATAATGGCATACAAAAGTTTATTATAATTTCATATTAAAAGTCCATATATAAATAAGACAGTAAGGTGCTGACAAACAGATCCAAGAAGCAAAAATAATAAGTCGTGAGATAGAGCAAAATAAAAAATAATAATGTGACACTTAATGTATAGAGGGCACAAATACCATAATCCTGCACAATGTTTCTATTGCTGCAGTGTGTATCAAATGCATAATAGGGGTAACTCAGCCCAAAGTATCACACCTAGCTAGGGACAGATGAGGGCCAATATCTACCAGAAAAGGGCTGCCTCAAAGAGTGTGACACTTATTATATGGGGAGTACATATACCATAGTCCTGCACAGTTGCATCATTATTCCAATAAATATCATGTGTAACATACCTGGCGGCGTCCTTGCATGGTGGTCCATCTCCCACTGTGCAAGAGTGCGCACTTGGTCTCCAGTCCAGAATGTCTCTCTGGCTTCCCTCCATGCTGTCTGTTTGTGTCTGTTTCTGCTGCTTAAGGGCGGCGCCCGATCACTTCCTGCTTTTTGTACCTGCTGTGGGTCACACCCCTTGTGCGTTCTCAGCCTATTGCTGTCTGTCACCTGGTATATAGCTCAGCTGCTCCCATCTATCCCTGCCTGAGCATAGTGTTTCATTCAGTGTGTGCTTGCACTCTGAAGGTGCCAGGTCCCGTTCTTTGTCTCCTGCCTTGCGGTATCAGTTCCCGTGTCTGAACTGAGTCCTGTCTATGTCTCCTGCCTTGCGGTATCAGTTCCCGTGTCTGAACTGAGTCCTGTCTGTGTTCTCTTGTCTGCCTATCCTGGAGGCTGTATTTCCAGGCCTGTCTGAACACGCTCCTAGCCTGTTCCTCCCGCCTTCTAGGGGCCGATTACCTAGACCCGCTCCTCTATCTTGTCTGTCCTGTCTGAACACGCTCCTTGCCTGTTCGTCCCGCCTCTCTGGGGGCCGTATTCCCAGACACGCTCCTGTATCCCGCTGCAGTGTCGGTCTCCTCCGTACACTCAGTTCCAGTCTGAACTCTCTCCTATCCTTTACCTGTTTTGCCTCTATGTCCGTTCCCTTCCTTTTTCTGCAGAGTCTGAACTCGTACCTAACTCCTGCTTGTTGTCTCTGTACTCCCGTTTGTGAGTTTGTGGTCCACTCGCTACTTCACTGCAAGTACCCTGTGGGTATCTGGCTCTGCCTTTCTCTTCCTGTCTGTTCCGTGTGAACAGAGCCCTGTCCCCCCTGCTCTGCCTTGCTTGCCGCTCCGGCGGTTTCCGCTCTGCTCCTGCCTTGTTTGCCGCTCTGCTCCTGCCTTCTTAGCCGCTCTGCGGTTTCCGCTCTGCTCCTGCCTTGTTTACCGCTCTGTGGTTTCCGCTCTGCTCCTGCTTAGCTTGCCGCTCTTGCGGTTTCTGCTCTGCTCTTGCCTTGCTTGCCGCTCCTGCGGTTTCTGCTCTGCTCCTGCCTTGTTTGCCGCTCTGCGGTTTCCGCTCTGCTCCTGCCTTGTTTGCCACTCTGCGGTTTCCGCTCTGCTCCTGCCTTGTTTGCCGCTCTGCGGTTTCCGCTCTGCTCCTACCTTGTTTGCCGCTCTGCGGTTTCCGCTCTGCTCCTGCCTTGTTTGCCGCTCTGCGGTTTCCGCTCTGCTCCTGCCTTCTTAGCCGCTCTGCGGTTTCCGCTCTGCTCCTGCCTTGTTTACCGCTCTGCGGTTTCCGCTCTGCTCTTGCCCTGCTTGCCGCTCCTGCGGTTTCTGCTCTGCATCTGCCCGCTGCTCCGGCAGCCCCGTCCTGCTCTGCATCTGCTCGCTGCTCCGGCAGCCCCGTCCTGCTCTGCATCTGCTCGCTGCTCCGGCAGCCCCGTCCTGCTCTGCATCTGCTCACTGCTCCGGCAGTCCTGTCCTGCTCTGCTTGTGCTCGCTGCTCCGGCAGTCCCGTCCTGCTCTGCTCTTGCCCACCGCTTCGGGCGTTCCCTCTCTGCTGTGTTTGGCTACCACATCTGCGGTTCTGTTTCTGTGACCCAGTCTGTACTGGGTCTTGTCCTCTCTGTGCTCCAGCCCGTCCTTTCGGCCAGTACCTCCCCGCCTGCATACTCGCCTGTATCCACCCGTCTGCATACCTGCCGTGTTCGCTTATATCCACCAGTCTGTGCCAGCCTAACCTGCCTGTTCCAGTAATCCCTGTGTGGGTCAACCCCCGTGTCCGGAGTTTGACCTGGAGTAGCACCTGGTCCCTCTGCCCGGTTTCTCCCTGGTGCACTGGCGTCGTATGCCGTCGTGCCACCTTGGTCGGATCGGCCAGATACTTGGTCACGCCCCTCCAGGCACTCTCCGGTTCATGGTCCAGTGGAACCACTACTCCCGCACACGCCAGTCAGTCCGGGCGTGTGCATAACATCAAGTACATGGTAAAAGTAAATTCACCCCAAGGTATCACACGTGACTAGAGACAAGGGAGGGCCAGTGTCTGTCAAGAGAGGCTGCCTCGACACGCGTTTCGCGGGTGCTTTATCAAGAGGCGTAGATAACAAGGGTACAAGGACCTTTTTAAATGTATAACTCCGCCCCTTCAATATATCACATATGTGGTCATGTGACAGTTCAGGATGACCGTCAGCGGAGAGGTACGAGCGGCGCGTACACTGGGAGAGTCAACGCCCCCCGAGGTCCCGCACCGCCCATCATGACGGCGGCGTGACCCGGAAGTGTCAAAAGACTACATCCGGGAAGTGCATCGGCGCCATAGAGATGGGCGACGCGAGAGCAGGGGGAGTGAATCGCCCGCGCACGCGCACAGTACGACTCCGAGGACGGTTCCCCATACAGCACTCTAAAGAAGTACCGCTCCGTACTAATAAAGACTGTCATGCAGTACAAGAATAAAGGGGAATGTGAATAGATCCGGCCACATATACGAGGGATAAGAAATGAGTATACAGACATGGGAGGGAGATGAAATGGAAGAGAGGGGGGAGGAAACAAAAAATGGAAAAATACATATAAATACATGAGGACACATACAACAAAACAGATAATAACAACGACACCATGATAAATAAACCGATATACTGTTGCAAGTCGCTCCTCCATAACGTATACAAATATTCAATTGATCGTTGTTTAGGAGAGTTCTGATGCATCTGATATCCGAACATTAGGAAAAAATTCCAAAAAAAATCCTTAAATAAATCAAAAAAGAAAAAAATGAACAACCATTTATGGAGGAGCTACTTGCAACAGTATATCGGTCCCTATGTGTTCTCCCAGTAAAATAATAACACTCACTTCCAGTGCCGGCGCTGTTCCAGCGGTGTAGGCACTGGCTCTCCCGGGGCTTGTGTGACATTGTTATATCACGCAATCCCTGCAGCCAATCAGCGCTGCTTCACTTTTCCCTCCTTCATACAAATCAAGACATTCGGAGTAAGTGAGAGTTGCTGCTGCTCTTTCACTTCCCCTGGATGTCAATTCTATCCATAGCAGAGGAAAATGAAGCCACCGCTGATTGGCCGAAGGGATCGCAGGGAGCACTGGAAGGGACACCGTAGGAACGGCGCCGGTGGTAAGTATAAGTTTTGTTATTTTAACTGAGGGTAAACATAGGAATTCAAAAGGGGTTGCCAAGTAGCTAACTTAGCAAAGTAGGTAACTTCTCCACAAAGAGAAAATGTATCCCTTGGATGCCCTGTCAGAGGTCACTCACCCATACAAGCAAGTTCTCTCCTGTCTTGCACTGATGAGGGACAAACATCCTTAAACACGTGTCCTGAAAATGGAGTTTCTACATAGTAACATAGTAACATAGTTTGTAAAGCCGAATAAAGACTTGCGTCCATCAAGTTCGACCTGTTAGTTCTGTAATTGCTAAAGTTGATCCAGAGGAGGGCAAAAACCCCAAATGATTTAGCCAATCTTCACCTGAGGAAAAATTCCCTCCCGACTCTGAAACCAGCAGTCAGAATAAATCCCTGTATCAACCTACTATTTTATTTTATTTTTAAGTATATGCTGAAATCTGCCTGGTATCTAGAAATGCATCCAGTCCCCGCTTGAACTGGTGTAGTGAATCCGACATTACCGTCTCCTCACTCAGTGAATTCCATATTCTCACTGCTCTTACCGTAAAGAACCCCTTCCTATGCTGGTGCTGAAACCTTTTCTCTTCCAGTCTTAGTGAATGCCCTCTTGTTACCGTAATATCCCTCCTTTTGAACAAATCCCTGGCAAGATCTCTATACTGTCCCCTAACATATTTGTACACATTTATTATGTCCCCCCTCAACCTTCTCTTTTCCAGGCTGAATAGTCCTAGTTTTGCCAACCTCTCTGGGTATTGCAGTCCCTCCATTCCCTTTATTAATTTTGTTGCCCTCCTTTGTACCTTTTCAAGCTCATTTATATCCTTTCTATATATTGGGGCCCATAACTGAGCACAGTATTCCAAGTGTGGTCTGACCAGTGCTTTGTACAGTGGAAGAACAATGTTCTCATCCTTTGCAGCTATACCTCTTCTGATACATCCCATTACCCTGTTTGCCCTTACAGCAGCGGCCTGACTTTGGGCACTCCAATTTAGTTTGCTATCAATCAAGATGCCCAAGTCCTTCTCCATCTCTGAATTCCCCAATGATTTCCCATTCAGTGAGTACTGGTGACTTCCATTTTTCCTTCCCATATGTATGACCTTACATTTCTCCTCGTTAAACCTCATTTGCCATTTAATGCTCCACCTACCCAGCTTATCCAAGTCCCTCTGTAGGTCTGCACTGTCCTCTTTTGTATTAATTGTTTTACATAACTTTGTGTCATCTGCAAATATTGATATTTTACTATTTATCCCGTTGACTATGTCGGTAATAAAGATATTAAATAACATTGGGCCTAGTACAGACCCCTGTGGTACCCCACTAGTGACTCTTACCCAATCTGAGTATATTCCATTTATAACCACCCTCTGCCTTCTATCCCTTAGCCAGTTAGCTACCCACTTGCAGACATTTTCCCCCAGCCCCATCATTCTCATTTTGTATACCAACCTATTATGTGGCACGCTATCGAACGCTTTTGAGAAGTCGAGATACACGACATCCACTGGTTCCCCCTGATCTACTCGAGAGCTAACCTCCTCGTAGAAGTCAATCAGGTTTGTTTGGCAGGAGCGATTCCTCATGAATCCATGTTGGTTCGGGATTAAAAGATTATTAGCATCAAGATGCTCCGTAATCGCCTCTTTAATGAAGCTTTCAAAAATTTTGCCCACAACGGACGTCAGACTCACCGGCCGATAGTTTCCGGCGTCACTTTTCGCTCCCTTTTTGAATATTGGCACTACATTCGCCTGTCGCCAATCAAGTGGTACAGACCCAGTCTCAACAGAGTCCTTAAATATAAGATATAATGGTCTGTCTATCACATTACTTAGTTCCCTTAGTACCCGTGGGTGTATGCCATCAGGTCCTGGTGATTTGTTTATTTTAATGTTACTGAGGCGTTTCTGTACCCCAGCTTGGGTTAGATTTGTCATACTTAGTGGAGGATTAAGCTTGTCACTTCTCATTTCTCCTGTTTGTTCTATTTCCTTTGTGAAAGTTGTCGAAAAAAAATTATTTAATAGATTAGATTTATCCTCATCTTTCTCTATGATTTTGCCTTCCTCACTTTTTATCGGTCCAATATTATCCGATTTAATCCTTTTACTATTTATATACGTAAAAAACAGTTTGGGATTTGATCTACTTTCCCTAGCAATACGTCTCTCTGTTTCCTCCTTCGCTATTTTTATTTGTATTTTACAGGTTCTCGTTTTTTCCTTGTAACACATTAGTGCCTCCTTACTGTTTTCCTGTTTTAATCTCTTGAATGCCTCTTTTTTGCTATTTAACGCCCCTTTTACGTTCTTGTTCAACCATATTGGTTTCCTCTTACTTCTGGCCCTTTTATTCCCATACGGTATATATCTCTCGCACTGAGTATTCAGAATTCTTTTGAAGGTTTCCCATTTACTATTCGTATTCCTTTGATTAAGAACTTTGTCCCAGTCAATAAGTTGAAGGTTTTCTATCAGCTGATCAAACTTCGCCCTCCTAAAGTTTAATGTTTTTGTTGTTCCCTTATTGATAACCCTACTGAAGGGCATTTTGAAGTCGATAATATTATGATCGCTATTACCTAGGTGCCCCCCTATCTGTACCTCAGTTATTCTATCAGGCCTATTAGTCAATATTAAGTCCAACACGGCCTTCCCTCTCGTTGGTTCCTGCACTAGTTGGGAGAGATAATTATCCTTAATATTTGTCAAGAACATTTTCCTTTCTGAGATCTACAGGTTTCTGTTTCCCAGTCAATATCCGGGTAGTTGAAATCCCCCATTACAATCACCTCATTATGTTTTGCTACTTTGTCTATTTGTCCTAATAGCAGATTCTCATTCTCCTGTTATATTTGGTGGCTTATAGCAGACCCCCAGTAATATTATATTATTATTTTTTGCCCCCTCTATCTCTACCCACATGGACTCGACCCCCTCTTCTCCCTCTCCTATATCTTCCCTTAGTCTGGGTTTTAGACATGACTTTACATATAAGCAGACTCCTCCGCCTTTCCCCTGTTTCCGGTCCCTTCTAAATAAACTATAATCTAATAAATTTACCGCCCAGTCGTAGCTATCGTCTAGCCAAGTCTCTGTTATACCTACGATGTCATACCTCTCCTCCGATATAAGCGCCCGCAGCTCATCCGCCTTATTGGTCAGGCTTCTTGCGTTGGTCAGCATGCAAGATAAAACTTTGGGGTTATTAAGCATCCTATTCTTCTCTAACGATCTAACTGTACTATCCCCACCCCCCTCTCCACCCTCATTATATTCACTTCTCCCCTTCCCCCTTGCTTGCCTCACATCCCACCTATTTCCTTGGTTCCCCCCCCCCTGTCTCTAGTTCTGGTTTGGCCTTTTTATCCTAAGTCATGTGACCATACCCTTTAAAGAATCGATATTGACTTTTGAAATTAATACTTACAATAGGTGGCGCTAGTGTCATGGGTATGTCAAATGTAACAGACAGTTGCCTTGCAGTTGGTTGCAGAAGATCTCTTCGTTTGGCAATACAGACACCTTCTTAGCTGTTTCCCTCTAGGACCCATTGGCTACCTCCCACCAGCTAATTGACACCCTGGCCTGGGTGTTTAAATAGTTTCACTTTGCAGCAGGGAGGGGCTGGTGATAGTCACGTTTCCTTGTGAATGCTTGCAGCTCTCAGACTGCTAATTTCCTCTGTGGTTGTAGGAGGACGCCTGGAGTTATCTCTACGAAGTCGGCTAAAGCTAAGCTACTTTCCCCCGTGTCTGTCTATCTTGTAGTCTTTATGAGGCAAAGTAATTTGACCATATAGGTCACATATCAGAAAAACAGAGTCTGTTCAACGTCTCAAATAATGATTCATATAAAGAGAATGACGTACAAGAACATAGTAATATTAAAAATACAAAGTTTATTATTATCCAAAGTTAAAAAAATGACTTACATATAAACCATAATGGCGCAGATACATTAGTCGTGGGCAAAAAGACAAAGTACTCTAGGACCGATCCAACACAGGATATAGATTAGTAATAAAGAGAACATTAGAGTAAGATCTATATAATCCAACACATGATGTAGATTGATAATCAAAAAGTCGCTGAAATGGGACGGATAGTCCTCCAAATTGTATGATGGCCTCTACATAGCATTCCAAATAGCATGATGGCCTTCAAATAGTATGACGGCCCCCACATAGCCCTCCAGATAGTATGACCGCCCCCACATAGCCCTCCAAATAGTATGTCGGCCCCCATATAGCCCTCCAAATAGTATGATGGTCCCCACGTAGCCCTCCAAATAGTATGATGGCCCCCACCTAGCCCTCCAAATAGTATGATGGCCCACAAACAGTATGATTACCCAAGATCCCTCAGATTCATGGGCCTCATAGCAGCCATATGTTTATCTGCTGTTAGCGGTATGCCACTGCGTCATGACCGTATCACATGTGACTGCTGCAGCCAATCAGTTGACTGATCAGCTCATACCATGTACACTAGGACTAGACAGCACCTGGCACAGCTGTGATGGATTTGTTTGGGCATATCAGGTGTACACATAGTGAGGCCAATATTATTCACTAGGTCAGATGTTGAAGCAGGGTAAGACATGGTTCCAGAGGCAACTGAGATGAGGATAGAGAAGCCATGCTCTCCTCTATCGTAGCCACCTCAGAGCTGGACCGGGACCGCTCCCTGCACATAGCCCCGGGTGTCAGCTGTGACAATCAGCTGACACCCGGCGGCAATCGCGCCTGCACAGCCTGTGTGCGGGCGAAATCGCCAGGGCGTATTAATACGTATCTGGTCCATAAGTCCCAGGGCACAGAAAAGTACTAAAACGCCCTATGTCGTAAAGGGGTTAATGTCCATTAAAAAGGCACATATAGAAGTCCTTATATTTAAAGGGGTTGTCCACTAGTTTTGTAGGATAGGGCATCAATGTAAAAGTAGTGGACAACTTCTTAAGTAGTATAAATCCAACTCATTAAGTGGATTCTTTCAGATGAGGTAGTAGAAGTTGGGACAGGACCCTCTAGGACCTGGTAATAGGTGGTCCTTTGTCTGTAGTGTCAAATAGGCAAAAATATAGTGTGAACAGATTATTCAGATAAGGAGCAATGTCTGGTAAGACACTAATGTCAAGGCAGGGCCCCCAGAGAGGTTAGCGGGGGGAACACATAGTTTTACAGGCCCAGTAGAATATTTGTTCTGGAGGTAAGAATTTTGGCTATACTTTGGCTGTATTTGTGCTCCCCTTTCCGTTCTTCTTTCTCCTCCTACTCTTTTCGGCAATGGTACTTATCATTTCAGAGTCACTGTTGTCTCAGCTGTGATCCTCTACCAGCAAGTTATAGAAGATTCTGTTGTTTGCGCAGGAAGATGCATCTTTATCCTGATGGGAGAACTAATGCTAGCGCGGGAATATTTCTGCATAAAAGGCCCAGTTTCACCAAAGTCCGGGGTAGTCCATGCACAGCAAGTCACCAGCGTTGGCCACCCACCCTCTTTTTGTTGCGATGCCTATCAGTTGGCTAAGGCTGGGAGGACTAGGTCCATTTTTGATAGTCACAGTTGATTATTTATTTGATTACTGACTGATTAATTTATTCCATGGTTTTTAATATTTATTGACTTATTAATTTATGTTTTAAGTAACCTATTCTTTATCCAAACTAACCTTGTCTAGTCTTTTTTTATTAATAGGTTAAAGGGAATCTGTCACCAGGTTTTTGTTACTGAATCTGAGAGCAGCATTATGTAGAGACTCTGATTGCAGTGTTGCGTCACTTATTGGGCTGCTTGCTGTAGTTTTGATAAAATCACTGTTTTTTCAACAGGAAATTATCACTAGACGACTACTAATCCTGCTGCCAGGTAGTCCTCCATATTCATGAGCTCTATATAACCTCGCCCCCCACCACTGATTGGCAGCTTACTGCCTATGCACAGTGTACACAGAAATGTGCCAATCAGTGATGTGGGCAGGGTTATACAGAGCTCTGCATTTTTAGATCTGCTAGATCTGCTGCAGGGAAAACTGTGATTTCATAAAAACTGCAGCAAGAAGCCCATTAAGTGATATATCACTGGAATCAGGGTCTCAGCCCCTACATCATGCTGCTCTCAGATGGGGCAGCTAAAACCCAGTGACACATTTGTAGCACCCTGAGGATTCGGCTGCTACAGGGGTATTGCACCTCAACCCAGAGGTGTGATATTCCACTCCCGGGTAAGGATGGAGTGTGGATCTGAGCTCGGTAGGCTGCATGCACTACATACATCCCATTTCCGAGGAGCAGACCGACGGTACTCCCACTTAGAAATGTGCAGGTACGACCGAGTCTGTTCCTGGCTGGAGTGGGAGGGGGGTGGAACATCCCAAGTAGTGTAGGGGCAGATAGGGGGAGCAGCCTGGGTAAAGATAGGAGCTCATTGGGTGCTGGTCACCTGAGCTCACACGTAGAGGGTGTATATAAGGTGGGCACCAACTAAGAACAGGGTCAGTTGCAGAGAGAAAGTCAGCGAGCGGAGGAGAAGAGAGACCCAGAGTGAGAGAGGAGAAAGAGAGACCCAGAGGGGGAAACAGAAGAAAAGGACTCCAAGAACCCAACTTAAATCCCCGGGTGAAGAGTCGGCACAGGGTACCGGAACCCAAGCTGGTGGGGGCAAAAACACACCCCAGCCAGAGACCGGAGGCCGTGGGCAGCGTTTGCCACGGCCACCCACCACATCCACCACGAAGGCACACCACGTGGAGGGTCAGGGAACCCAAGGCCAAGGGTCTCCCAACAGAAGGCCCGAGGGAGCTGGACCTGGGTGGATCTCTAGTGGGGACGGCCAGAGGAAAGGACAGAAGGAGAGCTCAGGGTCACGCTCCGGACTTATTTGGGGGTTGGCTGGATCCAGAACCTGGTGGACGCAGCACGGCTCGGGAGGTCACTCGAAGCTGGAGTGACCGGAACATCAGCAGTGAGTAAACATCCTAAACTGCATAACCCGACTCTGTCTCTGATTGCCGTCTACACTGCATCACCACAACCCCCATCCTCTGCACCTGATCCCCCTGAGGCTATACCCCACCCGTTGGGGGTTATATCATCACAAGCTGCACCTGCACCATCAGCCTCAGCGGACCCTGCTGCAGCGGCGGCCATAGTGACCGCAACACAACGGGTGGCGTAGTCGACATTAAGAACTTAGTAACATCTGTAGGACTGCCACATACAACTCAGTTTGACACCCTGGGCACGGACCGGGTCACAGCCACTCGGAAGACTACAACCCCCATCTGATCCGGCTCCGGATATTCCCCCTAAAAGAATATGGCCCAGGGGGCGCGTCAACTTTGGCGTAGTCGGCAGGATTACGTGCCCACAACAACCGGGTACTGCGTGCCTGAAGAAAAGAATGAGTTTACCTCAAAGAGAAGTCTCCTGCCGGTTCCGGAGGGTCCCCGCCATCGGACCCCATCACCAGTCGATTCCCGCCGGTTGTCCGCCATTAACAGCGTTTTCCCGCCATCTGCAGAGTTTCCCGCCACTGGGAAGCGATTCCCGCCATTTCCAAAGGTTTCCCGCCTTGGAAGAGCGGACGCCATTATGGGCGTGCCAGAGGGTGGCGAGAGGCTACCTCCCATCGTGGGCCAGGACCGAAAATGGCGCCAAAAGTGGAAACCGCCCCCACCAACAGAGACTGTGATGCTAGAGGTGTCTGTCAGCGTGAAAGAACAGCCCCTGGAGCTGACAGTCACCAAGTGGCCCCGGGACCGCCCTCGAAGTGGGAGGAGAGGAAAGGAGAGAACAAAGATGGGTGCCGCCTGGAGCAGTCTGGAGCGAGCGCACCCGGAGGCAAGAAGCCTGGAGAGGAGTAGCAGAGAAGCTCACCCGGAGATGGCCAGAGAGCAGAGCAGCACCGGCCCGCTGGCCAGGAGCCTGCTGGAAGAAGAGCAGAGCAGCACCGACCCGTTGGTCAGGAGCCTGCTGGAAACCACGACCCCACTAGGCCTAGTGGAGGTCCTCGCACAGCTCCCCCGAGACCGGGAGTGTGCACAGACTGCCCTGGAGGGCCTCGCACGGAGGATGGCCCGGGTACAGCGAGAGACATTGGCGGAGTGGAGCCGAGAGATGGCCCAGCAAACCAAGACCCGGAGCACGCCAGCCAAGATGAGGAGACAGACCGCCTCTGAGGATGGCGCGGGAGGACCCAAGGCCGGAGACGGCGCCGAGAAGGGAGCCGAACGCATGGAGGCAGGTAAAGGGGACGTCTATACCCCAAACCAGGACACCGCTTACCTGCCCCAGCTCCCCGTCGCAGAGCCCGAAAGTCCCCCTGCTGTGCCCGAAAACGCCATGTCACCGACGCAGACTAGGCCCCAACCGGAAGCCGCCGCCGCGACCCCTGTGACGCCATGCGCACCGACCCCGAGCGTGGCAAAACAGGAAGTAACACCAGCCTGGTCGCAGGGCCTAGAATTCCCGGGCGTCGCATCACCAACAGCGCCCCCTACCTCCGCGGAGCCTCCGGCCTGGCCGCAAGGCCAGGTAGCCCAGGGCGCCGCCGTCCTGACGGTGCCCTTCACCTTCCAGGTGCCCCAGGCCTGGCCGCAAGGCCTGGGCAACCCGGGCGCCACCACCACCGCGCCCGCACCCGTAAAACCAAGGTTGCCGCGTCTGGGAGAGGACTTGTTTGCCCAGCACACGTGGCCGGACGGGCAGCCTTTCATCTGGCCCCAGAGATATTATGAACTGGAGCACCAGAGGAGAGTTGGGGCCATGTGTGCACCCCTGATTCCGGCTCCGAAGCCCGTGATAAGGATCTCGCCCCCGCTTGAAGAGACCCAATTTGAGTGGGACCCCACCGGAGAAGACCTAATGGGGTTCACTCAAGAAACCAGGGCAGCTGCAGCGGAGCGTGCTGAGTGCTGCCGACAGCAGCTCGAGGAGTATGCGAGGGAGCGGAGAGAGAGGCGGGTCCGGGAACAACAGGCCCAAATAAGGAGCGCCGAGCAGAAGAGCCGAACCAGGAGGGACCCCCGTGCAGCGCACAGTCCCCGCACCACCGGGACTGTAATTAAGTTCAACATGCAGCATGGGTGGGGCTTCATCAGAGACCACAACACCCCCGGCGACGTCTTTGTCACGCGCAGAGATGTGGAGTCCCATCTGCCGGAGGGGCACAGAGGTCGTGACCTTTATATCGGGGACGAGGTCACCTTTACCCGGCACAAGTGTGCCAAAGGACCTTACGCCCTCCATGTGCATCGCCTGACAGAGGAGGAGCTGCGATGTGAGGAGGAAGAGCAAGAGGATCCGGACGGGTCTGAAGCTGAGATCCCCAAAGAAGGAGCAGGAGGAAGACGTTGTTGAGTACAGCGGAGTAGGTGCTGTAAATAGTTACCCGATCGGGGTATAAAGAAACTGTTACTGCAAATATAGTCCCCGTTGGGACCAGCTGAGTGAACTGTTTACCCGTTTACCCTTAATCCCACAGGCTGAGGACTGTGAGCAGCCATTCCCTTTCCCTCCTTAACTGGCCGAGGACTGAGAGCGGCCATATCCTTGTATATAGTTGCGCGTCCTAAAGCGCCCCCTACCGGTTTTATAGGAAAACCATTTTTCTAGAAAGACTGTCGCACTTTGCCCGGTCAACAGTTGCACAGTGACCGGAGGAGAAACAAGAGACGACGAGAATGTTTTATCTGAAAAGTTTTATATATATATAATGTTTTATATGTTTTATATGTTTTATATGTTTATGGAAAAAAATTTTGTATGTTTTTGGTGTTATGTCTTACAGCCCGAGGACGTGCTGTGATTTACCAGGGGGGAATGTAGCACCCTGAGGATTCGGCTGCTACAGGGGTATTGCACCTCAACCCAGAGGTGTGATATTCCACTCCCGGGTAAGGATGGAGTGTGGATCTGAGCTCGGTAGGCTGCATGCACTACATACATCCCATTTCCGAGGAGCAGACCGACGGTACTCCCACTTAGAAATGTGCAGGTACGACCGAGTCTGTTCCTGGCTGGAGTGGGAGGGGGGTGGAACATCCCAAGTAGTGTAGGGGCAGATAGGGGGAGCAGCCTGGGTAAAGATAGGAGCTCATTGGGTGCTGGTCACCTGAGCTCACACATAGAGGGTGTATATAAGGTGGGCACCAACTAAGAACAGGGTCAGTTGCAGAGAGAAAGTCAGCGAGCGGAGGAGAAGAGAGACCCAGAGTGAGAGAGGAGAAAGAGAGACCCAGAGGGGGAAACAGAAGAAAAGGACTCCAAGAACCCAACTTAAATCCCCGGGTGAAGAGTCGGCACAAGCTGGTGGGGGCAAAAACACACCCCAGCCAGAGACCGGAGGCCGTGGGCAGCGTTTGCCACGGCCACCCACCACATCCACCACGAAGGCACACCACGTGGAGGGTCAGGGAACCCAAGGCCAACGGTCTCCCAACAGAAGGCCCGAGGGAGCTGGACCTGGGTGGATCTCTAGTGGGGACGGCCAGAGGAAAGGACAGAAGGAGAGCTCAGGGTCACGCTCCGGACTTATTTGGGGGTTGGCTGGATCCAGAACCTGGTGGACGCAGCACGGCTCGGGAGGTCACTCGAAGCTGGAGTGACCGGAACATCAGCAGTGAGTAAACATCCTAAACTGCATAACCCGACTCTGTCTCTGATTGCCGTCTACACTGCATCACCACAACCCCCATCCTCTGCACCTGATCCCCCTGAGGCTATACCCCACCCGTTGGGGGTTATATCATCACAAGCTGCACCTGCACCATCAGCCTCAGCGGACCCTGCTGCAGCGGCGGCCATAGTGACCGCAACACAACGGGTGGCGTAGTCGACATTAAGAACTTAGTAACATCTGTAGGACTGCCACATACAACTCAGTTTGACACCCTGGGCACGGACCGGGTCACAGCCACTCGGAAGACTACAACCCCCATCTGATCCGGCTCCGGATATTCCCCCTAAAAGAATATGGCCCAGGGGGCGCGTCACATTCACTTTAAGTTAATTGGTTGTATTTTTGTTGGTTCTTGGGAGGGTGCAACCTAAATAAAGACCAGAGTGGCAGCCAAAAATGCACAGTTACAATATTGTCAACAAGAAAAACAAAGGATCGGACATCCAAATATATAATAGGATATCTTTATTGTCAACGCTATCAAGAGAAAAGCAGAACAAATCCACAGATCACAAAAATCTAAAAAACACATCAACGTGTGCAAAATGACCAATCCATGTCCCAAGTCATGGACGGAAAGGACAACCCCCCCCATACTCCAAATAAGAGCAGGGGTTCCCAGGAAACATACAAGGATAGTACAAAATACTCAATAAGTAGAAAAGACTCAATGTAACAGAGGAAATATGGAATGAAAAAAATTATTAAATTGCAGAAAATGGCTTTGATAAAGTATTCATACCCTGTGAACTTTTCCAGATTTTTCCATGTTACATCCACAAACTTAAATGTATTTTAGGCTATGTGCCCACGTTGCGGACCTGAAGCATATTTTTTACGCTTCTCCCTGGCGGAAAAATCGCATGCGGATATTACATGCGGTTTTCCCGCCAGGTAGAAGCGTTTGTGGGGCGTCTTTGCATGCATTTCCGCATGCGGGTTATCAAGCACTTCTCCAAGCATCACTTGGAAAAGTGCTTGACAACTTGTTCAGAATGGTAAAAAATAAAAAAATAAACTTTATACTCACCTTCTGATGCATCCTCTGCCCCGTCCGGAGTCTTGAGCGGCTCACGCTGTTGTGTGCAGGACCTGCGGTGACGTCATTGAGTCATGTGGTGGGTCACATGACTCAATGACGTGGCAGGTCCTTCAGACAACAGCGCGACGGAGGGAAAACATCGGAAGATAAGTATAAACTTTATTTTATTCTTTTTTTTACAGGTTCTTTGGTACCCAGGTCTGGATGAGAGTCTCCTCTCATCCAGACTTGGGTACCATCCGCTCATTGATTCCGCTGCGCTTCCGCAAAATTAATGAACATGCTGCGGATTTTTGACCGCAGCATATATGCTGCGGAAAAATCCGCAGCATGGGCATTGACATTGCGGAATGCCATTGGGGACCATGGGGTGCGGATATACATGCGTTTTTCAAGCGTTTACGCTGCGGAAATTCCGCAGCATATACGCTTGAAAAACGCTACGTGGGCACACAGCCTTATTGGGATTTTATGTGATACAACAACACAAAGTGCCAAGTATTTGTGAAGTGTAATGGAAATGATACATGGGTTTCTCAATATTTTAAAAATATCATCCCTAGTAACCATGATATATGAGAAATAGTATTATAACATGAAGATAAAAGTAATGATTTTTTAAATATATGGAAACCCTAGAATTACATTGGTAATGGGAAGAGCTGGTATTTTATAGTATGTTAGGTTTTTTAATGTATTTTTGACTTATTATTATCTTTCTGTATAATGTGAATAAAAAGAATGTATTATGAAATTAAAAAAAACAGCACTAGAAGCCGCCATGAAGTTCTGTGCCGTTCCTCTGGACCCTAAACTGTCCCCCATGATGCCCACATCAGTGTATCGGGCAGAGCGGGCCACGAGCCGCTGCCTGCACACGACCAACTGCCGTTTACTTTCAACTGTCGGCTGAAGAGATGGGACGGAAGTCTACAGACTGGAAGATATTACTGCAAATGGCGTCTGCTGGACACAGAGAAAGCGAGAAGCAGAGAGAAGACAAGAGGACGAGAGAAGAGGACAGTGATACTTCTGGATTCAAGAATATCACAAAGAAGAGGAGAGAGGCCAAAGGCAATGGACTGGAGGATGAACAGCCAACACCTGGATGCAGCAGGGACCCCGGAACATCCAGCCCCTACCCCAGGCTTAACATCAGCAATTTTACCATCCATGATATCTTGGGTAGGGGCAGTTTTGGCCAAGTAAGTTTTTATATATTTTTCTTTATCACCTATACTTGCCATGTTATCTCCATCCGTTGTCTTCTGCAGCAGGGTCGGCATCACCAGCCGGCACACCCGGGAAAGCGCCAGGGCCCTGAGGAAGCGGGGGAGCACACTCACCGTCAGGACACTGGCACATTGTGGGACCTGTGGGGCTGGATGGCAAATTTTGGCCTAGGGGGCAAGCACACAGCAGCGGCTCATGAGCAGCGGCCCATCTTTTTTGTATTTACCTATGGCTATTTCATAAAGGCAGCAGAAGGTACAAGACTTTAAAAACATAAAGCCGGAGTAATGATGGGATAGTTGTGGTCAAATGCCGACTAGATTCTCATCCACTTCTATCAGTGAGCTGCTCAGAGAGGTGTCTGAGACTAATCGGCATGCGACCATAACTATGCAAACTCATACTTGTGATCACTACGCTGGAAATACGAAGGAATCGTGACAGTGTGTGCACAGCGCTCTATCACGACTCAGCAATCTGCAGTGACAGAGGGACTACAGGAAGATGAGCTCTGAAAAGTGTGTTAGAATCAAAGGTATGCGGCTGGTAAATTGCATCATGTCTTCAGAATTGATTAATAATATAATAATAATATATTTTAATTTTATAGCACCAACATATTCCGCAGCCCTTTACATTTTAGAGGGGACTTGTTCAGAAAATAAAAGACATTACAGAATAACGATGATCACATAAATCAACAGATACCAGGAGAAGAGAGGACCCTGCTCGCAAGCTTACAATCTATGAGGAAAGGATTAATATATTCTTGCCTCTATTGTAAAATAGACAAAACCGTCCACCTATACAGGATAATATGTGACTGCTGTATATTATACTATGTGTACAGACATCTGATGGTATATACAGGATAGTATGTGACTGCTGTATATTATACTATGTGTACAGACATCAGATGGTATATACAGGATAATATGTGACTGCTGTATATTATACTATGTGTATAGACATCTGATGGTATATACAGGATAGTATGTGACTGCTGTATATTATACTATGAGTACAGACATCTGATGGTATATACAGGATAATATGTGACTGCTGAATATTATACTATGTGTACAGACATCTGATGGTATATACAGGATAGTATGTGACTGCTGTATGTTATACTATGTGTACAGACATCTGATGGTATATACAGGATAGTATATGACTGCTGTATATTATACTATGTGTACAGACATCTGATGGTATATACAGGATAGTATATGACTGCTGTATATTATACTATGTGTACAGACATCTGATGGTATATACAGGAAAGTATGTGACTGCTGTATATTATACTATGTGTACAGACATCTGATGGTATATACAGGATAGTATATGACTGCTGTATATTATACTATGTGTACAGACATCTGATGGTATATACAGGAAAGTATGTGACTGCTGTATATTATACTATGTGTACAGACATCTGATGGTATATACAGGATAATATGTGACTGCTGTATATTATACTATGTGTACAGACATCTGATGGTATATACAGGATAGTATATGACTGCTGTATATTATACTATGTGTACAGACATCTGATGGTATATACAGGAAAGTATGTGACTGCTGTATATTATACTATGTGTACAGACATCTGATGGTATATACAGGATAGTATATGACTGCTGTATATTATACTATGTGTACAGACATCTGATGGTATATACAGGAAAGTATGTGACTGCTGTATATTATACTATGTGTACAGACATCTGATGGTATATACAGGATAATATGTGACTGCTGTATATTATACTATGTGTACAGACATCTGATGGTATGTACAGGATAGTATGTGACTGCTGTATATCTTACTATGTGTACAGACATCTGATGGTATATACAGGATAATATGTGACTGCTGTATATTATACTATGTGTACAGACATCTGATGGTATATACAGGATAATATGTGACTGCTGTATGTTATACTATTTGTACAGACATCTGATGGTATATACAGGATAATATGTGACTGCTGCATATTATACTATGTGTACAGACATCAGATGGTATATACAGGATAGTATGTGACTGCTGTATATTATACTATGTGTACAGACATCTGATGGTATATACAGGATAGTATGTGACTGCTGTATATTATACTATGTGTACAGACATCTGATGGTATATACAGGATGGCATGTGACTGCTGTATATTATACTATGTGTACAGACATCTGATGGTATATACAGGATAGTATGTGACTGCTGTATATTATACTATGTGTACAGACATCTGATGGTATATACAGGATAGTATGTGACGGCTGTATATTATACTATGTGTACAGACATCTGATGGTATATACAGGATAGTATGTGACTGCTGTATATTATACTATGTGTACAGACATCTGATGGTATATACAGGATAGTATGTGATGGCTGTATATTATACTATGTGTACAGACATCTGATGGTATATACAGGATAGTATGTGACTGCTGTATATTATACTATGTGTACAGACATCTGATGGTATATACAGGATAATATGTGACTGCTGTATATTATACTATGTGTACAGACATCTGAAGGTATATACAAGATAGTATGTGACTGCTGTATATTATACTATGTGTACAGACATCTGATGGTATATACAGGATAGTATGTGACTGCTGTATATTATACTATGTGTACAGACATCTGATGGTATATACAGGATAGTATGTGACTGCTACATATTATACTATGTGTATAGACATCTGATGGTATATACAGGATAATATGTGACTGCTGTATACTATACTACGTGTACAGACATCTGAAGGTATATACAAGATAGTATGTGACTGCTGTATATTATACTATGTGTACAGACATCTGATGGTATATACAGGATAGTATGTGACTGCTACATATTATACTATGTGTACAGACATCTGATGGTATATACAGGATAGTATGTGACTGCTGTATATTATACTATGAGCACAGACATCAGATGGTATATACAGGATAGTATGTGACTGCTGTATATTATACTATGTGTAAAGACATCTGATGGTATATACAGGATAATATGTGACTGCTGTATATTATACTATGTGTACAGACATCTGATGGTATATACAGGATAGTATGTGACTGCTGTATATTATACTATGTGTACAGACATCTGATGGTATATACAGGATAGTATGTGACTGCGGTATATTATACTATGTGTACAGACATCTGATGGTATATACAGGATAATATGTGACTGCTGTATATTATACTATGTATACAGACATCTGAAGGTATATACAAGATAGTATGTGACTGCTGTATATTATACTATGTGTACAGACATCTGATGGTATATACAGGATAGTATGTGACTGCTGTATATTATACTATGTGTACAGACATCAGATGGTATATACAGGATAGTATGTGACTGCTGTATATTATACCATGTGTACAGACATCAGATGGTATATACAGGATAGTATGTGACTGCTGTATATTATACTATGTGTACAGACATCTGATGGTATATACAGGATAGTATGTGACTGCTGTATATTATACTATGTGTATAGACATCTGATGGTATATACAGGATAATATGTGACTGCTGTATATTATACTACGTGTACAGACATCTGAAGGTATATACAGGATAGTATGTGACTGCGGTATATTATACTATGTGTACAGACATCTGATGGTATATACAGGATAATATGTGACTGCTGTATATTATACTATGTGTACAGACATCTGAAGGTATATACAAGATAGTATGTGACTGCTGTATATTATACTATGTGTACAGACATCTGATGGTATATACAAGATAGTATGTGACTGCTGTATATTATACTATGTGTACAGACATCTGATGGTATATACAGGATAGTATGTGACTGCTACATATTATACTATGTGTATAGACATCTGATGGTATATACAGGATAATATGTGATTGCTGTATATTATACTACGTGTACAGACATCTGAAGGTATATACAAGATAGTATGTGACTGCTGCATATTATACTATGTGTACAGACATCTGATGGTATATACAGGATAGTATGTGACTGCTGTATATTATACTATGTGTACAGACATCTGATGGTATATACAGGATAGTATATGACAGCTGTATATATATTATATACCGTTTTGCTGGGGATTCGGAAGTAGGCCCCAGCGGGACCAATGAACGAGCGCCAGAACGCAGTGTGAATACACCCTTACTGATTACACCTGGACCTGGCTACAGAACATCACATATTATCATGTATAGCAGTATATATAATGTATGATGTCCTGGATCCAGGCTCAGGAGCAGTCAGTGTTGGAGTATGTATACAGTCTGCAGTGGCTCAAGGACTTTCCTGCAGATCTGGCTACAGACAGCGCGACCTGATGAAGCAGCAGTAATAACTCATGAGACCTCAGAGCATCGCTGACACAAGACACTCAGGATCCAGCCCTGACCTCCTGCCCTGGCCCTGCTGACCTCTCTCCGGTGAAGACCCAGCAGGCCGGCGTGCTAGTGAGTTCAAGAGATAGGGTCACACAGTCGGCAATACAGGGATGGCCGGACCAGCACTTATATACAATTAAAATGCTGGCTGCTGTCTTCTTGGCAGCCGACGGCTCAAAGCCTCTGCTGGGGAACTGGCCCGGGGGGCATTTGCCCCTCTTCCCCCAGGCCCAGCCCACTCCTGCCTGTGAGTAAGCGGAGTTTGGTGCCAAAGCCCGTGAGAGGGGCCCCCCCGCTTGCTCAGGGCACCGGTACTTGCAATACTTACCTCTCCCTGTTCCACCACAGCTCCGGTGTCTTCGGCGTCTTCTGACTCTGTGATGTTGTGACGCCTCACGAAAGCCCTACCCTGGGAGATGGGGGACTCGGAGCCGGGTCCTATGTTGTAGATGGGGTGCAGCCGTGGCCCGGATCCGCTCCGTGCTCAGGGCCGTCACATTAAAAAGGGATGGTACGGGCTTATCCGGGTTGAGTGGCTGATCTCCACTACGCCACCTGTGGCACCTGGTGAAGGCCACCAGCGCTGCTGCAGTCCTCTGAGGAGGGATGTTACGGCAGCCGTCGTTGTTACTACTCCCCACAGGCGGAGCAGGGCCTCAGGGCAGAGAGACAGGATGGAGGGGGTAGTAGTCTAGGAGTTCTTGTGCCGTGTAGTGCGGAGTAGTGCCGAATAAAGAGTCCGGAGGCCATAGGGGTTAACTTCCAGGGTTTTTACTCACGTTGAAGAGTACAGCTGCAATGCTTCTCCCTGCTCCTCGCGGAGTTCTGCGGTCACCAGGAACGAGGGTCCAACCATCTCCGAGTAATACAAGTGTTTAATCAGGACCCCACACCAGAGTGTTCCTAGACTTCAGACTGGGTCCATTCCTGTCTGCGTGTGTAGACAGGCCAGGTCTCCCTCTGAACTCCTCTCAGAAACAGGGTATGGGTGGCAGCTTCGCTCCTTCCATTACCCGGTGGGATCCTCAGGGCCTACCGGGCTTTCCCGACCAGGACGTGGAGTAGCAAGGTCGGATGTCGGTACCCCTCTTGCAGCCGGAATCCCTCTGAATAGATCAGCATAGCGAGGACAGGTGGCGTACACCGCTCCGTCTGCATCCTCCCTGGGATCCATTTGCGGTGGAGCTACACTCTTAAGCTCCGGGCCTTCTTGGTCATGGTCCTTGACCGGGTTGAGACATACATTATCTGCAACCTGCCCCTCGACCCAAGGCCAAGGTACGAGAGCTGTGTCTCCATCAGCTGCAGGTCCACACAGGATCCATGCTCAGGGTGGGAGATCACAGTAGAGGACAGTCAAAGAACCATTGCATAGGACAGACTGCCAAAAGACGACGACCAATGACCAAGATGGCTGTGTATTAAATATGAATTATTGTCACTAAAATGTGAGTCCTCCACCCTCACCCACTAAATGGTTCCCCTATCTCTTGGTTCCCCAGTCTCCCGAGTACCCAAGAGGGAAGCACCTAGTGCATTCTAGCCCCCTCTGGTGGGAGAAGTGTGGTGTTGGATGTGGAGGTGGGGTCCTGACCATCACACTGTTCTTACCTCAGAGGAGGAACACTACACTCCATTAAAGAAGTGCAGTATCCCTGTGGCAGTCGAACCCTCAGGGGCGCCACATTGTCATAGGACAGAGGGAGCGATGACGTCACTACAGAAGCACCCTCTGTACTGAGAAGTGCTCAGAGCCAGAAGACGCTAACACTGAGGAGTCCGAAGCAGAGCAGCGGCCAGCGAGGAGAGGTGAGTATTTGATTTTTTTTATGTAAGGAGCAAAATATGGCGCCCATTATGTATGGAGCATTACATGGTGCCCATTCTATATGGAGTATTATATTGGGCCCATACTGTATGGAGCAATATATGGTACCCATTATTCTGTATGGAGCATTATATGGGGCCCATAATTCTGTATGGAGGACTATGTGGTGCCCATAATACTGTATGGAGGACTATCTGGTGCCCATAATACTGTATGGAGGACTATGTGAGGCCATTATACTGTATGGAGGACTATGTGGTGCCTATAATACTGTATGGAGGACTACGTGGGGCCCATTATTCTGTATGGAGGACAATGTGGTGCCCATAATACTGTATGGAGGACTATGAGGGGCCATAATACTGTGTGGAGGACTATGTGGTGCCTATAATACTGTATGGAGGACTACGTAGGGCCCATTATTCTGTATGGAGGACTATGTGGTGCCCATAATACTGTATGGAGGACTATGTTGGTTCCATAATACCGTATGAAGGACTATGTGGTGCCTATAATACTGTATGGAGTTCTATACTGTCCGGTCTGCACTGTGCGTTGCGAGGATTCGCCGGTTTCTGAGTTATTGTAGAATTTACAATAGATATCACTCATGTAAGTGAAATCTTTGGCATTGTACTATACCATGTAAGTGAAATCTTTGGCATTGTACTATACCTATATTTCTCTACCGTATGTGTGCATCATGAATGGTGGTATGTGTTAAAGGGGCCCACTTAGACTTTGTCACCCGGTGCCCATGAAAACCTGGGGTTGGCCCTGTTCTGTAGATATATATTCATTGAAGTGCTCTTCTATGGGATGACTGAAAAAACATCCAGACGCTCCCCTGAGCCCATGATTATTTCACATATTAGCTCATCTATTCTATAAATGGGTATTCTGATTCATTGAAGAGCTGATCTCTGGGATCACATCTGTGGGGACAAGGTTTATTTCCGTCCATGCCCTGGTCCATATGACGCGCCCCCCTGGGCCGTGGGGTGCACGGTGCCGGGCCGGTCGGTGCAGGGGATGTCACAGTGGCAGTGACCCGGTCCGTGACCCAGGCCGGTCAATAAAAGGGGATTATAGTTTTTATAGTTTAATGTTCATGACGCAACCTGTGGTATGTGGCTATATGGAGCCGCCGCTGCGGTGCAGATCCCTTGGAGCTAATGGTGATGCAGCAGAGTTGGTTCAGCTCTCCACAGGTAGAGCTATGCTCCAGGGCAGGATATAGTGATTTTATGAGGTAGATGTTGCTGGTGCTGTGTAGTGCAGGGCTGGTGATGGTCATTCAAGGACACAGTGGGGTGCAGTCTTCAGATTTTACTCAGTTATCACGCTGCTCCTGGTTACAACTGCCAGCTTATAACCACCCACGTCGCCCTGCGTTCACCAAGGAAGGGGTTCAGCAATCCCTCTTTCAGGAGTACTTAAACGAAGTACTAAAACGGGACCCCGTTCTATGTGCCTTCCTTTTTCAGGAGTACTTAAACGGAGTACTTAAACGGGACCCCGTTCTATGTGCCTTCCTTGGTCGTCTTCCTGCACTGGCTCTCACCCTCCTGCCCTGCGCCTCACAATCAGTGCCCCAAGCCGGTAGCCTCGGATCTTGTCGGGCGACCTGCAGTCCCCTGGACCTTCTGTGACCACCTTTTCGGCGATGTAATTGACGCGCCCCTGGGCCTGTGTCGCGCTGCGTTGCGCACGCGGGAGCCTACCCGGAGCCGGATCAGTGGAGGGTTGTAGTCTCGTGGCGGTGACCCGGTCCGTGCCCAGGGAGTCAAACTAGACGGCAGTCTATTAGTAGTAAATAGTTGATGACTACGCCACCCGTTGAGTGCAGCCAGGAAGCTGCTGCTGCAGGGCAGACCGCTGAGGCCGGTGGTAGGATTGTGCAGCGTGATAGTATAACCCCCAACGGGAGGGGTATGGCCTCAGGGCAGCCGACGTGGATGATGGGGGTAGCAGGAACCACTCAGAGACGGTACGGTGTAGCTCAGGGTCTTTACTGGTAACAACGACAGACCCTCCCGGAGTACTTGCTAGCAAACGGGGCCTGGTCAGTCTTTGAGCAGATGGGATCTCCCCTGGCCAGGCGTAGTTGTAGGCCTCCCAAACTGACTGTACTCTTCTGGCTACCTTGCTAGAAGCTGATGTAAGTAGCCCACGTCCCTGAGTGTACCGTGTGGTGCTCACCCGTATGGCCGGTGACTCGGGGCCTTCTAATGGCTTCCGCTCCACGATGGCGGTGCTGGTCCCACGCGTGTGACCGTGCCTTCGGGCTTCTGGGCCAGAGGACCTGAAATCCCCTGCCTGACGGATTCTGCTGCTGGGTAGGAGTTAGTCCCCACAGCCTCGGACTCCGGGTCCGGTAAAGAATCTTCTTAGTCAGGGCGAGCTCTGCAGCTGCCAGCCCCTGACTCCTTGTAACTCTGCTGTTTCCTATGCTGCTTCTTGTCTCTACTCCACTTGTCTGACTCACCCTGCCTCAGCCCCGGGTTTATACAGGGGAAGTTCTTCCCCTCCCAAGACTGGGCAGGAGGTGTGGCATGCACAGGATCCCTGACCAAAGGACCTCCCACCTGCTCTCAGACATAACATTACATTACTGTGGAAAACCAGACCCCTGGGGTGCCACATTCCCCCCTAGTGAAATTTAGTACTCCGGGACTAAACACATTTAGAAAAACATAACAAGGCAAAAACATTAATAATACAATAAGAAAACATATAAAGATGGTTACGGCGTGTCCGCAACCGGGTGCAGTCTCTGAAGAGAGCAAGGTGTCCATTTCACCAACACAGGGAGACGTAACCAGGTAGGGGTCTGTCCTACCCCGAGTCCTTAACAGTCTCTAGTCCATCCTGGGTTACGCTCCAACTATGTACAAGGATTCCCGGTAAATCCACCAAGGATTCCTAAAAATAACTAGAAACACAAAATTATACACAAGCAACAAGACACAGAAAAACATAAATAAAACAATTTATACACTTTAAATTCTCCAGCGTGCGGGTAACTGGCCTCTAGTGGCCCGAGTGGACCTACGGAGCTGACTGTCTGGCCCTGAACTACAGGGTGTAGGAGCTGTCAAGGGTAAACTGGGCAGCTGTCTACCGGCTCTTTGTCTCACTAGGGGTACGGCAGGCTCACTATAAGCAGAGGGTTGATTCTCCTGTTCTGCTTGTGTGGAGTCTTCTGCCTCCTGGACCGGCTGTTCTTCCAGCTCTACCCGTTGCTCCGTAGGTTCTTGGGATGATGGTTGGAGGAAGGTGAGTACAGGTACCACAACTGCACCATTGACTTGAGTCCAAGACTGAGGGAAGTCCCCGAGCACGGTACTAACCATATCTTCCCTTTCTTCCACGGGTCGATGGTCTTCTTGTTCCTCTTCAGGGTTCCTCAGTTGTTCGGGACACTTCTTCAGGTGGTCCCGGGATACAATGGCTGTGGTTTCCCCTCCGTCTTTACTGATGGTACAGACCTTCGGGTTCTCGTGGCTTGAGGGCAGTACGGTGTACGGGTCCTTCTCCCACTGGTCGTCCAACTTGTGGAGCCGTCTCTTCCTCTTCAAGACCTGCTCTCCGGGTACCAGGGGAACAGCGGGAGCATACTGGTTGTAAGTTTTCTCTTGTCTTTCCCTAGCCTGACAGAGACTTCGCTCCACGCTCTCCTGTACTCTCCGGTACTGCTGCTGCCTCTCTGTGTCCCAGTCTGTTTCTGGTGAAGTGTCCTCGGGGGTCAGGACTCCCATTTCCAGGTCAACAGGTAACTTACCAGGTCTTGCCCTCATTAGGTAAGCCGGGGTACAGTTGGTGGAACCTACCGGGATGTGGTTGTATAGGTCCACCAGATCGGGCAACTTTTCAGGCCACAGACTGCGTTCTTCCAGGGGCAACGTTTTTAGAAGATCCATTACCACCTGGTTCATTTTTTCACAAAGTCCATTAGTCTGCGGATGGTAGGGTGTCGTCCTTATCTTCCGGCAGCCATACAGATTGCAGAATTCCTGAAAGACCTCCGCTTCAAAGGCAGGTCCCTGGTCCGTCAGCACTTGGTCCGGGTACCCGTGTGGACGGCAGAAGTGCTGCTGGAAGGCTCTAGCTGCTGTTTGAGCCGTTAAGTCCTTGACGGGGACGACAACCAAGAACCGGGAGTAATGATCCACGATGGTTAGCGCGTAGACGTAGCCACTTCTGCTTGGGGTCAGTTTTACATGATCCAAGGCTACCAGTTCCAACGGTTGCCGGGTGACGATGGACTGCAGGGGAGTCTTCTGGCTGGCTCGGTCCTTCCTTCTCAGGTTGCACGGGCCACAATCTCTGCACCACTTCTCGATGGTTCCCCTCATGCCTACCCAGTGGAACCGCTCGCGCAGCAGGAACTCCAGCTTTTTCCACCCAAAGTGTCCAGCTCCGTCGTGGTATGCCTCCATCACCATGGCTGCGTCTCTTCGTGGCACCACTACTTGCCAGAGTAATTCATGCGTCCGGGAGTTAACCATTCTGCGGCACAACTTCCCTTTGTAAAGGAACAGTCGACTCTTCTCTGCCCATAGTTGTTTGGCTTCCTCCGGAGCGTCTGGTTCAAGGCGAGCCTCCGGCCGAGTCAGCATCTCCTTCACCAGTCGGACGGCAGGGTCGCTGTCTTGCGTTTCCGCCCAGTTGTAGTGGGGTAAGGGGTTCAACGTAGCAGCCTGCTTACTCCTTACCCGGTGGGAATACTGAATAGTCCCATGACGGTGGAACGCAGGGAGTTCAACTTCTTCCAGTCCCTCCGGATCTTCTCCTCCGTCCGGCAGGTTGGGCATCCTGGACAGGGCGTCCGCGTTGGTATTGGAGCGTCCTGCCCGGTATTTAATTGTGAACTCGTAGTTGGACAGACGGGCCATCCACCTCTGCTCCAGGGCACCGAGTCTTGCCGTGTCCAGGTGTGTCAGCGGGTTGTTATCCGTGTATACGGTGAACCGGGAAGAAGCGAGGTAATGCCTAAAGCGCTCGGTGACTGCCCATACCACGGCCAGGAACTCTAGCTTAAATGAGCTGTAATTCTCGGGGTTCCTTTCGGTGGGTCGCAGTTTTCGGCTGGCATAGGAGATTACTCGTTCTCTCCCCTGCTGAATCTGGGACAGTACGGCTCCTAGCCCGATGTTACTGGCGTCGGTGTAGAGGATGAAGGGCTGGCTATAGTCCGGGTACGCCAAGATTTCATCCCCCGTGAGGGCCGTCTTCAGCTGGCGGAAGGACTCTTCTTCTAGCTCTTCCCATTTGAAGGGCGGCTTCTGGTTCTTGGCCTTTCGGGACTGGCCTATCAGGAGGTCCTGCATAGGTGCTGCCTTTTTGGTGAAACCGGGAATAAACCTTCGGTAGTAGCCTACCAACCCTAGGAACTGCCGCACTTCTTTTACGCTGGAGGGGCTTGGCCATTCCTTAATTGCGGTGATTTTATCAGGGTCGGGAGCCACTCCGTCAGCGCTCACTACGTGTCCCAGGTACTGCACCTTTGGTTTCAGGAGGTGACATTTGGAGGGTTTCACCTTTAGGCCGTAACTCGCCAGAGCTTCGAACACCTCCGCCAGGTGTTTCAGGTGGTCCTCATAAGTTTTGGAGTATACGATGACATCGTCCAGGTACAACAGGACCGTCTCGAAGTTTCTGTGGCCCAGACAGCACTCCATTAGGCGTTGGAAGGTTCCTGGTGCGTTGCAGAGTCCGAACGGCATGCAGGTGAACTCGCTAAGTCCCATCGGGGTGGTGAATGCGGTCTTCTCCCGGTCCGCCTCTGCTACAGGAACCTGCCAGTACCCGCTAGTGAGATCCAAGGTAGAGAAGAAGTTAGCAGATCTTAAAGCAGCCAATGACTCCTCTATCCTTGGTAAGGGGTACGCATCCTTGTGTGTGATACGGTTGATTTTCCGGTAATCTACACACATCCTCATGGTGTTGTCTTTCTTTTTGACTAAAACTAATGGGGCTGCCCAGGGGCTACAACTATCCCGGATTACCCCAGCCTCCTTCATGTCTCTAAGCATCCCCTTGGCGTGTTGGTAATGTGCAGGGGGTACGGGTCGATACCTCTCTTTTATGGGAGGATGATCTCCCGTGGGGATGCGATGTTCTACCCCCTTGACTCGCCCGAAGTCTAACGGGTGTTTACTAAACACTCTCTCATACTCTTGAACCACCCGATAGACTCCTTGTTTCTGATGTGAGGGAGTGGAGTCAGTACCCAGATGTAGTTGCTGACACCAGTCCTCCATGTCTTTCTTAGAGCCGTTACCTTCCTCCGGGTGAGATGGAGGCAAGGGTTCCACAGATTGTATAGAATTTTGATTAGTGATATATAATTTGGCTAGCGTGGCATACCGGGGCAGGTACACTTCCCTCTCCCCGATATTTATTATGCGAACGGGCACCCTCCCATGGCGTACATTGACGACCCCCCGTGCTGTCAAAATGGTGGGCCTACTGTCTGAGTAAACTGGTTCTACCATTGCCTGGTAATCTCTACCTCTCAGACCAATAGCTGCCCGGCACCAAATCATCATTTCACTTTTTGGGGGCATGGCAATAGGAAAATTCTTACGCTACCAATCTCACCGCCGGAGAGTTCCACTTGTTGCCGTTGCATCAGTGCCCGGATCTCTTTCTGGAGCACCCGCTGCTCGCCGGAGCTGGCATTCTTGGCAACCTGCTGTAAAAGGAAAATCACCTCTGCAAGACAATTTTCAATTACATTAGTTCCTAGAGTTATTTTTGGGTGACTCTCATGTTTATCAATATCTACAATGATCAGTCCCTGTGCGGCCAGTTCGACTCTACCAATTTTGATGGTCACCTCTTTAAATCCGATCTGTGGCACGGGCTGACCATTGCTGGCGATGATACTCAAGTCGTCGTCGCGGTAGCGGGTAATATCCGAGTCATTCCAGTACTGCTTGAAGAGCACGTACGGGATGGTGGTGACCTGTGACCCGGTGTCCAGTAGGGCACTCATGGGAATGCCATCCAGTACCACAGGCAAGACTGGACGTCCTCCCACATATCTGTCGCGCCAGTTCGATGGGCCTGGTGATCTTTTTCCTGGGGGTTGGCCCTCTACCCCAGGTTGTGCCCGTTTAAAGAACAGTACCTTGCCATATGTCCGGGTTGATTGCAGCGGTGGCAGATGGGTCGTCCGTCCTCACTGTATCGGTCACTGGGTCTTCCTCTGGCCGGTGGGGTCCTCCTTGGTCGACGCCACGGGATGTCCTCCGGTCCGGATGCCAGCTGGATCTTCCCTGGGGTGGAAACCTGTAAAGACTGCACAGTTCGGGTTAGCGCAGCAACGCTCTTAGCTAGCTCTTGGACCTGATGGTGTAGGTCTGGAGCCGGGTCATTGTCCAAAGCCTGCGCATCAGCTCCCACAGGCCCTGCTGACAAGGGCGCCGCCTCCTGGTAGTAAGTGGTAGTGGGGCGTCTGTGGGTCACAACGCCACCTGGTGCCGGTTCTCGGAGCACCCGGATGGCTCTGTCCTTGAACTGTGCAAAGTCCAGATGGGGATCCTGTAAGGCCATTGCCCGCAACTGGGTTCGGTGGGCATTGCAATATAAACCCTCTATAAATTGTTCAGTCAACAGCCTGTCCTCGTTTCCCACCCCATCAGGGTCGGTCTGCTTTATGGCCCTCAGGGCCTCTTGTAGGTTTAGTGCATAGTCCCTTATACTCTCATGCGCTCGCTGCTTGCACCCGTAGAATCTAAGCTTAATCTCGGCTGAGGTGCGGGTATCAAAGGTGTCCTTCAGCCGGGTTAGTATCCCTGCGACAGTCTTCCTCCCAGGTGGCCAGGATTTTACTTCCCTTTTGGCTGCCCCTGTTAGTTGGGCCACCAGGATGCTCACTTTTTGCTCTTCTGTGAGGGGGTACACCTGGAAGAGGCTATCCAGCTTTTCTCTAAAGTCATGCAGGGTATGTGACTCCCCTGAGTACTGGGGTAGCCAAGCTGCTCCCGGGATATAGGGCATGGTGAAGGGCATAACTGCAGCAGCGGTAGCGCTGGCGGGGGTTGAGGCAGTGAAGCTCTCCTCCGTATCCGACATCTTCCTCCCCCCTAGTGGACCGTGGCCTACCTTGCGATGATCCTCTTCCGTAGGCCGCGGCTCCGCAGTGGATCGTCAGGGTTGAGGACCTTCCGTCGCGCTCCTGTGACGTCGGCGTCTGCTGGGCTCCTTCCAGGACCTTACGCAACGTCCGGACGTGAGGCGGGGCTTCAGTTCTCGCGCGCTTTCGGAGTCCACGCCCCTCTTCTTCCCGCGCGGCGTCCTCAAGATGGCGTCCAATGGCGGGAAAACTCCACGGATGGCGGGAAGAAGGTCGAAGATGGCGCCGGATGGCGGGAAAACTTCGCGGATGGCGGGAAGAAGGTAGAAGATGGCGCCGGATGGCGGGAAACCTTCACCACTGGTAAGTTTGAACAGTCTTTGCTTTTCAGGCACGCAGTACCCGGTGGTTGCGGGCACGAAATCCTGCCGACTACGCCAAAGTTGACGCGCCCCTGGGCCTGTGTCGCGCTGCGTTGCGCACGCGGGAGCCTACCCGGAGCCGGATCAGTGGAGGGTTGTAGTCTCGTGGCGGTGACCCAGTCCGTGCCCAGGGAGTCAAACTAGACGGCAGTCTATTAGTAGTAAATAGTTGATGACTACGCCACCCGTTGAGTGCAGCCAGGAAGCTGCTGCTGCAGGGCAGACCGCTGAGGCCGGTGGTAGGATTGTGCAGCGTGATAGTATAACCCCCAACGGGAGGGGTATGGCCTCAGGGCAGCCGACGTGGATGATGGGGGTAGCAGGAACCACTCAGAGACGGTACGGTGTAGTTCAGGGTCTTTACTGGTAACAACGACAGACCCTCCCGGAGTACTTGCTAGCAAACGGGGCCTGGTCAGTCTTTGAGCAGATGGGATCTCCCCTGGCCAGGCGTAGTTGTAGGCCTCCCAAACTGACTGTACTCTTCTGGCTACCTTGCTAGAAGCTGATGTAAGTAGCCCACGTCCCTGAGTGTACCGTGTGGTGCTCACCCGTATGGCCGGTGACTCGGGGCCTTCTAATGGCTTCCGCTCCACGATGGCGGTGCTGGTCCCACGCGTGTGACCGTGCCTTCGGGCTTCTGGGCCAGAGGACCTGAAATCCCCTGCCTGACGGATTCTGCTGCTGGGTAGGAGTTAGTCCCCACAGCCTCGGACTCCGGGTCCGGTAAAGAATCTTCTTAGTCAGGGCGAGCTCTGCAGCTGCCAGCCCCTGACTCCTTGTAACTCTGCTGTTTCCTATGCTGCTTCTTGTCTCTACTCCACTTGTCTGACTCACCCTGCCTCAGCCCCGGGTTTATACAGGGGAAGTTCTTCCCCTCCCAAGACTGGGCAGGAGGTGTGGCATGCACAGGATCCCTGACCAAAGGACCTCCCACCTGCTCTCAGACATAACATTACATTACTGTGGAAAACCAGACCCCTGGGGTGCCACATAATTGTGGTGGTTGGCAGCTGCACCTTGCAAGTACAGCAGCCTCTGGTTTCTAGCTGAGATTTGTAGTTCTCCACTAGTTAGGGGCCGGTCCCCTCTGCGGCCTGATCCCTCCACGTCCTGGTAGATTCGGGCACACGGGTGGCATCCGCACTTCCCGTGCCCCTGGGATCCCCCCTGTTCCTCTTGGAGCCTTCCCTCTGCTCCCATCCTCTCTCTCAGTCTGTTCTCCTGGGCCTCCCAGACTAGACCCGCTCCTTCCTCCTCTCCTCCTGAGCAGAGTCCCTCCAGAGCTCCTGCTCCCAACTATCTCTCTCTCAGACTGACCACACTCTCTCAAGATGGCTCCCCTTTTTATACACCTACTGAAGTGCTCCCCTAAACTAGTTCTTCCACCCACACCCACTACATGGTTCCACCCTCCAGCTAGAGACCAGGGACTGTGCTCTCCCTTAGGAGCAATCTCGCCCTTCCCTCTGAAGTGGAGTGTAATGGATGCAAGTGTGTGGGTCCCGGGCAGTACTCCATCCTTACCTGAGAGTGGGATACCACACCTCTGGGTGAGATGCAGTACCTATGGGGCGCCACACATATATGCTCCTATCAGGATACAATATATACTTTGCCCTCTATGTTTCAGTAAACTTTAAATCAGTTGCACATTGATATAAGACCAATACTGACTCCAACCAGCTCAAAGTGCCATCCAGTGTTTGTCCTATTTGTTCCCATATGGTGATAATGGAATACCCTTTAAGACCTCTCCATAGAGCATTCATGGAGCAGATAATGCATTATGCCGATAGATTAGCTTTGCTCAGCTATAAGGTCCAGGTTATTGTGACGCCTCCCCTCACGGGGACTCGCTCGCTAGCCCACCCTGAGAGTTGGGGTACTCGGAGCCGGGCCTCCGTGTAGGGTGGTTGCAGTTGTGACCTAGGCCCGCTCCGTGCCCAGGGTTGTCACATAAAAATACGGGCTAGGAGGGATGATGGAAAGGTACTCGACTACGCCACCTGTGGTGTCCAGTGATTGCCAACAGCGCTGCAGCAGTCCTCTGAGGCGGGATGTCGTGGCAGCAGCAGATGGTACTACTCCCCACAGGCGGAGCAGGGCCTCAGGGCAGCGAAGAGGGATCAGGAGAGTAGTAGTGGGTTGTATGTTGTGGTGTGGTGTCGTGCTAGAATAAAGGACTGGAGGCAATGGATGCAGTCTTCCAAGCTTTACTCACGTTGTCAATGGTCATCTGCAAGGCTTCTCCTTGCTCCTCACGGCGCGCTGCGGCCACCAGGAAAGGGGGTTCGGCACTCTCCAGGTAGTTCGGGTGCATCAATCAGGAACCCCAGCACCAGAGTGTTCCTAGAAACTCCCACTAGGTCCTCTCCTGTTCGTGTGTGGTGCGTGTAGTAAGGCTGGGTCTCCCACTGGTTACTCACAGAACAAGGGTACGGGTGGCGACTCCGCTCCGTCTGTTACCCGGTGGGATCCACCAAGCCTCCGGAGCTTTTCTGACTAGGACGTGAAGTAACAAAGTCAGATAACGGGTGCCGGTCCCCTCTTGCAGCAGGAGTCCCTCTGACTAGGCCAGAATGAGGAGTACAGGTGGCGTAAACCGCTCCGTCCGAATTCCCTGGGATCCTTTTGCCTGTGGAGCTTTACTTCTCCGCTCCCCTCCAGGCCTTCTTAGGTAGGGACCTTGACCGGGTAGAGACAGCCATTAACTCTAACCCGCTCCTCGCCTCAAGGCCAGAGTACGAGGACCGTGTATCTTCAACAGCTGCAGGTTCTAGCAGAAAGCCAAGTTCAGCGATGAAGATCTCAATCAAAAGACCTTGAACCTAAGATGGCCGTTTATTAAATATGTATTAGCAAGTGTAACCTCCTGGTGTGTCCTCCACCCTCACCCACTACTAGGTTCCCCCTATCTTTGGTTCCCCCCCATCTCCTCTTATCCTGGCTGGGGTAGCACCCTGGTGCATATAAGAACCCTACAGGTGGGAGAGGTGTAGTGTTGAATGCAGAGGTGGGGTCCTGACAGGTGCTCCATCCTTACCTCAGAGAGGAGATACCACACCTCATTAAAGAGATGCAGTACCCCTGTGGTGACAGAACCCTCAGGGGAGCCCCATTACCATCAGACTCACACACCACTCAGCCCACCCGTTTCTTGTGCAGTGATAAACCAGCTGTTCACCTCCCATACACATTTTCTAAGCATTCCCTATTTCTTTCTTCAGGTGGTCCTGACATCAGTCCCCAGCCGAAACATCTTTATGGCTGTAAAAATGATCAAGAAAAAGAAGGTGAAGGAAAACATCCTTATGAGAGAGCGGCGGATACTCCTGGCGGCCCGAGACTGCCCATTCTTATGTCACCTCGATGCCGCACAGCAGTCTCGGAAGCTGGCGTATTTCATCACGGAGTATCTGTCCGGCGGCAGCCTCGAGGCTTTGATTGACATGTGCGGCTGCCTGAACATCGACAGCGTAAGGTGAGTATGAGGAAGATATACCAAAAAGAAAGCAGAGGGGTGAAAATAAAAGCAGAGGTGGAGATGTAGCTGGGAGAGGACTGGCAGGTCATGTAGCCCAGGAGGGAAGGAGGTATCAGCGATGACATTGATACTACACTCTGTTCTCTCCATCAGATTCTACACAGCAGAGATTGTATGTGGTCTCCAGTTCCTCCACGGACACAACATCGTCCACCGGTAAGCACAACTTTCCTCCTTCTCTCTGTCCCCTCTACATGCTCAAAAAATTGCCCACAACTTTCCTGGGCTCCTGTCTGCCTAGTCCACCTGATCTTGCAGTGACCCATTTTCCATCTCCTGTATCATGGGGCAGATTTCTTATTATGTTTTCTTATTTCATTGCAGAGATATTAAGCCAGTAAACATCATGTTGGATGCCGATGGCCACATCCGTGTAGTTGACCTGGGGCTCGCCCAAGATGGGGTCACCTCCTCCAATAACATCTCTGGAGTGACGGGCACTTTCCACTTCATGGCCCCTGAGGTGCTTCTCAAAAAAGGATATGGCACAGCAGTGGATTGGTGGAGCCTGGGGATTGTGGTGTCCAAGATGGCAACAGGACGCTCCCCATTTTACACCGGCTCCGTCAGCAAAATGGCTTACACAGCGATAACCAGAGGAGAGCCTGAAATTCCATCTTGGCTTGATGCTGACTTCAAAGATCTTATCAAGAAGCTGCTGTGCAAAAATCCTGAGAAGCGCTTGGATGTGTGCGGGAACATCAGAGAGCATCCATTCTTTACCAACATCGGCTGGGAGGATCTAGAGAAAAGGAGAGCAAAGCCGCCATTTATACCATTCAGGCCAGTTCTGGAGAACCATCATCTGCAGTGGCCGGAGGATAAGAAAGCCTTTAACCTCGTGGCCGGATTCAATTATGTGTCATCAAGCTGGGCCCGGTAAGATCATCCTCTGTGAGGATAAATCCCATCAAATGTTCTTCTCACCTTGTGGCCATTATGACCATCTTTGTCTTCTCCCACTGTTTCTGTCAATGACTATGTCTCTGTCATTCTTAGGTGGATGAGAATATCTGGGCTGTGAAAGAATCCACGACCATCTGGTGAGTGACCGCTGTACACACAGGACACCGATCATTAGATGTGTACATTATATCTGATGTTACATAGGGGAATGGTTCATTATAATGACCATTCCTCTAAGATAACAGAAGATCCAGGAGATAGAAGTTATTGAAATGTCTTCCTCCTTATGTCTTGCAGGATGAACCCGTGCCAACTGCCCAGAACTTCTTGCCTCCTGACCCGTACCTCACGTCTCTGCTGCTGTTTGTCACCTCGGCTGCCCTAGAACATCATGTCTCTCATTAACACCTTCATGTCGGACCACTGCCATCGTGTCGCTGCACCAGGCCCTTGACTTGGCCTCCTCCAATCCATGGCTGGCATCTGAGATCCCTCCAGCCCGAAGGTCTTCTGCGCCCCAGGAGCGGCCTGTGCTAAGTTTCCATCTGCAGGCCGGGTAAGTACTGCACCCATCATCCGTCACATCCACAGTACATGATAGGTGTAGACCCTACACTACACTACAGGTATAGGCACACACACATAGACACATAGGACGTAGATAGAAGTTTTGGCTTTTGATCCTGGGATTTAATCTGATCGCCATATTTGGGGTCAGGAAGGAATTTTCCCCCCTAATATGAGGATAATTGGCCCATTCCTCATAGGGGGTTTTCGCCTTCCTCTGGATCTACACGGCCTTAAATAGGTTTAGTAATATATCAATAAGTAGATTCACACATAAGTAGTGCAAAAAAATAAATTAAAAAAAATAAAATTCAAAAATAGTTTATTTTACACAAACCAAAAACATTTTTAGTCTAAATATATAACAATTAAAAAATGTAAATATATTTTTAAAAAATCTCACTTCCATTACACACAGGGAGGTACGAGCCTTTGATCCTGGGATTTAATCTGATCGCCATATTTGGGGTCAGGAAGGAATTTTTCCCCCGTCATGAGAATAATTGGCCCATTTCTCACGTGGGGTTTTCGCCTTCCTCTAGATCAACACGGCCCATAGATAGGTTTAGTAAAATAGAAGAAATAAGTAGGTTCTTATATTTATAATGAAAAAATATCTAAAAAAATAATTTATTTTTTGGTTTAAGAAAAATTATTTAATATAAATATAAAAATAAATTAGTCCAAAAATTGAAAATAATTAAATATTTAAATAAAAAATGTACACTTACGTATCACACATTAGCTATGAGCCCTTGATCCTGGGATTCATCCCGATCGTCATATTTGGGATCAGGAAGGAATTTTTCACCTTCTTCTGGATCAACACGGCCTTAAATAGATATAAACTGACCGTTATATAAGTAATTCCCATATTAATGGCTTATTATAAATACATAAAAACATTTTAAAGTATAGGCACATTTTCAGATAATGTATAATATATACCGTAGCTCTGAACTTAAATAAGGAAAAGATAAATAGTTTAATACATTTTTTAGAAATTCATTTAATTTCGGTCTCAGCCCTTGATCCTGGGATTTATTCTGATCGCCATATTTGGGGTCAGGAAGGAATTTTCCCCCCTGATATGAGGACAATTGGCTTATTCCTCACAGGGGGTTTTCGCCTTCCTCTGGATCAACGCGGCCCATAAATAGGATTATTCTGATAGAAGAATAATTTACACATATACATGATACTATAACATATAATAACCCCATCTATAAATAAAATCTTTCGTTTACCCCCTACATCGTTGTTCTTGTCTTTATTCCATCGGTCGTCCATGTACTTGACGCGCCCCCTGGGCCAGTGTTGTTTGGGGAATACCCGGAGCCGGATCAGATGGGGGTTGTAGTCTCCGAGTGGCGGTGACCCGGTCCGTGCCCAGGGTGTCAAGCTCAGTGTGTGGCAGTCCTACAGATGTTGCTGGATGTTCTTTAATGTCGACTACGCCACCCGTTGATTTGCGGTCACTACGGCCGCCGCTGCAGCAGGGTCCGCTGAGGCTGGTGGTGTGTGTGCAGCTCAGGTAGTATAACCCCCAACGGGAGGGGTATAGCCTCAGGGGGTCAGTTGCAGAGGATGGTGGTTGTGGAGGTGCAGTGAGAGCGGTAATAAGACTCCGAGTCGGCTTGTGCAGTTCAGGGTTTTACTTACTGCTTTTGTGTTGGTCACTCCGGCCTTGAGTGACCACCCGAGCCGTGCTGCGTCCACCAGGTCCTGGACTCGGCCAACACCCAGGTGATTCTGGAGCGTGGTCCTGAGCTCCCTTTCTGACTTGTCCTTCTCTCTGGCCTTCCCCACCAGGGATCCACCTAAGTCCGGCTCCCTCGGGCCTCTTGTTGGTAAACCCTTGTCTCTGGGTTCCCTGACCCTATTCTTGGTGTGCCTTCCGGGTGGATTTAGTGGGTGGTCGTGGCAGATCCTGCCCACGACCTCCGGTCTCTGGCTAAGGATTAGGGCCCTCCACCAGCTTGGGATCCGGTACCCTTGTGCCAACTCTTCACCCTCTGGTCTAATTTTGGGTTCTTGGAGTTCCCTCTTCTCCCCCTCTGGGTCCTTCTTTCTCCTCTCTCTCTCTCTTGGCCTTGGAGCTGGCTGAGCTGCTCTGCTTCTCTGACTCAACTCTGACAGACTGACCCTGATCTAAGATGGTTCCCACCTTATATACTCCCTCTATGTGTGAGCTCAGGTGACCAGCACCCAATGAGCTCCTAGCATTACCCAGACTGCTCCCCCTATCTGCCCCTACACTACTGGGATGTTCCACCCCCCTCCCACTCCAGCCAGGGACAGACACTGTCGTACCTGCACATTTCTCTAGTGGGAGTACCATTGGTCTGTCCCCCGGAAATGGGATGTATGTAGTGCATGCAGCCTACTGAGCTCAGTTCCACACTCCATCCTTACCCGGGAGTGGAATACCACACCTCTGGCTTGAGGCGTAATACCCCTGTAGCAGCCGAATCCTCAGGGTGCTACATACTGAATGTGGGTTTCGCCCCTGAGTCTTGATGGGGTCGTACGGTCTCATGTAAGGTTTCTCCATATGGGTCAGAGGTGAAACCCCAATGTGCTGCGGATAAAGACCAAACTGATCCCTTCTGCAGTAAGCGAGTACCCGGCAGCAGGTGCTGAATTTCCCTACAGCGCCTCCAAAGGAGAAATGAAGTATTACAAGTGATTCTCTGTAATCACTGGGCTGTACCTGGAAATCATGGAAGTGTTGGGTCCTCCAGGGCAGGAGACGCTGTTTGGTGGTCGTTTTCATTCTGACTAATGGATGAGAATACAGAACTTCAGAGTCCCATAAAGTGGCATTTGGATATTGGGTTTTCTACAGCTGCCGCTCACTATACACAGAGCGGTGATTGAAACCGCGCAGGCGCCGCCCCTGTGACTGACAGAGAGAGGCTGCTGGGTGACATAAAGTTAATTTCCTCCTGGCAGCGGGGCTCTCAGTGCAGGCACCGCACAGTGTCACAATACTATTACTTGCAGATTTACCCCATATCCCATATCTGCAGGTTAATAGTGTTATTTTACATGACAGGTTCCCTTAAACCCATGATGTAGTTTTGTCTCAGGTCTCTAAGGCCTGTATGAAACCAACTCAGTAGTAGAGCTCACATCATATGTAGCAGATGCCGGCTGTGCTACACAGCCAAAAACTGCCTGTAACTGCAGCAACCAGAGCTCGCTCCGATCGCTGAGGTTTATCCATCTAAATGCCTTTGTCAATCACTGAATGGCGATTGCAGGGAGCTGATGGGTTACTGACGCGCCCCCTGGGGCTGTGGGGTACTCGGTAGCTGGGCCGGTTGGTGCTGGGATGTCACGGTGGCAGTGACCCGGTCCGTGGCCCCGGGTGGTCAAATTAAAGGATAAGTAAAAGGGGAATAAAGTTTTTTAGAGATAATATTCGTGACGCCACCTGTGGTATGCGGCTATATCAGGCCGCCGCTGTGGTGCAGATCCACTGGAGCTGAAGGTGACGAAGCAGAGTTGGTTCAGCTCTCCACAGGCAGAGCTAAGCCCCAGGGCAGAATAAGATGAATTTTGAAGGTAGATGTTGTTGGTGCCGTGTAATGCAGGTGATGGCGCAGCAATTATTCAAGGACACAGTGGGGTGCAGTCTTCAGGTTTTACTCACAGTTGTTAAGTTCCTCAGGTTACAGTCACCAGTGTGCAACTTCCCACGTCGCCCTGTCCCCTCCAGGGTAGTGATCCTGCAAACTCTAAGGTACCTCAGGAGCACTTGGACGGGACCCCGTTCTATGTACCTTTCCTGGTCGTCTCACGGCGCTGGTTCTCACCCTCCTACCCTGCACCTCACAATCAGTGTCCCAAGCCAGTGGCCTTGGGCCTTGTCGGGCGACTTGCAATCTCCTGCACCCTATGTGGCCACCTTTTCAGCGATATAATTGAGAATTTTGGCTGCAACACCTTGCAAATGCTGCAGCCTCCGGTTGGCTAGCTGAACCTGGTTGTTCTCCACTAGTCTGGGGCTGGTACCCCTCTGCGGCCTGATCCCTCCACGTCAGCATGAATTCGGGCACACGGGTGGCTTCCTGCACTCACCGTGCCCCTGGGATCCCCTTTGTCTCTGGAGCCTTTCTCTCGCTGCTCCCGTCTTCTCTCACTCTCCTCCTGGGCCTCTCTTACTAGGTCCGACTCCTCTCTCTCCTTCCTTGCTCTACTGAGCGGAGCTCCTCCTGAGCTCCCACTCCCAACTGAGCTCCTCTCTGTACTGTCCGCTTCTAGATGGTTCCCCTTGTCTTTTATACTCTTTCTGTCTGTGCTCCCCTGAACTTCTTCCTCCACCCACCTCCTCTACCTGGTTCCACCCTCCAGCTAGGGACCAGGGACTGCTCTCCCTTAGGATCAATCTCGCCCTTCCCTACTGTAGTGGAGAGTATTGGATGTGGGTGTGTGGGTCCCGGGTAGTACTCCGTCCTTACCTGAGTGTGGAGTACCACACCTCTGGGTGAGATGCAGTACCTCTGTGGCAACTGGACCCGCAGGGGCGCCACATTACCATGGCAGCCGGTAAGTATAGTGTAAGCAATCGAACAATTGCAGGTTGAGATCCCCTAGTGGTACAAAAAAAGTAGAAATAAAAAAATGGGAACCTGTCACGTGAAAAAACAGGGTTAATCTGCAGGTTAATAGCGTTCTGAACCTGTCTGGCCCTGGCATTTAGAGCCCCGCTGCCGGGAGGAAATAATGTGTATTCCTCCTGGCAGCGGTCAGCTTCCAGTCATAGGTGCGGTGGCGCGGGTTCAGTCACTGCTCTGTACATAGAGATTGGCGCCTCCAGCACTGACTGTCATCCGGTCGTACTGCTGAGCTGCTGTCAATCAATGCCGGGGGGTGCGGTTACACCAATGCCGGGAGGAATAAAGCTTCCTCCTGGCAGCGGGGCTCAAAGTGCGGGCGCCGAGCAAGTTCAGAGTAACCCCACATCTGCAGGTTGATAGCGTTATTTCACATGATAGGTTTCATTTAAAAAATAAAAATGTATAAAAAACTGCACTTCCTTTGTCTCCATTCAAAAATGGAAAAATTTAAAAAAAAAATTGATATCGTCATGACTAAAAAGTCCGATCTATCGAAATATTAAATTATTCAGACAATATGTTAAACATGAAGAATGGAAAAAAAAAAAGTTATGGCTCTGGGAAGAAGGGGAGCAAAAAACAAAAATGGAAAAACCCAAGGTGGTGAAGGGGTTAAAAGCATCAGCTCCCAGCGAAAAATAACCAAGACCTCACTCAGCTCCATGAGCGAAAAGATGCAGGTCTCAGAATATGGAGGAACAAACAATTTAAGGTTCTGAATTTTTTTTTAACCACTAAAATATAAAGAAACGTCATAAGGGTATGTTCACATGTTCAGTAATTGCAGCAGAAAAACCCACTGCAAATATTGGAGTATTATTTTCCGTCCTATAACAGAACCCAGAGGGTCCCCTTGCTTCCATTTGTATCAGACATATGTAGCACCCTGAGGATTCGGCTGCTACAGGGGTATTGCACCTCAGCCAGAGGTGTGATATTCCACTCCCGGGTAAGGATGGAGTGTGGAACTGAGCTCAGTTAGCTGCATGCACTACATACATCCCATTTCCGGGGGACAGATCAATGGTACTCCCACTAGAGAAATGTGCAGGTACGACAGTGTCTGTCCCTGGCTGGAGTGGGAGGGGGGTGGAACATCCCAGTAGTGTAGGGGCAGATAGGGGGAGCAGCCTGGGTAAAGTTAGGAGCTCATTGGGTGCTGGTCACCTGAGCTCACACATAGAGGGAGTATATAAGGTGGGAACCATCTTAGATCAGGGTGAGTCAGCCACAGTCAGTCAGTCTGTGAGTCTTTTGCAGAGTCAGAGGAAGAGAGCAGAAGAGCAGAGCAGCCCCAGGCCAAGAGAGAGGAGAAAGAAAGACCCAGAGGGGGAGAAAGAAGGAACTCTGAGAGCCCAAATTAGACCAGAGGGTGAAGAGTTGGCAACAGGGTACCGGATCCCAAGCTGGCAGAGGCTACAGCACACCTTAGCCAGAGACCGGAGGTCGTGGGCAGGATCTGCCACGACCACCCACCAAATCCACCCGGAAGGCAGACCAGGAATAGGGTCAGGGAACCCAGAGACAAGGGTTTACCACCAAGAGGCCCGAGGGAGCCGGACATAGGTGGATCACTGGTGGGGAAGGCCAGAGAAGAGGACAGGACAGAAAGGGAGCTCAGAACCACGCTCCGGAACTACTTGGGGGTTGGCCGAGTCCAGGACCTGGTGGACGCAGCACGGCTCGGGTGGTCACTCAAGGCCGGAGTGACCGGTACAAAAACTGCAGTAAGTAAAAACCCTGAACTGCACAACCCGACTCTGACTCTCATTACCATCTTCACTGCACTTCCACAACCACCATCCTCTGCACCTGACCCCCTGAGGCCATACCCCTCCCGTTGGGGGTTATACTACCGAAGCTGCACAAACACCATCAGCCTCAGCGGACCCTGCTGCAGCGGCGGCCGTAGTGACCGCAATTCAACGGGTGGCGTAGTCGACATAAAGAACATCCAGTAACATCATAGGACTGCCACACACTGAGCTTGACACCCTGGGCACGGACCGGGTCACAGCCACTCGGAGACTACAACCCCCATCTGATCCGGCTCCGGGTATCCCCAACAACACTGGCCCAGGGGGCGCGTCAACTTTGGCGTAGTCGGCAGGATAACGTGCCCGCAACAACCGGGTACTGCGTGCCTGAAGAAAAGTTCACCGTTACCTCAAAAAGAAGTCTCCTGCCGGTTCCGGAGGGTCCCCGCCATCGGGCCCCATCACAGGTCGTTTCCCGCCGGTTGTCCGCCATTTGCAGCTTTTTCCCGCCATCCATGGAGTTTCCCGCCACTGGGAGACGATTCCCGCCATTTCCGAAGCTTTCCCGCCTTGGGGGAGCGGACGCCGTTATGGGCGTGCCAGAGGGTGGCAAGAGGTCACCTCCCATCGTGGGCCAGGTCGAAGAATGGCGCCAAAAGCGGAAACCGCGCCCACCAACAGAGACTGTGATGCTGGAAGTGTCCATCAGCGTAAGAGAACTGCCCCTGGAACTGAAGTTGCCCCGGGACCACCCTCAATGTGGGCGGAGACAGAAGAAGAGAACAAAGATGGGTGTCGCCTGGAGCAGTCTGGAGAGAGCGCACCCGGAGACAAGACGTCTGGAAGAGAGTCCAGAGAGAGCCTACCCGGAGATGGAGGGAGAGCCAGGCAGCACCGACCCAGTGGTCAGGAGCCTGATGCGGGCCGCCACTCCAGGCAGCACCGACCCAGTGGTCAGGAGCCTGTTGCAGGTCGCCACTCCAGAAGGCCTGCTGGAGATCCTAGCACAGCTCCCCCGAGACCGGGAGTGTGCACAGACCGCGCTGGAGGGCCTCGCACGGAGGATGGCCCGGGTGCAGCGAGAGACGTTGGCGGAGTGGAGCCGAGAGATGGCCCAGCAGACCGGAACTCGTCAGCGGAGCACGCCACCCGAGACGAGGAGACCGACCGCCTCTGAGGATGGCGCAGGAGGACTGAAGGCCGGAGACGGCGCCGAGAAGGGAGCCGAACGAAAGGAGGCAGGTAAAGGGGACGTCTATACCCCGAGCCGGGAAACCGCGTGCCTGCCCCAGCTCCCCGTCGCAGAGCCCGAAAGACCCCCTGCCGTGCCCGTCGCTGCAACGTCACCGCCGCAGACTAGGCCTCAAACGGAAGCCGCGACCCCTGTGACGTCACACGCCTCGACCCCGAGCGTGGCCCAGCAGGAAGTACCATCGGCCTGGTCGCAAGGCCTAGTACCCCCGGGCGACGCAATACCAACAGCGCCCCCTACCTCCGCGGAGCCCCCGGCCTGGTCGCAGGGCCAAGTAACACAGGGCGCCTCCGTTCTTACGGTGCCCTTTACTTTCAAGGTGCCCCAAGCCTGGTCGCAAGGCCTGGGCAACCCGGGCGCCGCTACTACCACTGCGTCCATAAAAACAAGAGTGCCGCACCTGGGTGAAGACCTGTTCGCCCAACATACGTGCCCGGATGGGCAGCCCTTCGTATGGCCCCAGGAATACATCCAGCTGGAGCTGCAAAAAGCAAGGGCCATGTGCGAACCCCTGATCCCGGCTCCAAAGCCCATAAAGAGGATCTCGCCCCCGCTAGAAGAGACCCAGTTTGAGTGGGATCCCACCGGAGAAGACCTCATGGGGTTCACTCAGGAGACTCGGGCAGCCGCAGCGGAGCGTGCAGAGTGCTGCCGCCAGCAGCTCGAGGTCTTTGAGAGGGAGCGGAGAGAGAGGCGGGTCCGGGAACAGCAAGCGCAGATAAGGAGCGCGGAGCAGAAGAGCCGGACCAGGAGAAACCCCCGTGCAGCGCATGGTCCCCGTACCATCGGGACTGTGATAAAGTTCAATCTGCAGCATGGGTGGGGTTTCATCAGGGATCACCGCACCCCAGGCGACGTTTTCGTGACCAGGAGAGACGTTGAGTCCCACCTACCGGAGGGACACAGAGGTCGTGACCTGTATGTAGGGGACGAGGTCACCTTCACCCGGCACAAGTGTGCCAAAGGACCCTACGCCCTCCATGTGCATCGCCTGACGGAGGAGGAGCTGCGGTGTGAGGAGGAGCAAGAGGACCCGGACGGGTCTGAAACTGAAACTGTCCACAAAGAAAGAGCAGGAGGACGCCGTCGCTGAAGTACGGTAGAGAGAGACTGTATAAAGTTACCCGTCAGGGTATAAGAACTGTTCTAGTTAAAATATAGTCCCCGTTGGGACCAGCCAATTGAACTGTTAATCCCGTGTGTCCCTATTCCCACTGACCGAGGACTGAGAGCGGTCAATCCTCCCCAATACCTGGCCGAGGACTGAGAGCAGCCATACCTTCCCTTGTATATAGTTGCGCTTCCTAAAGCGCCCCCTACTGGTTTTATAGGAAAACCATTTTCTTAAAGAGACTGTCGCACTTTACCCGGTCACAAGTTGCACCGTGACTGGAGGAACCAGAAGACAAGAATGTTTCTAATGAAAAGTTTTTATGAAAAGTTTTATATGATGTTTTATTATGTTGTTTATGCAAAAAATGTATGTTTGTGGATGTTTATATCTTACAGCCCGAGGGCGTGCTGTGATTTACCAGGGGGGAATGTAGCACCCTGAGGATTCGGCTGCTACAGGGGTATTGCACCTCAGCCAGAGGTGTGATATTCCACTCCCGGGTAAGGATGGAGTGTGGAACTGAGCTCAGTTAGCTGCATGCACTACATACATCCCATTTCCGGGGGACAGATCAATGGTACTCCCACTAGAGAAATGTGCAGGTACGACAGTGTCTGTCCCTGGCTGGAGTGGGAGGGGGGTGGAACATCCCAGTAGTGTAGGGGCAGATAGGGGGAGCAGCCTGGGTAAAGTTAGGAGCTCATTGGGTGCTGGTCACCTGAGCTCACACATAGAGGGAGTATATAAGGTGGGAACCATCTTAGATCAGGGTGAGTCAGCCACAGTCAGTCAGTCTGTGAGTCTTTTGCAGAGTCAGAGGAAGAGAGCAGAAGAGCAGAGCAGCCCCAGGCCAAGAGAGAGGAGAAAGAAAGACCCAGAGGGGGAGAAAGAAGGAACTCTGAGAGCCCAAATTAGACCAGAGGGTGAAGAGTTGGCAACAGGGTACCGGATCCCAAGCTGGCAGAGGCTACAGCACACCTTAGCCAGAGACCGGAGGTCGTGGGCAGGATCTGCCACGACCACCCACCAAATCCACCCGGAAGGCAGACCAGGAATAGGGTCAGGGAACCCAGAGACAAGGGTTTACCACCAAGAGGCCCGAGGGAGCCGGACATAGGTGGATCACTGGTGGGGAAGGCCAGAGAAGAGGACAGGACAGAAAGGGAGCTCAGAACCACGCTCCGGAACTACTTGGGGGTTGGCCGAGTCCAGGACCTGGTGGACGCAGCACGGCTCGGGTGGTCACTCAAGGCCGGAGTGACCGGTACAAAAACTGCAGTAAGTAAAAACCCTGAACTGCACAACCCGACTCTGACTCTCATTACCATCTTCACTGCACTTCCACAACCACCATCCTCTGCACCTGACCCCCTGAGGCCATACCCCTCCCGTTGGGGGTTATACTACCGAAGCTGCACAAACACCATCAGCCTCAGCGGACCCTGCTGCAGCGGCGGCCGTAGTGACCGCAATTCAACGGGTGGCGTAGTCGACATAAAGAACATCCAGTAACATCATAGGACTGCCACACACTGAGCTTGACACCCTGGGCACGGACCGGGTCACAGCCACTCGGAGACTACAACCCCCATCTGATCCGGCTCCGGGTATCCCCAACAACACTGGCCCAGGGGGCGCGTCACATACTGATAGGGAATGTAGATTGTGAGCCCTGATGGGGACAGCGCCCAGAATGTCTGTAAATTGTCTGAATTGTAAAGAGCTGCAGAATATGTTGGCGCTATATAAATAAAAAGATTATTATTAGAAAGATTATTAGTTATGCAAAGGGTTGAAAAAACGCAGCATGTGAACATAGCCTAATAACTGTTCTTAAAAATAAACTATTATCACTTCTATTTTTAAAGCTTTTTACTCTGCGGCATATTTTCCACACCTGCCTAAAACTTTTGCACAGTACTGTATATGAGATGCTTTTACAAAAAGATGCAGTATTTTTTGATAGCAAGAGTGATTTGTATCATACTATGTGACTCCCTATTTCTTAATTTAAGAATCCATGTAGTAATTTGCATTTCGACCTCTAGATGGTGACACCTGAATACTGCAGTGACAATATCTCCAAAATATCATAGGTCAGTGATGGCGAACCTTTTACAGACCGAGAGCCCAAACTGCAACCCAAAACCCACTTATTTATCCCATAGTGCCAACACGGTCATTTAACCAGAATGCTGAGGTTTTAGTTTAGAAAAACAACTCATACATAGAGCAGGCGAGGGGAACCGAAAGCAGCCACAAACAGGATCAGGGGTATGAGACTGCAGATAGAAAAAATATGCTCCCCCTTCCATCCTGGTATATGTTTGCTCATCCTTGTATATATGCTGCCCCCCATCCTTGTATGTGCTACCCCCCATCCTTGTATATATGCTGCTCCCCCATCCTTGTATATATGCTGCTCCCCCATCCTTGTATATATGCTTCTCCCCCATCCTTGTATATATGCTGCTCCCCCATCCTTGTATATATGCTGCTCCTCCATCCTTGTATATATGCTGCTTCCCCATCCTTGTATATATGCTGCTCCCTATACTTGTATATATGCTGCTCCCCCATCCTTGTATATATGCTGCTCCCCCATCCTTGTATATATGCTGCCCCTCATCCTTGTATATGTGCTGCTACCCCATCCTTGTATATATGCTGCTACCCCATCCTTGTATATATCCTGCTTCCCCATCCTTGTATATATGCTTCTCCCCCATCCTTGTATGTGCTCCCCCAAATCCTTGTATATATGCTGCTCCCCCATCCTTGTATATATGCTGCTCCCCCATCCTTATATATATGCTGCTTCCCCATCCTTGTATATATGCTGCTTCCCCATCCTTGTATATATGCTGCTCCCCCATCCTTGTATATATGCTGCTCCCCCATCCTTGTATGTGCTCCCCCCATCCTTGTATATATCCTGCTTCCCCATCCTTGTATATATCCTGCTTCCCCATGCTTGTATATATGCTGCTTCCCCTTCCTTGTATATATATGCTGCTCCCCCATCCTTGTATATATCCTGCTTCCCCATCCTTGTATATATGCTGCCCCCCATCCTTGTATATATGCTGCCCCCCATCCTTGTATATATCCTGCTTCCCCATCCTTGTATATATGCTGCCCCCCATCCTTGAATATATGCTTCTCCCCCATCCTTGTCGGAACAAAGAGGCATCTGCTACTAGTGAAAAGTTTCTGTGTTTTCTTATTAGGAGTTTTCCCTGTAGAAGGCGATGCATACCATGAAAGAAATGTGGGACTCCATATCCTTTAATACCAGTCCCTATCGAGAATCTGGCGTTTCTATTCTATCAGCAGTGGATGAAATCCAAACCACTCTGGATGAGCAAATTGTGAAGACTCAGACAATGAGGGGATCGCCTTTCATCAAGCCCTATGAGAAAGAAATCAAGGTATAAAATATTCACTTGCTTATTAGCAGAAGCTAAGGTTTCATTAGGATCTCCGAGGCTAAAGTTACATGCGGCTCCAACTTACATGTAAAGGGGATGGTATCAAGGAGTCTCACCAAACTTTCCCTACAAATGTCCAACAATTCAGAATTCATATCCATTGATAATTTATCTTCTAAAATGATAGCATTTTTTTCTATCATTTTCATTTTATGTGTAATTAACTTTTTGCTCTCCTCCTTTAAGCAATGGGAGTAACGACTGATAAGGATCCAGGAAACCATTGATGAATGGCTGAAGGTGCAGGCCCAGTGGCTTTATCTAGACCCCATCTTCTCTTCTGAGGACATCATGCAGCAAAAGCCTGAAGAAGGACGCTTATTCCAGACTGTGGACAGAAACTGGAGAGAGATCATGAAACATTGCGTTAAAGACGCGAAGGTAAATGGATGCTTCATGGTGGACTGATACAAGAAAGCACGGTCATCTTGCATCCAGGATTGATGTTTTCCAAAAGTCCGTGTCCTGATGCTTCCATCACAAGGATCCCGGGTTATGGGGCTCCGCACTGCCTGGACTCCAGCCTCCCGCATCTTCTATTTTCTATCCATATAGGTTCTCATTTTTTTTTTAATATGAACTATTGGCACAATAGTCAATGAATGTGACCTTTTTTCAGTCTCTATAACTATATAATGGAATCTTACTTATGGGCTATCTACTTTGTTTTAGGCTTTAAGCGCCACTTCTCTGACCGGACTTCTGGAAAAACTTCAGGACAGCAATGTGCTTCTGGATAAAATCATGAAAGGTCTGAATGCCTATCTGGAGAAGAAGAGGCTTTTTTCCCACGGTATAGTCCTTTCACTTGTTGCAATGATTCTATATACTACTTAAAGAATTTTTTTTTCTCTTATTTAAACCATTGAAATCATTTTTGTAATTGGATTTCATTAATAATTTTGCACTGTTTGCCTTCTATTGGCTCTGTGCTGCGCTGGCTATTGGACTTATTTTATTATCTGTCTTTTTTCAGCTCCTCTTAGCCGATTTATGACCACAGATCACATCAAAGCTGAATGTGCAGGAAACAAAAAGCCTAACGGTGCAACATTTTTAATGAAACTGAATTGTCGCAAATACTCACAATTAAATGGGTATTCCCATCTCCAAGATCCTATCCCAATATGTAGTAGGCGTAGTAATAATAATAATATTAGCAAATACCTCCAATTACAAATGTAGTGTAGTTCTTCTGATTCGCTATGTCGCTTTCCCCAGCTTCAGTATCCATGGTTACGACCACTCATATAGTGACAGTTAGTTGCTAGTGGTCGTAACCTAAGCTACTGCAATGCCCTGCACATGGGGTAAGCGACAAAGCAAATCAGAAGAACTATACTACACTTCTAATTGGAGGTATTTGCTAATATTATTATTATTACACCTACTACATTGTGATAATAATAATATTGTGAGGGAATATTTAGCTAACATAAATGAGTTCAAGACTCCAGGTCCAGATGAATTACACCCCAGAGTACTGAAGGAGATCGTAGAAGAAATTTTAGAACCACTCTCCATAATCTTTGAAAATTCTTGGAGAACAGGAGAAGTCCCAGAAGACTGGAGAAGAGCAAATGTTGTTCCTATCTTCAAAAAGGGGAAGAAGGTGGACCCAGGGAACTATAGGCCGGTGAGTCTGACTTCTATACCAGGAAAGATCTTTGAACAAATTATTAAACAACATGTATGTAAGTACATGGATAAGAATGAAGTGATTAACCAGAGTCAGCATGGGTTTGTAACTAACAAGTCATGTCAGACTAACTTAATTTCCTTCTATGACAGAATCACTGACTGGGTGGATCAGGGAAATGCTGTAGATATAGTATATCTTGACTTCAGCAAAGCATTTGACAAAGTATCTCACACCATCCTTATTGAAAAAATGACCAAGTATGCAATGGACCAGGCAACTGTTAGGTGGATTCATAACTGGCTTAGTGATCGGACTCAAAGGGTGGTTGTAAATGGCTTCACATCCAGCTGGATGAATGTCTCAAGTGGGGTACCACAGGGCTCCGTCCTGGGACCTGTATTGTTCAACATCTTTATCAATGATTTAGATGAAGGAATTGAGGGTAAACTGATTAAATTTGCTGATGACACAAAGCTAGGAGGGATAGCTAATACTAGAGAAGAGAGAGAGAGGATTCAAAAAGACCTAAATAAACTGGAGCAGTGGGCAGCAACCAACAGAATGGTTTTTAACAGGGAAAAATGCAAAGTACTACATCTGGGCAATAAAAATGAAAAAAGCATATACAGAATGGGAGGAATAGAGCTAAGCAACAGTACATGTGAAAAAGACTTAGGTATACTAATAGATCATAGACTGAACATGAGTCAACAGTGTGATGCAGCAGCAAAAAAGGCAAATACAATTCTGGGATGTATTAACAGAAGCATACAGTCTAGATCACGTGAAGTCATTATCGGTCTTTACTCCTCTTTGGTCAGACCTCATCTGGAATACTGTGTACAGTTTTGGGCACCACATTTTAAAAAAGACATAGACAAACTGGAGCAAGTTCAGAGAAGAGCGACCAGAATGGTGACTGGTCTGCAAACCATGTCCTATGAGGAACGGTTGCAGGATTTGGGAATGTTTAGCTTGCAAAAAAGAAGACTTAATAGCTGTCTACAAATATGTCAAGGGCTGTCACATTGTAGAAGGATCATCTTTATTCTCATTTGCACAAGGAAAGACTAGAAGCAATGGGATGAAACTAAATGGGAGGAGACACAGATTAGATATTAGAAAAAACTTTTTGACAGTTAGGGTGATTAATGAGTGGAACAGGCTGCCACGAGAGGTGGTGAGTTCCCCTTCAATGGACGTCTTCAAACAGAGGCTGGACAGACATCTGTCTGAGATGATCTAGTGAATCCTGCTTTGAGCAGGGGGCTGGACCAGATGACCCAGGAGGTCCCTTCCAACTCTACCATTCTATGATTCTATGATTCTATGATTCTATGACATATTGGGGTAGAATCCTGGAGATGGGAATACCCATTTCAGTTAAATAAAAAAAGTTCCCAAAGCTGGATAGCCCCTTTAAGCTAGCCATACGCATGAGATATGAGATACCCGTCGTCTGAATGGTTATTTGGCTATTTCTCCTTACTCCCACATATACTGCTGAACAGTCATGTGTTTTTAATGGAGAGAGAGGAGAAAGTCGGTACTGGACACCTCCGGCAGCGGGTTATCTCCCCTGAGAACCAAAAGACCGGGTATTGAAATCCCATCTGCCCGATCCTTCTGGCCCTGACATCCTCTATCGGGGGAGAGTCAGGAGACCCCCATACACATCAGTGGGTAGGCCGGTCCTGCTGCAATAGTCAGGTTTAAACTATTTTAATCCAATGTGTATGGGGACTGAATCTTTACTTTAAAGCTTTGCTTTTCTATTTTCTCACATAGACAGTAATACAAATGGCGCCTGACCCAATACTTTAATGACATTTTTATCATATTGTGCATTTTCGCTTTAGCTTTTTCTTACTGTCCAACGATGAAATGCTAGAAATTCTCTCTGAGACTAAAGATCCTCTGCGGGTCCAACCACATCTAAAGAAGGGCTTTGAAAGCATCGCAAAGCTGGAGTTCCTTCCTAACCTGGACATCAAAGCCATGTACAGCACCGAGGGGGAACGCGTAGAGCTCATCCAGACCATCTCCACCTCCGAGGCTCGGGGGGCCGTGGAGAAGTGGCTCATCCAAGAGGAAGATGTCATGTTAAGGAGCGTGCATGATGTTATTGCTCGGCCACGAATGGTACGGATCTACCTACAGACCAAAAGCATTAATTGGAACTAATCTAGTACTTTTATATTTGTATAAGATTATTTGGCAGCAGTGAATGATTTGTGGATGATGTATCTCTTGCAATAGAGCCAGGTAGCAGATCTTCTACCTGCAATCGGTAGAAATGAATTTGCTAGATAATACTAGTAAGGTTGTCCCTCTCTTAAATGCATCTGTCAACGTAATTTAACTTTGTTTTTTAAAAGGCATACCCTGAGACTGCAAGAAAAGACTGGGTGAGGGAATGGCCGGGACAGGTCGTGCTCTGTGTGTCTCAGATGTTCTGGACAAGTGAAGGGCATGAAGCTATCGGCAGTGGCCCAGAGGTACGGCATAAGCTCCTTTACTGATCAAGGTTGCTTCACTAGAAACAGTCATGGCCGGAAGTGTTGGCACCCTTGAAGTATTTTCCATAAAATTATTGCAATTGCATGTGTATTTTTTGTTATACACATGTTTATTTCCTTTGTGTGTATTGAAACAACACAAAAAAAACAGAGAAAAAAAGGCAAATTGGATATAATTTCATACAAAACCCCAAAAATGGGCCGGACAAAATTGTTGGCATCTTTCCAAAATTGTGGGTAAACAATTTTGTTTCAGGCATGTGATGCTCGTTCAAACTCACCTGTGGCAAGTAAAAGGTGTGGGCAATATGAAAATCACACCTGAAACCCGATACAAAGGGGAAAAGTTGACTCAATCTTTGCGTTGTTACGTGCCACACTAAGTAGGGAGAACAGAAAGAGGAAAAGAGAACTGTCTGAGGACTTGAGAACCAAAATTGTTGACCAATATCTTCTTTTTGTGTTGTTCCAATACACACAAATTAAATAAACATGTGAACAACAAAACATGTGTAATTGTAATAATTTTCTGGGAGAAATACATATATATACATTCATAGACAGACTTCATGTGTTCTCCTGCTAATAGACTGTCATACCCAGGGACGCAGCTTATAGGAGTTTCCAGGGGCGGATATACCATTGGTGCAACAGAGGTAAGGGGACCCACATTCACATCAAAAGATGCAAGCAGCTTCTTTCACAGTACGTTATTAGACTGCAAAGAGCCCATGTACTGTTCTTGCCCAGGGGTCTTCTCCTGGGGGTTGCAGTTGTACAGTGGCTCAATATCTTGAAGGTACAGCAAAAGGCTCCATAGTATTTGATAGTTGGGATTTTGCATTGATTCATGCATCTTGTCTAGAGATGAGCAACTAAATTTGCAGGACCTTGGTCTAAGAGAGCAGGTTAGTAGTCTGTGGCTGTTGGATGGGAGCCTTGCTAACCGCCTCTTACATGCCGGCATCCCTGGCTCCTCTTTTGATTAGCCGACCAGGCGTGATGTCATTTGTGCCTCACACCACAACTATGACATCGACATCAAAAGAGGAGCCGGAGATGCCGGTTCATTGAGCTCCGGTCCTGCGGCCGTGGAATACTGACCCGACTGTTGGACCAGAGTCCTGCAAATCCATTCGCTCATCTCTACTCTCGTCATATCTACCAATAAGGGAAGACATTGTATGGGATTTCCCATAATACCAGCATAAAATGAATCCATCTGCATTGAGTTTTCCATGCTGTTTGTGGCAGGGTTTTATAGAGGTACATCTGGGTATTTGGAGCTCTGGGTTCAATCCAGATCTCCAACTTCTATAAAGATATGTTGTAAAATTGTTGTGTACATTAAAAAGTGCCTGCATATTGTGGAGTTCTCAATCTAGTCTGCAGCTTATAATCTGTATAGATTTCAGCCCCCTTGCAATATGTATGTTCTATGAATGTTTCTGCAGATGATTTCACCATTACATCCTTCTTGTAGGGCCTGAAAAACTCCTATGATAATCTGCAGCTCCAGCTAAATGATATTGTGGAGCTTGTGCGAGGAGGCAAATTGTCCCAGCAGACTCGCAGCACATTGGGGGCTCTCGTCACCATAGAGGGGCACGCTCGTGACGTGGGCATGGAAATGATCCAAACAGGTTTGTGCAAACATCATGGCTGGCACCAAACTTTCCAATACCATGTTCTATTTATTATACACTACATGGAGAAAGGTATTGTGCCCCCTCCACATTACACCTACAGGGGCTTTTATGGCCTCCTATTCTAAATCCATATACAGGATGTTAATATGGAGTCCGTCCCTCTACAGATATCACAGCTCAATATGCCGAGCACCTTCATACATTTCACCCCATTCCTATGTTCTTTCCATATCTATGTTATATTCCCCCCTCTTTTCTTTGAGTTTTCATAGGACACAATTGATCTTGTCACAGTAAAGCAATCTTGGGGTGTACTTACAATGACGTCTATGGGGCAGTAGTCATTTATGCCTATTGAGATGGTGGTCACTATACAGTTATATGAAAAAGTTTGGGCACCCCTATTAATCTTAAGCTTAATGTTTTATAAAAATTGGTGTTTTTGCAACAGCTATTTCAGTTTGATATATGTAATAACTGTTGGACACAGTAATGTTTCTGCCTTGAAATGAGGTTTATTGTACTAACAGAAAATGTGCAATCTGCATTCAAACAAAATTTGACAGGTGCATAAGTATGGGCACCTCACCAGAAAAGTGACATTAATATTTAGTAGATCCTCCTTTTGCAAAAATAACAGCCTCTAGTCGCTTCCTGTAGCTTTTATTAATATCCTGGATGAAGGTATTTTTGATCATTCCTCTTTACAAAACAATTCCAGTTCAGTTAAGTTTGATGGTCGCCGAGCATGGACAGCCCTCTTCAAATGATCCCACAGATGTTCAATGATATTCATGTCTGGGGACTGGGATGGCCATTCCAGAACATTATAATTGTTCCTCTGCATGAATGCCTGAGTAGATTTGGAGCGGTGTTTTGGATCATTGTCTTGCTGAAAGATCCATCCCCTGTGTAACTTCAAGTTTGTCACTGATTCTTGAACATTATTGTCAAGAATCTGCTGATACTGAGTGGAATCCATGCGTCCCTCAACTTTAACAAGATTCCCGGTGCCGGCATTGGCCACACAGCCCCAAAGCATGATGGAACCTCCACCAAATTTTACTGTGGGTAGCAAGTGTTTTTCTTGGAATGCTGTGTTTTTTTGCCGCCATGCATAACGCCTTTTTGTATGACCAAACAACTCAATCTTGGTTTCATCAGTCCACAGGACCTTCTTCCAAAAGGAAATTGGCTTCTCCAAATGTGCTTTTGCATACCTCAGCCGACTCTGTTTGTGGCGTGCTTGCAGAAACGGCTTCTTTCGCATCACTCTCCCATACAGCTTCTCCTTGTGCAAAGTGCGTTGCATAGTTGACCGATGCACAGTGACACCATCTGCAGCAAGTTGATGCTGCAGCTCTCTGGAGGTGGTCTGAGGATTGTCCTTGACTGATCTCACCATTCTTCTTCTCTGCCTTTCTGATGTTTTTCTTGGCCTGCCACTTCTGGCCTTAACAAGAACTGTCCCTGTGTTCTTCCATTTCCTTACTATGTTCCTCACAGTGGAAACTGACAGGTTAAATCTCTGAGACAGCTTTTTGTATCCTTCCCCTGAACAGCTATGTTGAATAATCTTTGTTTTCAGATCATTTGACAGTTGTTTTGAGGAGCCCATGATGCCACTCTTCAGAGGAGATTCAAACAGGAGAACAACTTGCAAGTGGCCACTTTAAGTAGCTTTTCTCATGATTGCATACACCTGGCTATAAACTTCAAAGCTCAATGAGGTTACAAAACCAAAAAAAGTGCTTTAGTAAGTCAGTAAAAAGTAGGTAGGAGTATTTTAAACAAGAAAATGATAAGGGTGCCCATACTTATGCCCCTGTCAAATTTTGTTTGAATGCAGATTGCACATTTTCTGTTAGTACAATAAACCTCATTTCAAGGCAGAAACATTACTGTGTCCAATAGTTATTACATATATCAAACTGAAATAGCTGTTGCAAAAACACCAATTTTTATAAAACATTAAGCTTAAGATTAATAGGGGTGCCCAAACTTTTTCATATAACTGTATAGGAATGTTTTTGCATCTGTATGTGTCGGCATCCCCTGTATATGACTCATTGCCACAATTGATATTCTTTATAGTCAGTGTTTTGGATGGCCTAGGTGCGGTGTGTAATATTTTCTATCAATGGTGTGTGTGCCCTCCTCTGTGCGGTGTCCTTCCATAACCATGGATGTACTAATAAAGGGTTTTTATGTCAATTCCTTTAATGACCTTTTGTTCGGTTTCTTTGTAGGTATTATGTAATTCTCTGAATGGTCAGCCATTCTAAGCCTGAGCAGACATATGGCAATGTAATTGATGTGTGACTGACATTGTTCTTCCCTATGTTGCGGTGACATATTTATGTTGCCATTGTCCAGTATTTTTTCTAATTAATCATCCTAAAGGTGTTTAGTGGGGTTGAGGTTGAGAACGTGTGTGAAACAGTTCTGCTCTTCTATTCCCTTAGGGTTGGAAGCTACAATTGTTTAAAATGTCTTGTGCTGAAGCATTAAGATATCTTTTCACTGGAACTAAGGGGCCTAGACCAACCCCTAAAAACAAGGCCATACCTCCACCAGCAAACTGTACAGCGGGCACAATGCAGTTAATAGGGTAACATTCTCCTGGCATTCACCAAATCCAGACTCGTCCATCAGATGCCAGATAGAGAAGTGTGATCCGTCACTGCACAGAACAGGTCTCCTCCAGAGTCCTGTGATGGCGGCTTCACACCACTCTATCTGACGCTCGGCATCGTGCTTGGTGATGTAAGGCTGCATGCAGCTGCTCGGCCATAAAGCTCCTGGCGGGGACGGAGTGTTTGTGGTGATGTTGTTACCAATGGAGTCAGGAAAGCGTTCTGCCCTCTGCTCCTCAGCACTCAGTGACCCCGCTCTGTAATGTTCCGGGGTCTCCTGAGTTGCTGCAGTTCCTTCTACTCCTTAATAATATCACTCACATGTGATGGGGGAAGATTTAGGAAGGAAGAAATGTAATATCCAGACTTGTTACCCCGGTGGCTCCTATTACAGGACCGCACTGGTATCAGAGAGCTCTGCACCACCAGCCGTTCTGTCATATGTTAGTAACAGCACACAGCATGGGAGGGCGGATGTTATACACCGGGGGGCGTGGGGATTGATGTTATACACTGGTGGGGGGCGAGAGTCTTAATGTTATACAACAAGGCCGAGGGGCCAGATGTTATACACTGGGGGTACAAGGGGCTAGATGTTATACATGTCCGAGGGCTGGATGTTATACACTGAGGGGCAAGGGGACGGATATTATACACCAGGGGCGAGGGGACGGATATTATACACCAGGGGTGAGGGGACGGATATTATACACCAGGGGCGAGGGGACGGATATTATACACCAGGGGCGAGGGGACGGATATTATACACCAGGGGCGAGGGGACGGATATTATACACCACGGGCGAGGGGATTGATGTTATACACTGGAGGGGGGCGAGAGTCTTAATGTTATACAACAAGGCCGAGGGGCCAGATGTTATACACTGGGGGTACAAGGGGCTAGATGTTATACAAGTTCGAGGGCTGGATGTTATACACTGAGGGGAGAGGGGACGGATATTATACACTGAGGGGCGAGGGACGGATATTATACACCAGGGGCGAGGGGATGGATATTATACACCGTGGGCGAGGGGACGGATATTATACACCGTGGGCGAGGGGACGGATATTATACACCAGGGGCGAGGGGACGGATATTATACACCAGGGGCGAGGGGACGGATATTATACACAGTGGGCGAGGGGATGGTTGTTATACACTGGGAGCGAAGGGACGGATATTATACACAGAGGGGCAAGAGGCCGGATGTTATACACCAGGGGGAGGGAGTGAGGGGACAGATGTTTTACTCCGGGGCTGGGGGCCGGATATTATACCCTGGGGGCTGGATGTTATGCAATGGAGGGCTTGGGGTTGGATGTTATACAGTGGGGTTGAGGGGATGGATTTTATACACTGGCGGGGAGATGGATGTTATACTAAACTAGGGGCGAGGGGCGGATGTTATACACCGGGGGAGGCGAGAGGCCGGATTTTATAAACTGGGGGCTGAGAGTCCGGATGTTATACACCGTGGGCAATGGGACTAAATGAAAAAAGCAGAATTCGGTGACTAGGCGTTTTGTCCTATAATGTATGTGCATTTGCCTTCCCTTTAGAAACTCTCCCTTGTGATTCTGCAGTGTCTTAGAGGTTGACTATCTTTTCCTACATTGCTCAGGAGTTTCTCATGAAACAGACTTCCAGTGGCTTGCCCAACTCCGCTATTACTGGGAGAATGAGAATGCGAGAGTGCGAATCATCAACTGCAATGTGAAGTCCGCCTATGAGTACCTGGGCAACTCCCCACGCCTGGTCATCACTCCGCTCACTGACAGATGCTAGCGGACTCTGCTATGATGTGATGGGTTATGCTCAGAAATCTTTTTGACTTTTGTATGATGCATGAAACTTATTAGAAAGTTTATTGATATTTCATACCAGTTCTTTCATGTTTCATTGGTAGATCGGTGCTTTTTATCTAAATCTTGGTGGAGCTCCAGAAGGTCCGGCCGGCACAGGAAAAACTGAGACCACCAAAGATTTGGCCAAGGCGCTGGCCGTGCAGTGTGTGGTCTTTAACTGCTCTGATGGTTTGGACTACATAGCAATGTCAAAGGTACATACAATGTTAAGGTGCTCCATTGCAGATAATAAACTGACTCCAACCGATGCTCTGCTGACATGTTTTGATTATATAGTACAGACCAAAAGTTTGGACACACCTTCTCATTTAAAGATTTTTCTGTATTTTCATGACTGTGAAAATTGTACATTCACACTGAAGGCATCAAAACTATGAATTAACACATGTGGAATTATATACTTAACAAAAAAGTGTGGAATAACTGAAAATATGTCTTATATTCTTGGTTCTTAAAAGTCGCAGGTTAACAGCAGCTCAGATTAGAGACCAGGTCAATGCCACACAGAGTTCTAGCAGCAGACACATCTCTACAACAACTGTTAAGAGGAGACTTTGTGCAGCAGGCCTTCATGGTAAAATAGCTGCTAGGAAACCACTGCTAAGGACAGGCAACAAGCAGAAGAGACTTGTTTGGGCTAAAGAACACAAGGAATAGACATTAGACCAGTGGAAATCTGTGCTTTGGTCTGATGAGTCCAAATTTGAGATCTTTGGTTCCAACCACCGTGTCTTTGTGCGACGCAGAAAAGGTGAACGGATGGACTCTACATGCCTGGTTCCCACCGTGAAGCATGGAGGAGGAGGTGTGATGGTGTGGGGGTGCTTTGCTGGTGACATTGTTTGGAATTTATTCACAATTGAAGGCATACTGAACCAGCATGGCTACCACAGCATCTTGCAGCGGCATGCTATTCCATCCGGTCTGCGTTTAGTTGGACCATCATTTATTTTTCAAAAGGACAATGACCCCAACACACCTCCAGGCTGTGTAAGGGCTATTTGACCAAGAAGGAGAGTGATGGGGTCCTACGCCAGATGACCTGGCCTCCACAGTCACCAGACCTGAACCCAATCGAGATGGTTTGGACCGCAGAGTGAAGGCAAAAGGGCCAACAAGAGCTAAGCATCTCTGGGAACTCCTCCAAGATTGTTGGAAGACCATTTCCAGTGACTACCTCTTGAAGCTCATCAAGAGAATGCCAAGAGTGTGCAAAGCGGTGATCAAAGCAAAAGGTGGCTACTTTGAAGAACCTAGAATATAAGACATATTTTCAGTTGTTTCACACTTTTTTGTTAAGTATATAATTCCACATGTGTTAATTCATAGTTTGATGCCTTCAGTGTGAATGTACAATTTTCATAGTCATGAAAATACAGAAAATCTTTAAATGAGGTGTGTCCAAACTTTTGGTCTGTAGTGTATATACTTTTTTTAGTTTTTCCAAGGGCTGGCATCATCGGGAGCATGGGCGTGTTTTGATGAGTTTAACCGTATTGAGCTGGAGGTGTTGTCCGTGGTAGCCCAACAGATTCTCCGCATCCAGAGAGCCATCCAGATGAAGATGGACATGTTCAACTTCGAAGGAACAGAACTGAAGCTTAACTCAAATTGCTTCGTAGCCATTACCATGAATCCTGGCTCCGCGGGACCTTCTGAGCTGCCGGATAACCTCAAGGTAAAGAGTCCCAGTGCCTTGCATCGGGCCCTTCCACAACATTTCTATAGGATTAAGCTCAGGACTATGACTCGGCCATTCCAAAACTTTATGTTTATTCAACCATTCTTTTGTAGAACGACTTGTGTCTTTGGGCCATTGTCTTGCTGCATGACCCACGTTTTCTTGAGATTCAGTACATGAACTGATATCCTGATATTTTCCTTTAGCATTTGCTGATATATTTTAGAATTCATTGTTCCATCAATGATGGCAGCCGTCCTTGGCCAAGTGCAGCAAAACAGGCCCAAAGCATGTTACGATTACCATCTTTGTGTTTCATAGATGATAGGAGGTTCTTATGCTGTAATGCAGTATTTTCTTTCTGCAAACATATAGCTTCTCACTTAAAATCTCTATCTTGGCCTCATCCTTCCACAAAGCATTATTCCAGTTACCTATTGATGTGCCCAGGTGAGTTTTAGCAGTGACATTTTAAATCGCATTGCCTTTCTCCTTGCAATCCTGCCATGCTCGCCATTGTTGTTCATTGTCCTTTTGATGGTGGACTCATGAACAATTACATTAGCTAATGTGAGGAGAGGCCTTTAGTTGCTTAGAGGTTACCTTGAGTTCCTTTGTGACCTCACAGACTGATGTAGCTTTAAGTCAAATTTATGCAGTAATACAGAAATTTTTGAGGGGTTCACAAACTTTCAAGTAAATACTAGGTTTACAAAAGAAACATAAGATTTCATCAAAGGGATTATTCTCCCCCAAACCTATATGAGATTGTACATTTCCTATGTATAATCACAACACCTGATGCCCTCATTTCTGCAAGCTCCTTAATATTGATGTCCCATTCTCCTATTTTCCAAAATAGACACAGTAGAGGTGTGGAGAGAGATTTGGAAAGTGTTAAAGGAGTATTCCCATCTCCAAGATTCTATCCCAGTATGTAATAGGTGCAATAATAATATTAATAGCAAATACCTCCAATTGGAAATGTAGTATAGTTCTTCTGATTAGCTATGTTGCTTAACCCATGTGCAGGGCATAGCAGTAGCTTAGGTATCCATGGTTACGACCACTAGCAAGTAACTAACTGTTACTATGAGTGGTCGTAACCATGGATACCTAAGCTACTGCAATGTCCTGCACATGGGGGTAAGAAACATAGCTAATCAGAAGAACTATACTATATTTCTAATTGGAGAAATTTGCAAACATTATTATTATTATACCTATTACATATTGGGACAGGATCTTGGAGATGGGAATACCCCTTTAACCACACTTTGACTGACTTTCCTCTGATGTGGAATAGACACATCACTTTTAGGTCTGGGGTGGAGGATAGTGTAAATGGACATAATGGGTTCCCCGGCTCTATGCCTAGTTTACAGTAATTTAGTTTCATTTGTTGACTGACCCATCTGGTTTGCGCATTTCAGGTTCTTTTCCAGACTGTAGCAATGATGGTCCCCAACTATGCTCTGATTGCGGAGATCTGCCTTTATTCTTACGGTTTTCTGCACGCTAAACCTCTCTCGGTGAAGATGGTAATGACTTACCGGCTGTGCTCGGAGCCGCTCTCGTCCCAGTTCCATTATGATTATGGGATGCGTGCAGTAAAGGCTGTGCTGACCGCTGCTTGCAATCTGAAGCTGAAATTCCCCCATGAAAATGAAGATATTCTTGTAAGTTCTGAACTGTTGGTCGCTTTACATCTCGTATAGGACAGCATTACCATCTTACCGAGAAGCATTTGGATCACAAAAATTAGAGCTGTATGATTTTATAGTAGCAGACAGAGACTTGCAAATAATTTCTGCACATTACTGTTCCTGGCTTGTTAGATCTCATCTGTGCAAAAATGTCAAAACTATAGTTGTTAAACACGTAGCTTGTTCATCTTATGGGACAGTTTTGATTTTTAACTTAAACACATGTATTTTAGGCTAAAAATCATTTTAACAATTGGGTTTTATTAAAAATGTTGCATCGCTTGGCTTTCACCGGCTTTTTGATTCCCTGCACATTCAATTTTGATAAGGTCTGTGGTCATAAATAAACTGAGAGGAGCTCAGAAAAAGACAGATAAAACATTTACAAACTCCCCGTCAGCCAGCAAAAACGAGTTCACTGACAGTATCTCACTTAACTCATTCTGCAGCCGGCAATTAACAGTAACACAGAGGCCACATGTATTCCCTATGGAAAAACAATTCTGCAGCATATTTTAGTGCAACTCAGCAGCGTTCCATTCCTCTTTTATCATTCCTGGAAATGTAGGAATTAATTGAAATCTGTCAATAACGAGTACCCTACACAGTCTGACAATGTCACCACTGTTTGGGCACAGTCAGATTGTATAGGGTTGTCCCCTATATAGATTATATATACATTATATATCATTTACACATACATTTCCAGGAGGTATAACAGAGGGACGATACAATGTAGAGTTTTAGGAAAAGAGGTTTCATCCTTATTTTTTGGAGAATACTATTCTTTACTAATACAGACATACCACAAGAACTGACTGCTCCTTTGTAATGGGGTTCTTCACTTTTAATATTGTTTCATGTCATATTGTATATGAATTATTTTATCATTTAATCCTTTTTCATTCTATTTAGCTCTTGCGGTCAATTAAGGATGTAAACGAACCCAAATCTTTGTCTCCTGATATTCCTCTGTTCAATGGGATTACCAGCGACCTGTTCCCTGGCATTCAACTTCCGAAAGCCGACTATAAGGTATTAAAATATAATAGTGTCTTAAAGGGGTTTTCCAAGACTTAAAGAGGACTTGTCCCTCGCCATAAATATATAAATGCCGCTGTTCTCCTGACTCTGGCATTGTTTTTCTTTTCTTCCTGCTCCTCTCCGTTCCTGACATCTGTCACTCTCCTCTAGCCCTTTAAGCCAACTGGGCAAGGCCTTCCTGAAGACTCCCACAGAGAGGACTTGATGACCACGCCCACTTGACTATTAAAAATTATGAACTAGATTTCTATAAAGAGGCTATATCTCAGGAATGGAGAGGCGCAGGAGCAAAAGAAAAACAACACCGGATTCAGGAGAACAGCGGCATTTACACCAGGTAATAAAATTGCATATTAACGGCAAGTGATAGGTCCTATATAGCTGGCCAGCTATCATTTGGATGACAGTTATCTTTCCCAGCTCCCCCATATTCAGGAATGCTCGCTCCTGTTTTCTCTATGACAGAGTCGCTGCCAGAATCTTATGGCAGCTGCTAATTTCAGGGTCAGAAAGTAAGGATCGGGTGATTAAATTCCAACCGCCCGATTTTTATGTCCCCCAACATAATCTGTAATGAGGCCCCCATACACAGTAGATGGTAGACCAATCCCATTGAAATCACCCGATCCTGATCCACTGCTTTGGAATTGGGTTACATAACCTTGTCACTCATCGTCCGGTCCCATTAGTGCAACCTGGGCAGCAGCACAGGGGCACCAGAGATAAGGGGGCTCACTTATACCTCCAATGCAGGATGATCTGATGTAGAAAAAAAAATGGTTAAAACATCTGTGAGTGATTTATCGCTAGTTTAGTTGTAGGTTATGCAGACATTTTTTTTTAGATGAATGAATCGATTTGCAGGAGACTGATCCAATGGCCAGGTGTCATGGGTGCGTCAGATGTGACAGACAGTCGCCCTGCAGTTGGTTGCAGGAGATCCCTTCGTTTGGCATTACAGACATCTTCTTAGCGGTCTCACTGTAGGACCCAGCGGCTACCTCCCTCCTGTTCTAATTGACAATCAGGCCTGGGTGTTTAAATACTTCCTGGTTGCTACACAGAGGTGCCAGTGATATTCACATGACCCCTTGTGAAGGCTTGGAGCAAGTGCAGTTCTTACTTCCTCTCTGGTGCTAAGAGGATGTGTGTGCCATCTCTCTGAAGTCGACTCAAGCTAAGCTACTTCCCCTGTGTCTGTCTGCCCTTGCTGTCTTTAGTTGTCAGTGGGGATCGACTAGTGCTCACCCCCCCTTCCCTATCCAGGGCCAAACGCTAAGGAAATACAGGGATAGGTTCCTGTGCGGCAATTGGTGAGGAACCAATATAGAGTCGGTAGGGGAGACAGGGTGATTGCAGGTCAGTCTAGGAGGTCTCCATTTCCCCCTTTCCCTAGTGTCTGGGCTCCCTTCCCCTCATCCCTTTGTGTCGCACTTTGTCTTTCCTACAGTGTGCGTGACATCAAGTCAGTGGTGGGCACTGAATGAGACCCCTGAGAGCCACCTTATTTCTTCCTGCCCCCCGGCTCTTCTTCAGATTAGCCGGCCTGGCATGACATTATGGTTGCAGCATGATGTACACCAGGCCATATAATCAGAAGAGGAGCCGGGGATGCCGGCAGCTCTCAGGGGTCCCGTCCAGCGGCCACAGAATACTGATCTGGGTCCTGAAAATGTATTCTCCCACCTCTAATTGGATCCACTGTAAACAGACTGATGAAATATTTTACCTTCCTTTTGCTCAGGATTTACTGGAATGCGCACAGGAGAGCTGTGCTGGACACAACATCCAGCCCGAGAAGGTCTTCCTGGAGAACATGATCCAGACGTATGAGATGATGATTGTCAGACACGGGTAAGCTGTAACTACAGAAGTCCATGGGACGGGGGATTTATTCTTCGCTGTTTCCATTTTATACAATGGACCATGCTGCATTTTGTTCATCCCGTACAGTTTTATGTTGGTTGGAGAGCCGTTCTCTGGAAAAACGAAGGTCCTCCACGTCCTCGCTGATACGCTGTCTCTTATGAGTGAGCGAGGGTGCGAAGAAGAAAAAGTGATTTACCGGACAGTGAACCCTAAATCCATCACCATGGGGCAGCTGTTCGGGCAGTTTGATCCAGTGTCACATGAGGTTCGTCTATGATTGGAATTATTGTTTATAATACTAATATCTTTGCTGAAAATGGGAAACTCTCCCCTTTTATGGCTTATGGACATGGTAGAAGGGGTTCCTTCAGAGACATAGACCCCAGCCATACATTGCCGGGCAATCATTTTATTATGACTTACTCCCTGTTTGCACAAAAATTGGAAACTGTTTTATTTTCCCCATCAGACATGGAAACAACAAATTGTATTATTTATGCCAGAAATTAGCATAAATTTGCATACTTCCAGCCACATTCTGACTAGACTGTGTCTGGCCTCACTCAATACACTTGCTTTGAGTGAGGTCACGCACTTCTAGTTGGCATGTGACCGCATATATGCAAATCACTTACTTGTGGTCTCTCCCGGTGCCGGCACATTCACTTCAATAGGGGCCACGTGTAGTCAATACATGTGTATCATCAATATCATAATCCCAGGCATTCCTTTAATAATCCTTTCAATTGTGGGATTGTATTGGATTTCATGGGAAGAGTAATTTTATTGATGCCTCTCTTCATTTGCAGTGGACCGATGGGATAGTCGCTAATACTTCCCGAGAGTTTCTGAGACCCCGTAAAGAAAATGGGTTATCTTTGATGGACCTATTGATACGCTAGGGATAGAAAGTATGAACACAGTCCTAGATGATAATAAAAAGGTAACTCTCTATTTTACTTTGTGAAAACTTTTTTTTTTTTATTTAACCGCTTCCCGACCGCCCACTGTAGATAAACGTCCGGGCTGCCTGGGCTCTGTGCAGCGCGGACGCTTAAAAACGGTGGGTGGTCCCGCAGCGCTCAGGACCCCGAGGGTACTGCAAGCGCTAAGGGTGCGGTGCAGAGCGATAGCTCTGACAGGGAACATCATCGGGACCTGATTGGATCAGGTCCCAGTGATGTTAACCCTTTGCTGTCTTCTATATGCCGTGATCTATAGTGATCGCGGCATATAGAAGACAGCAGGAGGAGAGGGGGTCGTCTACTTACCTCTCCAACGACCCCTGATACCTTCCAGGACCTGGCGTTGCTATAGCAGCTGGAGGTCACATGACCGCCTCCAGATCTGCCATATACGGTGTCCTGCGAGGCTCAGCCTGCAGCTGAAGCCTGGCAGGAGACACTGACTGTGAAACAGTCAGCAAAGATCTCATGTAATGTAATATATGTCTATTACAATATATGAGATCAGTGATCAGAAAAATAAAAATTAATGTCCCATACAGGGACTAAGTAAAAATGTAAAAAAAAAGTAAAAAAAATGTTTTCAAACTACTAAAAAAATCAAAATAAATAAAAATAAATAAATAAAATATTAAGCCAATAAATCCGTATATTTATGCAAAAACAAAAAAAGTACACATATTTGGTATCGCCGCATCCGAAACAACCCGAGCTATAAAACTGTCACACTAATTAACTCCTTCTGTGCACACCGTAATAAAAATAAATAAAAAACGGAGCAAAAAATGATGCTTTTTCCTCATATCGCCAAACAAAAAGTGAAAAAAAATGCGATTGAAAAGCAAAATGGAAATAAAAATGGTACTGCTGAAAACATCATCTTGTTCCGCAAAAAACAAGCCGCCATACAGCTCCATCAGCCTAAAAATAAAAAATTTATAGCTCTCAGAATAAAGCAATGCAAAAAAAATATTTTTTCTATAAAATTGTTTTATTGTGTAAAAGCGCCAAAACATAAAAAAATATACAGTAAGTGTAGTATCGCTGTAAACGTACTGACCTGAAGAATAATGCTGCCTCATCACTTTTACCACACGCAGAACGGCATAAAAAAAACAATTCCTGAATTGTTGGTTTTTGTTAATTTTACCTCCCAAAAAACGGAATAGAAAGCGATCAAAAAATGTCACGTACCCAAAAATGGTACGAATAAAAATGTCAACTCGTCCCGCAAAAAACAAGCTGTCACATGACTCTGTCGGCCGAAATATGGAAAAATTATAGCTCTCAAAATATGGCGACACAAACACTAGATTTTACAAAAAAAAGCGTCTTTTAGTGTGTGACAGCTGTCAATCATAAAAACCCGATATGAATCTGGTATCTCTGTAATCGCACCGACCCGAAGAATAAAGTAATCTCTTCACTTATACCGCATGAGGAACGGCGTAAAAAATAAATAAAACCAATTCTTCACCTGCTACTGATTTGTTTATTATGTCTCCCAATGTGCTCACCACACATCTAGATAAGTTCCCTAAGGGGTCTAGTTTCCAAAATGGTGTCACTTGTGGGGAGTTTCCACTGTTTAGGCACATCAGGGGCCCCCCCAAATGCAACATGGCGTCCGCTAATTATTCAAACAAATTTTACATTCAAAAAGTCTAATGGCGCTCCTTCCCTTCCGAACCCTGCAGTGCGCCCAAACAGTGGTTTTCCCCACATATGGGGTATCAGCGCGCTCAAGACAAATTGCACAAAAAAATTTGGGGTTCAATTTTTTCTGTTACCCCTGCGAAAATAAAAAAAATTGCGTCTAAAGTAACATTTTTGTGAAAAAAGTTAAATGTTCATTTTTTTCTTCCACGTTCCAAAAATTCCTGTGAAGCACCTGAAGGGTTAATAAAGTTCTTGAATGTGATTTTGAGTACCTTGAGGGGTGTAGTTTTTAGAATGGTGTCACTTTTTGGGTATTTTCTGTCATAAAGACCCCTCAAAGTGACTTCAAATATGATGTGGTCCCTAAAAAAAATGGTTTTGTAAATTTTGTTGGAAAAATGAGAAATCGCTGGTCAAGTTTTAACCCTTATAGCTCCCTAACAAAAAAAAATGTTGGTTCCAAAATTGTGCTGATGTAAAGTAGACATGTGGGAAATGTTATTTATTAACTATTTTGTGTGACATATCTCTCTGATTTAAGGGCATGAAAATTCAAATTTGAAAATTGCAAAATTTTCAAAATTTTCGATTTTTTCACAAGTAAACGCAAGTGACATCGAAGAAATTTTACCACTATCATGAAGTACAATATGTCACGAAAAAACATTCTTAGAATCAGGGGGATCCGTTGAAGTGTTCCAGAGTAATTACTTCATAAATTGACAGTGGTCAGAATTGAAAAAATTGGCCCGGTCACGAAGGCAAAAGCAGGCTCTGGCGCGAAGTGGTTAAACTATTCCCGACTGCCCATATGATGATGCCATGTGTTTGGAAGCTTCTAATAGTTTTTTGGGCAACATCTGAGTTAATTAGAGACACACCTGTGGATGTATTTTAATGCACACCTGAAACACACTGCTTCTTTGTGTAGCATCATGGGAAAGTGTAAATAAATCAGCCAAGATATCAGGAAGAGAATTGTGGACTTGCACAAGTCTGGCTCATCCTTGGGTACAATTTCAAGATATCTGAAGGTGCCTCGTTCATCTGTACAAACAAGATTGGAATGTCCAGCCATCATACCACTCAGGAAGGAGACGGGTTCTGTGTCCCAGAGATGAACGTGCTTTGGTCCGACATGTGCATATCAACCCCAGGACAAAAGCAAAAGACCTTGTGAAGAGGATGGCAGAAGGTAGTAAGATTGTCAGAGTGACAATTCACAGTGAAACGAGTACTGTATCAACATGGGCTGAAAGACCACTCTGCCAGGAAGAAGCCATTACTCCAAAAGAAACATAAAAAATCCAGATTAATGTTTGCAAATGCACACAGGAACAAAGACCTTAATTTTTGGAGACATGTCCTGTGGTCTGATGAAACTAGAATTGAACTTTTTGTGCATAATGACCATCGTTAAGTTTGGAGGAAAAAGGGAGAAGCTTAGAAGCCTAAGAACACCATACGAACTGTGAAACACGGGGGTGGCAGCATCATGTTGTGGGGTTGCTTTGCTGCAAGAGGGACTTGGTGCACATCACAAAATCCGTAGGTGGCTTCATGAGAAAAGAAGATTATGTGGCAATACTGAAGCAACATCTCAAGACATCAGCCAGGAAGTTAAAGCTTGAGCAGAAATAGGTCCTCCAAATGGACAATGACCCGAAGCATACTGCCAAAATGGTAACAAAGTGGCTTAACCCCTTCGTGACCAAACCAATTTTTTTAAATCTGACCAGTGTCACTTTATGTAGTAATAACTCTGGAATAACATATCCCATAGCTTTTGAGACTGTTTTTTGTGACACATGATACTTTATAATAATGGTAAATTTAGGCTGATATGGTTTGCGTTTATTTATAAAAATATCAGAAACTTGGCAAAAATGTCTTAAAAATTGCACTTTTCAAACTATGATTGATTATGCCTTTAATCCCAATAGTCATACCACACAAAAACAGTAATAAATAACATTTCCCTCATGTCTGCTTTACATCAGCACCATTTGTAAAATGTTGTTTTATTTTATTAGCATTTTAGAAGATTTAAAAATGTAGCAGTTATTTTTCATTTTTTTCAAGGAAATTTACAAAACTTATTTTTATAGGGACCTGTTCAGTTTTGAAGTGACTTTGAGGCTGCGTGCCCACTGTGCGTTTTTCAAGCGTTTTTGCTGCGGAATTTTCAAAGCGAAAACGCTTAAACGCTTGGTAATGCGTGCCCCATGGTCCTCAATGATAACCCGCATGTGCGGTGTGTTGGTATATGTTGGTATATGCAACATTATACTTACCTTCTCATGGCCCCTGGTCTCCTGTATGATGCGTCCGGTGTCTTCGGCAGCTCGTGGTGGTGTAAAAGGACCTTCCATGACGTCATTTAGTCATGTGACAGGTCACGTGACCGCTGATGTCGGGGGTCGCTTGACCTGTCACATGACTAAATGACGTCATGGAAAGTCCTTTTACACCATCGCGAGCCGCCCAAGACACCGGACGCACCGGAGAAGGAGACCGGGGGCCATCGGAAGGCGAGTAGAATGTTTTTTTTGTTTACCATTTTTATTCTTTTTTTAACTATTAACTTGGTCACACTATATAAATCCATGCCGGTTGCATGGTTTTATATAGTGTGACCAAGTTGTCAAGCACTTTTCCAAGTGATGCTAAAATCGCTTGGAAAAGCGCTTGACAACCCGCATGCAAAAATGCATGCAAAAACGCTTGACAAACGCTTCTACCTGGCGGGAAAAACGCGTGTAAAATCCGCATGCATTTTTCCTGCCAGGGAGATACAGAAAAAATCTGGAGCATTTTTGCTTCGTGGGCACTTAGCCTGCGAGTCTTATATGTTGGAAACCACCCAAAAGTGTTACCATTTTAACCCCTTTAAAGCCCATGACGTACTAATACGCATCTGTGCCCTGAGCTTTAAGAGCCTGACCTGTATTAGTACGTCATCGCGATAGCGCGCGCACACAGGCTGTGCGGGCGCGATCGCCGCCGGGTGTCAGCTGATTGTCACAGCTGACACCCGGTACTATGTGCAGGGAGCGGTCCCGCACCGCTCCCAGCACATTAACCCCCGCAATGCTGCGATCGACGTTGATCGCAGCATTGCGGAGGCAAGGGGAGGTGATCAGTATACTCACCTCCTCTTCCGGCCTCCAGCGCTGTCTGCCGCGGCTTCCCGGTTGTTGCCATGACGACCCGATGTCGTCATGACAACATCCGGGTCACCAGACAGCAGTAAGATTGTTTGGACATGTGCAGTGCATCTCCAAACTATCTTCTCCCTGTCCAGCGCTGACAGCCTGCATGGCACAGGGATGGTGCTCCATCCCTATGCTGTGCAGGCGATCAGAATAAAAAAAGTGAAAGTCCCACAGTGGGACAAAGTAAAAAAAGTGTAAAAACTCCCAGAAAGTGAAAAAAAAAATAAAAAAAAAATTGTAAAAATATAAAAAAAAAATAAAAAAAAATAATCCACTAAAAATAAAAATATAATGTACCCATCAATATTATTATGAAAAAAAAACAAAAAAAACAATCAAAGTACACATATTTGGTATCGCTGCGTCCGTAACGACCTGGCCTATAAAATTGTTCCACTAGTTAACTCCTTCAGTGAACACGGTAAAAATAAAAAACAAAGCAAAAAACAATGCTTTATCATCATACCGCCAAACAAAAAATGGAATAACACGCGATCAAAATGACGAATATAAATAAAAATGGTACAGCTGAAAACGTCATCTCGTCCCGCAAAAAACAAGCCACCATACAGCTCCATCAGCCGAAAAATCAAAAAGTTACAGCTCTCAGAATAAAGCAATGCAAAAAAATATTTTTTTCTATAAAATAGCTTTTATTGTGTAAAAGCGCCAAAACATAAAAAACTATATAAATGTGGTACCGCTGTAAACGTACTGACCCGAAGAATAAAGCTACCTTATCAATTCTACCACACCCGGAGCAGAATAAAAAAAAAAAAAAAAAACAATTCCTGAATTGTTGGTTTTCGTTTATTCTGCCTCCCAAAAGCTGGAATAGAAAGCGATCAAAAAATGTCACATGCCTGAAAATGGCACCAATAAAAACGTCAACTCATCCCGCAAAAAACAAGCCGTCACATGACTCTGTCGGCCAAAATATGGCAATGCAAAAACTAGATTTTACAAAATATGTGTCTTTTAGTGTGTGACAGCTGTCAATCATAAAAACCCAATATGATTCTGGTATCTCTGTAATCGCACCGACCCGAAGAATAAAGTAATCTCATCACTTATACCGCACGAGGAACGGCGCAAAAAATAAGCGCAAGGGCTGGGGTTGTGCTAATGTTAGGGTTGGGGTAGTGTTTTTTTTCAAAAGTAAAGAAAAAAAAAAAAAAAGATGACGATATGGCAACTAGTGTTGAGCGCAAGTGCTCGCTACTTGAGTTTGCATCGGGTGCTCGGGTATGCATTGAGTATCACGGGTGCTCGAGTCTCCGCCCCATATGCTTCGCGGCCAAAAAAAACTCGCGGGGATTGCCTGCCATGCACAATCGATCCCCGCATGTTTTTTTGGGGGGATCTAATAACCGTGAAACATGCAGGCGGGGACTCGAGCAACCGTGATACATGGTGCATACCTGAGTACCCGATGCAAACTCAAGTAACGAGCACTTGCGCTCAAGAGTAATGACAACTTATTCAATATGATGACCTAATGTTATCAAATTCTGTGTCGTACCTCTGGGTTCAAAATGTTCACTATACACCTTAATAAAATCCTTGAGGGGTATAGTTTCCAAAATGGGGTCACTTGTGGGGGAGCTCCACTGTTTAGGCACATCAGGGGCTCTCCAAACGCAACATGGCGTCCGCTAATTATTCAAGCAAATTTTACAATCAAAAACTCAAATGGCGCTCCTTCCCTTCCAAGCCCTGCCGTGCGCCCAAACAGTGGTTTTTCCCCACATATGGGGTATCTGCGTGCCCAGGGCAAATTGCGCAACAAATTTTGGGGTCCATTTTTTCTTCTTACCCCTGCGAAAATAAAAAAAATTGGGTCTAAAGTAACATTTTTGTGAAAAAAGTTAAATGTTCATTTTTTTCTTCCACATTCCAAAAATTCCTGTGAAGCACCTGAAGGGTTAATAAAGTTCTTGAATGTGGTTTTGAGCACCTTGAGGGGTGCAGTTTTTAGAATGGTGTCACTTTTGGGTATTTTCTGTCATAAAGACCCCTCAAAGTGACTTCAAATGTGATGTGGTCCCTAAAAAAATGGTTTTGTAAATTTTGTTGGAAAAATGAGAAATCGCTGGTCAACTTTTAACCCTTATAGCTCCCTAACAAAAAAAAAAATTTTGGTTCCAAAATTGTGCTGATGTAAAGTAGACATGTGGGAAATGTTATTTATTAACTCTTTTGTGTGACACATCTCTCTGATTTAAGGGCATAAAAATTCAAATTTTGAAAATTGCTAAATTTTCAAAATTTTCGCCAAATTTCCGTTTTTTTCACAAATAAACGCAAGTGATATCGAAGAAATTTTACCACAATCATGAAGTACAATATGTCACGAAAAAAGAATCTCAGAATCAGGGGGATCCGTTGAAGCGTTCCAGAGTAATTACCTCATAAAGTGACAGTGGTCAGAATTGTAAAAATTGGCCTGGTCATTAACGTGCAAACCACCTTGGGTTGTAAAGGGGTTAAACACTGCACCCCTCAACGTATTTAACCCCTTAAGCCCCGGAGCATTTTCCGTTTTTGCATTTTCGTTTTTTGCTCCCCTTGTTCCTAGAGTCATAGTGTTTTTATTGTTTGGTCAATATGGCCATGTGAGGGCTTATTTTTTGCGGGACGAGTTGTACATTTCAACGCCATTACTAGTTTTACCATATCGTGTACGGTAAAACGGGAAAAAAATTCCAAGTGCGGTGAAATTGCAAAAAAAGTGCAATACCACAGTTGTTTTTTATTTTTTTTTTTATCATGTTCACTGACTGCTAAAACTGACCTGCCCTTCTTATTCTACAGGTCGTTACGAGTTCGTAGACACCAAACATGTATAGGTTATTGTTTATTTAAGTGGTGAAACAAAATTCCAAAATTTGGTTAAAAAAAAAATAAAAAAATAGCGCCATTTTCTAAGACCCGTAGCGTCTCCATTTTTTGGGATCTGGGGCTGGGTGAGGGCTTATTTTTTGCGCACCGAGCTGAAGTTTTTATTGATACCATTTTGGGGTAGATACGATGTTTTGATCGCCCATTATTGCATTTTATTGCAATGTTGCGGGGACCAAAAAACATAATTCTGGCGTTTAGAATTTTTCTCTCGTTACGCCGTTTACTGATCGGATTAATTCTTTTTTTATATTGATAGATCGGGCGATTCTGAATGCGGCGATACCAAATATGTGTGTGTGGATTTTTTTTATTATTATTTTATTTTGAATGGGGCGAAAGGGGGGTGATTTAAACTTTTATATTTTTTTAATTTTTTTTTATTTTTAAAAACTTTTTTTTTTCACTTTTTGCATGCTTCAATAGTCTCCATAGGAGACTAGAAGCAGCAACTATCCGATTGTTTCTGCTACATACTGGGGATCAGCAGATCCCCTGCATATAGCAGAATTGGTCCTGTGCTATGAGCGCCGACCACTAGGTGGCGCTCATAGCGACCAGATCATGACAACCACAGGCGTCCGCTGCAGACCCTGGGTTGTCATGCCCACCCATCGGTGACCCGCGATCACCTGACGGGGTCGCCGGTGGGCGGGGCTTAGGACGCGCTTCCAGGAAGCGCGCGTTAAATGCCGCTGTCGGAGATTGACAGCGGCATTTAACATGTTAACAGCTGCGAGTGGATCGCGATTCCACCCGCTGACATGTGCTCGGTTCAGTGAGGGCTCAGCGCAGCAGCCCTCACTGAACCGGGGGGAGGCCAAATGTGTGTACTAATTCGGCACCCGTTAAGGGGTTAAAATTGCTTTCATATAGTTCATTAACCCTTCTGGTTCTTTTCAGGAAGTAATGGAAAGTGGAATGACAAGAATGAAAAAGTTTATTTTTACAATCTAGATTTTGATAACTTCTGAACAGGCAATTATAGCCGGCATACTTTAAAGGTAGTTATTTGGCCATGAGCTGCCAAGGCAAACATCAGGACCACACAATCAAGATATCAAGGTGCCGATAAAGTTAAAAGGAAGCCCCCACACTGTGTTAACTATTTAGATTCTATAATCACTATTGACAACAGAATCGAAGGGGTTAAACGTCCATGGTCTGTGCCAACACTGATCATGGCTGATGCAGCAAGTTGTCAGCTATAATGTACAGGTGACAGCTACAGGATAGTCACCTGTCGGGGAACGCTAGTCTCTTATACTGCAGATCAGTAAAAAGACGTCTATTGGTCAATAAGGGGTTAAGGATAACAAAGTCAATGTTTTGGAGCGGCCATCACAAAGCCCTGATCTTAGTCCTATTGAAAATGTATGGGCAAAGCTGAAAAGGCCGGTGCGAGCAAGACGACCTACAAACCTGGATCAGTTACACCAGTTGTGTCAGGAGAAATGGGCCCAAATTCCGACCTAAGAGTATGTGCCCACGTAGCGTTTTACAAGCGTATATGCTGCGGACTTTCCTCAGGGTAAACGCTTGTGAAACGCTAGGTAATCTGCCCCCCATGGTCCCCAAGGGGAATCCACAAGTTCTATGCCCATGCTGCGGATTTTTCCGCAGCGTTTTTGATGCGCGCAATAATCCACAGCATGTCAATTAATTTTGCGTTTCCGCAAGCGGAATTACCTTTGCAATGCAATAAAAAACGCAAGGCAATTCCGCATGTGGAAAACGCGCGATAAACGCAGGATAAACGCGCGTGGAATTCCGCATGTGTTTTTCCGGGAGAGGACATGCGGAAATGAAGCAGAAATTTTCTGCTTCATTTCCACAACGTGGGCACATAGCCTTATATTGTGAGAAGCTTGTGGGAGGAAATCCCAAATGTTTCACCCAAGTCATTCACTTTAAGGACAATGGTACCAAATACTAATGAAATGGATGGAAAGTTTTGACTTTGTTTTAAGCATTTTTATTACTTACTGCATTCTCGCTCTCTCATTATTCTGGCATTTGGCAAATATTACAAATGATGGTAATCCTAATTGACCTAAAACAGGAAAGGTTTATTCTGATTTCATGTCAGATATGGAGAGAAACATGCAGATACTGTATGTCTTTTTATATAGTGTATGGAAACTTCTGGTTTCAACTGTATATGAGATATTGAAATTTAATTGGTCATATTGTAATTTATTTTGAATGAAGTAAGTGAATTCCCACATTAATTTGACATTATATAATAATGTCTTTATATTTAAATAAATCTCAAGTGATTTCAACAATACAACAGGATGTTATTTTCTTATAATAAAAAAATTAAAATAAAAAATTCTATTGTGGTGTTAATTTTGTAATATTGATTTCTTTATCTGTTTCATTTATGTCTCAGTGTTTGAAAAAGGCCTTTTGCATAAGGCTGAAACGTTACATTGAATTTTGGGATTTCTTTATGAAATAAAGAATTGCATTATCATTCTGAATATTTGAGTGCCGAGTATCTATATATACACTGGCATGCCAGGCATGTCAATCTCCACAAGGAGAAAAATGACCCTTTAGATCCCAGTGAGAAGCCTCTCATACAGTCAAATCGGATCTCATGCTTTGTACTGACGAGGAGCAATACCCTGAAACACCGTGGCTGCAAATTGAGATTCTGGTTTGGCTTTTCTCCCAAGTCATGTGACAAGGCTCGTTAAAGGGTCGATATTGACTTTTAGGATTGCTACTTCCAATAGACTTGTCACTTATCTCACTTTTAGCAAATCAGAATATACCGTAGATCTTATATAATAGAAATAATCATTATCCACTGTCTGTCTTTCCAAAAGTGATAATAGGAAGTGCAGCCATATCGGTTGTGGCCTTTGAATTAATTTCTCAGAAACAGACAGTGAACAGTCATTTTGTCAGGATGTTATATCAATGACTAAGTCATTAGTTTCCAAGAAGCTGCTTTAAAATTGACAAACTACTTCTTCCTATTTTTGCAGCGGTGCAATATTGCCATCTTATTAGAGAAGAGCAGTTAAAGAGAATGTGTTATCAAACAATAACCAATTGTTTAAATTACCTTTTTACATGAAATGTATTATTTTTTTTTTACTTTTTTTCCACTATAGTAACCATCTAAACTAAAAAACACACCCACAGATCCTGCAATTATCACCCTGGCCAAAATTAGTTTCATATTTCCTGTTGTATGCAGAAGAATTTTCAGCAGTTTTATTATCATGACTGAAAATGACAATGAAAGATGACACCTCTATATAAAGCTGATAAAGTAGCCACCATTCACATTAAATGATAGTCACAGCTCACCTCCTCACCCTTCCTTCACAATGAGTCTATTCTTAGGACTAGTGGCCAGTGTGAAAATTGTAAGACTTCAGGATTGGTTTTTTTGATTGTGATGTTAAAAAGTGAAAAGCTAAAAAAAATGACATTTAAAGTAAATTTTATGTAATCCCTTCTCACCATGGACAGTTTTAGTTTTTGCACTTTTTCTTTGTTCCTCTCCTTCTTTCTCCCCTTTCGTGTGACATAGCTGTATGAGGGCTGGTTTTTTACCCTACAATATACTGGAAAACTGGAACAAAAATTCCAAGCGAAGTTAAATGGGATTAAGCACTTAAGAATGTATTTATTTTTTACTTTGCAGATAGTATACTGGCATATGCTTTGTACTTAAAGGGAATGTCTGCATTAGTTAATGTCTTTTTGTTAGAAGGGCCCCAATATGCTGACTAAAGGATGATCTGTTGCTGGCAATCTCAGCGATAAGCCATTTGTTGAAAAATCTGGCAACAAGCATTTAATTCTCCTGCACTGCCACCAAAGGAAACAGGAGGTACTGCACAGTATCCAGTGAAATCAATAAGCTGACTATGTAATGAATGAAGTACTGGGACCTTCAAAGTGGGAATGACTCCATGTAACTGCTCTCTAGTCTGCATAAAATGGGTTCAGGTTTACAACGGAGAATCCCCACTATTAACCTGTATAGTGCCCCAAGTATGTGCAAGTGGTTTCTAAACCAGACAACCTCATTAAGTCTCATAACACCTTTGTCAATAAACAGGTATTCTCAAATTACTAAGTTGCTTTAATTAGTTAAACAGCATGAAAATACGCAAGTTTGCCACTGACTTGCTTTTTCTATCTGCTGTCATTCTCCTGCAATGAGAACTTTTATCTTACATAGTGTAAAGCTCATTTCCATGGAGTTCAGCCACTAGTAGACCTTGGTAGAGAGTGTGCAGTAGTCACATTCCAGGAGAAAAGTTAACTCCTAACATACCGTTATCTCTGTCCAGCCCATTCATTTCTATACATCAGTTAGCTGCTCCCTGCCTTCTCCCTTTAGGCTTTTGACGAGATGCTCTTATCCATCCTGAGCAGCTCAAGAGATCACTTATTAAAACTCCTTTTAGGCATCAAACATTTCCTTTGTTCAAATAGAAAGAATATAGATCTACATATTTTAGAATGTGTATGAACTACATGTCTGAAATAAAAATAAATGATTCTAAATAATATATATATATATATATATATATATATATATATATATACATACAGTACAGACCAAAAGTTTGGACACACCTTCTCATTTAAAGATTTTTCTGTATTTTCATGACTATGAAAATTGTACATTCACACTGAAGGCATCAAAACTATGAATTAACACAGGTGGAATTATATACTTAACACAAAAAATTTGGGAAACAACAAGTTAAGGTGGCCATACACAATAACTGAAAGTTGATTGCTGGTTCGGCCGTCCACTACCTCTCCCAACTCTCATACACGAGAAGGTTTGGCTTGGTTAAATGTTCATGTGTTTTCAAAGTGGAGAACTGTGAAAATCACTGCCAAACGGCTCTGGCAGCAGCTTATCACCTGAATAACAAAAGGGTCAGGCATTAAGGGTCAGGCAGTTTGAATTTTACCTCCTCTGACCTCATCTGTCAGGGAAGAGTCTGGATGTCCCCTTGGACTATTAGCTTAGTCTATTGTGTATGGAGGCTTAAAAGGGTTTTCCATTACTCAGACAACACTTTCTCAATCCATATGTGTGTCCCCCAGTAAAATAATAACACCTATACTCACCTCCAGTGCCAGCACTATTCCAGCGGTGTCTGCACTGGCTCTCCTGGGGATTGCGTGTGTTATGGGTGTGTCAGAAGTGACAGACAGTCATCCTGCAGTTGGTTGCAGGAGATCTCTTCATTTGGCCTTACAGACAACTTCTTAGAATATGTATCTCTACGACCCAGCGGCTAGCTTCCTTCTGGCTAATTAACACCCTGGCCTGGATGTATAAATACCTGTTGTGAGCCAGAGGGAGGTGCCGGCGATATTCATTACCCCTTGTGAAGGCTTGAGCGAGCAAGAGCAGTACTTCTTCCTCTCCTGTGCTAGAGAACGTGTGCGCATTTGTCTGGAGTCGACTAAAGCTAAGCGATTTTCCCTTGTTTGTCCCCCCTTGTTGTCTTTAGTGTTCAGTGGGGATCAACTAGTGCTCATCCTTTCTGTTCCCTAGCCTGAGCCTAATGGCAGGGAAAGACAGGCGGAGATACGCGTGCGGCGATTGGTGAAGAACCAATAAAGGGACATTATTGGAGACAGGGTGACACTAGATCAGCCTAGGAGTTCTCCACTCCCCACTTTCCCTAGTCTGGGTTCCCTTTCCCTTTTCCCTTTGTGTTGCACTTAGTCTTTCCCACACCTTACTTGACAGCATGACATTATATCTCATGATTCCTAGGGGCAATCAGCGCTGACTTTACTCTCCCCACCATTAGCCAACTTGCATACATCCAGAGGAAGTGAGAGCTGTTGCTGCTCTTACTTCCTCCGGATGTACAGGTATGTGCTATAACTGGAGGTGTAGCACCCTGAGGACTCGGCTGCTACAGGGGTATTACACCTCAAGCCAGAGGTGTGGTATTCCACTCCCGGGTAAGGATGGAGTGTGGAACTGAGCTAGTAGGCTGCATGCACTACATACATCCCATTTCCGGGGGACAGAACGACGGTACTCCCACCAGTATATGTGCAGGGACGACTGCGTCTGTCCCTGGCTGGAGTGGAAGGGGGGTGGAACATCCCAGTAGTGTAGGGGCAGATAGGGGGAGTAGTCTGGGTAAAGATAGGAGCTCATTGGGTGCTGGTCACCTGAGCTCACACATAGAGGGAGTATATAAGGTGGGCACCATCTTAGAACAGGGTCAGTCAGTCAGTGAGAGTTTAGCCTGAGGAGCAGAGCAGAGGAGCTCAGCCAGGAGGGCTGACAGGGAGCTGTGGCTCCGGCTGGGCCCAGCTCCAGAACAGAGCCTGCTGAGAGAGAGAGAGAGGAGTGAGAAGGACCCAGAGAGGAAACAAGAAGGAACCCCAAGATCCCAGAATAAGGACAGAAGGGTGAAGGGTTGGCGCACAAGGGTACCGGAACCCAAGCTGGCAGAGGCCAAAACGAACTTTAACCAGGAACCGGAGGTTGTGGGCAGGATCTGCCACGACCTTCACCAAATCCACTAGAAAGGCACACCGAGCATAGGGTCAGGGAGCCCAGAGGAGGCTTGACCACCAAGAGACCCGAGGGAGCCGGCCAAAAGTGGATCCCTGGTGGGAACGGCCAGAGGAAGGGAGAGTCAGAAAGGAGCTCAGGACCACGCTCCAGAATTGCCTGGGGGTTGGCCGAGTCCAGGACCTGGTGGACGCAGCACGGCTCGGGTGGTCACTCAAGGCCAGAGTGACCAAAAGAACACCAGTAAGTAAAAGCCCTGAACTGCATCTCCTGACTCTGAGTCTTCCCTTCTGCATCTTCACAACCCCCATCATCTACACCTTCTGCCCTGAGGCCATACCCCTCCCGTTGGGGGTTATACCATCACTGCTGCACATATACCACCGGCCTCAGTGGACTGCTCTGCAGCGGCGGCTTCAAAGCCGCACTCAACGGGTGGCGTAGTCGACAATCAAGTTAACATCTGTTGCCATAGACTGCCACTTAGTTTGACACCCTGGGCACGGACCGGGTCACCGCCACAAGGACTACTACCCCCATCGAGATCCGGCTCCGGGTATCCCCTACAGCACTGGCCCAGGGGGCGCGTCAGAGGCAGGAAGAGTGAAGCCAGCGCTGATTGGCAGCAGGGATCACTTGACATAACAATGTCACGTGATCCCAAGGAGAGCCAATGCCGACACGGCTGGAACACTGGAGGGGAGTATAGCTGTTATTATTTTACTGAGGGCAAAAATTTATTTATGGAGAAGGAGATGTCCGAGTAGTAGAAAACCCCTTTAACTGTTGGCTACTACTTTGATGGATGTGGACAGAAAGCTCTTTCTGAGTTAAGCAGTTCAATCTGACAAAGGTTTCCAATAGAGTTGGTGCGAGTCAATTCGCAGGACCCAGTCCATCAGCCACATCCATAATCTGTGACCGCTGCATCGGAGCCCTGAGAACCACCTCCTACATCCCGACATCCACAGCTGTTCTACTGATTAGCCGGCCTGATGCAATGTCACATATGCATCATGCTGTAACCATAAAGATGCAGCTAATCAGAAGAGAAGCAGGGAATCTTGGAAGGTAGAAGGCAGGTCTTGAGGCTCCTGTCCAGCATCCAAAGATTACTGACGTGGCCGATGGACCAAGTGCTGCGAAACGAATCGCACCAACTATAGTTTTCAAATAAAACAACAATGTCTAAATGGCTAACCAATATTGCATTAAAGGATCTATCTACTTTATTTCTCCCCAAAACTGTGCCTCTCTAGTCCATGGGGTGTGTCTGGTATTGCAACTCAGTGCCCCATTGATTTGGTTAGGGATAAGCTACAATATCAGGCAGCGCTCACGGGTAGTGTGAAATGTGTATGGAGTGTGGTCTGTATCTATGCTATTCTCTTTGTTTGAATTTTTTTTTTATACATTTGTAGGTAACTCAAATGGATCATAAACTCAATCTCATAACCGATATGATTCACCACCTGATAGCAAACCAACAAAGCGGTCAGTCTACCAACAGAACACCGCACCGGAGCAACTCTCTGAACGACGGGAGCAACCTCTCCAGTACTCTGCCTACCTACCAACAGTTACAGTGCCAAGACGAAACCAAGATAATGCATCTTGATGAACAAACACAAACTAGTTCTTCTACTGTCCTCAATGCAGATATTCATTATTTTAATGAAAGCATTTATAAGCAGAAAGTAAAATGAATGATGAAATTAGACTGAGTATCGAGTAAGTGTGTAACACTGTAAAGGACGTCTTGTCTATTCTCTGTAGATCCTATCAGGGTTCATTGAAGGTTTCTTAGAGGAAGGGACATGGAACATATGTGTATTGCTCCATGTAGAAACATGCAAGAAAGCATCTGATACATTGATGAATCCTTTCTCAGGAAGATTGTAGCTCATCGGCCTGTGGGATCGTAAATCGCTACGGGTCGTGCTGTAAAACTGGCAATACAACTGAACAATTACCCTGATTTTTTTTATTGTATTAAAATACACTTTTTACATTGATTTTCAATTGTTGGGGGGCCTAAAATGAAAATTCTTTTGAGAAAAATAGAAATAAATATTGTACTGTAGAAAATTACACTTCTTTTTTTACAATGTATTTTTGGTAAAAATGGTATTAAAGAGTTAATTTTTCTTTATGATTTCTGATCACAATTTTTTTTTTTCTGGAAAATTTTTTGACATCTGATCAAATGTATTGTATTTTCTCAAAAATGTTGATATTTGCACATTGATTGGTTTAAAGCAGTGATGGCAAATCTTTTAGAGACCGAGTGCCCAAACTGCAATCCAAAACCCACTTATTTATCGTCAAGTGCCAACACGGCAATTTATCCTAAATATTGAGGTTTTACTGATACAAACAACTGATACAAAGAGCAGACGAGGGCAGCATAGAGCAGCCACAAAGAGGAGCAGGGGTAAGAGACTGCAGAAATAAAGAATGTGCTCACCCCCATCCTGGTATATATGCTGGCCCTCCCCTCAATCCTGGTATATGTGCTGGCCCTTCCCTCAATCCTGGTATATATGCTGGCCCTCCCCTCAATCCTGGTATATGTGCTGGCCCTCCCCTCAATCCTGGTATATATGCTGGCCCCCCCTCAATCCTGGTATATATGCTGGCCCTCCCCTCAATCCTGGTATATATGCTGGTCCTCCCCTCAATCCTGGTATATATGCTGGTCCTCCACTCAATACTGGTATATATGCTGGCCCTCCCCTCAATCCTGGTATATATGCTGGCCCTCCCCTCAATCCTGGCATATATGCTGGCCCTCCCCTCAATCCTGGTATATATGCTGGCCCTCCCCTCAATACTGGTATATATGCTGGACCTCCCCTCAATCCTGGTATATATGCTGGCCCTCCCCTCAATCCTGGCATATATGCTGGCCCTCCCCTCAATCCTGGTATATATGCTGGCCCTCCCATCAATCTTGGTATATATGCTGGCCCTCCTCTCAATCCTGGTATATATGCTGGCCCTCCCCTCAATCCTGGTACATATGCTGGCCCTCCCCTCAATCCTGGTATATATGCTGGCCCTCCCCTCAATCCTGGTATATATGCTGGCCTTCCCCTCAATCCTGGTATATATGCTGGCCCTCCCCTCAATCCTGGTAGATATGCTGGCCCTCCCCTCAATCCTGGTATATATGCTCCCCCCCTCAATCCTGATATATATGCTGGCCCTCCCCTCAATCCTGGTATATATGCTGGCCCTCCCCTCAATCCTGGTATAAATACTGGCCCTCCCCTCAATCCTGGTATATATGCTGGCCCTCCCCTCAATCCTGGTATATATGCTGGCCCTCCCCCCAATCCTGGTATATATGCTGGCCCTCCCTTCAATCCTGGTATATATGCTGGCCCTCCCCTCAATCCTGGTATATATGCTGGCCCTCCCCTCAATCCTGGTATATATGCTGGCCCTCCCCTCAATCCTGGTATATATGCTGGCCCTCCCCTCAATCCTGGTATATATGCTGGCCTTCCCCTCAATCCTGGTATATATGCTGGCCCTCCCCTCAATCCTGGTATATATGCTGGCCCTCCCCTCAATCCTGGTAGATATGCTGGCCCTCCCCTCAATCCTGGTATATATGCTCCCCCCCTCAATCCTGATATATATGCTGGCCCTCCCCTCAATCCTGGTATATATGCTGGCCCTCCCCTCAATCCTGGTATAAATGCTGGACCTCCCCTCAATCCTGGTATATATGCTGGCCCTCCCCTCAATCCTGGTATATATGCTGGCCCTCCCCCCAATCCTGGTATATATGCTGGCCCTCCCTTCAATCCTGGTATATATGCTGGCCCTCCCCTCAATCCTGGTATATATGCTGGCCCTCCCCTCAATCCTGGTATATATGCTGGCCCTCCCCTCAATCCTGGTATATATGCTGGCCCTCCCCTCAATCCTGGTATATATGCTGGCCCTCCCCTCAATCCTGGTATATATGCTGGCCCTCCCCTCAATCCTGGTATATATGCTGGCCCTCCCCTCAATCCTGGTATATATGCTGTCCCTCCCCTCAATCCTGGTATATATGCTGGCCCTCCCCTCACTCCTGGTATATATGCTGGCCCTCCCCTCAATCCTGATATATATGCTGGCCCTCCCCTCAATCCTGGTATATATGCTGGCCCTCCCCTCAATCCTGGTATATATGCTCCCCCCCTCAATCCTGGTATATATGCTGGCCCTCCCCTTAATCCTGGTATATATGCTGGCCCTCCCCTCAATCCTGGTATATATGCTGGCCCTCCCCTCAATCCTGGTATAAATGCTGGCCCTCCCCTCAATCCTGGTATATATGCTGGTCCTCCCCTCAATCCTGGTATATATGCTGGCCTTCCCCTCAATCCTGGTATACAGGCTGGCCTTCCCCTCAATCCTGGTATATATGCTGGCCCTCCCCTCAATCCTGGTATATATGCTGGCCCTCCCCTCAATCCTGGTATATATGCTGGCCCTCCCCTCAATCCTGGTATATATGCTGGCCCTCCCCTCAATCCTGGTATATATGCTGCCCCCCCTCAATCCTGGTATATATGCTGGCCCTCCCCTCAATCCTGGTATATATGCTGGCCCTCCCCTCAATCCTGGTATACATGCTGTCCTTCCCCTCAATCCTGGTATATATGCTGGCCCTCCCCTCAATCCTGGTATATATGCTGGCCCTCCCCTCAATCCTGGTATATATGCTGGCCCTCCCCTCAATCCTGGTATATATGCTGGCCCTCCCCTCAATCCTGGTATATATGCTGGCCCTCCCCTCAATCCTGGTATATATGCTGGCCCTCCCCTCAATCCTGGTATATATGCTGGCCCTCCCCTCAATCCTGGTAGATATGCTGGCCCTCCCCTCAATCCTGGTAGATATGCTGGCCCTCCCCTCAATCCTGGTATATATGCTCCCCCCCTCAATCCTGGTATATATGCTGGCCCTCCCCTTAATCCTGGTATATATGCTGGCCCTCCCCTTAATCCTGGTATATATGCTGGCCCTCCCCTCAATTCTGGTATATATGCTGGCCCTCCCCTCAATCCTGGTATAAATGCTGGCCCTCCCCTCAACCCTGGTATATATGCTGGCCCTCCCCTCAATCCTGGTATATATGCTGGTCCTCCCCTCAATCCTGGTATATATGCTGGCCATCCCCTCAATCCTGGTATACATGCTGGCCCTCCCCTCAATCCTGGTATATATGCTGGCCTTCCCCTCAATCCTGGTATAAATGCTGGCCCTCCCCTCAATCCTGGTATATATGCTGGCCCTCCCCTCAATCCTGGTATATATGCTGGCCCTCCCCTCAATCCTGGTATATATGCTGGCCTTCCCCTCAATCCTGGTATACATGCTGGCCTTCCCCTCAATCCTGGTATATATGCTGGCCCTCCCCTCAATCCTGGTATATATGCTGGCCCTCCCCTCAATCCTGGTATATATGCTGGCCCTCCCCTCAATCCTGGTATATATGCTGGCCCTCCCCTCAATCCTGGTATATATGCTGGCCCTCCCCTCAATCCTGGTATATATGCTGGCCCTCCCCTCAATCCTGGTATACATGCTCCCTCTCCTCCCCCCCAGTCACTGTGCATCGCATATTAAAAAAAAAAACCACATAATAAACCCTCCTCCTCACCTTCCTTCTTCTCCCGCGCAGCGTCCTCTCCTGTAGTCGGCACATCTAGCTGAAGTGTATTGCTGCGCACGTACTAGCCAGGCCCGTGCGCGCTGCAGTACACGCTGCCGGCCAATCAGAGGCAAGCGGCCGCTGGCCTCTGATTGGCCAGCCGACGTCATGCTGGCCTCTGATTGGCCGGCAGCCTCTTCTGATTGTCCGGAAGCTGCTAGCCTCTGATTGTCCGGCCGAATTCATGCTGGCCCCTGATTGACCGGAAGCCGCTGGCCTCTGTTGGCCGGCCGACGTCATGCTGGCCTCTGATTGACCGGAAGCCCCTTGCCTCTGATTGACCGGCCGCCGTCATGCTGTCCTCTGATTGGCCGACAGACGCTGGTCTCTGATTGACCGGCTGACGTCATGCTGGCCTCTGATTGACCGGAAGCCGCTTGCCTCTGATTGACCGGCCGACGTCATGCTGTCCTCTGATTGGCCGACAGACGCTGGTCTCTGATTGACCGGCCGACGTCATGCTGGCCTCTGATTGACCGGAAGCCGCTGGCCTCTGATTGACCGGCCGACGTCATGCTGGCCTCTGATTGGCCGGAAGCCGCTGGCCTCTGATTGGCCGGCAGCGTGTATTGCAGCGCACGGGCCTGGCTAGTTCGTGCGCTGCAATACACTTCAGCTCGATGTGTTTCCGTCCGAGAGAGATCGCACATCTAGCTGCAGTAGCGGAGCTGGTGCCGGCACTCGGCGGCTCAGAGTTCTCCCCGCCGGCCCGATCCAGTAGCGCTAGTGCTGCGGCCATGGTGCCCACCAGGAGGGCTCTGCTGCCCCCTCTGCATGCTGCCATAGGTTCCCAGCACTGGTGTAAAGCATTTCTTCTTTTACAGCTGACGACCCAAAATTGGTGATTTTCTGAAAAAAAAAAAAGGCCAGTCTGCATTATATATGGTGGAAGTGAGAATGTATCATCTGGATAAGGGGGTGGTCTTCACAGAGGGGTCTATGGAGAGATGTCTCTTTATAAGGAGCACATAGCATGGAATACCGGGGGGAAGCCTTCTGGCTCCTTATGTTGCTCCAGTCCGGAATGCTCCACTATGGTCCATCCTTCTATAGTTCTTCTCTTACACTTTCTGCTGGTCGGTATATGGACGTATTCGCTCTATGCTGACAGGCGCTCCCTTAGTATAGCCCATGTAATGCACGGCACCACAATGTTGTAGGTTCTGACTACTGTGTAAAAAAACACCCACCCAGAGACCGGCCATAATCTTATAGTCTGGGTGTGAATACGCTGTAGGTAGAGCTACACTTTTGTTGTGGAGATTTTGGTAATTTTATTTACCTTTTTGCATTTACCCGAATGAGGCTTGTGAGAAATCCTTAAATATGCTGCAGATTTCCCCTGTATGATGCTGACCAATCATAAGCAAGCAGCAACACTCAAAGAAAAGAAGAACACGCCCCCACCATAGCTCAAAGCGGGTTTCTTAGGGTATAAAGCTACGTTCTCACAATGAGTTTTTAGTGAGTTTTTTCGCTGCATATTTTAGAAATAATGCAAGTAACCTATCTTAATGGGTGCAGAAATTCTGCAACATCAAAAACTCACCAAAAGCTCATCGTGGGAACCTAGCCTAAGATGTATAATGATGGAGAGTCCTGATCTCCTGGTCTAACCTTCTGCATGATTAGAAAGCAGAGATAACAGCTCTAAGACAAGGAAGGAGCCGCACAGCTGAGTTTCTCTGTGTCACATTACAAACCCTTTTATTGACTCTCCTGATTATGGAGTGTGCCAGTATCACACTTATGTCTTCTGTGCTCAAGCAACTTGTATTCTCTCTGCAGTGATATTAGCCTGTTATTACACCTCACACAGGAGCAGTGTGTTCTGGGTTACTTCTATGGTGAAATGTAATGACAGTCTGCTCTAATCTCACTGCAGAATGAGTACAAGTTGAGCACAACGGATCTAAGTGTGATACTGATGCTGTGCTCTCATTTCTGGACAGGCAGTTTGGGATAGGCGCAGTACAGGTGAGAGTACCATAAGAGGAGGAAAGCTGTTAGAAAGGTTTGTAATGTTGCACAACTAAACTCTCTTGTGCTGCCCCTTCACCCACAGAGACCTTAACTGAAAGGTATTAGTTAGTTGTGTGCTCTAATCATGCAGGAGGTTAGCCCAGGAGACCAGGTCTGTATCCTTACATCTTAGACACTGAGAAATTTGCTCTAAGCTATGGTGGGGATGTGATCATCTTTCTTTTCAGTGCTGTCGTCTGCTTATAATTGGTCAGCATCATGCAGGGAGAAGAATTTTGCACCCCCAGTGAAAACTCTGATAACATCTACTTGGACTTAATTTTTTTAACTCATTAGGCGCCAAATACTTTCATTGCTAATATCTCCGCAAATGAAAGATAAAATAGAAAAAAAAACATGAAAAATTTGGTGACAGGTCCTCTTTAGGATAAGACAACCCCTTTAAATGTAAGAATTGAATTTTAGTCAAAAAAATGTATGCAACAAAAATGCCACATGTGATTTGATCCAAAAACATGCTGCATTTCAGGATGAGAGAAGCAAGTATTTGCAAAAAAAAGTTAAAAGAGGTGTTCACTGTTATGATATTGATCACTTATACTTAGGATGGACCACCAAGATCAGATTGGTAGAGTTCCAACACTCTGCCACCCCATTGATTCCATGCTGGAGCTGGTAACAGCTGATTGGTGGTGTTAGGATTTGGACACCTATCAATCTGATACTACTGACTTATATTGATGCCTTCTCCTAATTGATAAGTGGTAGCATACCCCTTTAAAACAATACGTAGTTTTTATTTAGTTGTAAGATGAAAGTGACTCTACACATTAAGGCGTGTCATGGTCTGAGCACAAAGTGATTCAAAGATTAGTTGCTGGCCTCTTGACCCGAACTTAAGAGCTTAAGGCCATGTTCATACATTCAGTAATTTGGTCAGTATTTTACCTCAGTATTAGGAAGCCAAAACCAGGAGTGGAACAATTAGAGGAAAAGTATAATAGAAACACGTCACTGATGAAACTTACTGAACGTGTGAAGGTGGCCTAATAGAGACGCTGTGGAGAAGGACAGGAGCGCACACAAAATAGGGCAATAGCGTCTGATAAGGGGTCGGGATAATTGATGGCAGCGCTCACCTAGAGGTGTTGTGTGCAGTCACCACAGCTATAATGGTGTAGAAAGCTGCTGCTGCCCTGTGGCTGGAGGAAAGGTTCTTCAAGAGGTGGAATGGCAAAAATGGAAGCTGGCACATTTAGGTGGGCCGTGCTGCGGGAGTCAAGAGCTTGTTTTTTTATACCTTGAGAAAGGCCCTGGTCCATTGCAGAAACGCATTGATATTAATAAAAAACGTTTGGGAATCCCAAGGCTCTTCATTCCCACAGTGCAGCCCACCTAAACGTGCCAGCTTCCATTTCTGCCAATGTGGCCTAATAGATGTATATGAGGCTGTCAAAGTTCGGGGCAGGAGACTCGCAAACAGCTTGTGCATCATCTATGACACACAGATGTGTGAATACGCCATTACTCTCATATAAGATTACCTGCATCAAGTTTCAAAGGAGCAATTGTAACCCTCTTTCAATTATTTAAAGGCATTTTCCCACAAACAAAATTCATTTTAATCAATAGATCTTGGAATAATAATAAGTTCCACAATTGGATGTGTTTAAATAAAATGTTCCTGTGCTGAGATAATCTTAGAAATATGCCCCTGCTGTGTACTGTGTAATGTCTGACTATACAGGAACATGGTGTGAACATACCACATCTCCTGGACGGGGAGGATGCAAGAGAGTATACAGACATTACAGCCGGGGATCACAGCCGATTCTTTATATGAGGTAAAACAAGTTTTTAAACAGGCAGGGAAATGTTTTACCTCACAGAATCAGCTGCCATCCTGTGCTGTCCTGTCTGTATACTCTTTTGCTTCCTCCCATGGCCAGCTGTGTTCATGGGAGGTCCATTATGCATTCATTTGCTTTTCATGGCAAAAAAGGTGCAGCATGCAGCGCTATTCCTTACCATCCAAACAATGCAGACCTCGAAGACCACTCAGCGGCTTGCGTCAATGGGATCCAGGGGTGCCATATGGCAATGGATCCGCAGGGATCCAGCATTGAATTTTATTTCCACTAATAACTGACTTAATGATGCCCCTTCTAACACATCAGATGACTGTATGATGCCAAGAATACAAATAAAGTAAAGAGCATAATTGCTGTCCAGACACTGAACAAGCAGGCTATGCAGTAAAATTAAGAATGATCAATGTAGATGTGGAAGAGAATAAGGTATAACTCAGGGCCAGTGCAAGACAAGCAATTCTATCTAGTAACAAAGTTGCTCAATTTATTATGTAGATTATAAATGGATGTAATTGTAGCACCCTGAGGATTCGGCTGCTACAGGGGTATTACACCTCAAGCCAGAGGTGTGGTATTCCACTCCCGGGTAAGGATGGAGTGTGGAACTGAGCTAGTAGGCTGCATGCACTACATACATCCCATTTCCGGGGGACAGAACGACGGTACTCCCACCAGTATATGTGCAGGTACAACAGCGTCTGTCCCTGGCTGGAGTGGGAGGGGGGTGGAACATCCCAGTAGTGTAGGGGCAGATAGGGGGAGTAGTCTGGGTAAAGATAGGAGCTCATTGGGTGCTGGTCACCTGAGCTCACACATAGAGGGAGTATATAAGGTGGGAACCATCTTAGAACAGGGTCAGTCAGTCAGTGAGTCTTTAGCCTGAGGAGCAGAGCAGAGGAGCTCAGCCAGGAGGGCTGACAGGGAGCTGTGGCTCCGGCTGGGCCCAGCTCCAGAGCAGAGCCTGCAGAGAGAGAGAGAGGAGTGAGAAGGACCCAGAGAGGAAACAAGAAGGAACCCCAAGATCCCAGAATAAGGACAGAAGGGTGAAGGGTTGGCGCACAAGGGTACCGGAACCCAAGCTGGCAGAGGCCAAAACGAACCTTAACCAGGAACCGGAGGTTGTGGGCAGAATCTGCCACGACCCTCACCAAATCCACTAGAAAGGCACACCGAGCATAGGGTCAGGGAGCCCAGAGGAGGCTTGACCACCAAGAGACCCGAGGGAGCCGGCCAAAACTGGATCCCTGGTGGGAATGGCCAGAGGAAGGGAGAGTCAGAAAGGAGCTCAGGACCACGCTCCAGAATTGCCTGGGGGTTGGCCGAGTCCAGGACCTGGTGGACACAGCACGGCTCGGGTGGTCACTCAAGGCCAGAGTGACCAAAAGAACACCAGTAAGTAAAAGCCCTGAACTGCATCTCCTGACTCTGAGTCTTCCCTTCTGCATCTTCACAACCCCCATCATCTACACCTTCTGCCCTGAGGCCATACCCCTCCCATTGGGGGTTATACCATCACTGCTGCACATATACCACCGGCCTCAGTGGACTGCTCTGCAGCGGCGGCTTCAAAGCCGCACTCAACGGGTGGCGTAGTCGACAATCAAGTTATCATCTGTTGCCATAGACTGCCACTTAGTTTGACACCCTGGGCACGGACCGGGTCACCGCCACAAGGACTACTACCCCCATCGAGATCCGGCTCCGGGTATCCCCTACAGCACTGGCCCAGGGGGCGCGTCAACTTTTGGCGTAGTCGGCAGGATTTCGTGCCCGCAACCACCGGGTACTGCGTGCCTGAAAAAGAGACTTTTAAAACTTACCATCCGTGAAGTTTTCCCGCCATCGGTGAAGATTCCCGCCATCCGGCGCCATCTTCAGCCTTCTTCCCGCCATCGGTGAAGATTCCCGCCATCCACGAAGTTTCCCGCCACTGGGAGACGATTCCTGCCATTTCAGAAGATTTCCCGCCCTGGCAGAGCGGACGCCATTATGGGCGTGCCGGAGGGTGGCAAGAGGCCACCTCCCATCGTGGGCCAGGTCAAGGAATGGCGCCAAAAGCGGAAACCGCCCCCACCAGCAGAGACTGTGATGTTAGAGATGTCCATCAGCGTGAGGGGACTGCCCCTGGAACTGACAATCACCAAGTTACCCCAGGACCGCCCTCAGTATGGGCGGATACAAAACAAAAGAGAGAAGATGGGAGCAGCCTGGAGGAGTCTGGAGGAGCCGTACCCGGAGATGGAGGGAGAGGCAGGCAGCACCGACCCAGTGGTCAGGAGCCTGTTGCAAGCGACAACCCCAGAAGGCCTGGTGGAGATCCTGGCGCAGCTCCCCAGAGATCGGGAGCATGCACGGACCGCACTGGAGGGCTTGGCTCAGAGGATGGCCCGAGTGCAGCGGGACGTACTGGCCGCATGGAGCAGAGAGATGGCCCAGCAGGCTGGAACCCGCCAGCGGAGCACACCACCTGCAACGAGGAGCACGCCTGCCCCTGAAGAGGATGCAGAAGGGACGGAGGCCGGAGACGACGCCGCAGAGGGAGCTGAAGAGACGGAGGCAAGTAAAGGGGACGTCACTACCCCAAGCCCAGCCACCGTAAGCCTACCCCCGCTCCCCGTCGCAGAGCCCGAAGTCCCACTGATCGTGCCCGTTGCCGCACCGCTACCGCTCCAGACTAGGCCCCAAGCAGGAGCCGCGACCACGCCCCCTGTGACGTCACGCGCCTCAACCCTGAGCGCGGCCAAGCAGGAGACGCCACCGGCCTGGTCGCAAGGCCGAGTACCCCCGGGGGCCGCAGTACCAACAGCGCCCTCTACCTCCACTGAGCCACCGGCCTGGTCGCTGGGCCAAGTAACCCCGGGCGCCGCCGTCTTCACGGTGCATTTTACATTCAGGGTGCCCCAAGCCTGGTCGCAAGGCCTGGTGAACCCGGGCGCCGCCACCAAAACAGCGCCCTCAACGTCCACAGCGCCACACCTGGGTGAAAACCTATTTGCCCAGCACACATGCCCGGATGGGCAGCCCTTTGTGTGGCCACCGGAGTTCCACCATCCCCGACTCCGGAAAGAAAGACCTCTGGATGAGCCCCTGATCCCGGCTCCGGCGCCCGTCAAGATGACCCCGCTCTCGTTAGAGGAGGCGCAGTTTGAGTGGGACCCCGCAGGAGGAGACCTCATCGGGTTCACTCAAGAAACCCGGGCGGCTGCAGCGGAGCGTGCAGAGTGCTGCCGCCAGCAGTTGGAAGCCTTTGACCGAGAAAGAAGAGAGAGGCGGGTCCGCGAGCAGCGGCTGCAAATAAAAAGTGCAGAACAGAAGAGCCGGACCAGGAGGAACCCCCGTGCAGCCCACGGTCCCCGTGCCACCGGGACTGTAATTAAATTCCAGTTGCAGCACGGTTGGGGCTTCATTCGAGATCATCACACCCCCGGCGACGTCTTCGTGACCAGAAGAGATGTCGAGTCCCACCTACCGGAGGGACACAGAGGTCGTGATCTTTACCTGGGTGATGAGGTCACCTTCACCCGGCACCAATGTGCCAAAGGACCCTATGCCCTTCATGTGCACCGACTGACAGAGAAAGAGCTGAGGTGTCAGGAGGAGCAAGAGGACCCGGACGGGTCTGAAGAATACACGGAGGAAGGAGCTGGAGGACGTCGCTACTAAAGTACAGTAGGAGCACTGTAAATAGTTACCCGTGAAGGTACAATAACTGTTACCATTATAGTCCCCGTTGGGACCAGTGAATTGTTCCAGTGTGTCCCATCTCCCCACAGGCTGAGGACTGTGAGCAGCCATCCCTAATCCCACTGGCCGAGGACTGAGAGCGGCCATACCTTCCCTTGTATATAGTTGCGCTTTCTAAGGCGCCCCCTACCGGTTTTATAGGAAACTGTTGTTTTTACTACAAGAGACTGTTGCACTTTACCCGGTCACAAGTTGCACCGTGGCCGGAGGAACAAGAATGTTTAATATGAAAAGTTTTATATGAAAAGTTTTATATGAAAAGTTTTATGCTGATGATATATATATAATGTTTTATATGTTTATGATGTTTTTGAAAGAAAATTTGTATGTTTGTGGATGTTTTTATTCTTTTACAGCCCGAGGACGTGCTGTGATTTACCAGGGGGGAATGTAGCACCCTGAGGATTCGGCTGCTACAGGGGTATTACACCTCAAGCCAGAGGTGTGGTATTCCACTCCCGGGTAAGGATGGAGTGTGGAACTGAGCTAGTAGGCTGCATGCACTACATACATCCCATTTCCGGGGGACAGAACGACGGTACTCCCACCAGTATATGTGCAGGTACGACAGCGTCTGTCCCTGGCTGGAGTGGGAGGGGGGTGGAACATCCCAGTAGTGTAGGGGCAGATAGGGGGAGTAGTCTGGGTAAAGATAGGAGCTCATTGGGTGCTGGTCACCTGAGCTCACACATAGAGGGAGTATATAAGGTGGGCACCATCTTAGAACAGGGTCAGTCAGTCAGTGAGTCTTTAGCCTGAGGAGCAGAGCAGAGGAGCTCAGCAAGGAGGGCTGACAGGGAGCTGTGGCTCCGGCTGGGCCCAGCTCCAGAGCAGAGCCTGCAGAGAGAGAGAGAGGAGTGAGAAGGACCCAGAGAGGAAACAAGAAGGAACCCCAAGATCCCAGAATAAGGACAGAAGGGTGAAGGGTTGGCGCACAAGGGTACCGGAACCCAAGCTGGCAGAGGCCAAAACGAACCTTAACCAGGAACCGGAGGTTGTGGGCAGGATCTGCCACGACCCTCACCAAATCCACTAGAAAGGCACACCGAGCATAGGGTCAGGGAGCCCAGAGGAGGCTTGACCACCAAGAGACCCGAGGGAGCCGGCCAAAAGTGGATCCCTGGTGGGAATGGCCAGAGGAAGGGAGAGTCAGAAAGGAGCTCAGGACCACGCTCCAGAATTGCCTGGGGGTTGGCCGAGTCCAGGACCTGGTGGACGCAGCACGGCTCGGGTGGTCACTCAAGGCCAGAGTGACCAAAAGAACACCAGTAAGTAAAAGCCCTGAACTGCATCTCCTGACTCTGAGTCTTCCCTTCTGCATCTTCACAACCCCCATCATCTACACCTTCTGCCCTGAGGCCATACCCCTCCCGTTGGGGGTTATACCATCACTGCTGCACATATACCACCGGCCTCAGTGGACTGCTCTGCAGCGGCGGCTTCAAAGCCGCACTCAACGGGTGGCGTAGTCGACAATCAAGTTAACATCTGTTGCCATAGACTGCCACTTAGTTTGACACCCTGGGCACGGACCGGGTCACCGCCACAAGGACTACTACCCCCATCGAGATCCGGCTCCGGGTATCCCCTACAGCACTGGCCCAGGGGGCGCGTCATAATATAAAATTGTTTTGCGGATGAATCGCTGCTCTGAGTGTTAGGTTTTCAAAGTGGTAAAAGGGTTTATCTGCCAGTAATGATATTTACCTGGGGACATCCACCTATTGGAGACAGGCCCTTAAAACTGGCCAAACTTTCTCCTTACTTTCTTGGCCACTGAGGGGCTTTTTGGACTGCAAATGGTTGATAAGTGTTGGTAAGAGTTTTTGAAGTATATATGTCATAAGTGTCTATGGTTGGAGAACCCCTTTAAAGAAAAACATTGGTCAACAATTTTAGGAATTGTAAGGAAGGTTAGAAGATGTTTGGCTACAGTAACAGTCTGGTGGTTTCACATTTTATATAATTTAGGCTTTGCATGTGTTAGTTCACTATATCGCACCTCTGATCTCTCTATTGGACCATGTAAAACATAAAAAACCTATTGACAGGAGAAAGGATCTGCAGGATCGGTGATGGTAGTTACTGGGAACCCCACCAATCACTAGAGTGGGGATCCCTATCCTCTCTTATGGAGGAAATAGTATGGAGCCGTTGCCAGGCATGCTCACTGCCACACTCCATTCAGTGTCTATGGGACTGATGGGGACAGCCGAGAACATCAGCAGCCACGTATATATATATATATATATATATATATATATATATATATATACGCGGCTGCTGATGTATATACAGTACAGACCAAAAGTTTGGACACACCTTCTCATTTAAAGATTTTTCTGTATTTTCATGACTATGAAAATTGTACATTCACACTGAAGGCATCAAAACTATGAATTAACACATGGAATTATATACTTAACAAAAAAGTGGGAAACAACTGAAATTATGTCTTATATTATAGGTTTTTCATAGTAACCACCTTTTGATTTGATGACTGCTTTGCACACTCTTGGCATTCTCTTGATGAGCTTCAAGAGGTAGTTGGGGTTGGGACCATCAGTTGTGTTGTGCAGAAGTCTGGTGGATACACAGCTGATAGTCCTACTGAATAGACTGTTAGAATTTGTATTATGGCAAGAAAAAAGCAGCTAAGTAAAGAAAAACGAGTGGCCATCATTACTTTAAGAAATGAAGGTCAGTCAGTTTGAAAAATTGGGAAAACTTTGAAAGTGTCCCCAAGTGCAGTTGCAAAAACCATCAAGTGCTACAAAGAAACTGGCTCACATGAGGATCGCCCCAGGAAAGGAAGACCAAGAGTCACCTCTGCTTCTGAGGATAAGTTTATCCGAGTCACCAGCCACAGAAATTGCAGGTTAACAGCAGCTCAGATTAGAGACTAGATCAATGCCACACAGAGTTCTAGCAGCAGACACATCTCTACAACAACTATTAAGAGGAGACTTTGTGCAGCAGGCCTTCATGGTAAAATAGCTGCTAGGAAACCACTGCTAAGGACAGGCAACAAGCAGAAGAGACTTGTTTGGGCTAAAGAACACAAGGAATGGACATTAGACCAGTGGAAATCTGTGCTTTGGTCTGATGAGTCTAAATTTGAGATCTTTGGTTCCAACCACCGTGTCTTTATGCGACGCAGAAAAGGTGAACTTATGGACTCTACATGCCTGGTTACCACCGTGAAGCATGGAGGAGGAGGTGTGATGGTGTGGGGGTGCTTTGCTGGTGACACTGTTGGGGATTTATTCAAAATTGAAGGCATACTGAACCAGCATGGCTTCATTAGGAGAATATTTCTGTGTGAGCACATATAAACGAGCAGGTGAGATTAGGGTCCCAGCACTATACACTCGCTCTCTTTCTTATTTGTGAGGTATGTACAAGGACCCTTCTTCACTGATAAAGCCATGTACAATAGTTTAGTTATTATATTCTGTAACGTTCATTAACTTGTAAATAACCTGCAGTCTATAATGAGCCGTGTTAATAATATGATCCCACCAATAGTGACAATAAACTGTGTTGGTATAGTACTTTTTTTTTCATCACTAGATGGCAGTGCAGCAGTGTAAATGTGTGAGAGAATGGGATGATGGCGCCATTACTGATCACTGGCGGCATTTTCTCTGTATTGGGTAAACTGGAGATAAACCGCTCTTGTCAGCAGATAGAATATTTCAGACTTTTGCCATATTGATTAATTTGCACATAATTTTCCTGTTTACAGTTTAGGCACCTGGATGGTGGAGGTCTCCATTACACATGTGGACATCTCCGAATTCCAGGACTTAAACATCATATATATCTTGTTTTTTCACTTCAAAGTCCATTATTATCTGTAAATAAGCCGGAGCCTTCACAATTTTACTTACTTAATAATAATCTATTAATCTTGAATAAATGCTCCAGATCCTGGATTTTACAATTTGGCTATTATGTTCCATTATGTAAAATCAGGAGCTGACCTTCTTTATTGGTAAATCACGATGTAATTCAGGTTAATGATTCTTATGATTTTGCTAATAAAAACACTATTGCATTGTACACGTGTCGTTGTGTGATTGACCTAGATCCCAGCAGCCTCAATTGTCCGCTATTATTGAGAAGTCTTGGCTGCTAGATATGGCAGTGTCATCAATCTCAAGAAGCCTTTTATTCTCACATACATGATAGAATCCAATAGTAAACATCAGCATATCCCTTCCAGGAGCGGAACGACATCGGTCACAGAGGGTGCGACCGGGCCCGTGCAGGAGGGGGGTCGGCCGCCACCAGCACCTATTTCAGTTAGAGGTGCATGCAAGGACACACATTCAGCTGAAATGTATTGAGACGCAGAGACCATCTGTGTCCCTGCACCGCAATACACCCTGCCAGCCAATCAGAGGCCGGCTGTTGACGTTGGTGTGCCAGTCACAGGCAGCACATGACCGTGACGTAATGCACCATGCCAGCAAGACGAAGTTAGATGCCAGTTCCTTCAAGTGCTATAGAAGAATACGCTGCGAGTTGTGGAAGTGGAGGAAGGGAAGAAGAATAATTTATTTATTTTTAAATGTATTGGAGAAGAACAGGAAACATTATTAATGGAAGGGGCACAGGATGGGGGGCATTATACCAGGAAGGGTACAATAAGAAAGCACAGCAACACACTGCAAGGGACAATACATATGCTGACACTGAGAACATAAGAGCTAAACTGCATTATTGCTAAATAAAATGTACTTACAAAAAATGAAGGCTCTTAGCGCACAAATTGGCCAATTCATGTATGCCCATCAACCACGACAAGGTAGCCTCCACATGATGGGTAACTAACCTCTTAAACATGCCTCTCTTGGGCTATAAGCCTACAATATAAATGGGCAAACATGCCTCTCTTAGGAGAGAAACCTACAAATTTAAGTGGGCAGGTAGAAACCAACACTAATTAAAAGCACCCGTGGGCTGATGGGTGCTTATACCAGGAAGGGTCCCAGGATGGAGTGCATTATACCAGGAAGGGTCCCAGGATGGGGAACATTATACCAGGAAAGGGCTCAGGATGGGGGACATTATACCAGGAATGTGCTCATGATGGGGGACATTATACCAGGAATGTGCTCAGAATGGGGTACATTATACCAGGAATGTGCTGAGAATTGGGTACATTATTCCAGGAAGATGCCCAGGATGGAGTGCATTATACCAGGAGGTGCTCATGATGTAGTGTATTATACCAGGAAGGTGCTCAGGATGGGGAACATTATACCAGGAAAGGGCGCAGAATAGAGCACATTATACAAGGAAGAGGCTCAAGATGTACAGTTGAAACCAGAAGTTTACATACAGTATATAAAAAGACACATATGCATGTTTTTCTCAATATCTGACATGAAATCAGAATAAACCTTTCCCGTTTTTTTAAATGCCTTAATACATTCTCTCTCTCCTTATTCTGGCATTTGGCAAATATTAAAAATTATGGTAATCCTAATTGACCTAAAACGGGAAAGGGCATCAGCGTTCCCATGTAACTTCCCAGGCCTATGCTCTACGTGAAAGTTGAAGTCCTGAAGAGCTAGGAACCATCTAGTTACCCTGGCATTGTTACCCCTCTTTTCCCTCAACCATCTCAACAGGGCATGGTCTGACACCAACTTAAACTTCCGGCCTAGTAGGTAGTATCTTAATGTATCTACGGCCCACTTTATGGCTAAACACTCCTTTTCTACTATTGCGTAGTTTTTCTCGCAGGAGGACAGCTTCCGGCTCAGATAGAGAATGGGATGTTCTTCCCCATTTATCCATTTATCTCTTGAGAGAGTACAGCTCCTAGACCAAGCTCTGAAGCGTTTGTCTGGACCACAAACTCTTTCTTAACCCCTTTACCCCCGAGGGTGATTTCCACGTTAATGACCAGGCCAATTTTTACAATTCTGACCACTGTCACTTTATGAGGTAATTACTCTGGAAAACTTAAATGGATCCCCCTGATTCTGAGACTCTTTTTTCGTGACATATTGTACTTCATGATTGTAGTAAAATTTCTTCGATATCACTTGCGTTTATTTGTGAAAAAAATGGAAATTTGGCAAAAATTTTGAAAATTTTGCAATTTTCAAAATTTTAATTTTTATGCCCTTAAATCAGAGAGATGTGTCACACAAAATAGTTAATAAGTAACATTTCCCACATGTCTACTTTACATCAGCACAATTTTGGAACCAAATTTTTTTTTTGTTAGGTAGCTATAAGGGTTAAAAGTTGACCAGTGATTTCTCATTTTTCCAACAAAATTTACAAAACCATTTTTTTAGGGACCACATCACATTTGAAGTCACTTTGAGAGGTCTTTATGACAGAAAATACCCAAAAGTGACACCATTCTAAAAACTGCACCCCTCAAGGTGCTCAATACCACATTCAAGAACTTTATTAACCCTTCAAGTGCTTCACAGGAATTTTTGGAATGTGGAAGAAAAAAATGAACATTTAACTTTTTTCACAAAAATGTTAGTTTAGACCCAATTTTTTTTATTTTTGCAGGGGTAAGAAGAAAAAATGGACCCCAAAATTTGTTGTGCAATTTTCCCTGGGCACGCAGATACCCCATATGTGGGGAAAAAACACTGTTTGGGCGCACGGCAGGGCTTGGAAGGGAAGGAGCGCCATTTGACTTTTTGATTGGAATATTTGCTTGAATAATTAGTGGACGCCATGTCGCGTTTGGAGAGCCCCTGTGTGCCTAAACATTGGGGCTCCCCCATAAGTGAACCCATTTTGGAAACTAGACCCCACAAGGCACCTATCTAGATGCATAGTGAGCACTTGGAATCCCCAGGTACTTCACAAATTGATTCGTAAAAATGAAAAAGTGGAAAAAAAAACACTTTTTTATTTTTACGGATTAATTTGTGAAGCACCTGGGGTCACTTGTGGGGGAACTCCAATGTTTAGGCACACAGGGGCTCTCCAAACGCGACATGGTTTCAACTTGTTAGTGGACACCATGTCGCGTTTGGAGAGCCCCTGTGTGCCTAAACATTGGATCTCCCCCACAAGTGACCCCATTTTGGAAACTAGACCCCTCAGGGAACTTATCTAGATGTGTGGTGAGCACTTTGAACCCCCAAGTGTTTGGCAAAGGTTTATGACGTAGAGCCGTGAAAAAAAATATTTTTTTTCCCACAAAAATGCTCTTTTAGCCGCAATATTTTTATTTTCACAAGGGTACTAGGAGAGATTGGATCCCAAAAGTTGTTGTGCAATTTCTTCTGAGTACGCTGATACCCCATGTATTGGAGAAAAACTACTGTTTGGGCGCATGTCAGGGCTCGGAAGGGAAGGAGTAACGCTTTGGAATGCAGACTTTGATGGAATGGTCTGCGGGCGTCATGTCACGTTCTCAGAGCCCCTGATGTGCCTAAACAGTGGAAATGCCCAACAAGTGCCCCCTTTTTGGAAGATACCTGATTTGTCAATTTTATAATGTAGTGTTATACGCCAGTTGTGTAGGACAACCTGACAAACACTACACAACTGAAGTATGACAACCTGACGAACATTACGTCAGCTGTGTAGTGTTTGTCAGATTGTCATACATCAGAAATTAATTCAATAGTCCATGGAAGTATGGTACCTTTTGAAGCAGTCTTTCATGCAGAGGCCAGGTTTGTCGGGGCAGGTGTCACATTGGTAAATGGTGTCCTTGCGTATTCCCCTTCGGTAACACACTTGGCACTTCTTTTGTGACTTACCTTTTTTTCCGCTGTGAGGGATCTGCCCCAGGAAATGCTGGCCAGGTACAATTCTAGGTCCTTCAGTTCTAGAAGTAGAGGGGCCCGCTCCACCACCACTGCCAAATATCAGGGCCTTGATAACTGTCTCCTGGAAGTGAAGGTACGACGTAGAAGTCTGGTCTGCACATTTTGACAGAAGGAAAGCGTTGTGCATTGCCATCTGAACAATGTGCACGGCCGGCTTCTTATACCATATCTTGGCCTTTCTCAAAGCACTGTACGGCTGGAGGACTTGATCGGAGAGATCAACTCCCCTCATGTACTTGTTGTACCCCACTACACAGTCTGGTTTGGCGACCTGTGTAGTGGAGCCTCTTACAGTGCTGAGGGTGCTGCCATCACCATGTATGGTGGTCAAGAGAAGGACATCCCTCTTGTCCTTGTACTTGACCACCAACAGGTGGTCGCTACATTGGGCTCTGCTCTCACCCCTTCTGAGCAGCTGCCCAATTAGCGCCTTTGGGAGGCCTTTCTGATTTTTGCGGACAGTACCGCAAGCTGCGGTATGTCGCGCAGAGAGGGACTTGAAGAGCGGGTTACTTGTATAAAAGTTATCCACGTACAGGTGATAACCTTTATCCAGCAGTGGGTGCACCAAGTTCCACACAATTTTCCCACTCACTCCCAGAACAGGGGGGCATTCAGGGGGTTCAATCCAGGAGTCCTTCCCTTCATAAACTCTAAACTTGTGAGTGTACCCTGAGGTACTCCCCCAAAGTTTATACAGCTTGATCCCGTACCTGGACCTTTTACTGGGCAGGTACTGCCGGAATTCAAGCCGCCCCTTAAAAGAAATTAAGGACTCATCCACGCAGATGTCCCTTTGGGGCACGTGCACTTCACCAAACTTGTTGAAGTGCTCGATGACCGGCCGAACTTTGAAAAGACGATCAAAGTTTGGGTCATCGCATGCAGGACACATTGCATTATCTTGGTAATGCAAGAACTTGCGGATGGCCTCAAAACGTGTCTGGGTCATGACCATTCGGAACACTGGAGTGTTATACAAAACGTCAACACTCCAGTATTGCCGAACCTCTGTTTTTTTTCAGGATCCCCATATGAAGGACCAGGCCCCAAAACTTCATCATTTCTTCTGCGTCTACAGGAGACCAGTTAGAAAATGATGAAGAGGGGTTTTGTTCCAAAAATTGATGAGCATACAAATTAGTTTGGCCCACCATGAGGTTTATAAAATCCTCAGAGAAAAAGACTTTGAAAAAGTCTATTTCTGTGAGGCCGGTGGTGTCAAACTTGATTCCTGATTCCGCCACGAAATCAGGAATCAGTGGCTTAACATTTTCGGGGGGCGAGGTCCATATGGGGTCAGTAGTGGGGGGCGCTGGAACATCTTCTCTCCTGCGACGACTGCGGGGCGGTCCAGCAGCACCTGAGGAGGAAGAGGAGGAAGAAGAGGAGGAAGAGGAGGATGATGAGGCGTCGGAAAAGTAAAGAAATGTGGGATCCTCGCCCTCGCTGTCAGTCTCAGTGTCGGAGGCAACAATAGCGTATGCCTCCTCCCCTGAATAGCAAGTTTGGGATGAGCCGGACATTTTTTTTTTCTCGTGTATGTGGTGCGTGTGTGTCAGTACTTTATTTAGAGTGTGTGTGTGTCAGTGTGCTTGGTGTGAATTTTTTTTTTCTGAAAAAAAAAAGAGAAAAAAAGGAACTACCGTAGGTGGTGCAAACAGCGAGCACGAGTGCGGATCGGTGAACTATGTCACCTATCAACTCTCGGCAGCTGATGGGTGTGTGCGCGGATGTGGTGCAAAGGTGGGGGGGGGGGAATTGACAGGGGCAAGAAAAAGTCCTGAAAAGCAGCGAGCACGGACGTTGATCAGTGACATAGACACTGCTCAGCGCTCGGCCGCTGCAGGACGCACGTAAAAAAAAAAACTGGGGGGGAGGAGGATTGGGGGTAAAAGGAGGTGGGGAGAGGAGGGGGGGGAGGGGTGAATGAGGGGAGAACAGAGATGGACTTACCAAAGTCTTCTCTGTTCTTCTTTCAGCAGGATCAGCTGCAGGTTCTGGAAGAGGCTCTGGAGCAGGATCCGCAGCAGCTGGATAAGGAGCTGGAGACCCAGGACCCTGGAGACAGCAGCAGGACGCCGAAGCTGGAGACCCAGCAACCTGGAGACAGCAGCAGGATGCCGGAGCAGGAGATCCAGGACCCTGGAGACCGCAGCAGGATGCCGGAGCAGCAGCAGCGACTGGTGCAGGTAGGAGAAAGGTCTTGTAGTGTAACAGAAGATTCTGTGGCACTACAAGGCCCAGCACAGCGCAGATCAGACGTGACCGCTCTGTAGAAATCCTCACCAAGTGTGAGGATCTGCAGGGCGGTCACAGGGGGGTGACAGGGTGGTGACAGGCAGGTCACCGGCTGGTCACCACCCGGTCACCTCCCGGTCAGGTACTCTGATTGGTGCGATCGATGATGACATCGATCGCACCAATCAGAGATGGCAGGGGCCTGGGCAGCATCACAGGGGGTCACAAAGAGGTGACAGGCAGGTCACAGGTCACAAGCCGGTCATCGCCCTGTGACCGCCCTGTCACCTGTGTTCAGGTACTCTGATTGGAGCGATCGATGTCATCATCGATCGCTCCAATCAGACCTGGCTGGGGCTTATTTGACATCACAGGGGGTCATGGGGAGGTGACAGGCAGGGTTACTAGGCAACAGCCTAGGATCAGTGCTCTTAGGCGCACCGACCCTAGGCTGCACATCACTGTTTCCGGCAATCTGATTGCCGGAAACAGTGAGAAATGCTGTGATTGGCTGTTCAGAATTGAACAGCCAATCACAGCGATTGTGGGTGTGAAGGGGCGGCGACACCCCCAAGATGCTGGCGCCATCTACCCTAAGGTAAGATGGCACCGGAATTTTAATGCTATCACCGCGACTTCGGTCGCGGTGCCGCATTAAAGATAGGGCGTATTAATACGTATCTGGTCCATAAGGCCCAGGGCACAGATACGTACTAATACGCCCTATGTCGTAAAGGGGTTAAAGTCTGGTGCGACCAGGACCGGTTGTTTACACAGTGCTGACTTCAACAGTTGGAATGTGGTCTCTGTTTTCTCCGTCCACTTCCCCATGGTTGACCTGGTGCCTTTTAGGAGATCCGTCAGTGGTGCAGCCATCATGGCAAAATTTGGGTTAAACTGCCGGTAATATCCCACCATTCCCAGGAATGCTCTCACTTGCTTCTTGGAGAGCAGTTGCGGGCAGGTCTGGATTGCCTCCACTTTATTAACTTGCGGCTTTATTTCGCCTCTCCCGACGACATAGCCCAAGTACTTGGCCTCCTCTTTTCCAAAGGTGCATTTTTTCAGATTTATTGCAAATCGCGCCTTCCTTAGAGCATCCAGAATGGGCTGTAGTTTAGTTCTAAAGTCTGGGCTAAAAACTACAATGTCGTCAAGGTAGGCTGCGGCATACTTCTTATGTGGGGCTATGATCCGATCCATAGCCCTCTGGAAGGTGGCTGAGGCCCCCTGTAACCCAAATGGCATCCAAGTGTATTGAAAGCACCCATTTGGGTGTAGAGAAAACCGTCTTCTCCTTGGCCACCTGGGACATGGGGATCTGCCGATAGCCCTTCGTCAGGTCGAGAGTGGTGATGTATCTCGCCGGTCCAAGCCTTTCGATGAGTTCGTCAACGCGGGGCATCAGGTACGCATCACACTTGGACACCTCATTCAGCCTGCGGTAGTCATTACAAAACCTCCACTCTCCGTTGGGTTTTGGTACGAGGACGATTGGGCTCGACCACCCACTCTTTGACTCCTCTATCACATCGAGGTCTAACCTCCTTTTCACCTCGGCTGAGATCATTTCCCGGCGTGCTTCCGGAACCTGATACGGCTTCAGATTCACTCTTACATGTGGTTCTGTTAACTCGTCATGCTCTACCACCTGAGTATGCTCCGGCAACTCTGAGAACAGCTCCCGATTCCACTGTAGTAGTTCTCGACACTCTTGCTTCTGGGCTGGCAATAGAGTCTCTGAAATAGTGACCTCTTCCCCCTTGCCTTCGGGAGCGGCTCCCAGGCAAGGAGTTTCCACAGGCTCCCGGTTCCGCCACAGCTTGAGCAAGTTCACATGGTATACTTGGTGCGGCTTTCTTCAGCCATGCTGGTGGACTCGGAGTTCACTTAACTGAGTTTCTCCACCACCTCATATGGGCCCTGCCACTTGGCCAGGAACTTACTTTCGACAGTGGAAATGAGAACCAGAACACTATCCCTGATCAAGGTCACCAGACTCCTGGAGTCCAACAGCCCATCACTCCATTAACAGACATGGCACACCCCTGCGGCCCCTCGCCGTGTCGACAGTCCACACTGCATGTTGGGTAAGCATAGTATGAACATCATCTGCCTAGGCTCAGCAGATGTATGACACTGGGCGGCTACGTGTCCCGGACTGCGACATCGCCAACAAATCACATCCTTCACAACAGACCTTGCAGTCTCTTCAGTGGAAATGGAATGCCATCAGTTGTAGCTCTGAATCCCTTCCATGGTGAACCTATCCCCTTTTGGGCACTCCAGTAAGGGTAGGTGGCTATGTCGGGTTTCCCCAGGGATTTTTCGACCACTTGGTATCTTTCTACCAGACCTACGAGATTGTCTGCGTCCGAGGGTCACCTTGGGCAAACCAGGTCTGCATCGGCCTGGTTAGGGAATGGATGAACCTGTCCATCACCACATGCTCAACCATCTGGGCAGGAGAGGAAGACACTGGCTGCAGCCATTTTTGTAGAAGATGTAACAAGTCGAACATCTATGAGCGTGGAGATCTGTCGCCAGCATACGCCCAGTGGTGGACCCTTTGTGCTCTGACAGACATAGTCACTCCTGAGCGTGCCAATATTTTGGTTTTTAATTTGGCGTATTCCTTTGCGTCCTGTAAAGTCAGATCGTAATAAGCCTTCTGCGGCTAGAATTGGGGGCTTTGTGGGCAGTACACAATGTTAGTACTAGTATAGTTGGCTATCATACAGTGTGAGGAGTATTATACTGTGTACACAGGAGATGTGGGCCATTATAGTGTATACTAGATGGTGGCCCGATTCTAATGCATCGGGTATTCTAGAATAGGTATGCGGCCGACCAGGCGCAATCAGCAGAGCTGTGTTTAAATTTGGGGCCAAAATCGCTGATTGGTCGCGTTCGGCAACCGCGACCAATCAGCAAAGCGGTGTTTAAATTTGGCGGCAATATCGATGATTAGTCGCGACCAATCAGCAGAGCGGTGTTTAAATTTGGCGCCAATACTGCTGATTGGTCGCCGGCCGCGACCAAACAGCAGAATGTTGTTTAAATTTGACCAATCAGCAGAGCGATGCAGAGCGGGGTTTAAATTTGGCGCCAAAATCGCTGATTGGTCGCCGGCTGCGACCAATCAGCAGAGCAGTGTATAAATTTGGCACAAAAAGCGCAGATTGGTCGCGGACGGTGGTTGCTGACATCCAATTGGTCGCGGACGCTATTTAAAATTGCCGCACAAATCGGTGATTGGTCGCTGTCTTGGCCCGCGACCAATGACTGATCTTGGCGCCAAAGTTAAACACTATTGTGCTGATTCGTCGCGGACGCTGACTGCGACCAATCACCGATTTGGGCGCCAAAATTTAAATATCGGCCGCGACCAATCACCGATCTTGGCTCCACATTTAAACACCGCTGTGGTGATTGGTCGCGGCCGATATTTAAATTTGGCGCCCAAATCGGTGATTGGTCGCGGCCAGCGTCGGCGACCAATCAGCACAGCGGTGTTTAAGTTTTGCGCTAAGATCAGTGATTGGTCGGGTCCGAAGACCGCGACCAATCATCGAATCGTCTTGGTGAGGACCGGGGAGCGGCGCTGCCTGTGCGGCTACTTACGCTGCGAGAACCCGGGACATCGCGGGCGCTCGCAGCAGAAGTATCCCGACCCGCAGCGCCGCTCCCCGGTCCTCCCTTCCACATGGAGGTCAGCGGCGCCGGCGGTCCTTCCGCTGATACCGGCCGGGAGATGAGCGCCTCGCGCCGCTCATCTCCCGGCTGCATCTCCGTCCCGCAGATGGGTCCGGCGGTCGGGTTCCTTCTGCTGTTGCCGGCCGGGAGATGAGCGCCTCGCGGTGCTCATCTCCCGGCTGCATCGCCGCTCAGCTCCGTCCCGCAGATGAGCCACTAACGGCCGCCATCTTTTTTTAGAAATCCCCCGGCGCTGATTGGCTGCTGCCGGACCAATGAGCGACGCGGGATTTCCTGGACAGACAGACAGACAGACAGACAGACGGGATAAGACGATTATATATATAGATATGGGAGCTATGCAGACATCCTGGTGTAGAGAGCATTATACTGAGTATTGGGGGCTTTGAGGATATTATACTGTATTAGAACTACAGTAGAGTTGTAGGAAACTATTAAAAGGTAGTTGCAAAAACAAAGAAAATATCCATCTATCCATCTATCTATTATCATCTATCTGTCTGTACTTCATGTCTGAGTGTCTATTTATCTCTCTACTAGAGATGCGTCAAACTGCTAAAATTCAATGAGACAAATTCACTTGAATTCGGCCAGAAAATGTGATTTGCGGCAAATGTATTCAACGCAAATTGAATTACTGGTAAACTTGTGATGGGTAGATGTTACATAAGATGTTGTTAAGCATCCAGCAACTAGGGTGGTTAACAGGGTGCAGCTAAGGTGAGTGGTCAGGCCTGCCCCAGTGAGACTGGGTAGTGTCAGTTCTGAGCTGGTGAGCCAGCTTAAGGCTGTGTGCCCACGATGCGTTTTTTAAGCGTTTCCGCAGCGGCAAAAACGCTGCAAAAATGCATGGTAGAAAGCCTGCCATGTTCCCCAATGGTAATCCGCATGTGCTTTGCACATGCTGCGGAAATTTCCGCTGCGGGTTATCATTGTGGGAAAAAACGCAGCACTACCAAATATTTTGCGGAAGCACAGCGTTTTTGCCGCCACTGACTTTCATTGGAACGCATGGAATCCGCATCACTACATCTGTAGATGCGGAGTCCAAACGTTTCAGTGTGCGGATGGTACCAGGGTCTGGAGGACAGGAGACTCTCCTCCAGACCCAGGTACCATAGAACCTGTAAAAGAAAGAATAAAATATATATTATACTTACCTTCTGATGGCCCCCGCTGCGATCGTCTTCACTTGCCGGCAGATCGCGGTGGACTGAAGGACCTGCGCTGACATCATAGTCATGTGACGGCAGGTCCTTCGGTGTAGTGTACCGCGAGCTGGGCATCGTGGGCACATATCCTTAAGGATGCAGACCTCTTCATCAGGCTGATGAGGATACTGGGACTCTCCCACTGTGACTGCCATTTAGTTGCTAGTGGTATCTATAGTAGAAAGTAGTGGAGAAAGGAGTTAACTGTTGTTTAGCAAAAGCAAGGATTGAACACCACATCTGAGGACTGGACTCATCCTTCCATTCTAATCGCCCCATCGTACCTCACAGCACTAGAAGGTAAAGCCTGTGACACTGTGGACCGTGGACTGCTGGTGGGAGCATTGCTGTTGTGGGAGTATAGAAGTGTGCTACTAAAGAGACTTGATCTGTGCTGTACTGTACTAGTAAGAAAGACTGTTTATTAATGTGCTTTTAAGAAGAAACTATTTGTTACTGGAGCCTGTTGCTCAAGGGACTTAAATTGCACTGGCCGTGCGGCTTCATTAAATGCGACTGTTCATGAGGACTCGTGTCAAATGTGTCTGGTCAGCAAGTGAATCCAGCTATATGTCTGTGCCTGAGGGTCAATGCCCCTGTATGACTGAGAGAAACTGCAGTATATGGTCACCCTGAGTAACGGTTCGCCCAGGATTCCAAAGAATTCATGAACCTGTAACCACGTAACATTGGTGGCCCGTACGGGGATTCCTGAGCGGGAATTAGCGTATAGGAGGGAGAAGAGGCAAAGTGTCTGGAAAAACATAGCAGCAAAGCACCTCAGTTCAACCCTGGTATACCAGTGAAAAGGGAAGACAGCCAGTGATGACTGGGAAGAAATAAGGAGATAAAATACAGAGAAACAGGCACCTGCAAAATGCAAGACTTGACACATGTTGTACAGTTAAAATGGTGTCTGTTTTTGTTAAAAGCACAGTGGGGAAGAAGAAGGACATACCATCTTGTAGGAGTATATGATAAAAGAGCGCCAAACAGGGCCAAACCTCCTGCAGTGGAACAAGCTGGGGAAGGCTGGCCTCAGAGAAAAGACACCCCAACCACCAGCATGTTGGACCAATGGCCAGTGAGGTACTGTCCCAGAGGAGGAGGAGTAAGAGTGAGCTGGAGCTCTTCTGGCCAGAAGAACTCCATTCTGGTCAGGAGTGAAAAGGAGAGGAGAGTGCGAGTCATAGTGCCTGCCAGTATGTCGGAGCTAGGAAGGTGTGCTATGTCCCAGCAGTCTGCAGCAAGAAGAGAAGCAGGGGAGGACGCAGCCCTTCATCACCTCACCCACAACCGCGAGGTACCGGGCAATACCCAGCCAGGCCAGGGCACGGCCGCACCACCTCATCAGAATCCGGAGGCAGCCCGAAGGCAGGAGTTGGGACCCCGAGGTCTGCCGTCGGACCCTGTGCCCATCCCACCACCAACTGTGGACCGTGAGCCGATGTCCGGAGCCCCGGCTGTCATCCCGCCGCAGGCCACCGCGTAATCTTGCCCAGCACCGGACCCACCTGAAGGACCGCTGCTCGTTCCAGAACCATTCCGACCAGTACCGGACTCACCGGAGGACCTGCTGCCCACAGGTACCCTGACCGTGACCCGGCCCACCGCACTGGAAGCCACCACTGGGGCCGTGACGTCCGCCCCGACCTCCGCTCTCGAGAGAGGGACGGGACTTCTGATCGGGACCAGCGTGCACCGCAGGACCGGAAGGAAGATGGCGGCGCTCTGTGTTCCTGCCGGTGAGTCACTAGCCCCCGCTCTCCAACTGATACCAGTAGTGATGATCCGCTCGGAGACCGCCACTCACCCAGCGCAAGGGTGAGGGAACCCCCGGCCTCATTCCATACCCATATGATGGTCACCACCAAGCAGGGACCGGTCGTAAAGCCGCTAGCGGAGGAAGAGGAGTTGGATTACTCTCTGTTAGCATTACCTGGAGAGCAGTGGATGACCAAACTGCCACCTCCACGGGGTCCATTCTCACCCCCTAGGGCCTACTGTGTGAATCCCAAGTATGGTGGAGTGAGGGGATGGATCCGGGAAATACATGATATAGCCTGGATAGCCAGAGGAGGTGAAAGGATGGGGGCCTGGAGGAAACAGGAGTCATATACGTTCCCCTTGCCTATCAACACCAGGAAACCAGTACCTACCCTACCACCTACTCCACCGGGGGCACCTATCCCACCACCTGCCGATGTTGTTGCTCAGCCTGGCCAGGCTGAAAGGTCTGTTCCTGTGCCCATCATCTCCAAAGAAGAACAGGAAGAATACAACTTCCAACAACGGCTGGCTGCATGGAAAGAAAAGATCATCCAGGAGAAGAGACGGATGGAGGAGTGTGCCCAGGAGTGGAGAGAGTACCCGGGAAGGGACTGCCTGGAGGATCGGATGATCAGAGGTACGGTCATAAATTTTTATCAGCTAAAGGGATTTGGCTTCGCCTGGACATATTTGTCAACAGGAGGTCGGTGGAGAGGGATTATGCCCTAGGACGGACCCGGAGTCTCTGGCCAGGAGACAAGGTCAGATTCTTAAAGATGTGGGGACCTCGGGGCTGGTACGCCATTTCAGTCTCCCGCATAGTTGAAATGGAGTAGTACCACCCCGAGGATTGGGCAGATGCAGAAGAACCAAGAGCTTCGTGTCAAATGAGAGGATTCTTCCCCATCTCTACTGGGCCCCGCTTCAGGATTCGTCCCAACTGGGAGAGCAAACCTGTCCCACAGGCCACAACCAAGGAGGGGGCCACTTCTGCTGGGGTGGCAAGAGAGGAACCCCTCCCAGCATCAGTTCAACTCCCCACTATCAATGCCGCGCAGTGTCCATTTACTGTGGACTGGTGCCAACCAAAGAATAAAAAGGACTAGGACAGTGTTGCTCTCTCTCAAAAAGAAAAAAAATCACCGAGTTGTGTTGGTTGCACGCCGTGTTCCAGTGATAGTTCCTCATCTCTGCCTAGGTAATGTGATGTGTTCTTTCCTTGAAGGCTGGTAAAGCCACCAGAGACTGTGACCACAGTAGAAGGACCGTTACTGCTTTCCTGTTAAGGCCGGATAGGCCTATGGTATATTAAAAACTACGGTAGTAGCTGAAGAAGTTGATATTTATTTTTGGTTTTGCCTTATTTTTTTTTATTTGCACCTGTTGTGTCCTTTTCTGCTGGATATGCGGGCACCTCAAGTGAGTTGGGGAGTCTTCACTCTCAACTTATGGACTGTGCCGTATCCTGTCCAGGAACTGTTTTCCAAATTTCACTTTATGGACTGTGCCTTAGATGTTTACAAGAAACGGACATTGTTTCTGCCCCCGTTTTAAAGGACTGTCTCCCTTGCCTGTTCCAGGGTCCTTACCTAGAAGGACCAAGGACCCCGTGCCTTAAGAAACAAAGGACTGTGTTCTTGAAGTGGCACACTCTCTCAAGAAAATGGGTTGTGTTGAATATATGTGTTCTATTTCATGCCAAATATTTTACAAAGACTATGCTATATTTAACATTTTTGCACTTGAATTTGAAAAATGTTTAGTGGTAGTTAGGGAGAGCCGGTTGAAGACGAGCAAAAAGCTCCAGCTGAAGAATAGTTGTTGGTTAAAATTGTGGTTAAATCTGTGTATTTCTTGCAGGAGACCGATTGACAAGAGATGTAGATAGGGTAAGTGTGCTGTATGTGTAAATTGCTTAAAGGGGTCCATAGTGCCTAACTACCAACTCACCTTTAAGTAAAGAGGCAGTATTGGGGGAACACTATCTGAGGATAGTTAGGGGAGAACTACCACAACTCCAAGAGGCTGGTTAAGGTAACCAGGTAGAAGGCAAACGTCGAGGACGACATTCAAAAAAGGAGGGAAGAGTGTGACAGGTAGATATTACATAAGGTGTTGATAAGCGTACCTGTCAGCAGAATTGTGCTTAGTAAACTACATACACTGTCAGGTGGGTGCCAATGATACCTTTGATTATGAAATCCGTCCAGTGGTTCTTTTATAATCTTTAGTTTCAGTTCTGCCATAATGATATGCATGTGCTCTGGTGCTCTGCTTCTGTATTCATGTATTCCTATCTCTGGCCTCTGACAAGTCTCTGTGATTTCAATGACCTGCCTACTATTTTAAATACTGGCTGTGTAATTTCTCTGCCCATGTGAAATCTACATATCCCAAAATGTCCGCCCAACACCCACGCATGCGCTGTAGCAACTTTCGGTTGCCAAGAGATACTACTGCGCACGCACAAGCACCATTTTGCTTTTGGAAAAAGAGCGTGGGTGCAGAAATATGGTGCCGCATGTGCGCAGTAGCATCTCTCGGCAACCGAAAGATGCTACTGCGCGGGCATCGGGCGGCCATTTTGGGATATGTAAATTTCACATGGGCAGGGAAATTACACAGTCAGTATTTAAAATAGTAGGCAGGTCACTGAAAGCACAGTGACCTGTCAGAGGCCAGAGATAGGAATACATGAATACATAATGAGAGCACCAGAGCACATGCATATCATTATGGCAGAACTGAAAATAAAGATTATAAAAGAACCGCTGGATGGATTTCATAATGAAAGGTATCATTTTACTCAGTGTAACGGTGTCCACCTGTCAGTCTATGTAATTTACTAAGCACAATCCTGCTGGCAGGTGCGCTTTAAGCATCCAGCAACTAGGGGGGTTAACAGGGTGCAGCTAAGGGGAGTGGTCAGGCCTGCCCCAGTGAGACTGGGTAGTGTCAGTTCTGAGCTGGAGAGCCAGCTTAAAGAAGTTGTCCACTACTTTCACATTGATGCCCTATCCAAAAGATAGGTCATCAATGTATGATCGGCCGTGATGCCATACCCGGCACCCCTGCTGATCAGCTGTCATCGGTGCCGCCGCCGGCCAGAAGTGCTTACCTGCGGTGCTTGGCCGTCCATCTGTAGTGGCCGCCGCGGGATACTGCACATCCACCTCCCATTGAATTGAATAGAAGGCAGATGTGCAGTAACAAGCACTGGCCACTGTAACTTGATGGCCAGGTAAGCACTTCCTGCCGGCGGCTGCCGCCACCAATAACAGCCGATCGGCAGGGGTGTGGGGTGCAGGACCCCAGACGATCATACATTGATGCCCTATTCTACAGATAAGGCATCAATATGAAAGTAGTGGACAAACCCTTTAAAAGATACAGACCTCTTCACCAGGCTGATGAGGGTTCTGGGACTCTCCCACTGTGACTGCCTTTTAATTGCTAGTGGTATCTACAAGAGAAAGTAGTGGAGAAAGGAGTTAACTGTTGTTTAGCAGAAGCAAGGATTGAACACCACATCTGAGGACTGGACTCATCCTTGCGTTCTAACCATCCCTCGTACCTCACTGCACTAGAGGCTAAAGCCTATGACACAGTGGACCGGGGACTGCTGGTGGGATCATTACTGTTATGGGGCATAGAAGTGTGCTGCTAAAGAGACTTGATCTGTGATGTACTGTGCTAGTAAGAAAGACTGTTTGTTAATGTGCCTTTATGATGAAACTGTTTGTTACTGGAGCCTGTTGCTCAAGAGACTTAAATTGCACTGGCCATGTGTGGCACCCCAGGGGTCCGGTTGCCACAGTGGCATTGCCTCCCTCACAAGAGGTGATGCCATGCCTGGAAGTAAGTAGGGGTCCCCTAATCAGGTTTTGCTAAGCACGCAACACGTTCCTGGCTCCAGACCAGCAAGGGGAGCTCCTCCCCTTGGCAACTGGGATCTGGAGGCGGGGTTAGTGAGACTTAGTGTGAGGAGTTGAAGTCAGGACATCGAAGAGAGAGGAGCTGGGGACTGGAGCTGCGCGGCAGCTCACCCCAGAAGGACCGTCACAGAAGAACCGGACACCAGAGTCCGAGGCTGTGGGGCACTGAAGGCCCAGCAGCAGAAACCGGAGGGCAGGAGATTGCAGGTCTCCTGGCCCCATCAGACGCCCGGAGGCTCAGCAGCACTACAGGGCCCAGCACCGCCACATGGGAGCGATGCACCATCAAGGCCCGAGCTGCCTGCCATACGGGTGAGCACAGAACCGTTGCACTCAGGGACGAGGGCCACCGCACAGCTACAAGCAGCAGGGCCATAGAGTTTAGTGGAAAGGGAAGGCCTCCAACTTCACCTGGCAAGGAGGATTCTTTACTTGCTTCCAGGCTGCCCGGACTTCCACTTCTAGCCAGTACCCTAGTCCAGGCTTGTCTACTCACCACTAGTAAAGATAAGAGGAACCGTCATTAAGTTGTGGACTGATTATTGCTGTGCCATCAACCCCTGCACTACAATGCCCAGCACCACCTATAACATCCACACTGCCCTGGAGCTAAGCTCTACCCGTGGAGAGCCACACAATCCCTGCTGCACTAACATCAGCTCCAGAGGACCTGCTCCGCAGCGGCGGCTCCCTGTAGCCGCATACCACAGGTGGCGTCACAAACTTTATACAAACACTATAAATCCCCTATAAATAAACCCCTTTTATTGACCACCCTGGGTCACGGACCGGGTCTCCGCCACTGTGACATCCCCCAGCATCTACCGGCCCGGCGCCAGGTACCCCAAGGCCCAGTGGGCGCGTCACATGTGGCTTCATTAAATGCAACTGTTCAACTGTTCATGAGGACTCGTGTACTGGCCTGTACCCCCAGCTCACTATCAATGTGCCAAAGGAATGTTGCAGGAGATGAAGGAGGCTGGGGTGATCAGAGATAGTTGTAGCCCCTGGGCAGCTCCATTAGTTCTCGTTAGAAAGAAGGATGGTACCATGAGGATGTGTGCTGATTACAGGCAAATTAACCACATTACACATAATGATGCCTACCCATTACCCAGAATTGAGGAGTCATTAGCTGCACTAAGATCTGCTAATTATTTCTCCACTTTGGATCTCACCAGTGGGTACTCGCAGGTTCCTGTGGCAGAGGCGGACAAAGAAAAGACTGCGTTTACCACGCCAATGGGCCTCAGCGAGTTCAACTGCATGCCATTCGGGCTCTGCAACGCCCCAGGAACCTTCCAGCGGTTAATGGAGTTCTGCCTAGGACACAAGAACTTCGAAACTGTCCTGCTCTACCTGGACGACGTAATTGTCTACTCAAAGACATATGAAGACCACCTGGAGCACCTGGCCGAGGTGTTCGAAGCCCTATCTGGTTTTGGGCTGAAGGTAAAGCCGTCCAAATGCCACCTGTTGAAGCCCAAGGTGCAGTACCTAGGTCATGTGGTAAGCGCCGAAGGTGTAGCGCCAGACCCTGAAAAAGTCACCGTAATCAAGGACTGGCCAAGACCCTCCACTATCAAGGAAGTGCGGCAGTTTCTCGGGCTGGTAGGCTACTACAGAAGATTTATCAAGGGTTTCACCAAGATAGCAGCACCCATGCAGGACCTCCTGGTAGGCCAGTCCAAGAAGGCCAAGAACCCGAAACCTCCGTTCAAATGGGATAAACCAGAAGACGAATCTTTCACCAGACTGAAGATGGCTCTGACCGGAGATGAAGTCCTGCCCTACCCCGACTATGGCCAACCCTTTATATTTCATACCGATGCCAGCAACGTGGGATTGGGAGCGGTGCTGTCCCAGGTACAGCAAGGCAGAGAGCAAGTGATTGCATACGCCAGCAGGAAGCTCTGGCCCACGGAAAGGAACCCCGACAACTACAGTTCCTTCAAGTTGGAGTTTCTCGCCATAGTCTGGGCTGTAACAGAGCGCTTCAAACACTATCTCGCCTCCTCCAGATTTACAGTCTTCACAGATAACAACCCGCTGACGCACCTGGAGACTGCGAAGCTTGGTGCCCTAGAACAACGATGGATGGCCCGACTGTCTAACTACGAGTTTACCATCAAGTATCGGGCGGGGCAAAAAAATGCAAATGCTGATGCGATGTCCAGGATGCCCAACTTGCCAGATGGGGGAGAAGACCCAGAAGAGCTGGAGGAGATAGAGATACCCGCTTTCTATCGTCATGGGGTGACCCAGTGCTCCCACTGTGTGAGGGACAAGCGCCCCGCCAACAGAGAGGCCATGTTCAACCCATTGCCCCACCATGGATGGACAGAGACGCAGGATAGCGACCCGCTGTCCGCCTAGTCAAGGAGTTGCTGATGCAAGCTGACTCGCACCCTGATCCAGATGCTCCACAGGAGACCCAACAGTTGTGGAAGGAGAAGGGCAAACTGTTCATCTACGAAGGAAAGCTGTGTCGAAGAAGCATCAACTCCCGGACACATGAACTGGTCTGGCAGGTGGTAGTCCCGAGGCGGATGCGTTAATGGTCGTAGAAGCGTACCACGATGGAGCAGGACACTTCGGGTGGAAGAAGTTGGAAGTCCTGCTACGTGAGAAATTCTACTGGGCTGGCATGAGGAAAGGAATTAAGAGATGGTGTCGAGAATGTGGTCCATGCAACCTGAGACGAAAAGACCGTGACAGCAAGAGGGCTCCCCTGCAGCCCATAATCAGCAAACAGCCACTTGAACTGGTAGCCTTGGACCACGTGAAGCTAGCCCCAAGCCGGTCAGGCTATGTCTACGCTTTCACCATAGTAGACCACTACTCCCGGTTCTTGGTAGTAGTGCCAGTGAAAGACCAGACGGCTCAGACGGAAGCCAAAGCGTTCCAACTGCACTTTTGTCACCCGCACGGTTACCCTGAACGGGTACTTACCGACCAAGGTCCAGCCTTTGAAGCAGAAGTGTTCCAGGAATTCTGTAACTTGTACGGCTGCAAGAAAATCAGAACGACGCCGTATCATCCCCAGACTAACGGGTTGTGTAAAAAGATGAACCAGGTGGTGATAGACCTGTTGAAGATGTTGCCCCTTGAAGAACGTAGCCTGTGGCCAGAGAAGTTGCCAGATTTGGTGGACCTATATAATCACATCCCGGTGAACTCCACCAACTGTACATCCGCTTACCTGATGAGAGCAAGACCTGGTAAGCTACCCATCGACTTAGACATGGGAGTCTTAACACCAGAGACGACATCACCAGATGTGGATTGGGATACCGAGTGGCAGCAGCAATACCGCAAGGTGCAAGAGTGTGTTGAGAGAAGTTTGTTCCAGGTGAGACAGAAGCAAGAGAAAACTTATAATTAGCACGCACCTGCCGTTCCCTTGTCACCTGGAGAACAGGTACTTAAGAGAAAGAGATGACTCCACAAATTAGATGACCAGTGGGAGGTAGAGCCATACACAGTCCTACCCTCCAATTACGATAACATCAAAGTGTGCCTCATCAGTAAGGATGGAGGGGAAACTTCAGCGGCAGTCTCAAGAGATCACTTGAAGATATGTCCTGAACAGTTGAAACACACAGAAGAAGATCAAGACAACACTCAGCCCACAGAAGGAGTGGAGGAAGCGGTCCAAACAGTACTCGGAGAACTTCCCCGGTCTTGGATGCAGGTGAACAGTGCAATTATAGTACCGGTCCTTACCTTTCTCCAAGCGGCCTCACCGGAAGTTGCAGAAGTTCCAGAACAGCTGGAAGACCAGTCGGTCCCAGAGACAGAAGTTTCATCATCAGCAGACCAGGAGAATCTACCCTCTGCTAGCAGTGAACCTGTCGTACCCAGGGTGAGCCAAAGAATTCGTAGGAGATTACCCAGCTTACCTGTGTTACCTCAAACTACCCGTAGGGTAGTTCACACAGAACCCACCACACCAGGGGTAGACACTAGGGACCAGGGTAGAGTAGTGACAACTAACGTACTACGTAGATCGACCAGAAGTTCAAAAGGTCAGCTCCATGCCCGCTGCAGAAACTAAAGTGTAAGAGAATAAAAGTGTATGTTGTATATAGTTGTACCCGTTAAATAAAATGGAAAAGTATATTTGTTAAATTTATGGACAATTGGACCACAGGACTAGGTGTGGTCAGGACAATGTTGGATATAGTTACTAACAGGCCTAGAAAATAAACCGCAGGCGTGGCTGAAGACCAGGCCCAACGAAAGAGTGCCCCGAAGCCATGCCCATGGACGACACACAAAGTGGGTTGATGCAGTTCCCACCAGCCAAATTACAGTTACCAGGATTGTGGCGTAAAGACTAAGCGCCGTAGTGACTGCTTTCAAATTTTGTTGGGTTTTTGTAATCTTTGACTGTTGTAACCTGTTTGAATTGTTAATTGTTAATTTTAAAGGTATCCTCAGTCCAGGAGTAGTGAAGTTAACTAGGGGGGAATGTGGCACCCCAGGGGTCCGGTTGCCACAGTGGCATTGCCTCCCTCACAAGAGGTTATGCCATGCCTGGAAGTAAGCAGGGGTCCCCTAATCAGGTTTTGCTAAGCATGCAACACTTTCCTGGCTCAAGACCAGCAAGGGGAGTTCCTCCACTTGGCAACTGGGATCTGGAGGCGGGGTTAGTGAGACTTAGTGTGAAGAGTTGAAGTCAGGACGTCGAAGAGAGAGGAGCTGGGGACTGGAGCTGCACGGCAGCTCACCCCAGAAGGACCAGCACAGAAGAACCGGACACCGGAGTCCGAGGCTGTGGGGCACTGAAGGCCCAGCAGCAGAAACCGGAGGGCAGGAGATTGCAGGTCTCCTGGCCCCATCAGACGGCCAGAGGCTCAGCAGCACTGCAGGGCCCAGCACCGCCACGTGGGAGCGACGCACCAGCAAGGCCCGAGCTGCCTGCCATACGGGTGAGCACAGAACCGTTGCACTCAGGGACGAGGGCCACCGCACAGCTACAAGCAGCAGGGCCAAAGAGTTTATTGGAAAGGGAAGGCCTCCAACTTCACCTGGCAAGGAGGATTCTTTACTTGCTTCCAGGCTGCCCGGACTTCCACTTTTAGCCAGTACCCTAGTCCCGGCTTGTCTACTCACCAGCAGTAAAGATAAGAGGAAACCGTCATTAATGTTGGAATAATACATATTAATCTGTATGTGTATTGCAACAACTACTGTGTGCTGTTTCATATGTTGTGCATATTGTGAGGTTGTTAACAAAGTTGTGTTTTAAAAAAAAAAAAAACTCACACAGACAGGATGCCCCCTCCTTCTCTTCCTGTATTGTTGATATATGTTTTGTTTCTCCTCATGCTGCAGTAACACCAGACTCCATGCTGTGCCTATGCTGGATATGAATAAACCTACATTCTGTGTTCTAAACTCTGGATGTCACGCGGATTAATACTCTGCTAACAGGTTATGGGCCCAGATGTACCAGATGTACCAGAGTCCCCAGAGTTCCCAGAGTCACAGATCCCCAGAACACAGAGGAAAGAAAAGAAAGAAAGACAGCAAACTGAGAAGAAGCAAAGATGGCCACCAGCAGCAGCTCCATGAAATTTACAGTGCCAAGTCTCACTAACCAGAATTATCAATCCTGGAAATTCAAAGTGAAAATGCTGCTGATAAGAGAAGGTACGTGGAAATACACACAGGAGCCTATACCTGACCCAGTGCCACAGGAGTGGACAGAGATGGATCAGAAAGCACAAAGTACCATATCACTCAGTATAGATGATGACCAGATTGTGCATGTGTGTAAATGTAATACTGCAAAGGAAATGTGGGAGCAGTTGCAAAAGGTACATGAGAGGATAAATTTAAGCAATAAGCTCTATCTCATGAGAAAGCTGTACCAGTCTAAGCTACAGAAAGGCCATGATATGCAGGATTACATAAGAAGTGTTCTGGAAGTTGTAGAACGCCTGAGAGGCATTGGGGAAGATCTAAAGGACTTTCATGTGGCCGCATTACTGCTTAGTGACCTTCCAGAGAGCTATGATACGCTTGTAACCGCACTAGATGCGCGTCCAGATGATGAGCTTACACTGGAGTATGTCAGGAGGAAGCTCATAGATGAATGTAAGCGAAAGGCAGAAGGTATAAACAGTAGGATATGCAGCACAGAATCTGCTTTACAGACACAAAACCTAACTGATAACAGGAAGCACACAAAAGAAACACGTGAATGTTTTGTTTGCAAGAAATCAGGACATTTGAAAGCTGACTGCAGAGTCTGGAAAGCTAGAATGAATCAGCTGAAAAAGCAAAGCAGTCATCAAAGGGTTAAAAGTGCTGTATCTGGAGAAAATGATTCTGTGAATACTGAAAATGCATTTACTGTCAGTGCAAATACATCAAAGCATGCATGGTGTATAGACTCTGGAGCAACTAGTCACATGACTAATAACAGAGACTTCTTTTCTAAGCTTGACCAAAGTAAATCAGAGAAAGTGATTATGGCTAATGGTCAGTACATGACTTCAGAAGGCATAGGAGATGGTTATATTGATTGTCAAATCTCACCAACACAAAGCAGGAAGATCCCAGTAAAGGATGTGCTGTATGTGCCTAGTCTTGAAAGTAATCTACTATCTGTGAAGAAACTCACAAAACAAGGAAATGAAGTTACATTTAAGCATGATAACTGCATCATCTCAAAGGAAGGCCACTCACTAGCAGAGGGAAACATCACAGATGAACTTTATCAGCTGAAATGCAAAGAGTGTGTGTATACAGCGCAACAAGAAGAGCATAAAAACTGTATACATGTGTGGCATAGGCGTCTGGCACACAGAGACCCAGAAGCAATAAGAAAGTTAGTCCAAAAGCAACTAGCTGAGGATATTACAATTGATCTATGTAACCAGACAATGAAGTGTACTAGCTGCATCAAAGGGAAAATGTCTAGGAAAGCTTTTCCTAAGAGAATTAGTACAACAACAGCACAGCCACTAGATTTAATACACACAGATGTCTGTGGTCCAATGAGCACTCTGACTCCAGGGAAGAAGAGATATTTTCTCACATTTATTGATGATCATTCAAGATATACAGTTGTCCACCTGCTTCACAGCAAGAAGGAAGTTCCAGAGAAACTTGAAATATACCTAGCTGAAGTATATAATAAATTTGGAAGAATGCCAAAGATTCTACGTGCAGATAATGGGACTGAATATACAAGTAATGAGACACAGAGCATTTTAAAGAAAAATGGAATCCTATTTCAGACCACTGTACTGTACAACCCAGAGCAAAATGGTGTCGCGGAAGGAAGGAACCGAACACTATGTGAAAGTGGAAGAAGCATGTTATTTGATGCAAATCTGCCCACAGCATATTGGGGTGAAGCAATCATGACAGCTTGCTATCTTCAGAACAGACTACCAGGTAAAGCTACAGAGAAAACTCCATTTGAGCAATGGAATAGCAGAAAGCCAAAACTACATCACATAAGAATATTCGGAAGTAAAGCATTTGTACATGTTCCCAAAGAAAAGCGAACTAAGTGGGAATCTCACGCTAAGGAAGGTATCCTGGTAGGCTACAGCGAAACCCAGAAAGGTTATAGGATTCTACACCCAGAAACAAACAAGGTCACAATAAGTAGAGATGTAGTGATTGATGAAAACTTTGTATCACCTAAGTTTTGTGACATCACGCCAGTAGTCCAGCTGAAGTCACAATTACAAGACAGCAACAAAGAGGATGTAGAGGTCTGGCTGGATTCTTCAACTAATGAAGGAACAACAGAAAAATCAGGTGAATCTGAAATCAGGAGATCGTCAAGATCAAACAAAGGTATACCAGCTAAACGTCTATCCTACATTGTCAAGACACTACCTGAATCAGAGCCGCAGTCATGGGATGAAATGCAAGCACTACCTGTCCATGAAAGAACAAAGTGGATCGATGCCGCTAATGAGGAAATCAAATCGCTTCATCAACTCCAAACTTGGAAACTCACCAAGCTACCACAGGGCAAAAAGGCAATCAAGTGCAAGTGGGTCTTCAAAACCAAATATGACTCTGAAGGTAAAGTCCACAGATTCAAAGCAAGGTTGGTCGCAAAAGGATATTCTCAAAAGTATGGCGAAGATTACGATGCTACATTTGCTCCAGTCGCTAAACAGACCACGTTCAGAGCTTTGTTAGCTGTAGCTGCTGTACAAAAGATGTATGTCAGACATTTGGATATAAAAACTGCCTTTTTAAATGGTGACATTGAGGAGGACTTATACATGACTCAACCTGAAGGTTATGTAAAAGGAGGTGAAGAGAATCTTGTTTGCAAACTACAAAAATCTCTCTATGGTCTTAAGCAATCAGCAAGAGCATGGAACACCAAGATGAATAAAGTCTTGTTGGAAGAAGGATTTAAAAGAGGTCAAGCAGATCCGTGCTTATACACAAAATATACAGATGGAAAGTGGATGTATATTCTCTTATATGTGGACGACGTGATTGTTGTTCATCAAGACGATGCAGAAATTGGAAAAATGACTGAAATTCTGAATCAGCACTTTGAAACAAAAGACCTTGGAAGTGTGACATATTATCTAGGAATCCAAATCCAGAGAGAGGAAGATGGAAGTTTTCTTCTAAACCAAAGTGCAAAAATTAATTTGATTCTGAATCAGTTTAAAATGTCAGAGGCCAAAGGTATATCAACCCCAATGGAACCATCCTACCTGAAGCTGGAAGGAGAAGATGACCTGTTGCCTAACAATGAGAAATATCGTCAGGCAGTGGGGGCACTTCTATACATATCAACTATGACTGGACCGGATATCACAACAACAGTTGGAATCCTTTGCAGATATGTGGAAAAACCGCGCCAAAGAGACTGGAATGCTGTTAAGAGACTTCTCCGATATTTGAAAGAAACGCAAGATGTAAATTTAAAACTATCTGCAGCAGGAGATCTAGAACTTACCGGCTATGTAGATGCGGATTGGGCTGGTGATTCGCGTGATCGTAAATCCACAAGTGGATACTTGTTTAAAGTTGGAGAAAGTTCAATCTCCTGGTCTAGTAGGAAACAAGTGTCTGTTGCCTTGTCATCTACAGAAGCGGAGTATGTGTCCGCAGCCTATGCAAGCCAGGAGGTTGTTTGGCTAAGACAATTGATGGACGATCTTGGCAAACCGTCAACTCAGCCGACTGTAATTTATGAGGACAACCAAGGATGCATTAAACTTGCATGCAGTGAAAAGATCAGTGCTAGAACCAAGCACATTGACGTCAGACATCATCATCTACGTGATTTGATAGATCGTGGCATAATTCAGTTTGTCTATTGTGAAACTGATAAGATGGTAGCTGACATTATGACAAAGCCATTGCCACGAGCTACGTTCCAAGAATTGAGAACCACAATGGGACTAAGAGGATAAGTAGTTGTTGAGTGGGGGTGTTGGAATAATACATATTAATCTGTATGTGTATTGCAACAACTACTGTGTGCTGTTTCATATGTTGTGCATATTGTGAGGTTGTTAACAAAGTTGTGTTTTAAAAAAAAAAAAACTCACACAGACAGGATGCCCCCTCCTTCTCTTCCTGTATTGTTGTTATATGTTTTGTTTCTCCTCATGCTGCAGTAGCACCAGACTCCATGCTGTGCCTATGCTGGATATGAATAAACCTACATTCTGTGTTCTAAACTCTGGATGTCACGCGGATTAATACTCTGCTAACAATTAAGTTGTGGACTGATTATTGCTGCGCCATCAATCCCTGCACTACAACGCCCAGCACCACCTATAACATCCACACTGCCCTGGAGCTAGCTCTACCTGTGCAGAGCCACACCATCCCTGCTGCACTAACATCAGCTCCAGAGGACCTGCTCCGCAGCGGCGGCTTCCTGTAGCCGCATACTACAGGTGGCGTCACAAACTTTATACAAACACTATAAATCCCCTATAAATAAACCCCTTTTATTGACCGCCCTGGGTCACGGACCGAGTCACCACCACTGTGACATCCCCCAGCATCTACCGGCCCGGCACCGGGTACCCCAAGGCCCAGGGGGCGCGTCACATGCGGCTTCATTAAATGCAACTGTTTAACTGTTCATGAGGACTCGTGTCAAATGTGTCTGGTCAGCAAGTGAATCCAGTTACATGTCTGTGCCTGAGGGCAAGTACCCCTGTATGACTGAGAGAAGCTGCAGCACATGGTCTATGGTCGCCCTGAGTAAACAGTTCCCCAAGGATTCCAAAGAATTCATGAAACCTGTCTCGCCCCTATCTAAACCTAGCGGTGTGCATGTAACAAAATCTTTCTATTTCTCTCTGAGGTCTCTCCAGAATGCAGGGCACAATAAACAGACAGGTTATAAAAGAAGTACAATATACTTATGTTGCACCTCTCCTGTCTCTGCCCAGTCCTCCGCTGGCTCGCTTACTCCCTTTCTCCCATCTGACTTCACTCTTCAGAACCTCCAGTGCTCACTGGGACTTAAATGACGTCCTGTTGAGCATCACCCAGTGATGTCATGATGTCTCTTGATGCCTAATGAGCATTGAATTGCAAAAATTTGGGTTCTGGAAAATCCAATTTTTTGTGAAATTTGAAGCAGAGAGACAAAAATAACACAGCCCCCAAAAAGGGAATGGTATTATAGTATCTAGTTTTGCATTTTGCATGAGTTCTTGTAAATACTGCTATCATAAGGCGGTATCTGCAGCCCATTCAGGTTGCACAGGTTGTCCAGTGCCTAAAGGATAGCAAAGAGGTTTGCCATGTCTTTCAGCACAGTCTCCAGAGCATGGAGGAGATTCCAGGACACTGTCTGTGGCACATTATTATTATTATTATTTGGCACTTTTCATGTGAAAAAGGGGGTATACATAGCAAACACAATTGCAAAAATCTTGAACAAAAACGCAATGGCAAACTGGTACTGGAGGAGAGAGGACCCTACCTGCGATGTCTCACAATCTTCAAGGGATGGGTGAGGATACAGTAGGTGAGGGTAGAGCTGGTCATGCAGCGGTGTGGTGGAGCAATGATTACTGCAGGTTGTAGGCTTTTCGGAAGAGGTGGGTTTTCAGGTTCCTTTAGAAGGTTTCCTCAGTAGGCAAGAGTCTGATGCTTTGGGGTAGAGAGTTCCAGAGTAGGGGGGATACACGGGAGAAATCTTGTATGCGATTGTGAGAAGAAAAGATAAGAGGGGAGTAGAGAAGGAGATCTTGTGAGGATCGTAGGTTGCGTGTAGGTGTGTACCGGGAGACTAGGTCACAGAAGTATGGAGGAGAAAGGTTGTGGATGGCTTTGTATGCCACGGTTAGGGTTTTGAACTGGAGTCTCTGGGCAATGAGGAGTCAGTGAAGCATTTGACAGAGAGGAGAGGCTGGGGAGTAGGCGGGAGGCAGGTGGATTAGTCGGGCAGCAGAGTTTAGGATAGATTGGAGGGGTACGGGAGTGTTAGCGGGGAGGCCACAGAGCAGGATTTTGTAGTAGTCGAGGCGGGAGATGATGAGGGCGTGCACTAGTGTTTTTGCAGATTCATGGTTGAGGAATATGCGGATCCGGGAGATGTTTTTGAGTTGGAGTCGGCAGGAAGAGGAAAGGGCTTTGATATGTGGTTTGAAGGAGAGGTTAGAGTCCAGGGTTACCCTGAGGCAGCGAGCTTATGGGACTGGGGAAAGTGGACAGCCATTGATTTTGATGGATATGACTCGCCCCCAGGGCCATGGGGTACTCGGCAGCTGGGCCTTATGGCTGCTTGCAGGGGGGATATCACGGTGGCTGGCCCGGTTCGTGACCCAGGGCGGTCAGTGCAAAAAGGGGATATAATTGTTAGGGACATTTTGTGACGCTGACTTGCCCCCGGGGGCCTGCAGCTGATCGCCAGGGTTATCACGGTGGCTGGCCCAGGGCGGTCAGTGCTCAAAGGGGTATCAATTATTAGTAGAAGTTCAGAGAGTTCGTGACGCCACCTGTGGTGTCTGGTGAAGGTCCTCTGAGACAGATGTCAAGGCAGCTAAAGATGGTAGAGCTCCCCAGAGGCGGAGCGGGCCTCAGGGCAGTGTAAATAGATGAATGGTGCACTGGGCGTTGTAGTGCGGTGATGGAAAATGGCGCCGGTGAAGAAACAGACAGAGGCTGTTCAATGCAGTCGTCCAAGGTTTTACTTACAGTTCTTAGGCAATTCACAAGTGCACTTTACAAGTGAAGGCCTCCCGCGTCGCGCTGCGTTCACCAGGCAGGGGTTCAGTCCTTCCTTAAGCAGCTTAGGAGTGCCTGGCAGAACCCCACTTTCTCGTGTTCCTACTTTGACCATCTTTACACTTGGTCGTTCTCACCGCTGCCCTACGCTGCCCACTCTCAATCCCGCTGGGGTATGCTGAAGTCCTTGCTGTACATCGGATCCGGGACCAACCTGACCCCCTGGGGATTAGAATGAAGCAAACCGATCCCTCCTGACACCTGGCAGGAGCGGGGCATACGGGTGCCGTCCTGCACGCGCCGTACCCCCTGGGATCCTTTTTGGAGAATGGAGCCTACTCCCTGCTCCACTCCGGGGCCTCTATCCTGAGCCCTAACTTGCGGAACAGAGTTCTGACTGAGCCTCTGCTCCCAGACAGTCTTCACTAACTGGCCTCAACTCCAAATATGGCTTCCTATTATATACCTACTGTATAAGTGCTTCCTGTATCTGCTTCCTCCACCCACACCCACTACTGGTTCCCCCTACCTTTGGATTCCCCCCTACTCCAGCCAGGGTCGGGGCTCAGCAGAAACTACATTGCAACTTGCTCCTCCTGCTGGCCTGGAGTGGTGTAGTGTTGGATGTGGGTGTTTGGGGTTCTGTGCAGCACACCTATCTTACCTGAGAGAAGGAAGACACCACACCTCTGGGTGAGGTGCAGTATCTCTGTGGCGACCGAACCCTCAGGGGCGCCACAATGCCACCTGTGGTACCTGGTGAGGATCACCAGCACTGCAACAGTCCTCTGAGGCAGATGTTAGGGCAGCTAGAGATGGAACGGCTCCCGACAGGTAGAGCAGGCCTCAGGGCAGTGTAAACGATGCAGGTTGCGCTGGGCGTTGTGGTGCAGGGGGAACGATGGCGCAGTAGGAGTAACGGACAGAGACAGGGAATTTGCTTTGTTACCTTTACTCATGCAATTGTTAGGTATGGTCCAGGGTACTCCATAGGATAGGTGCACTTCAGGACTTCGCCCCAGTGAGCGGGTATAAGGCGGCCTCCTGATCCATGTTTGCCTCTGTGTATGCTCCTGGCCAGCCTGCAACTGGGCCTAGATTATGTGTTACTTCACCTGTTGTTCAGAAGTAGGACCTCCGGTTGGTAACCACTTTCCCTGGACGTCGGGGCCTTCGTGGTTCCTGGTCCTGTGTGTGTCTAGCTTTCAAGTTTTGCCAGGGACTTGTAGTCCTCCTGGGATTCCGGTTGACCCTACTGGGTGTAAAGGGTCCCTGTAGGCACGGACCCGGAGTCCGGTATGTATAACGGGGTGAGCTTACTATGCTCCTCTGCCCCCTTGGTTCCACTCTCCTTTCCTCCTCGCCGTCGGCCACACTCGGGGACGTCACTACTCGGCAGCTGACGTGTTGCGTCTTCACCGCTCTCTGAGCATCGGCACGCTCTCAGACTCTCTCTGTCTGACTGCTCTGTTCTGCTCTGAGCACTGACTAAACTCAGACTGACTCTGACTAACTAACTCTGACTAACCAACTGAGCTGCCTGGCTCCACCTTCCCTTTATATGTCCCTATCAGGGCTCCCTCTGCTGGTATGAGGTGGAAGGTGGAGGTGTGTGAATGTAGTGAGGGCCTCTTGTGGAGAAGTCCATCCATGCACCCATATGGGTCTGTGGCACCAAAGTCAGATGGGGGGGCTGAGTGAAATGGGGGAAAGATGATGAATTCTGTTTTATCCATGTTAAGTTTTAAAAATCTAGCAGAGAAGAAGGATGAGATAGCGAACAGACATTGTGGGGTTCTGGTTAGTAAGGAGGTGATACCAGGTCCAGAGAGGTACATCTGTGTGTCGTTAGCATAGAGATGATACTGAAAGCCATGGGACTCTATGAGCTGTCCCAGGCCGAGGGTGTAGAGGGAGAAGAGCAGGGGTCCTATGACTGAACCTTGGGGAACACCGACAGATAGGGTGCGAGATGAGGAGGTGGTGTGTGAGTGAGAAACACTGAAGGTTCTGTCTGTTAAGTATGACTAGATCCAAGATAGGGCCAAGTCTTTGATACCAAGAGATGAGAGAGTCTGTAGTAATAGGGAATGGTCCACTGTGTCAAGGGCAGATGACAGTTCCAGGAGGAGAAGGACAGAATAGTGTCGCTTGGATTTGGCGGTTAGTAGGTCGTTGGTGACTTTAGTCAGGGTAGTTTCAGTAGAATGGTGCGGTTGGAAGCCAGATTGTAAGCGGTCAAAGAGGGAGCAGGAGGAGAGGTGGGAGGACAGTTCAAAATGGACGTGCTGTTCCAGTAGTTTTGAGGCATAGGGGAGAAGTGATATGGGGCGATAGCTAGTCAGAGAGGATGGGTCAAGGGAGGGTTTTTTAAGGATGGGTGTGATGGAGGCATGTTTGAAACATGAGGGGAAGGCACCAGTTGTTAGTGACAGGTTGAAGAGGTGGGTTAGAGTTGGGATGAAGACTGTAAGGTTAGGGATGAGGTGGAATGGGATAGGGTCAAGTTCACAGGTGGTGAGGTGTGACTTAGAGAGTAAGGAGGAAAGTTGATCTTCCGAACTGGCGGAGAAGCTGGTTTTGGAGGAGGAGGATTGAGTAGATATGAGGAGGGGCTGTGGGGACTTTAGGAAAAAGCTTTGTCTGATGGTATCAATCTTCTGCTTGAAGAATGAGGCAAAGTCCTCGGCTGAGATGAAAGTAGAGGGAGGAGGCGATGGGGGGCGGAGGAGAGAATTGAAAGTGTTGAATAGCTGTTTAGGTTGTGTGACAGGGAAGTTATGAGAGATGAGAAGTAGGTTTGTTTTGCTGCAGTGAGTGTGGACTTGAAAGTAGTGAAGGACTGTTTGAATGCGATAGAGTGCTCGTTGGAGTGGGACTTTTCCCATTTCTGCTCAGCAACCCTGGAGGTCAGTCTCAGTTCTTTTCAGGCTGGTGTGCCAGGATTGCCTGTTGATTGCGCAAGCTTTGTTATATGTAAGGGGGGTGACCGAATTTAGAGCTGTAGCTGTTGTGGTGCTATATGAAGCAGCAGCAGCATCTGCATTGTGTAAGGAACTTATGTCTGTAAGAGGGAGAAGGGATTAAGAGAGTGAGTGTAGGTCAAGGTGTTTGAGATTTCTGCAAGGGTATGCAAGTTTGTCAAGTGGGGATTGTGCACCTGGAGAGGAGAGGGAAGAGAATGTTAGTAGGTTGTGGTCAGATAGAGGGAGAGGTGAGTTGGAGAGGTTAGATAAGGAACAGAGGCGGATGAAGATGAGGTTCAGTGTGTGGCCATCTTTTTGGGTGGCTGCGGAAGACCATTGAGGAGGAAGGAGGAAGTGAGGGATAAAAGCTTAGAGACAGATGAGTGGGAAGTGTCAATGGGGATGTTGAATTCACCCATGATGATAGTGGAGATGTCAGCGGAAAGGAAGTGAAGCAGCCAGGTGGTGAAGTGGTCGAAGAAATTGGTGGCTGGCCCTGGAAATGACAGCCAGTTGGAGGTTGGAGGGGGAGTAGATGTGTAAACAGTGCGCCTCAAAAGAGGGGAAAGTAACAGAGGGCGACAGTGGAATTGGGGAGAAGGAGCAGTTATCTGACAGGAGGATACCAATTCCTCCGCCATGCTTGCCGCTGGAGTGTGGGAAAGATGGGATCCACCATAGGAAAGTGCAGCTGGAGAACCTGTGTCAGAGGGGGTGAGCCAGGTTTCTGTGATGCCGAGGAAGGAGAGTTTGTTAGTAATGAAAAGATCATGGATGTAGGAAAGTTTGTAGCAGACAGAGCGAGCGTCCAGAGAGCTCCTGTTAGTGGGACTGGGGAAGCGGGGGCTGGGCGGATGGGTATAAGGTTAGAGAGGTTATGGAGATTTGTAGTAGGTTGTGGGTAGGAGGTAGAAGTGACTGTGGGGATGTGGTGAGGAAGGCCAGGATTTGGAGAGATATCGCCAGCAGTGAAGAGGAGAAGAGAAAATGTTAGTAGGTGGGAGCATGAGAGAGCATGAAGTGGCTGTCTGTGTTTGGAGACAGAGGATTGAATATTAAAGAAGAATTCTGAAGAGGAGGTGAATTGAAGGGGTAGGATGGGGGGAGAGATGAACAGTTCATTACGAGGTGTAGGTATTAGGGGGGTTAGTAGAAAGTAGAGGACTATAGGGGAGAGAGTGAAAACACATAGAAACATTGCTTATTGTGAATGTGTACTATCTTTCAGTGCATAGTTAAAGAGAGTATAAAGTGTGGTTACCTGACTCCTGCAATGACTAACTGCCAAATGTAATAACTGCCCACACTTGGCGCCGATGACATTCAGCGCAAGACACGTGCATGTGACGCGCCCCCTGGGTCGTGGGGTACCCGGTGCCGGGCCGGTAGATGCTGGGGGAATATCTCAGTGGCGGTGACCCGGTCCGTGACCCAGAGTGGTCAATAAAAGGGGTTATGTATAGGGGATTTATAGAGTTTTTATAGAGTTCATGATGCCACCTGTGGAATGCGTCTAACGGGAGCCGCCGCTGCAGAGCAGTCCTCTGAAGCTGATGTTACTGCAGCAGGGATGGTGTGGCTCTCCACAGGAAGAGCTAGCTCCAGGGCAGTGTAGATGATGTTGCAGGTTGTGCTGGGCGTTGAAGTGCAGGGGTTGATGGCGCAGCAAGAAACACAGAGACAAGATAGTGCAGTCCCAGGGTCTTTACTCACAGTTGTTGCAGTCCAGATTACAGGCGCCAAAGCAATCTCCCTCGTCGTGCTTACTCAGTGAGGGGCTCAGTCCACCCTCAGATAGCTCCGGAGTACACAGCAGGACCCCCTTCTGTGTCTTCTCTCTGGCTGTCTCCCTGAACCTCATACCAAGTGTTCCAGTCTAGTACCTGCGGGCCTTGGCGGGCAACGTCTGCTCCATCCCCTGGGTCCTATATAGCTACCTTCCTGGTGAGACTGGTATGGGATGTTGGCTACATGACATAAAGTTCTGCAGCCTCCGGTTTCTAGCTGAGACGTGCAATCTTCTACTAGTTGAGGGACCGGTTCCCTGTGTGCAGCCTGACCCCTCCACCTCCCGGTAGATTCGGGCGCACGGGTGGCTTCTCGCATTGCCCGTACCCCTGGGGTCCTCTCTTCTGTTCCTGGAGCCTTTCTGCTCCATCTACTCTCTTCTCTCCTTCTCTTCAACCTTGGGCCTCACTGATTAGGCCCGTCTCTGGAGCAGAGCTCCTACAGAGCCCCTGCACCTTCCACTCTCCTCCTCTGACTGAACTGACTTTCTAAGATGGCTTCACTATTTTATATCTTTCTTCTATGTGCTCCCCTTAACTACGTCCTCCACCCACACCCACTACATGGTTCCCCCTTACTAGCACGCCCCCCCCCCCACTCCAGCCAGGTTCCAGGGATTGTTCTCTCCTGTAGGAGCAATCTCGCCCTGCCCTCTGAAGTGTGGTGTAATGAATGCAGGTGTTAGGGTCCTGAGCTGTACTCCTTCCTTGCCTGAGGGTGAGATACCACACTTCTGGGTGAGATGCAGTACCTCTGTGGCGACCGAACCCTCAGGGGCGCTACACATGCACCCCACACGCGTGCACCCCTTAAGCAGCTTCTAAATTTATGGAGCAGAACTGTAGAAGAGCATCAACTGAACATCAGGACCAATATCTGCTCCTTTGTGTAAGGATGAACAGGAGGACTGCAAAGGCCCTACAACATAACCAGAAGCACGTTACACCCAAAATTGTCAGAAACAGACTCCATGAGGGCGGTATGAGGCCCGACGTCCTGTAATAGGACCTTACTCACAGCTCAGCACCTTGCAACTCAATTGGCATACACCTGAGAACATCAGAATTGTCAGGTCCTACGGTCTCTGTACAGGTGATAGCAGGTTCACATTGAGCATGTGATAGATGTGAAAGTCTGGAGACGCCGTGGTGAATGTTATTCAGTCTGCACCGTCACCCAGCATGATGGGCACCATGTGATAGCCAACGGCAACCTGACTGCTGTTAGGTACACGGATGAAATCCTTAGAGCCAATGTCAGACCTTACTGTGGTGCAGTGGACCGTTGGTTCCTCCTAGTGCAGGACAATACCCTTCCTCATGTGCCATACTGGGAAGGCAGTTCCTGGATGATGAAAACATTGATGAGCTCACTTTCCCCAGACCCAGGTGCAAACCTGGTACAACTTGTGTAGCTACACAGGGGTCCAAAAGGTAAGAGGGGCCACTACCACTTCCAAAACAGGTGGAATTGTCTGTGTCCAATCATGCCCAGACCTGAATCCAATTGTGAATCTTTAAATCATTATGTATCAATGCATCCAATGCCGGGGTCTGGGAGGCTGTGGTTGGTGTTACCGAAAAGGATGATTGCAACAGACTCCATGGATGGGCGGCTTATGACTGGTAGTGAACAGAAGGGCGGCTATATTAAAGGGGCCAGAGCCGTACTTATAAGCAGAGGCCCACATGACGGTGATTGGGCCAGGAGAGAAAAATAAAGTTTGAATGGGGTCTATGGGATTGGATCAATAGGGAGTGGGAGGGGATAGTAAAAGGGAGTATAAAAGGAAAAGTGTGGGAAAAGGAGCCATTCCTGTGGGGACAGCAATGCGAAAAGTCTCACCTGCACACCCTCTTTTTTCAGGGAATTTAGAGATATCTAATGGAAATATATAGTACAAACCAAAAGTTTGGACACACCTTCTCATTTAAAGATTTTACTGTATTTTCATGACGATGAAAATTGTACATTCACACTGAAGACATCAAAACTATGAAATAACACATGTGGAATTATATACTTAACAAAAAAGTGTGAAACAACTGAAAATATGTCTTATATTCTAGGTTCTTCAAAGTAGCCACCTTTTGCTTTGATGACTGCTTTGCATACTCTTGGCATTCTCTTGATGAGCTTCAAGAGGTAGTCACTGAAAATGGTTTTCACTTCACAGATGTCCCCTGTCCGGTTTAATAAGTGGGATTTCTTGCCTTATAAATGGGGTTGGGACCATCAGTTGTGTTGTGCAGAAGTCAGGTGGAGACACAGCTGATAGTCCTACTGAATAGACTGTAAGAATTTGTATTATGGCAAGAAAAAAGCAGCTAAGTAAAGAAAAACGAGTGGCCATCATTACTTTAAAAAATGAAGGTCAGTCAGTGCGAAAAATTGGGAAAACTTAGAAAGTGTCCCCAAGTGCAGTTGCAGTAACCATCAAGCGCTACAAAGAAACTGGCTCACATGAGGACCGCCCCAGGAAAGGAAGACCAAGAGTCACCTCTGCTTCTGAGGATAAGTTTATCCGAGTCACCAGCCTCAGAAATCTCCGGTTAACAGCAGCTCAGATTAGAGACCAGGTCAATGCCATACAGAGTTCTAGCAGCAGACACATCTCTACAACAACTGTTAAGAGGAGACTTTGTACAGCAGGCCTTCATGGTAAAATAGCTGCTAGGAAACCACTGCTAAGGACAGGCAACAAGCAGAAGAGACTTGTTTGGGCTAAAGAACACAAGGAATGGACATTAGACCAGTGGAAAGGTGAACGGATGGACTCTACATGCCTGGTTCCCACCGTGAAGCATGGAGGAGGAGGTGTGATGGTGTGGGGGTGCTTTGTTGGTGACACTGTTGGGGATTTATTCAAAATTGAAGGCATACTGAACCAGCATGGTTACCACAGCGTCTTGCAGCGGCATGCTATTCCATCCGGTTTGCGTTTAGTTGGACCATCATTTATTTTTTAACAGGACAATGACCCCAAACACACCTCCAGGCTGTGTAAGGGCTATTTGACCAAGAAGGAGAGTGATGGGGTGCTACGCCAGATGACCTGGCCTCCGCAGTCACCAGACCTGTACCCAATCGAGATGATTTGGGGTGAGCTGGACCGCAGAGTGAAGGCAAAAGGGCCAACAAGTGCTAAGTGTAGCGTCGGCGTCCCTGCCGCCTGCTAGGCAGGGACGCTGTTCCCCTCACCTCTCCGCTCCGTGCCTGGCGTCCTCCTCCCGCTCTGCTGGCAGCGCGCGCTGCTTCCCGGCAACTGTGCTTAGGGCGCTCCCCCTCTCTTAAAGGGGCCGCGCGGACCGTCCTAAGGAGTCCCCGGCCAATGGCCGGAGGACCTCACCATATATAAGGCACCTCCTCCAAAGTGGAGGTGCCCGAGCAATGTTGTTGCAAAGCCTTCACTCTGCTTCAGCCCTCAGGTCCCGTTACCAGTTACCTGCCAGTCACCTGCCAGATTCCTGCTTGATACCTGCCTGATATCCGCTTACCTGCTTGCAAGCCTGCGGTCCGACGGTCTGCCTTCCGACACCTGTCAGTCTGTCTATGGACCAGCCTGCCCGCTCACCAGGGAGCGCTCACCTGCTACCTGCCTGCTAGCCTACCTGGAGGCTCTGCCGTCACTTGCCGTGACCACCTGCCAGTCCAGAGACTCTTGCCCGCTCACCTGGGAGCGCTCACCTGCTACCTGCCTGCTAGCCTACCTGGAGGCTCTGCCGTCACTTGCCGTGACCACCTGCCAGTCCAGAGACTCTTGCCCGCTCACCTGGGAGCGCTCACCTGCTACCTGCCTGCTAGCCTACCTGGAGGCTCTGCCTTCACTTGCTGTGACCACCTGCCCGTCCAGAGACTCTTGCCCGCTCACCTGGGAGCGTCCACCTGCTACCTGTCTGCTAGTCTACCCTGAGACTGTCCCTGTCACTTGCTGTGACTACCTGCCCTTCTACCCAGAGACTATCCCTGTCACTTGCCGTGACTACCTGCCCTTCTACCCAGAGACTGTCACTGCCACTTGCCGTGACTACCTGCCCGTCTTCCCTGGGAGCCACCCGCTTCCTTACAAGGACCGCCCCCTTGTATAGTTGCTCAGAGGTTCCGCCTCCCAGACCCGTTACACTAAGCATCTCTGGGAACTCCTTCAAGATTGTTGGAAGACTATTTCCGGTGACTACCTCTTGAAGCTCATCAAGAGAATGCCAAGAGTGTGCAAAGCAGTCATCAAAGCAAAAGGTGGCTACTTTGAAGAACCTAGAATATAAGATATATTTTCAGTTGTTCCACACTTTTTTGTTAACTATTTAATTCCACATGTGTTTGACGCGCCCCTGGGCCTGTGTCGCGCTGCGTTGCGCACGCGGGAGCTTACCCGGAGCCGGATCTCTTGAGGGTTGTAGTCTCGTGGCGGTGACCCGGTCCGTGCCCAGGGAGTCAGACTAAGTGGCGCTGTATCAGCGGTAGATGTTGGACGACTACGCCACCCGTTGAGTACAGCTAAGGAGCTGCTGCTGCAGGGCAGACCGCTGAGGCCGGTGGTAGAATTGTGCAGCGTGATAGTATAACCCCCAACGGGAGGGGTATGGCCTCAGGGCAGCCGACGTGGATGATGGGGGTAGCAGGAACCACTCAGAGACGGTACGGTGTAGTTCAGGGTCTTTACTGGTGACAACGATAGACCCTCCCGGAGTACTGGCTAGCGATTGGGGCCTGGTCAGTCCTTGAGCAGATGGGATCTCCCCTGGCCAGGCGGAGTTGTAGGCCTCCCAAACTAACTGTACTCTTCTGGCTACCTTGCTAGAGGCGGTATAAGTAGCCCACGTCCCTGAGTGTACCGTGTGGTGCTCACCCGTATGGCCGGTGACTCGGGGCCTTCTAGTAGCTTCCGCTCCACGACGGCGGTGCTGGTCCCATGCGTGTGACCGTGCCTTCGGGCTTCTTGGCCAGAGGACCTGAAATCCCCTGCCTGACGGATTCTGCTGCTGGGTAGGAGTTAGTCCCCACAGCCTCGGACTCCGGGTCCGGTAAGAAATCTTCTCAGTCAGGGCGAGCTCTGCAGCTGCCAGCCCCTGACTCCTTGTAACACTGCTCCCACAGAGCTCCTGATGTTTCTTCCCATAGCTGCCTCTCTTCTCTGTCTCTACTTCTGGCATGGCCCAGGAGCTGGGCCCAGCCGGAGCCACAGTTCCCTGTCAGCCCTCCTGGCTGCACTCTCCCTCTGAACTCTCTAACCCTGCCTCAGCCCCAGGTTTATATAGGGGAAGTACTTCCCCTCCCAGGACTGGGCAGGAGGTGTGGCATGCACAGGATCCCTGACCAAGAGACCTCCCACCTGCTCTCAGACATAACATTGCTGTTACTGTGGAAACCAGACCCCTGGGGTGCCACATTCCCCCCTAGTGAAATTTAGTACTCCGGGACTAAACATATTTTAGAAAAACATAACAAGGTATAAACAATAATGATACAATAAGAAAAACACATAAAGATGGTTACGGCGTGTCCGCAACCGGGTGCAGTCTTTGAAGAAAAGCAAGGTGTCCATTTCACCAAAACAGGGAGACGTAACCAGGTAGGGGTCTGTCCTGCCCCGAGTCCTTAACAGTCTTTAGTCCATTCCTAGGTTACGCTCCAACCATGTACAAGGATTCCCGGTAAATCCACCAAGGACTCCTATAAATTACTAGAAACACATAATTATTTACAGGATATGGCCGCTCTCAGTCCTCGGCCAGTGGGGATAAGGATTGGCTGCTCACAGTCCTCAGCCTGGTAAGGGATAGGGGATGGCTGCTCACAGTCCTCAGCCTGGTAAGGGATAGGGACACACGGGGAACAATTCACTAATCCCAACGGGGACCATATTTTAATTAGCAGCAGTCCTTGTACCCTTACGGGTAACTATTTACAGCTCTTTATTCACGCTACTTCCCTTCAGTAGCTATGTCCTCTTTGTGCTCCCTCCTGAGGGCAGTCCTCAGACCCGTCCGGGTCCTCTTGGCTTTCCTCGTATTGGTAGTACTGCAGCTCCTCCTCGGTTAGCTGGGTTAGTATCCCTGCGACAGTCCTCCTCCCAGGTGGCCAGGACTTTACCTCCCTTTGGGCTGCCCCGGTTAATTGGGCCACCAGGATGCTCACTTTTTGCTCCTCTGTGAGGGGGTACACCTGGAAGAGGCTATCCAGCTTTTCTCTAAAGTCATGCAGGGTATGTGACTCCCCTGAGTACTGGGGTAGCCAGGCTGCCCCCGGGATATAGGGCATGGTGAAAGGCATGACCGCAACAGCGGTGGCGCTGGCGGGGGTTGAAGCGGTGAAGCTCTCCTCCGTATCCGACATCCTTCTCCCCCCTAGTGGACCGTGGCCTACCTTGCGATGATCCTCTTCCGTAAGCCGCGGCTCCGCAGTGGATCGTCAGGGTTGAGGACCTTCCGTCGCGCTCCTGTGACGTCGGCGTCTGCTGGGCTCCTTCCAGGACCTTACGCAACGTCCGGACGTGAGGCGGGGCTTCAGTTCTCGCGCGCTTTCGGAGTCCACGCCCCTCTTCTTCCCGCGCGGCGTCCTCAAGATGGCGTCCAATGGCGGGAAAACTCCACGTATGGCGGGAAGAAGGCTGAAGATGGCGCCGGATGGCGGGAAAACTCCACCGATGGCGGGAATCTTCACCACAGGTAAGTTTGAACAGTCTTTTTCAGGCACGCAGTACCCGGTGGTTGCGGGCACGAAATCCTGCCGACTACGCCAAAAGTTGACGCGCCCCTGGGCCTGTGTCGCGCTGCGTTGCGCACGCGGGAGCTTACCCGGAGCCGGATCTCTTCAGGGTTGTAGTCTCGTGGCGGTGACCCGGTCCATGCCCAGGGAGTCAGACTAAGTGGCGCTGTATCAGCGGTAGATGTTGGACGACTATGCCACCCGTTGAGTACAGCTAAGGAGCTGCTGCTGCAGGGCAGACCGCTGAGGCCGGTGGTAGAATTGTGCAGCGTGATAGTATAACCCCCAACGGGAGGGGTATGGCCTCAGGGCAGCCGACGTGGATGATGGGGGTAGCAGGAACCACTCAGAGACGGTACGGTGTAGTTCAGGGTCTTTACTGGTGACAACGATAGACCCTCCCGGAGTACTGGCTAGCGATTGGGGCCTGGTCAGTCCTTGAGCAGATGGGATCTCCCCTGGCCAGGCGGAGTTGTAGGCCTCCCAAACTAACTGTACTCTTCTGGCTACCTTGCTAGAGGCGGTATAAGTAGCCCACGTCCCTGAGTGTACCGTGTGGTGCTCACCCGTATGGCCGGTGACTCGGGGCCTTCTAGTAGCTTCCGCTCCACGACGGCGGTGCTGGTCCCATGCGTGTGACCGTGCCTTCGGGCTTCTTGGCCAGAGGACCTGAAATCCCCTGCCTGACGGATTCTGCTGCTGGGTAGGAGTTAGTCCCCACAGCCTCGGACTCCGGGTCCGGTAAGAAATCTTCTCAGTCAGGGCGAGCTCTGCAGCTGCCAGCCCCTGACTCCTTGTAACACTGCTCCCACAGAGCTCCTGATGTTTCTTCCCATAGCTGCCTCTCTTCTCTGTCTCTACTTCTGGCATGGCCCAGGAGCTGGGCCCAGCCGGAGCCACAGCTCCCTGTCAGCCCTCCTGGCTGCACTCTCCCTCTGAACTCTCTAACCCTGCCTCAGCCCCAGGTTTATATAGGGGAAGTTCTTCCCCTCCCAGGACTGGGCAGGAGGTGTGGCATGCACAGGATCCCTGACCAAGAGACCTCCCACCTGCTCTCAGACATAACATTGCTGTTACTGTGGAAACCAGACCCCTGGGGTGCCACATGTTAATTCATAGTTTTGATGCCTTCAGTGTGAATGTACAATTTTCACGGTCATGAAAATACAGAAAAATCTTTAAATGAGAAGGTGTGTCCAAACTTTTGGTCTGTACTGTATATTGTTATGTTTTATGGCTCGGGCTTATGATGAAGGTTATACATTTTTACTGTGAGTCACAGTGGCTGGGGCAGTAGGGGGTGTCTTTGGGGTTGGTGGAATTTTTTATGGGTGGCAATTTACAGAGATGGTTCCCTTCAGGATGGAAATACTAATTGGCTGATCTGGCACTTAGTGGGGCTCTGGACTGGGGTGTACTCTTGGAGCCAGTGGTGGTGTTTCCTTTACCACTGATTGTGGTGTGGTGCCCTCGAGCTTGGGGTTACGGCTGAGAGTAAAATAATTCTATGGAAAAATGCTTTGTTCTACATGTGCCGGATCTTGTAGCCCCAAGGACCTTCGCCAATTCTTTCATTGGTTATTGTTGTTTGTTAATAAATGGCCGATATGGCAAATTATATCCAAAAAAAAAGTCTCCTGTGTATCATTTATTATAAGTTAAGTGGTATGAGACACTGCTTGGGGAGAAAGAAAATAATTAATATGAGGGATGGTTTCAGGAGAACGATTTGTGCCATACACCGTCATGATCACAGATATATTTTTTTAAATGTCAGAAATGTATTTTTTAACATGCAAAATACTGACCAAATACCGAATGTGTGAATGTGGCCTAAGAAAGACAAAACCTCACTTTTATTTTTGTAAATATTCAGGTTTCGGATTTTATTAACCTTTATGATTAACCAGCAGCACTGTAGTTGTTCAATACTAAAATTAATCATTAAAAATACAAATTGTGCACTCCGTGTATATCTGTATACTGTATGTATACATCTGCAAAAGTTTGGTTCCCCATCCTTCAAATTTGATATCTATCTATATATCATTGTGACATTAGAATAAAAATGATGTCACAAGTGATGTGATGACATCACCACATTCTATATCCCAGTGTTCCGTCCTAAGGGAAACCACTGCCTTACAGACTCCCAAGGGTGAGGCAGCCCCTTTTGTTTTTCGTGACAAACGAAGCAAAAATTGATTTTAAAATGGATAATTACAGAAGAGCCCAAAGAGATCGGGTTCTCAGAGAGAAGAGAGGAATAAATGAAGAGCAGGTACTATTGTTCGCTTTAGGGCGAAAAGACTTTATACTACCGGACATTGACACTGACGCCTCAAAAATGGCGTCCAAACGTCAAATTCTAGACAAAATGAGAAAGACCAAAAGACATGAGATCCTTACAGAGAGAAGGAAAATGGAGACCCTCACGGAGTCTCACTCTGCAGCCTCCGCTGAGCTTCAGAAGGCCATTCTTATCTCCTTGAAAAAACTCGGAGATCTGGTCCCTGAAATACGGAGGAGAAACAAAGAAGCCATCCTCAATAAGAGGAGAAACATCAGCGCAGAGTTAGAGCTGGAAGAGGTTCTCCAAGAGACACCGAGACAAGTGACATCCTCCAGATCTGAAAGTCTGGAGGCACCGAAACTACAAAGAGTGGCAGCCCAGAAGAGGATCAGGAACAGCAGAGACTGGGTTGTCCAATGTAGAAGACGTCTCATCTACGCTAAATCCATTATAAATGGGAATGGTGCATTACGGAGGTCGAGGTCATCAGCTGAAAACATCTCCATCCCAGAGAAGAAACAGCTGAGTGTTTCTCCACCAAACACATCACTGGATACAGATGGACCAGGTAAGATGGATCTGCTCAGTGTAATAAGACTGGGGGTGAGGAGGATTATACTCCTAATATTATGTACTGGCATCAATTATCAAAAGTGCAGAAAAACTGTCCGTGTTGCCCATAGCAACCAATCACAATGCAGCTTTCATTGTTCCATAGAATGTTAAGAGATGGAATCTATGCTGTGATTCGTTGCTATGGACAGCAGGGACATTTTTATTATTGGACAGTTTTGATAAATGAGAGCCCAAATATTAGACATTTCCTGCTCATTTACATAATTCTATTTAAAATTATAATATTTTCTTTTAGTTATATTTGTTAACCCCTTCTTGACCGGGTAACCTTTCGTTGTTTTTTCCTTCCTCCTTCGAAAACCCATAACTATTTATTTTTTAATTTGTCTCCCAATGTAGCTGTATGTGGACTTGATTTTTTAGTGGACGAGCTGTAGTTTTGAACATTATTTATTTTACTATTCAATGTTCTTGAAAAAGATTCAAAATGTGGTAAAATTGTGGAAAAAAGTGATTCCGCCATTGTTTTTTTTTACTGTGTTCATTGAGTGGTAAAAATGACCTGACAAAATGATTCTCCATGTCAGTTACAACTATGATAATGCTGAACAGGCATAGGGGTTATAATTCACTGAACTGGTAGAAGAAAATTAGGAATTTTATAAAAAATAAATTGGTTTGTGTCCCTATATTCTGAGACATTATATCTTTTGGATTTTGATAGCTGGATGGAGCTGTGCGAGGACGTGATTTGTTTTTTTTTTGCGTGACAAGTTATAGCTTTTATAGATAACTTTCTCGGGTAGACAAGACATTGTGATATCTTTTATTACAATTTATTAGATGTATACTGCGCCCTCACAAAAACACTATTCTGGTCTTTACATTTATTTTCTCATTTCAGTGTTTACTGTTTGGGTAAATTAATGTTCCGGATGTGGTTATACTAGATATTCAAATTATTACTATTATTATTATTATCATTATTATTATTAATGGGGAAGTATTTTTTTTACATTTTATTATTTTTTTTAACTTTTTTTTGTTACTTCTTTTCTTTATTCTCCTTTGGGGACTTGAACCTGCGATATTCTGATCGCTTCTACTAGATACTGTGATAGAACTGTATATAGCTAAATTAAAAATCTCATATGAAAGCCAGGCTGGTCTTAACAGGAAGAGGAAAAGACAGGGGCTTTCAGCAGGCTGATGTAGTTATTTCCAATAATGTGTTCACTAAGGGGTTCAAATTTTTTATATCATCTCAGCAGATGGAATCGATAAGACGCCCTACGACACAACGGACATACCGGCACAAAGCCTTGATGATGCCAGTTTACAGATTTCTGACCCAAGAGAACTGGTCCACACAGACCAACCTATAGACTTTTCCAATCTCGAGTTCTGGAAAGTTCTTGGAAAAGGAAACTATGGAAAAGTAAGTGTCAATTTATATTGTCCGTGTTCCCCAATGTATCCTGCACCAGATACACAGGAGAGATGTACATATTCATTACAGGATGCTCATATGTAATGATAATTGGGATTAACTAGTGAACTACTACACAGTAATAGATGAGAGTTTGGTCTGATCTGTTGTGATTTTTCTCCAGGTCGTCTTGGCATCAGATCCAGTCAGTGAAGGGCTGCTGGCCATCAAAATCATGGACAAAAGTTCTTGTGAGGACTTAATCTCTACAGAGCTAGAAGTCCTGAGAATGGCTGCCGGGTGCCCCTACCTAATGACTATGCGGGCGTTTAGGGAAACACCTACGGAGTATGAAATAGCCATGGACTATATGGCTGGAGGAGACCTGTTTGGCCACATGAAAGATTCAATGATGTTTAACACAAAGACAATAAGGTAAATGTCCGGTACTGAATGTGAATAATCCGCTGCCTGCACATTGTAGTCTTAGATCAATGGACAACGACAACAGGAGAAACTAATGATGTGAAAAGGACACGTGTGTGATCTCCTCATGTTCTCTGTATGATTGTGCATGTAACCACTGATCCATCCTTTCTACTCCACAGACTCTTTGCGGCAGAGATGGTGTGCGGACTCCAGTTCCTGCATGAACGCGGCGTCATACATAGGTAATCATTTCACCTTCATAAATCTGTCACCTGTGACTCTCTGTTGTCTCCTTACATATCTATTGTAGAAAGTTCTTTCCATGAATTGTCCTCACAATCAGTGTCTGCTCCTTCTCCCTGCAGTGACCTGAAGCCAGATAATATCCTCCTCCAAGACACCGGACACATCAAAATCTCAGACTTTGGCTTAGCAGCCATGTATGTATTTGAGGGTGACATAGTGGAATATACTGCTGGCACTAAGGGTTACATAGCGCCCGAGGTAAGGAACATCTCTGTGTGATTGATGTCGATAGTAGGATTGAGGGATAATCTGATCCCAATGTATTCTGCTCATATCTAATCACAGACCGGTCCTCATAGTCTCTGTGTGTAAATCCCCTTCCCGGTATATTCAGATTCTCTCCAATCTCATGTTCCCATAGGTAATGGACGGTGAAGGATACAACCATCTGGCAGACTCCTTTTCCTTTGGCGTAATCTTATATATGATGACTGTAGGTGACTGGCCATTCTATACCAGAGGCACAATGGACGAATACCACCAGTCTCTGTATGACGACATCCCTTCTTTTCCACCTGGGATCTGCTGTCATGCCATGGATATCATAAAACGGGTGAGTAAGATCAGATGGACAATGATAATGGGGGATTACAAGAAGATATAGAAGATAAGATATGGACAGTCCATAGACATTGTGTAATAATTTATCAGTAATAATACATAATATAATGACTAATGCTTTGTTTTCATTTTCTAGCTCCTCTGCAAAACTCCATCTGCCCGATCTGCCATTACATCATCCATCAGATCGCATCCGTTTTTCTATTCTATAGACTGGAGCGATGTGGAGTCCGGCAGAGCCGACCCACCATTCCCATATTACTATGTAAGTACAGCACATACAGACATCCAAAGTGTTATCACTACCCAGTAACACACTTACCCACTATACACCTTATCACTATATCCCCCTAGTACTGTATATACTGTATGTGAGGGGCTGATTCTCAGACGTGTATATTTCTCTTCTTCCAGCAGGAGTATTAGGCTGATAAAAATCAGCCCCATTCCAGTAACATCCAGGAATGAAGATTTACATTAATCGGATGAGACAATTACACTGGACTTTCTTATTTACCGGACTGTGACCAACCTACCGAGCTTCCACCACATAACATCCAAGTAGATTTGAGCACCAAACATCCAGGGATTTATTCCGATCGCCATATTTGGGGTCAGGAAGGAATTTTTTTCCCTTGATATGAGGATGATCCAACAACGAGTCCTCAGGGTTATTTTTCGCCTTCCTCTGGATCAACATAGCAAGTAATTAAAGGCTGAAATTGAAGGATTTCTTTCAGCCATACTTGTTATGTCACCATCTGGACGACTCATCTACAATGTGGTGGTAAGGAGACGACTACAAGATATGGACATAAAGAAGGAAGCGGCTGCTCCTTCTCCTACTTGGCCATGTACAGACAGAAGGAAGCGGCTGCTCCTTCTCCTACTTGGCCATGTACAGACACAAGGAAGCGGCTGCTCCTTCTCCTACTTGGCCATGTACAGACAAAGGAAGCGGCTGCTCCTTCCTCTACCAGGCCATGGTCAGACAGAAGGAAGCGACTGCTCCTTCACCTTCCTGACCATGGTCAGACAGAAGGCCATTTGGCTGATCGCGATGCTGAAGGAATCCAGGAAAACTCCAACTATACAGATCACAAGTCACACATTCCTGCTCTTCTCCTCTCTCATGTGTGATCCAGACCTGGATGTCCAAAAGCGGTAGAAGTGGCCGAGGCCTGAGGAGCGGAATCATCATCATCTGCTCCTTTCCACAGAAAGTGACTATATCTACACACTTTCTTTTTATATATTTGCATAATATTAACAACTTTTATGCATAAAAATAAATATATAAAACATCTATGTTGCTTTTGGTTATATTACTGACATGCTTTTTGGTATTTTTATTAATATCATGATAAGGTATTTTGCTGCCTTAGGCAGATGACGCAAATGGCTTCTCCCCCAAGAAAAGGAATAGGTGAGACTCTATGGTAACTGGACCTCTAACTTCCTCGTCTGATCCATCAGGTAACAAGCTCTGATGAGCACTTCCTTTACAATGTCAGACCCAAGAATAGTCATGGAAACTAATATAGCTTAATTATAATGGGGGCCGTTTGGTTTCAATTAATGAGATACAATAGATGCAGCTTGTAACAAAACCGATGGTTGTTCTACTGCCGTATTCCTGTGTGGCGCCATCCTCTAACAGGGGGCAGACTGTCCATAGCCTACGTATTGCGGGAATTACCGCCAGAACATCGACCTGATTACAGCTCCTCTGCTCCTGTCCTGGGGGCAGCGTTCACATTGTCTTAAAGACACAAATGCATTTCAATGCAGAGAGGGAATGAGAACCGGGGCGCAGGCGTTGAGCGGTGTTAGTGACCCACTGACTCCGCTCACCTTTGTTCCTGTGTACCGGCTGTCAGCATGCTGAATGTTTGCGGCAGGAGGAAGGTGCCAGTTGACTGCAGGCGTTCAATAATGTCAATTTTTTTTCTTAAACTGCTCCCCGCTCAGAGAGGTAGCGTCCTAGGCGGGTGCCTACCCCTTGTCCCGGGCCTGCACTGGTGGTTCAGTTTGGATCCTCTTGCAGGAATAGTGCCATACACTATTGCAGTCAGTACAATGGAAATCATTGACTTGTCAAATTTAAAGGCTTTTTTGCGAAGAAGAGAAAAATGAAGACTGTTTACTGGGTTTTTTCAACCATAGCTGTGATTAAAGCAATGCTCCTTTGCTCATAGGGGAAATCAGTTTTATCAATCGCTTTGTTGGGGAGCTGTCCACTCCATTCTGGTCTTTCGGTCGTCCCACATTACTTCTGACTCTCAGAATCCTACAGGATCTTATACGCGATGTGACTTAATGTGACTCTCACAAGAATGCAAAGTGAGATTCATTCACCTCTACATCACTAGTCAGAGCTGTAGACACCAGGTTAATTTAATGAAATATCAGACCACCACTTTCAGGCCATATTCACACGTTCAGTATTTGGTCAGTATTTTACCTCAGTATTTCTAAGCCCAAACCAGGTGAGGAACAATCAGAGGAAAAGTATAATAGAAACACGTCACCATTTCTGCAGTTATCACCCACTCCTGGTTTTGCCTTACACATACTGATGTAAAATACTGACCAAATACTGAATGTGTGAACGTGGCATGACATTTATTGCACTAGTCCATGTGCCGTCTGTTTTTAATAACAGTTCCGTGTCTAATCCGTGAGACTCAGAGCAGGTTCTATTCTCATTCATTTTGCAGATCAGACTCAGCCATTAAAGTCTAAGGAAATCCATGTACAACGGATGAAGCACTGAAGACTTTTCTTTTCCTTTAGTGCTCCATCAGTGTTTCATCCATTTTTAATAGATCCATTAATAGTCAATGGATAAATAAAAGTTCGGACTGTCTACCTGCTTCAGTTTTTACAAATGTATGAGGAAAAAATATATCTATACAACATGGATATAAAATGGAGACAATGCGGAGACACATGGGAGAAAAAGGTTCTGTTTTACAAGGATATAGAAATAGACAAGGATTTGTGAATGTAGCGTCCTCTGAAGAATAGGTAAAATCCATCAAGCTTAAGACAAGACAGACTGATAACTCAGTGAGGAATACAATAGAAGCTGCCTATTGAAGTCTATGGAGAGGCTCCGGACATCACTAGGTAGGCTTCATTTCTACACATGAGCTTGATGTATCATCCATTACTTTTTCTGTACATTTATTAGCATTTGTTATGTTTGTAGCATGGTATTCTACAGTTAGCATTACTAGTCGTATATGCCTTTATATATGACGCGCCCCCTGGGCCGTGTGTGTGGGAATACCCGGTCTCTGTGTGATGTCAGGGGTTGTAGTCTCCGTGGCGGCAACCCGGTCCCGTGGCTCAGGGTGGTCAAACCAGTGGCGGTTCTGTTTTTAATGTTGAAATGTCCGACTACGCCACCCGTGGATTGCGATCACTGAGAACCGCCGCTGCAGGGCACACCGCTGAGGCTGATGTTGTGTGCGCAGCAGGGGGTAGTATAACTCCCCACGGGAGGAGTATAGCCTCAGGGCAGCATGTGTAGATGGTGAGGGTTGTGGTGCATAGGCGCAGCAGAAATGACTCAAAGTCCATGCAGTGCAGTTCAGGGTCTTTACTGTTGGTGATGAAGGAGACCCTGCTGGGAGTACTGGCTAACATTAGAGGCCTGGTCAGTCTGTGAGCGAACAAGAATCCCCCTGGCCAGGTGGAGGTGTAGGCCTTCCCGTCTAACTGCACTCTTCCTGGCTACCTTGCTGTAGTCGTGTAGTAGCCCACGTCCCTGAGTGTACCGTGTGGTGCTCACCCGTATGGCTGGTGACTTGGGGCCTTTGGTTCCTTCCGCTCCTCGATGGCGGTGCCGGTCCCTTGCGTGTGACTGAGCCTCTGGGCTTTCTACGGCCAGAGGACCTGAAATCCCCTGCCAGGTGGTTTCTGCTGCTGGATGTGAATATCCTCACAGCCTCGGACTCCGGTGTCCGGTTCTCTGCGTCTTCTGCCAGGACGAGCTCTGCTGCTCCAGTCCCTGGCTCTCAGCTCCTGTCTCCTACAGGGCTGCTTGCTGCTCTATCCCTCTCTCTGGAACTAACTAGCTAACCTCGCCCCAGATCCAGTTTACAAAGGGTAGGTTCCTCCCCTCCCTGGACTGGGGCCGGAGGCGTTGCATGCAAATGTGCTCCTGACCAGGAAAACCCATGCTCGCTCTCAGACATGGTATTTCTACCACTGTGGCAACCAGACACCCTGGGGTGCCACATTCCCCCCTAGTAAACTTTAGTACTCCGGGACTAAACACTTTTATTTTTTGAAAACACACATAACAGGGTATAAACAATAACACAACAATATATGTACAAGGAGTTCAATCTTGATAGGTCACGGCGCTTCCGTAACCAGGTGTCCATGTCACCCAAGATGCATTTTGAGGGACCCGTCCCAAACCCTCCACGTAGGCCCTGGGGTGGCTACAGGGCATCGATGATCCGGCGTTGGACCACGATTTCAGCCACCTCCACGGGTTTTTGTTCTGTGGTCTGGCCCAAAAGGGGCACTTAACAGGTGCAACTATTTACAAGGTACAGTTCCGGTTATTCATTGTCCATAACCTGTCCGTCCATAGACCCTGTCGGGTAACTTGAGAAACATAATCAGTATTGAGGTAACAAACATAAAACATTACAACATTTGCAATATACAGGTATATATCATTTCTCCTAGATTCTCCAGCGAGCGGGCTTCTGACCTCTAGTGCTCCTTGTTGACCTAAGTAACACACTATCTGATGGTGTTCTTTCTGGGTCCCCTGTTTCCACCCCTTGTGTAGTGGGCTCGCTAGTGTCTGCACTACAGGTGTTTGGAGATGTTACGGGTCGGTTGGGCAGCTTTCTGCGTACTCTTTGGCTTACCACGGGCACGGCAGGCTCACTACTAGCAGAGGGTTGATTCTCCTGGGCTGCTGGTATGGAATCCTCTGCCTCCGGGGCCGGTTGCTCTTCCAATACTACTTGCTCTTCTGTAGGCCCTTGAGGGGCTGGCTGGAGAAAGGTAAGGACGGGTACCACAATAGCATTGTTAATTTGTGTCCAGGACCGGGGAAATTCTCCGAGTACTGTACTGACCATTTCTTCCCTTTCCTCTGCGGGTTGAGGGCTATCTTGGTCTTCATCAGTGCTTTGCAGCTGCTCGGGACACTTCTTCAGGTGGTCTCTAGAGACAGTGGCTGTGGTCTCTCCTCCATCCTTACTGATAACGCATACTTTCGGGTTTTCATGACTTGAGGGCAGTACTGTGTACGGGTCTTTCTCACACTGGTCATCCAACTTATGGAGCCGCCTCTTCCTCTTCAAGACCTGCTCTCCAGGTGCCAGGGGAACAGCGGGAGCATGCTGGTTGTAAGTCCTCTCTTGCCTTTCTCTTGCTTGAGACAAACTTCTCTCAACACTCTCCTGCACTTTCCGGTACTGCTGCTGCCGTTCTGTATCCCAGTCTGCCTCTGGCGAGGTATCCTCGGGTGTCAGGACTCCCATATCCAGGTAAATTAGCAGCTTACCAGGTCTTGCTCTCATTAGGTAAGCCAGGGTGCAGTTGGTGGAATTTACTGGGATGTGGTTATACAAGTCCACCAGATCAGGCAGTTTTTCAGGACACAGACTGCGTTCTTCCAGGGGCAACGTTTTCAGCAAGTCTATCACCACCTGGTTCATCTTCTCACACAATTCGTTGGTTTGGGGGTGATAGGGCGTTGTCCTTATCTTCTTGCAGCCATAGAGGTTGCAGAACTCCTGGAAGACCTCCGCTTCGAAGGCTGGACCTTGGTCAGTCAACACTTGCTCTGGATACCCGTGTGGATGGCAGAAGTGCTGCTGGAAGGCTCTAGCTGCTGTCTGAGCTGTTAAGTCCTTGACAGGGACAACCACCAGGAACTGGGAGTAGTTGATGGTGAGAGCATAGACGTACCCGGACCTACTTGGAGCCAGCTTCACATGGTCCAGGGCTACCAGTTCTAGTGGCTCCTTGGTGATGATGGGCTGCAGGGGAGTCTTCTGGCTGGCACGGTCCTTTCTTCTCAGGTTGCACGGGCCGCAGTCTCTGCACCATCTCTCAATGGCCCCTCTCATGCCTACCCAGAAGAACCGTTCATGCAACAGGAACTCCAACTTCTTCCATCCAAAGTGTCCTGCTCCGTCGTGGAATGCCTCCAGGACCATAGCCGCGTCTCGTCTCGGGACCACTACCTGCCAGGTCAGCTCATGTGTCCGGGAGTTAACAATTCTCCGGCACAGCTTCCCCTTGTAGAGAAGCAGTTTACTCTTCTCCTTCCACAGCTGTTTGGTCTCTTCCGGAGCGTCTGGGTCAAGGCGGGCATCAGCCTGTGTCAGCATCTCTTTTACCAGGCGGACGGCTGGGTCACTGTCTTGTGTCTCCGCCCAGCTGTAGTGGGGTAAGGGATTGAACGTGGCAGAGTGCTTGTCCCTTACACAGTGGGAACACTGGGTAATCTCATGACGGTGGAACGCAGGGAGTTCAATCTCTTCCAGTTCTTCTGGATCTTCCCCTCCGTCCGGCAAGTTCGGCATCCTGGACAGGGCGTCTGCGTTGGCATTTGTGCGTCCCGCTTGGTATTTGATTGTAAATTCATAGTTGGATAGGCGGGCCATCCATCTCTGCTCCAGGGCACCAAGTTTCGCAGTGTCCAGGTGTGTCAACGGGTTGTTGTCCGTGTACACGGTGAACTTGGAAGAGGCAAGGTAATGTTTAAAGCGTTCTGTAACTGCCCACACCACTGCCAGGAACTCTAGCTTGAAGGAGCTATAATTTTCGGGGTTTCTCTCTGTAGCCCGGAGCTTCCTGCTGGCATAAGTGTAGCACCCCGAGGGCTCGGCTGCTACAGGGATATTGCACCTCAAACCAGAGGTGTGATATTCCACTCCCGGGTAAGGATGGAATGTGGACCAGGGCTCGGTAGGCTGCATGCACCACACACACCCCATTTCCGAGGGACAGCTCAACGGTGCTCCCACGAGACAGAAGTGCAGGCACGACAGCATCTGTCCCTGGCTGGAGTGGGGAGCGGAAAGGACACCCAGTGGTGTAGGAGCAGATAGGGGTGGGTTTCTGGGCATAGGTAGGAGCCCATTGGTTGCTAGTCACCTGGGCTCGGGTGTCAGAAGGAGGTATATAAGGTGGGCACCATCTTAGGACAGTGTTCAGTTCAGGGAGGAGGAGAAGAAGACAGGAGTTCAGCCAGAGAGGGCTGACAGGGAGCTGTGGCTCAGTCTGGGCCCAGCTCCAGAGGCAGGCCTGGAGTGGAGGCCAGAAACAGCAGAAAGAGAGAGGAGAAGGAACGGAAAGGAAAGTAAGAAAGGAACTGGAACAGAGGAGAAAGGAAGCAAGGAACACAGAGAAAGGCCCAGAGACACGAGGACAGAAGGAACCCCATATGCCCAGGAGATACAGGGTGAAGGGTTGGCAGAGCAGGGTACCGGAACCCAAATTGGTGGAGGCGACTAATCCTCAGCCAAAACCGGAGGTTGTGACCACATCTTGGTGCGACCCCTCACTACATCCACCAGGAAAGCATACCACATAGGGTCAGGGAAACCGGAGAGAGGTTTCGCCAACAGAAGGCCCGAGGAAGCTGGACAAAGGTGGGTCACTGGTGGGGACGGCCAGAGAAAGGTAGAGAAGGGAGCTCTGAACCACACTCTGGAATTGCCTGGGAGTTGACCGAGTCCCTCACCTGGTGGACGCAGCATGACTCGGGCGGTCCTAACTGCGCACAAGTGACCTGATAAAGAACTGTGAGTAAAGCATTGAAAACTGCAACTGCACGTCTCTGTGGTTCCTCGCCGCACCAGCACCATTAGTACTGGGACGCTCACACCATTCACATTAGCTGCCCTGAGGCAATACTTCTCCCGTGGGGAGTTATTCCATACTCGGCTGCGCAAATTACATCAGCCTCAGCGGTCTGCAGCGCAGCGGCGGTCCCCACTGACCGCAATCCACGGGTGGCGTAGTCAGACACTTATTATAACACAAAGACTGCCACTGGTTTGACCGCCCTGGGCACGGACCGGGTCGCCGCCACACGGAGACTACAACCCCCAGCATCCCACCAGCGATCCGGCTCCGGGTATCCCCTGCTCAGCACAGGCCCAGGGGGCGCGTCATAAGCAATTAACCGTTCTCTGCCCTGTTGGATCTGGGACAGCACCGCCCCTAGTCCGATGTTGCTCGCGTCCGTGTGGTGGATGAAAGGCTGGCCGTAATCAGGGTAAGCCAGGACCTCATCCCCCGTGAGGGCCATCTTCAGCTGGCGGAAAGACTCATCCTCCAGCTTGTCCCATTTGAAGGGTGGCTTCTGATTCTTGGTCTTTGACTGACCCAACAGGAGGTTTTGCATAGGGGCTGCCATTTTGGTGAACCCGGGGATGAATCTTCGGTAGTAGCCTACCAACCCGAGGAACTGCCGCACTTCCTTTATGCTGGAGGGTCTTGGCCAGTCCTTAATCACTGTAATTTTATCAGGGTCTGGAGCTACTCCGTCAGCACTCACCATGTGTCCCAGGTACTGTACTTTTGGTTTCAGTAGATGACACTTGGAGGGTTTCACCTTTAGGCCGTAGCCTGCCAGGGCGTCAAACACCTCTGCCAGGTGTTTCAGATGGTCCTCATATGTTTTGGAATACACGATGACATCGTCCAGGTATAGCAGGACCGTCTCGAAATTCCTGTGCCCCAGGCAGCACTCCATCAACCGCTGGAAGGTTCCTGGTGCGTTGCAGAGCCCGAATGGCATACAGTTGAATTCGCTGAGAACCATCGGGGTGGTGAACGCGGTCTTCTCCTTGTCTGCCTCTGCTACAGGAACCTGCCAGTACCCGCTAGTAAGATCCAAAGTGGAGAAGAAGTTAGCAGACTTTAATGCAGCTAAAGATTCCTCTATCCTAGGTAACGGGTACGCATCTTTGTGTGTGATACGGTTGACCTTTCTGTAATCTATACACATTCTCATGGTGCCATCTTTCTTTTTCACAAGAACTAGTGGAGCTGCACAGGGGCTACAGCTGTCCCTGATTACCCCAGCCTCCTTCATGTCTCGCAACATCCCCTTGGTATTCTGATAGTGTGCAGGGGGTACAGGTCGGTATCTTTCCTTTATGGGTGGATGGTCTCCTGTGGGGATGTGGTGTTCTACCCCCTTTACTTGCCCAAAGTCTAGCGGGTGTTTGCTAAAGACTCTTTCGTACTCCTGCACCACCCGGTAGACTCCCTGTTTTTGGTGTGAGGGAGTGGAGTCGGTGCCCACATGCAGCTTCTGACACCAGTCCTCCATTCGTTTCTTGGAGCCGTTACCCTCCTCTAGTTGAGATGGAGGCAAGGGTTCCACGGCCTTTATGGAGTTTTGGTTAACGGTGAACAATTTGGCTAGAGTGGCATACCGGGGCAAGTATACTTCTCTTTCCCCAATGTTTAGGATGCGGACGGGTACCCTCCCATGGCGTACATCGACCACCCCCTGTGCCGTCAAAATGGTGGGCCTACTGTCTGAGTAGACGGGTTCTACCATGGCTTGGTAGTCCCTTCCTCTTAACCCGATTGCAGTCCGGCACCAGATCATCATCTCACTCTTTGGGGGCATGGCGATAGGGAACGGGTCACTCATCCTTACTCTACCAATCTCACCACCAGACAGTTCTACCTGCTGCCTTTTCATCAGGGCTCTGATCTCTTTTTGTGGGACATGCTACTGGCTGGAGCTGGCGTTCACCACAACCTGCTGTAATATGACAATTATCTCTGCAAGACAATTTTCAATAACATTAGTACCCAAGGTTATCTTAGGGTGGCTTTCACGACGGTCAATGTCCACAATAATCAGTCCTTGCGCTGGCAGTTCAACTTTACCAATCTTTATGGTCACCTCCTTGAATCCCACCTGCGGCACAGGCTGACCATGGCTTGCGATGATGCTCAAATCGTCATCTGGGTAGCGGGTAATATCTGAGTCATTCCAGTACCGCTTAAAGAGCACATAGGGGATGGTGGTTACCTGTGACCCGGTGTTCAGTAGTGCACTCATAGGAATGCCATCCAGCACCACAGGCAAGACCGGTCGTCCCCCTACGTACTTATCATGCCAGCTCGATGGGCCTGATGATCTTATGCCTGGGGGTCGGTCCTCTGCCCCAGGTCGGGCCCATTTAAATGACAGTACCTTGCCATATGTCCTGGTTGGTTGCAGCGGCGGCAGATGGGTTGTCAGTCCTGGTCATAGCGGTCGCTGGGCCTTCCTCTGAACGATGGGATCCTCCTCCGTTGGCTCCAAGGGACGTCCTCCGGACTGGAAGCCAGCTGGATCTTTCCTGGGGAAGACACCTGTAAAGACTGCACAGTTCTTGTTAGCGCGGCAACGCTTTTGGTCAGATCTTGGACCTGATGGTGCAGGTCTACAGCCGGGGCTTTGTCCAAAGCCTGTGCATCAGCTCCCACAGGCTCTGCAGGCAAGGGTGCCGCCTCCTGGTGATAGGTGATAGCAGGGCGCCTGTGGGTTACAGCGCCACCTGGTGCCGGTTCTCGGAGCACCCGGATGGCCCTGGCTTTAAACTGCGCAAAGTCCAAATCAAGGTTCTGCAAGGACATTACACGCAACTGGGTTCGGTGGGCGCTGGACAGTAGACCCTCAATGAACTGTTCAGTCAACAGCTTATCCTCATTCCGCACGCTGTCAGGGTCTGCCTACTTAATGGCTCTCAGGGCCTCCTGCAAATTCAAAGCATAGTACCGTATACTGTCTTGTGTCCGCTGTTTGCATCCATAAAATTTTAGCTTGATCTCTGCTGAGGTGCGGGTATCAAAAGTGCCAGTATTTCCTTTACAGTCCCCTTTTCCCTGGCTGACCAGGACTTCACTTCTCTTTGGGCTGCTCCAATTAACTGACCTATCAGGATGCTCACTTTATGTTCCTCGGACAGGGGGTATACTTTGAATAGGCTATACAGTCTTTCTTTAAAGTTGCTCAGGGTATGCGACTCCCCTGAGTACTGAGGTAACCATGCCGCTCCAGGGATATACGGCATCGTGAACGGCATCACTGCGGCAGCAGCCGCGCTGGCGGTGGGAGCTTCCTCCATTCCTGGTGTCTTCCTCCCCCCTAGTTAACCGTGGCCTACCTTCCATTGCTTCTTCTCGTAGGCCGCGGCTCCGCAGGCGATCGTCGGGGTCGAGGACCTTGCGTCGCGCGCTGGTGACGTCGGCGTCCGCTGGGCTCCTTCCAGGACCTTGCGCAGTGTCAGTACGTAAGGCGGGACTTCAGCTCTTGCGTGCTTTTGGCGTCCACGCCCCTCTTTTTCCCGCGCGGCGTCCCAAAAATGGCGCCCAATAGCGGGAAAATGGCTGCGGATGGCGGGAAAACGTCTGCGGATGGCGCGAAACTTCACCACGGTAAGTATCACAGTCTTTCTTCAGGCACGCAGTACCCGGTGGTTGCGGGCACGAGATCCTGCCGACTACGCCAAAGTTGATGCGCCCCCTGGGCCGTGTGTGTGGGAATACCCGGAGCCGGGTCTCTGTGTGATGTCAGGGGTTGTAGTCTCCGTGGCGGCGACCCGGTCCCGTGGCTCAGGGTGGTCAAACCAGTGGCGGATCTGTTTACTTGGTTTTTAATGTTGAAATGTCCGACTACGCCACCCGTGGATTGCGGTCACTGAGAACCGCCGCTGCGGGGCAGACCGCTGAGGCTGATGTTGTGTGCGCAGCAGGGGGTAGTATAACTCCCCACGGGAGGAGTATAGCCTCAGGGCAGCGTGTGTAGATGGTGAGGGTTGTGGTGCATAGGCGCAGCAGAAATGACTCAAAGTCCGTGCAGTGTAGTTCAGGGTCTTTACTGTTGGTGATGAAGGAGACCCTGCTGGGAGTACTGGCTAGCATTAGAGGCCGGGTCAGTCTGTGAGCGAACAAGAATCCCCCTGGCCAGGTGGAGGTGTAGGCCTTCCCGTCTGACTGCACTCTTCCTGGCTACCTTGCTCTAGTCGTGTAGTAGCCCATGTCCCTGAGTGTACCGTGTGGTGCTCACCCGTATGGCTGGTGACTTGGGGCCTTTGGTTCCTTCCGCTCCTCGATGGCGGTGCCGGTCCCTTGCGTGTGACTGAGCCTCCGGGCTTTCTACGGCCAGAGGACATGAAATCCCCTGCCAGGTGGTTTCTGCTGCTGGATGTGAATATCCTCACAGCCTCGGACTCCGGTGTCCGGTTCTCTGCGTCTTCTGCCAGGACGAGCTCTGCTGCTCCAGTCCCTGGCTCTCAGCTCCTGTCTCCTACAGGGCTCCTTGCTGCTCTGTCCCTCTCTCTGGAACTAACTAACTAACCCCGCCCCAGATCCAGTTTATAAATGGCAGGTTCCTCCCCTCCCTGGACTGGGGCAGGAAACGTTGCATGCAAATGTGCTCCTGACCAGGAAAACCCATGCTCGCTCTCAGATATGGTATTTCTACCACTGTGGCAACCAGACCCCCTGGGGTGCCACATATACATATATTTTCACACTTTTTGAATGGGCTATGTATGGACTAGCTTTGGTTGTACTCAGGGCCTGTTTTAGAGATAGTGGGGCCCCAAATGCTCACATATTGCACCATCACACAGAAATATTTTGGTTGTATTTATGTAGCACCCCGAGGGCTCGGCTGCTACAGGGGTATTGCACCTCAAACCAGAGGTGTGGTATTCCACTCCCGGGTAAGGATGGAGTGTGGACCAGGACTCGGTAGGCTGCATGCACCACACACACCCCATTTCCGAGGGACAGCTCAACGGTGCTCCCACAAGATAGAAGTGCAGGCAAGACAGCATCTGTTCCTGGCTGGAGTGGGGAGGGGAAAGTACACCCAGTGGTGTAGGAGCAGAAAGGGGTGGGTCTCTGGGCATAGGTAGGAGCCCATTGGTTGCTAGTCACCTGGGCTCGGGTGTTAGAGGGAGGTATATAAGGTGGGCACCATCTTAGGACAAGGCCAGTTCAGTCAGGAGGAGAAAAGGAGAGGAGCTCAGCCAGAGAGGGCTGACAGGGAGCTGTGGCTCAGTCTGGGCCCAGCTCCAGAGGCAGGCCTGGAGTGGAGGCCAGAAACAGCAGAAAGAGAGAGGAGAAGGAACGGAAAGGAAAGTAAGAAAGGAACTGGAACAGAGGAGAAAGGAAGCAAGGAACACGGAGAAAGGCCCAGAGACACAAGGACAGAAGGAACCCCACATGCCCAGGAGATACAGGGTGAAGGGTTGGCAGAACAGGGTACCGGAACCCAAATTGGTGGAGGCAACAGATTCCTCAGCCAAAGACCGGAGGTTGTTACCACATCTTGGTGCGACCCCTCACTACATCCACCAGGAAGGCATACCATATAGGGTCAGGGACGCAGAGATCAGCGTGCCCAGAGAAGGCCCGAGGGAGCTGGACAAAGGTGGGTCACTGGTGGGGACGGCCAGAGAAAGGAAAGGAAGGGAGCCCTGTGCCACGCTCTGGAATTGCCTGGGAGTTGGTCGAGTCCCTTGCCTGGTGAACGCAGCACGGCTCGGGCGGTCCCTCATGTGCACAAGTGACCAGAATAACAACCGTGAGTAAAGCTTTGGAAACTGCAATTACAAGTCTCTGTGATTCCTTGCCGCACCAGCACCATTACTACTGGGACGCTCACACCATCACTCCCATCATCCACATTAGCTGCCCTGAGGCAATACTTCTCCCGTGGGGAGTTATCCCATTCTCGGCTGCGCAAACAATATCAGCCTCAGCGGTCGGCAGCGCAGCGGCGGTCCCCACTGACCGCAATCCATGGGTGGCGTAGTCGGACATTGTTATTACTTAAGACCGCCACTGGTTTGACCACCCTGGGCACGGACCGGGTCACCGCCACACGGAGACTACAACCCCCAGCGATCCGGCTCCGGGTATCCCCTGCACAACACAGGCCCAGGGGGCGCGTCATTTACATGCGCTGAGTTCAGGCCATTAAACGAGCGCGATCGACAATATTGAAGTCATTCGACGCTTGTTTCCTGGGTTCTTTACACCGGCTGAGGAAGAATGATGGGGACAGAACAGTCACTAGTAAATCAATCTGTCCCCTTACAGTATCATTTTATTAGCAGTATATCTGCAGATTACACCAAACGATGTGCTGCTGAGAACAATGAGCTTTGTTTTGGCATAAACAATCCAATCACTCGATGAATAGGCAGCATTGTGCTCCTTAACTACAATATGCCCCATAGTGCTCCATATAGTATAATGTGCCCCATAATCCTCCATACAGTATAATGTACTCTCCATAGTTCTCAATACTGTATAATGCAGCCCTCATATAGTACAATGCACTCCCCATAGTCCTCAATACAGTACAATGCAGCCCCCATAGAGTAAAATGCTGCCCCATAGAGTACATATACTATAATGCACCCCCCATAGCCCTCCAGCCTTGTGACCACCATGTTCTCAATGATGTAAAAAAATAAATACAATACTCACCTCTCCCCGTTCCCCCACTGCTCCGGTCTGTGCAGCATGTCTGCTTAGCCTCAGCAGCTCCATTGCCTGGCACACAATTAAGTGACATAAATGACACGCCCCCTGGGCCGTGGGGAGACCCGGAGCCGGGCCTGTAGATGCTGGGAGTTGTAGTCACTGTGGCAGCGACCCGGTCCGTGACCCAGGGTGGTCAAACCAGGGTAATCTATGTGTCTCAGTTATTGTAATCCAAACAAAACAGAGAAGTATAAATGCAATAAAATACAAATTTTATTCAAAAAAGTTTAAAAGACATCAAATTAAAAGTACATGGAGGAGAAGTGAAAATAGAAGATACCCACAGTGACAAAAAGTATATATAATCATGTAGACATTATAGCAGCTCCAGTCATGTAAGCTATAATAAGGCAGCACGATACATAAAGTGACTAGTGCATAGTACATATAGACGTGTCAGTAAATTAGACTAAATATCTGCAAATAGGACCGGATGAAAAATGAACACCACTTTCTAAAGCTGACAAACGAGCATACATGAAAGAATCACTGATGCTTATCAAGTGTAAATTACCTAGATAGAGAATATATAAGGTCCAAGAAGTAAAGCTTCAATGAGAATCAACAAAGCCCTCAATATAGTGGAGTAAAAGGACAGTGTCCCTGGCACAGTTGCCAAATAAAGCTGTCAGTCAATAAGGAGTCATAGAAGGATAGAGGGCAAGTCAAAAAGACACAATATAAGGGAATGAAGCAATACAACCTGTGTCACTGATGGGACCAGACAACCCCAACGCGCGTTTCGCGTTTCGCTTCTTCGGGGGGAAGGAGGTACATAGAGGTCTCATGTGTCCTCTTATATAGCGCTACACGAGTGTGCGCGTCTGGTACTGGCGGCGCTACCGGAAGTCAGAGCAGGGAAGAAGCCGGAAGCATCGGCGCTCCACGTCACCTGTCTCCACCCACCGCCCGACGCGTCAGCACGGATGGAGGAGAGAGGTGACGTCAAGGAGCACGTAGCTAGGCAACCAGCCCCGTCCGCAAACCGGAAGCGCACTCCACACACGTAGGAATAAAACAAAGGAGCAGATAAAGACAGCAGCGGCGTGTGCAAACACTGAAAAATAAAAAGAGGAAGTAATGGGATGAGAGAGCCAGCGTGCAAATAGAATATGTCAGTAAGGAATACTAGGTAAGGGAGTGTAAAAAGGACAAAAAATAAAAAATATATAAGACAAAGAAAGGAGTGACAGAGTAACAAGTATATATGTCACAGAGAAGAAGTGAACAGAGTGAAAATAGAGAGAATAAAATAAATAAGAATAGAACATAAAAATTAATAATAATAAGATAGGTAGAATAAGAATGAATACCCACTCTTAAGTATATGTGAATAGTAACAGAGAATCAATCCTCAAAATTGTGTACAAATAGATTACTCAAGTATACCAATAGTCATAATAAACCCAGAAGTGAAGGAATCATGAGAGAGAACCGAAACCAATATTTTATTGAAGAAGTAGTGTACATAGCCATAGCAAAAGAATGATGGTCAGTACAGGGGAAAGAAACTCTGAAAGTGATTGCAGGGTGTGTGAGTAAATATGAGATAGCCATTAAAAATGGCACAAGTGTATATAGAGTAGGAGATGGTGCGTATGTGATTATATGGAAGGGCACTAGGACACCCATAATACAATTGTATAGGATAAAAATACATAATACATACATATACATAAATGTGCATAAAAGGTAAGTATGTGTGTGAGAAAATCATGTGAGGGCCCTGACCACTATTATGAATAAATAAATGCACATCAATACGTACAAGAAAGTGACCACAAAATGTAAGTGACAAGGAAATAATATATGTGTCAAAAACAAGAAGGAGTGAAAACAAAAAGCGAAAAGCTCACAGAGAGTAAGATAAAAATAATGGATATAAATAAAACCAAATCCATATAAAAAATATATTAATGTGTTCAACCTAACCGCAGTCCTGTCAGTCTCTTTCTCAGTTATTGATAGTCCGACTATGCCACCTGTGGATTGCGGTTATTGGTAACCGCCGCTGCAGGGCAGTCCGCTGAAGCTGGTGGTATGTGCAGCAAGGTAGTGTAACTCCTCACAGGAAGAGTGTAGCTTCAGGGCAGCGTGTATGGATGATGGTGGTGATAGTGCCTGGATCCATAATAATAACACGGAGACTTTGCAGTGCAGTCCTAGGGTCTTTACTGGTGGTAATTATATAGGCCCCAACGGGAGTACTTGCTAGGGATGAGGGCCTGGTCAGTCTGGGAGCAATCCTAGAATCCCCTGGCCAGGTGGAGTTGTAGGCCTGCCGTTCCGACTGTACTCTTTTGGGTATCCCGCTTATAGTCGTGTTGTAGCCCACGTCCCTGAGTGTAACGTGCTGCTCACCCGTATGGCTGGCGACTCGGATCCCGTGTATTCCTCGCTCCTCTGTGGTGGTACTAGTCCTTTCGTGTGGCTGAGCCTCCGGGCTTCTGTCAGCCAGGAGACCTGCAATCTCCTGCCTTGCGGTTTCTGCTGCTGGATATACAATCCTGACAGCCTCGGACTCCGGTGTCAGGTCTTCTGTATCCACTGGCCAGGACAAGCTCTGCACAGCTCCAGTCCTCAGCTCCTTGCTCCTTAGTCCTAACTGACTCCTGACACTGAACTAGACTCTCACTAGACTGACTAACCCAGCCTCCAGATCCAGTTATATAGGGCAGGATCCTCCCCTTTTCTGGTCTGGAGCAGGAGGTGTTGCTTGTAGTGTGTTCCCTGACCAGGAAACTCCTGTTTTGCTCCCAGACATGGTATTACTACCACTGTGGCAACCAGACCCTCTGGGGTGCCACATTCCACCCTAGTAAATTTCAGTACTCCGGGACTGAACATATTTTGCAAAAATACAACAGGTAACAATACATTAACATATTTACAACCATTAGAGTCTTTAAAGGTCACGGTATCATCCGCAACCAGGTGTCCATTTCACTGAAACAAGGTGCAATCAGAGGGACCTGTCCCAAACCCTCAACGTAGGCCCTAGGGTGGCTTCAGGGCATTGATGATCCGGAGTTGGACCACATCTTCAGCCACCTCCACGGGTTTTTGTTCTGTAGTCTGGCACCAAAGGGGCACTTTACAGGTGCAACTATTTACAGGCAGAGTTTTTGGTTATTCATTGTCCATAACTTGAAAGTCTTTTTGGACCCTGTAGGGTAACTGGAAAAACATATTCAATACACACACATAACAATTCAACATTACAGTTATAGTTACATTTAAATTTTCCAACGAGCAGGAATTTGACCTCTGGTGATTCTGGTGGACCTGCGTAACACACTGTCTGTCTGTGTTCCACTCTGGTCCCCTTTCCCTACCCCTGGTGTGGTGGGCACTGTGTGACCTGCACTACTGGTATTTTGAGGTGTCACTGGTAGGTTGGGCAGCTTCCTACGGATCCTTTGGCTTACCGTGGGTACGACAGGCTCGCTACTAGCAGAGGGTAGATTCTCCTGGTCTGCTGATGAGGAATCTTCTGTTTCCGGGGCCAATGGTTCTTCCAACTCTACTGAGACTTCTGTAGGTGCTTGAGGTGCTGGTTGGAGAAATGTAAGGACAGGCACAACAATGGCATTATTCACTTGTGTCCATGACCGGGGAAATTTTCCAGTCCCGTACTGACCATTTCTTACACTTCCTCTGCGGGTTGAGGGATATCTTGGCCTTCTTCAGCATGCTGTAGCTGCTCGGGACATTTCTTCAGGTGGTCTCTGGAAACTGTTGCTGTTGTCTCACCTCCGTCGTTACTTATGAGGCACACCTTGGTATTATCATGACTTGATGGTAGAATGGTGTACGGCTCTTTTTCCCACTGGTCATCCAACTTGTGGAGTCGCCTCTTCCTCTTTAGGACTTGCTCTCCAGGTGACAAGGGGGCAGCAGGTGCATGTTGATTGTAAGTCCTCTCTTGCCTTTCTCTTGCTTGGAACAGACTTCTTTCAACACTTTCCTGTACCTTGCGGTATTGCTGTTGCCGCTCAGTGTCCCAATCTGCGTCTGGTGAGGCGTCCTCTGGTGTCAGAACTCCCATATCCAGATCGATAGACAGCTTACCAGGTCTCGCTCTCATCAGGTAAGCTGGTGTGCAGTTGGTGGAATTCACTGGGATATGATTGTAGAGGTCCACTAGGTCTAGCAACTTTTCTGGCCACAGACTGCGTTCCTCCAGGGGCAATGTCTTCAGTAGGTCTATCACCACCTGGTTCATCTTTTCACACATCCTGTTGGTCTGGGGGTGATAAGGCGTTGTCCTGATCTTCTTGCAGCCGTACAGGTTGCAGAACTCCTGGAATACCTCCGCTTCGAAGGCCGGACCTTGGTCAGTTAGCACACGCTCTGGGTAACCATGCGGGCGGCAGAAGTGCTGTTGGAAAGCTCTGGCTGCTGTCTGAGCTGTTTGGTCCTTGACTGGCACTACTACCAGAAACCGGGAGTAGGGGTCTACGATGGTGAGAGCGTAGACATAGCCTGACCTGCTTGGGGACAGCTTCACATGATCTAGGGCTACCAGTTCGAGCGGCTGCATGGTGATGAAGTGCTGCAGGGGAGCCCTCTGGCTGTCACGGTCTTTCCTTCTCAGGTTGCACGGTCCGCAGTCTCGACACCACCTCTCGATTGCTCCTCTCATGCCGACCCAATAGAACCGTTCACGCAGCAGGACTTCCAGCTTTTTCCATCCGAAGTGTCCTGCTCCATCGTGGTACACTTCCAAGACCATAGACGCGTCCCGCCTCGGGACTACACCTGCCAGACCAGCTCATGCGTCTGGGAGTTGACAGTTCTTCGACACAGCTTCCCTTCATAGATGAACAGCTTACTCTTCTCTTTCCACAGCTGTTTGGTCTCCTCTGGAGCATCTGGGTCAGGGTATGAGTCGGCTCGTGTCAGCAACTCTTTGACTAGGTGGACGGCCGGGTCACTGTCTTGTGTTTCTGCCCAGCCGTGGTGGGGCAAGGGATTGAACGTGGCCTCTTTGGTGGAAGAGTACCTGTCTTTCACACAGTGGGAGCACTGAGTTATCCCATGACGGTGGAAAGCGGGGATTTCTATCTCTTCCAGTTCTTCTGGGTCTTCTCCCCCATCTGGCAAGTTAGGCATCCTGGACAGTGCATCTGCATTGGCATTCTTGCGCCCAGCCCGGTACTTGATGGTGAACTCATAATTGGAGAGTCGGGCCATCCATCTCTGCTCCAGGGCACCAAGTTTCGCAGTGTCCAGGTGTGTCAGCAGGTTTTTGTCTGTGAATACGGTGAACTTGGAAGAGGCGAGGTAATGTTTAAAGCGCTTTGTCACTGCCCATACCACTGCGAGGAACTCTAGCTTGAAGGAGCTGTAATTTTCAGGGTTCCTTTCTGAGGGCCGGAGCTTCCTGCTGGCATAAGTGATTACCCGTTCTCTGCCCTGCTGGATCTGGGACAGCACCGCTCCCAGTCCCAGGTTGCTCGCGTCCGTGTGGAGGATGAAGGGCTGGCCATAATCAGGGTAAGCCAGGATCTCGTCCCCCGTGAGGGCCATTTTCAGCTGGTGGAAGGACTCATCTTCCAGCTTGTCCCATTTGAATGGCGGCTTCTGGTTTTTGGCCTTCCTGGACTGGCCTATCAGGAGGTCCAGCATGGGTGCTGCCATCTTGGTGAGGCCTGGAATAAATCTTCGGTAGTAGCCTACCAACCCGAGGAACTGCCGCACTTCCTTTACGGTGGAGGGTCTTGGCCAGTCCTTGATTACTGTGATTTTATCGGGATCTGGAGCTACACCGTCAGCGCTCACCCCGTGCCTCAGGTACTGTACCTTGGGTTTCAGCAGATGACATTTTGAGGGCTTCACCTTTAGACCAAAGCCAGCCAGTGAGTCAAACACTTCCGCCAGGTGCTTCAGATGGTTCTCATACGTCTGGGAGTATACAATGACGTCATCCAGGTACAGCAGGACTGTCTCGAAATTCTTATGTCCCAGATAGCACTCCATCAACCGCTGGAAGGTTCCTGGGGCGTTGCAGAGCCAGAATGGCATGCAGTTGAACTCGCTGAGGCCCATCAGGGAGGTGAATGCGGTCTTTTCCTTATCCACCTCTGCTACAGGAACCTGCCAATACCCACTAGTAAGAGCCAAAGTGGAGAAATAGTTAGCAGACTTTAATGCAGCTAGTGATTCCTCTATTCTGGGTAACGGGTATGCATCTTTGTGTGTTATGCGGTTGATTTTCCTGTAGTCTACACACATTCTCATAGCGCCATCCTTTTTCTTTACAAGAACTAATGGAGCTGCCCAGGGGCTACAACTGTCTCTTATTACCCCAGCCTCCTTCATTTCTCGCAACATCCCTTTGGCATTTTGGTAGTGTGCAGGGGGTACAGGCCGGTACCTTTCTTTAATGGGTGGATGGTCTCCCGTGGGGATATGGTGTTGAACCCCTTTTACCTGCCCGAAGTCAAGTGGATGTTTACGGAAGACTCTTTTGTATTCCTGTACCACCCGGTACACTCCTTGTTTTCAGTGTGGAGAGGTGGAGTCAGTGCCCACATGCAGCTTCTGGCACCAGTCCTCCATTTGTTCCTTGGAGCCGTTATCCTCTGCCTGTTGGGATGGAGGCAAGGGTTCCACTGTCTTTATAGAATTCTGGTTGACAGTGAACTGTTTGGCTAGAGTGGCATACCGGGGCAAATGGACTTCTCTCTCCCCAATGTTTAGGATGCGGACGGGTACCCTCCCATGGCGGACATCAACCACCCTCTGGGCTGTCAAAATGGTGGGCCTACTGTCAGAGTAGACGGGCTCTACCATGGCCTGGTAATCTCTACCCCTTAGACCAATAGCTGCCCGGCACCATATCATAATTTCACTTCTTGGGGGCATGGCAATAGGGAATGGGTCACTCATCCTGACACTGCCAATTTCACCACCAGACAGTTCTACCTGTTGTCTTTTCATCAGGGCTCTGATCTCTCTTTGTAGAACCGGCTGCTGGCTGGATCTGGCAGTCTCCGCAACCTGCTGTAACAAGACAATTATCTCTGCAAGACAATTTTCAATTACATTAGTGCCCATGGTTATCATGGGATGACTTTCTCGGCGATCAATGTCGACAATAATCAGTCCTTGTGCTGGCAGTTCCACTTTTCCAACTTTATGGTCACTTCTTTGAACCCCACCTGAGGTACGGGTTGACCATTGCTGGCATAAATACTCAAATGTTCATCTGGATGGCGGGTAATATCAGAGTCAGTCCAGTAAAGAATGTAGGGGATGGTGGTCATTTGGGATCCAGTGTCCAGCAACGCGCTCATTGGAAAGCCGTCCAGCACGACAGGTAGGACCGGTCGTCCTCCCACATATTTGTCTCGCCAGCTTGATGGGCCTGGTGGTCTTATGCCTGGGGGTTGGCCCTCTGCCCCAGGTTTTGCTCGTTTAAATGACAGTACCTTGCATAATGTCCTGGCTGGTTGCAGCGGCGGCAGATGGGTTGTCCGTCCTGGTCGTAGCGGTCGCTGTTCCTTCCTCTGGATGGTGGAATCCTCTTCTGTTGGCGCCACGGGATGTCCTCCGGACTGGAAGCCAGCTGGATCTTTCCTTTGGGATACACCTGCAAGGACTGTACAGTTTTGGTTAGTGCTGCTACACTTTTAGTTAGCTCTTGGACCTGATGGTGCAGGTCTGTTGACGGGGCACTGTCCAGAGTTTGTGCATCAGCTCCTACAGGCTTCGGGGAAAAGGGTGCCACCTCCTGGTGGTAGGTGATATCTGGGCGGCGGTGAGCTGTAGCGCCACCTGGTGCTGGTTCTCGTAGCACCCAGATGGCCCTGTCCTTAAACTTAGCAAAGTCTAAGTCAGGGTTTTGCAGAGCCACTATGCGCAGCTGGGTTCGGTGGGCGCTGGACAGTAAACCCTCAATAAACTGCTCAGTTAACAGTCTGTTTTCATCACGCACACTGTCAGGGTCTACCTGTTTGATGGCCCTCAGCGCCTCCTGCAGGTTTAAAGCATAGTTCCATACACTGTCCTGTGCCCGTTGTCAGACCATGCCCCGTTGAGATGGTTGAGGGAAAAGAGGGGTAACAATGCCAAGGTAACTAGATGGTTCCTAGCTCTTCAGGACTTCAACTTTCACGTAGACCATAGGCCTGGGAAGTTACATGGGAACGCTGATGTGTAGCACCCCGAGGGCTCGGCTGCTACAGGGGTATTGCACCTCGAACCAGAGGTGTGGTATTCCACTCCCGGGTAAGGATGGAGTGTGGACTAGAACTCAGTTAGCTGCATGCACCACATACATCCCATTTCCGGGGGACAGATCAACGGTACTCCCACCAGATAGATGTGCAGGTACGACAGTGTCTGTCCCTGGCTGGAGTGGGAGGGGGGGAGGAATATCCCAGTGGTGCAGGAGCAGAGAGGGGAGGGACTCTGGGCATAGGAAGGAGCCCATTGGTGGCTAGTCACCTGGGCTCGGGTGTCAGAGGGAGTATAAAAGGTGGGCACCATCTTAGGAGTTCAGTTGAGTCAGACAGAAAAAGAGGAGAAGAGTAGTGACAGGGAGCAGCAGCCCTGTCTGGGTGCTGCTCCTGAAGGGAGCAAGAGAGAGAAAGACAAGAGGAAAGGAACAAGGAACAAGGAAGGAATGGAACCTGGAGAAAGGCCCAGAGACATGAAGGAAGAGGGAACCCGAACACGCTAGGAGTCAGCGGGTGAAGGGTTGGCAGATCAGGGTACCGGATCCCGAACTGGTGGAGGCCACTTATCCTCAGCCAGGAACCGGAGGTCGTGGCCACGTCTTGGCGCGACCACTCACTACACTCACCACGAAGGCACGCCACATAGGGTCAGGGAAACCGGAGATAGGTTTCGCCACCAGAAGGCCCGAGGAAGCTGGACATGGGTGGGTCCCTAGTGGGGACGGCCAGAGAAAGGAACGGAGAAAGGAGTTCAAGGTCACACTCTGGAACTGCCTGGGGGTTGGTCGAGCCCCGTACCTGGTGGACGCAGCACGGCTCGGGTCGTCATCACCTGCAGGACTGACACTGATAACATCTGTGAGTAAAGCATTGAAAACTGCAATCAGTCTCTGTGTTCCATCGCACTACCAGCACTAAAGGTACCGGGACTCCCTTTCTATCACTCCCTTCACCCGCACCAGCTGCCCTGAGGCCATACCTCTCCCGTTGGGGGTTATACCACCATTGCTGCACACATACCACCAGCCTCAGCGGACTGTTCTGCAGCGGCGGCCTTGCGACCGCAAATCGACGGGTGGCGTAGTCGACACTTAAACAACATCTACAAAGACTGCCACACACTTAGTTTGACCACCCTGGGCACGGACCGGGTCCCCGCCACTCGGAGACTACTACCCCCATCGGATCCGGCTCCGGGTATTCCCCCGCGCACACGTGCGCCGCACTACAGCACTGGCCCAGGGGGCGCGTCAGATGCCCTTTCCCGTTTTAGGTCAATTAGGATTACCATAATTTTTAATATTTGCCAAATGCCAGAATAAGGAGAGAGAGAATGTATTAAGGCATTTAAAAAAACGGGAAAGGTTTATTCTGATTTCATGTCAGATATTGAGAAAAACATGCATATGTGTCTTTTTATATAGTGTATGTAAACTTCTGGTTTCAACTGTACATCTTGGGCCTCTTCCTTGTATAATGTGCTCTATTCTGCGCCCTTTCCTGGTATTATGCTCCCCATCCTGAGCACCTTCCTGGTATAATGCACTACATCCTGAGCACCTTCCTGGTATAATGCACTACATCCTGAGCACCTTCCTGGTATAATGCACTACATCCTTGGCACCTTCCTGGTATAATGTTACCCTTCCTGAGCACCTCCTGGTATAATGCACTCCATCCTGGGCATCTTCCTGGTATAATGTACCCCATTCTGAGCACATTCCTGGTATAATGTACCCCATTCTGAGCACATTCCTGGTATAATGTCCCCCATCCTGAGCACATTCCTGGTATAATGTCCCCCATCCTGAGCCCTTTCCTGGTATAATGTCCCCCATCCTGAGCACATTCCTGGTATAATGTCCCCCATCCTGAGCCCTTTCCTGGTATAATGTTCCCCATCCTGGGACCCTTCTTGGTATAATGCACTCCATCCTGGGACCCTTCCTGGTATAATGCACTCCATCCTGGGACCCTTCCTGGTATAATGCACTCCATCCTGGGACCCTTCCTGGTATAATGCACTCCATCCTGGGACCCTTCCTGGTATAATGCACTCCATCCTTGGCACCTTCCTGGTATAATGTTACCCTTCCTGAGCACCTCCTGGTATAATGCACTCCATCCTGGGCATCATCCTGGTATAATGTACCCCATTCTGAGCACATTCCTGGTATATTGTACCCCATTCTGAGCACATTCCTGGTATAATGTCCCCCATCCTGAGCACATTCCTGGTATAATGTCCCTCATCCTGAGCCCTTTCCTGGTATAATGCACTCCATCCTGGGCATCATCCTGGTATAATGTACCCCATTCTGAGCACATTCCTGGTATAATGTACCCCATTCTGAGCACATTCCTGGTATAATGTCCCTCATCCTGAGCCCTTTCCTGGTATAATGTTCCCCATCCTGGGACCCTTCTTGGTATAATGCACTCCATCCTGGGACCCTTCCTGGTATAATGCACTCCATCCTGGGACCCTTCCTGGTATAAGCACCCATCAGCCCAAGGGTGCTTTTAATTAGTGTTGGATTCTACCTGCCCACTTAAATTTGTAGGTTTCTATCCCAAGAGAGGCATGTTTGCCCATTTATATTGTAGGCTTATAGCCCAAGAGAGACATGTTTAAGAGGTTAGTTACCCATCATGTGGAGGCTACCTTGTCATGGTTGATGGGCATACATGAATTGGCCAATTTGTGCGCTAAGAGCCTTCATTTTTTGTAAGTACATTTTATTTAGCAATAATGCAGTTTAGCTCTTATGTTCTCAGTGTCAGCATATGTATTGTCCCTTGCAGTGTGTTGCTGTGCTTTCTTATTGTACCCTTCCTGGTATAATGTCCCCAATCCTGTGCCCCTTCCATTAATAATGTTTGCTGTTCTTCTCCAATACATTTAAAAATAAATAAATTATTCTTCTTCCCTTCCTCCACTCCCACAACTCGCAGCATATTCTTCTATAGCACTTGAAGGAACTGGCATCTAACTTCGTCTTGCTGGCATGGTGCATGACGTCACGGTCATGTGCCGCCTGTGACTGGCACACCAACGTCAACAGCCGGCCTCTGATTGGCTGGCAGGGTGTATTGCGGTGCAGGGACACAGATGGTCTCTGCGTCTCAATACATTTCAGCTGAATGTGTGTCCTTGCATGCACCTCTAACTGAAATAGGTGCTGGTGGCGGCCGACCCCCCTCCTGCACGGGCCCGGTCGCACCCTCTGTGACCGATGTCGTTCCGCTCCTGGAAGGGATATGCTGATGTTTACTATTGGATTCTATCATGTATGTGAGAATAAAAGGCTTCTTGAGATTGATGACACTGCCATATCTAGCAGCCAAGACTTCTCAATAATAGCAGACAATTGAGGCTGCTGGGATCTAGATCAATCACACAACGACACGTGTACAATGCAATAGTGTTTTTATTAGCAAAATCATAAGAATCATTAACCTGAATTACATCGTGATTTACCAATAAAGAAGGTCAGCTCCTGATTTTACATAATGATCAGTAATGGCGCCATCATCCCATTCTCTCACACATTTACACTGCTGCACTGCCATCTAGTGATGAAAGATAAAAAGTACAATACCAACACAGTTTATTGTCAAATTGGCCATACAGAGTCACTATTGGTGGGATCATATTATTAACACGGCTCATTATAGACTGCAGGTTATTAACAAGTTAATGGCACGGTGGTTGGAACAAAAGATCTCAAATTTGGACTCATCAGACCAAAGCACAGATTTCCACTGGTCTAATGTCCATTCCTTGTGTTCTTTAGCCCAAACAAGTCTCTTCTGCTTGTTGCCTGTCCTTAGCAGTGGTTTCCTAGCAGCTATTTTACCATGAAGGCCTGCTGCACAAAGTCTCCTCTTAACAGTTGTTGAAGAGATGTACAGCGGTGCTTAAATGTGGAGCCAAGATCGGTGATTGGTCACAGCCGATATTTAAATTTGGCGCCCAAATCGGTGATTGGTCGCGGGCAGCGCCAGCGACCAATCAGCGATTTTTAACACAAATGTCCGGACCTTTGTAACACCATGCTGATACTGTGGGGACATCAGCGGCTAGGGTGTGAAGGGAGGACCGGGGAGCGTCGCTGCGCGTCGGGATACTTCTGCTGCGAGCAGTCGCTCATCTCCAGGCTTCTCGCAGTGGAAGTATCCGCACAGGCAGCGGCGCTCCCCGGTGCTCACTAATACGATTCCGCTCCCTGCTCCTCACCAATACGATTCGCTGATTGGTCGCGCTCTCCGCACGCGACCAATCAGTGATCTTGGCGCTAAAGTTAAACACCGCTCAGCTGATTGGTCGCGGCCGCTGCCCGCGACCAATCACCGATTTGGGCACCACATTTAAATAGCGGCTGCGACCAATCAGTACAGCGGTATTTAAATGTGGAGCCAAGATCGGTGATTGGTCGCGGCCGATATTTAAATTTGGCGCCCAAATCGGTGATTGGTCGCGGGCACCGCCAGGGACCAATCAGCAATTTTTAACACAAATGTCCGGATCTTTGTAACACCATGCGGATACTGTGGGGACATCAGCGGCTAGGGTGTGAAGGGAGGACCGGGGAGCGGCGCTGCGCGTCGGGATACTTCTGCTGCGAGCGCCCGCTCATGTCCCGGGTTCTCGCAGCGGAAGTATCCGCACAGGCAGCGCCGCTGACATCCATGCGGCAAGGGTGTGAAGGGAGGACCGGGGAGCGGCGCTGACATCCAATTGGTCGCGGCCGCTATTTAAATGTGCCGCACAAATCGGTGATTGGTCGCGGTCTTGGCCCGCGACCAATCACTGATCTTGCGGCTAAAGTTAACCACTACTGTGCTGATTGGTCGCGGCCGATATTTAAATTTGGCGCCCAAATCGGTGATTGGTCGCGGGCAGCGTCCGCGACCAATCAGCACAGCGGTATTTAACTTTTGCGCTAAGATCAGTGATTGGTCGGGTCCGAAGACCGCGACCAATCATCGAATCGTATTGGTGAGGACCGGGCAGCGGCGCTGCCTGTGCGGCTACTTCCGCTGCGAGAACCCGGGACATGAGCGGGCGCTCGCAGCAGAAGTATCCCGACCCGCAGCGCCGCTCCCCGGTCCTCCCTTCCGCATGGATGTCAGCGACGCCGGCGGTCCTTCCGCTGCTGCCGGCCGGGACATGAGCGCCTCGCGCCGCTCATCTCCCGGCTGCATCTCCGTCCCGCAGATGGGTCCGGCGGTCGGGGTCCTCCTGCTGGTACCGGCCGGGAGATGAGCGCCTCGCGGCGCTCATCTCCCGGCTGCAACGCCGCTGAGCTCCGTCCCGCAGAAGAGCCGCTAACGGCCGCCATCTTTTTTCTGAAATCCCGCGGCGCTGATTGGCCGCTGCCGGACCAATGAGCGACGCGGGATTTCCTGGACAGACAGACAGACAGACAGATAGACAGACAGACAGACAGACAGACGGGATAAGACAATTATATAGTAGATACTTCGAAAACTCTTACCAACACTTATCAACCATTTGCAGTCCAAAAAGCCCCTCAGTGGCCAAGAAAGTAAGGAGAAAGTTTGGCCAGTTTTAATGGCCTGTCTCCAATAGGTGGATGTCCCCAGGTAAATATCATTACTGGCAGATAAACCCTTTTACCACTTTGAAAATCTAACACTCAGAGCAGCGATTCATCCGCAAAACAATTTTATATTACATCCATTTATAATCTACATAATAAATTGAGCAACTTTGTTACTAGATAGAATTGCTTGTCTTGCACTGGCCCTGAGTTATACCTTATTCTCTTCCACATCTACATTGATCATTCTTAATTTTACTGCATAGCCTGCTTGTTCAGTGTCTGGACAGCAATTATGCTCTTTACTTTATTTGTATTCTTGGCATCATACAGTCATCTGATGTGTTAGAAGGGGCATCATTAAGTCAGTTATTAGTGGAAATAAAATTCAATGCTGGATCCCTGCGGATCCATTGCCATATGGCACCCCTGGATCCCATTGACGCAAGCCGCTGAGTGGTCTTCGAGGTCTGCATTGTTTGGATGGTAGGAATAGCGCTGCATGCTGCACCTTTTTTGCCATGAAAAGCAAATGAATGCATAATGGAGCTACAGACGGAGGGCCGGAGCACAGAACAGGACCCTACAAAAAGCAGTACAGCAGAACTAAGCTGTAGCTAATCATGTGTCACCCCACACCTTTACATTCAGTAGTAATTCAGTGTGAATGCAGCTTTGAGCTATGATACAAGTACAGAATCATTTTTTTACAAACTTATGCTACATTTGAAGACGTTCTGAAGATTGATGATCTGGGTAAACGGGTGAAATGGTGTATAAAGGTGAACCTATGCGTTACATGGATCAACAGCTGCAGCTCAATAACTAGCATCTATCTCTAGGTGGACATCTTCAGTGTCACATTGGACTTCCACACTACACTGGGCCTTACTATAATAGCTTTGTACCTGACATCATTACTGATGACTGCACTTTTACTGTGTCGTGTCATAAACAGACTCCCACTGGAGCGAACATGGTCTGCACATAACACAGCTGGCCATGGGAGGAAGCGAAAGAGTATACAGACAGGACAGCACAGGATGGCAGCTGATTCTGTGAGGTAAAACATTTCCCTGCCTGTTTAAAAACTTGTTTTACCTCACATAAAGAATCGGCTGTGATCCCCGGCTGTAATGTCTGTATACTCTCTTGCATCCTCCCCGTCCAGGAGATGTGGTATGTTCAGACCATGTTCCTGTATGGTCAGACATTACACAGTACACAGCAAGGGCATATTTCTAAGATTATCTCAGCACAGGAACATTTTATTTAAACACATCCAATTGTGGAACTTATTATTATTCCAAGATCTATTGATTAAAATGAATTTTGTTTGTGGGAAAATGCCTTTAAATAATTGAAAGAGGGTTACAATTGCTCCTTTGAAACTTGATGCAGGTAATCTTATATGAGAGTAATGGCGTATTCACACATCTGTGTGTCATAGATCGTGATGCACAAGCTGTTTGCGAGTCTCCTGCCCCGATCTTTGACAGCCTCATATACGTCTATTAGGCCACATTGGCAGAAATGGAAGCTGGCACGTTTAGGTGGGCTGCACTGTGGGAATGAAGAGCCTTGGGATTCCCAAACGTTTTTTATTAATATCAATGCGTTTCTGCAATGGACCAGGGCCTTTCTCAAGGTATAAAAAAAAACAAGCTCTTCACTCCCGCAGCACAGCCCACCTAAATGTGCCAGCTTCCATTTTTGCCATTCCACCTCTTGAAGAACCTTTCCTCCAGCCACAGGGCAGCAGCGGCTTTCTACACCATTATAGCTGCGGTGACTGCACACAACACCTCTAGGTGAGCGCTGCCATCAATTATCCCGACCCCTTATCAGACGCTATTGCCCTATTTTGTGTGCGCTCCTGTCCTTCTCCACAGCGTCTCTATTAGGCACCTTCACACGTTCAGTAAGTTTCATCAGTGACGTGTTTCTATTATACTTTTCCTCTAATTGTTCCACTCCTGGTTTTGGCTTCCTAATACTGAGGTAAAATACTGACCAAATTACTGAATGTATGAACATGGCCTTAAGCTCTTAAGTTCGGGTCAAGAGGCCAGCAACTAATCTTTGAATCACTTTGTGCTCAGACCATGACACGCCTTAATGTGTAGAGTCACTTTCATCTTACAACTAAATAAAAACTACGTATTGTTTTAAGGGGGCATGCTACCACTTATCAATTAGGAGAAGGCATCAATATAAGTCAGTAGTATCAGATTGATAGGTGTCCAAATCCTAACACCACCAATCAGCTGTTACCAGCTCCAGCATGGAATCAATGGGGTGGCAGAGTGTTGGAACTCTACCAATCTGATCTTGGTGGTCCATCCTAAGTATAAGTGATCAATATCATAACAGTCAACACCCCTTTTAACTTTTATTTGCAAATACTTGCTTCTCTCATCCTGAAATGCAGCATGTTTTTGGATCAAATCACATGTGGCATTTTTGTTGCATACATTTTTTCGACTAAAATTCAATTCTTACATTTAAAGGGGTTGTCTTATCCTAAAGAGGACCTGTCACCAAATTTTTCATGTTTTTTTTTTCTATTTTATCTTTCATTTGCGGAGATATTAGCAATGAAAGTATTTGGCACCTAATGAGTTAAAAAAAATTAAGTCCAAGTAGATGTTATCAGAGTTTTCACTGGGGGTGCGAAATTCTTCTCCCTGCATGATGCTGACCAATTATAAGCAGACGACAACACTGAAAAGAAAGATGATCACATCCCCACCATAGCTTAGAGCAGATTTCTCAGTGTCTGAGATGTAAGGATACAGACCTGATCTTCTGGGCTAACCTCCTGCATGAGTAGAGCACACAACTGACTAATACCTTTCAGTTAAGGTCTCTGTGGGTGAAGGGGCATCACAAGAGAGTTTAGTTGTGCAACATTACAAACCTTTCTAACAGCTCTCCTCCTCTTATGGCACTCTCACCTCTGCTGTACTGCGCCTCTCTCATACTACCTGTCCATAAATGAGAGCACAGCGTCAGTATCACACTTAGATCCGTTGTGCTCAACTTGTACTGATTCTGCAGTGAGATTAGAGGAGACTGTCATTACATTTCACCATAGAAGTAACCCAGAACACACTGCTCCTGTGTGAGGTGTAATAACAGCCTAATATCACTGCAGAGAGAATACAAGTTGTTTGAGTACAAAAGACATAAGTGTGATACTGACACACTCCATAATCAGGAGAGTCAATAAAAGGGTTTGTAATGTGACACAGAGAAACTCAGCTGTGTGGCTCCTTCCTTGTCTAAGAGCTGTTATCTCTGCTTTCTAATCATGCAGAAGGTTAGACCAGGAGATCAGGACTCGCCATCATTATACATCTTAGGCTAGGTTCCCACGATGAGCTTTTGGTGAGTTTTTGATGTTGCAGAATTTCTGCACCCATTAAGATAGGTTACTTGCATTATTTCTAAAATATGCAGCGTAAAAACTCACTAAAAACTCATTGTGAGAACGTAGCTTTATACCCTAAGAAACCCGCTTTGAGCTATGGTGGGGGCGTGTTCTTCTTTTCTTTGAGTGTTGCTGCTTGCTTATGATTGGTCAGCATCATACAGGAGAAATCTGCAGCATATTTAAGGATTTCTCACAAGCCTCATTCGGGTAAATGCAAAAAGGTAAATAAAATTACCAAAATTTCCACAACAAAAGTGTAGCTATACCTACAGCGTATTCACACCCAGACTATAAGATTATGGCCTGTCTCTGGGTGTTTTTTTTTTTTTTACACAGTAGTCAGAACCTGCAAAATTGTGGTGCTGTGCATTACATGAGCTATACTAAGGGAGTGCCTGTTAGCATAGAGCTAATACGTCCATATATCGACCAGCAGAAATTGTAAAAGAAGAACTATAGAAGGATAGACTATAGTGGATCATTCCGGATTGGTACAACATAAGTAGCCAAAAGGCTTCACCCCGGTATTCCATGCTATGTGCTTCTTATAAAGTGAAATCTCTCCATAGACCCCTCTGTGAAGACCACCCCCTTATCCAGATGATAGATTTTCAGTTCCACCATATATAATGCATACTGGCCATTTTTTTTTTTTCAGAAAATCACCAATTTTGGGTCGTCAGCTGTACAAGAAGAAATGCTTTAAACCAGTGCTGGCGAACCTATGGCACGCATGCAGAGGGGGCAGGCAGAGCCCTCCTGGTGGGCACGCGCGCCATGGCCGCAGCATTAGCGCTACTGGATCGGGCCCGGCGGGGGAGAACTCTGAGCCCGCTGAGTGCCGACACCAGCTTCGCTACTGCAACTAGATGTGCGTTCTCTCTCGGACGGAAACACATCGAGCTGAAGTGTATTGCAGCGCACGAACTTGCCAGACCCGTGCGCTGCAATACACGCTGCCGGTCAATCAGAGGCCAGCGGCTGCTGGCCTCTGAGGCCGGCCGACGTCATGCTGGCCTCTGATTGATCGAAAGCCGCTAGCCTCTGATTGGCCGGCCAACGTCATGCTGGTCTCTGATTGGCCAGAAGCCGCAGGTCTCTGTTGGCCAGCCGACGTCATGCTGGCTTCTGATTGGCCGGAAGCCGCTGGCCTCTGATTGACCGTCAGCCGCTGGCCTCTAATTGGCCGGCCGACGTCATGCTCGCCTCTAATTGGCCGGAAGCCACTGGCCTCTGATTGGCCGGCCGACATCTTGCTGGCCTCTGATTGCCAGGCAGCCGCTGGCCTCTGATTGACCGGCTGATGTCATGCTGGCCTCTGATTGGCCGGCAGCCCCAGGCCTCTGATTGGCTGGCCGACGTCATTCTGGGTTCTGATTGGCTGGAAGCCGCTGGCCTCTGATTGGCCGTCCGACGTCATGCTGGTCTCTGATTGGCCGGAAGCCGCTGGCCTCTGATTGGCCGGCAGCCGCTGGCCTCTAATTGGCCGGCCGACGTCATGTTGGCCTCTGATTGGTCGGCAGCCGCTGATTGGCCGGCCGAAGTCAAGCTCGCCTCTGATTGGCCAGCAGCCGCTGGCCTCTCATTGGCCGGCCGCCGCTGGCTTCTGATTATCCAGCCGCCGCTGGCCTCTGATTGGCCAGCAGCATGTATTGCAGCGCACGATGCAGTACCTCTGTGGCGACCGAACCCTCAGGGGCGCCACGCATGCACCCCACACATGTGCACTCCTTAAGCAGCTTCTAAATTTATGGAGCAGAACTGTAGAAGAGCATCAACCGAACATCAGGACCAATATCTGCTCCTTTGTGTAAGGATGAACAGGAGGACTGCAAAGGCCCTACAACATAACCAGAAGCACGTTACACCCAAAATTGTCAGAAGCAGACTCCATGATGGCGGTATGAGGGCCCGACGTCCTGTAATAGGACCTTACTCACAGCTCAGCACCTTGCATCTCAATTGGCATACACCTGAGAACACCAGAATTATCAGGTCCTACGTTCTCTGTACAGGTGACAGCAGGTTCACATTGAGCAAGTGATAGATGTGAAAGTCTGGAGACGCCGTGGTGAATGTTATTCAGTCTGCACCGCCACCCAGCATGATGGGCACCATGTGATAGCCAACGGCAACCTGACTGCTGTTAGGTACACGGATGAAATCCTTAGAGCCAATGTCAGAACTTACCCTGGTGCAGTGGACCCTTGGTTCCTCCTAGTGCAGGACAATACCCTTCCTCATGTGCCATACTGGGAAGGCAGTTCCTGGATGATGAAAACATTGATGAGCTCACTTTCCCCAGACCCAGGTGCAAACCTGGTACAACTTGTGTAGCTACACAGGGGTCCAAAAGGTAAGAGTGGCCACTACCACTTCCAAAACAGGTAGAATTGTCTGTGTCCACTCATGCCCAGACCTGAATCCAATTGTGAATCTTTAAATCATTATGTATCAATGCATCCAATGCCGGGGTCTGGGAGGCTGTGGTTGGTGTTACCGAAAAGGATGATTGCAACAGACTTCATGGATGGGCGGCTTATGACTGGTAGTGAACAGAAGGGCGGCTATATTAAAGGGGCCAGAGCCGTACTTATAAGCAGAGGCCCACATGACGGTGATTGGGCCAGGAGAGGAAAATAAAGTTTGAATGGGGTCTATGGGATTGGATCAATAGGGAGTGGGAGGGGATAGTAAAAGGGGGTATAAAAGGAAAGTGTGGGAAAAGGGGCCATTCCTGTGGGAAGAGCAATGGGAAAAGTCTCACCTGCACACCCTCTTTTTTCAGGGAATTTAGAGATGTCTAATGGAAATATATACAGTACAGGCCAAAAGTTTGGACACACCTTCTCATTTAAAGATTTTACTGTATTTTCATGACGATGAAAATTGTACATTCACACTGAAGACATCAAAACTATGAAATAACACATGTGGAATTATATACTTAACAAAAAAGTGTGAAACAACTGAAAATATGTCTTATATTCTAGGTTCTTCAAAGTAGCCACCTTTTGCTTTGATGACTGCTTTGCATACTCTTGGCATTCTCTTGATGAGCTTCAAGAGGTAGTCACCGGAAATGGTTTTCACTTCACAGATGTCCCCTGTCAGGTTTAATAAGTGGGATTTCTTGCCTTGTAAATGGAGTTGGGACCATCAGTTGTGTTGTGCAGAAGTCAGGTGGAGACACAGCTGATAGTCCTACTGAATAGACTGTAAGAATTTGTATTATGGCAAGAAAAAAGCAGCTAAGTTAAGAAAAACGAGTGGCCATCATTACTTTAAGAAATGAAGGTCAGTCAGTGCGAAAAATTGGGAAAACTTTGAAAGTGTCCTCAAGTGCAGTTGCAATAACCATCAAGCGCTACAAAGAAACTGGCTCACATGAGGACCGCCCCAGGAAAGGAAGACCAAGAGTCACCTCTGCTTCTGAGGATAAGTTTATCCGAGTCACCAGCCTCAGAAATCTCAGGTTAACAGCAGCTCAGATTAGAGACCAGGTCAATGCCATACAGAGTTCTAGCAGCAGACACATCTCTACAACAACTGTTAAGAGGAGACTTTGTACAGCAGGCCTTCATGGTAAAATAGCTGCTAGGAAACCACTGCTAAGGACAGGCAACAAGCAGAAGAGACTTGTTTGGGCTAAAGAACACAAGGAATGGACATTAGACCAGTGGAAAGGTGAACGGATGGACTCTACATGCCTGGTTCCCACCGTGAAGCATGGAGGAGGAGGTGTGATGGTGTGGGGGTGCTTTGTTGGTGACACTGTTGGGGATTTATTCAAAATTGAAGGCATACTGAACCAGCATGGCTACCACAGCGTCTTGCAGCGGCATGCTATTCCATCCGGTTTGCGTTTAGTTGGACCATCATTTATTTTTCAACAGGACAATGACCCCAAACACACCTCCAGGCTGTGTAAGGGCTATTTGACCAAGAAGGAGAGTGATGGGGTGCTACGCCAGATGACCTGGCCTCCGCAGTCACCAGGCCTGTACCCAATCGAGATGATTTGGGGTGAGCTGGACCGCAGAGTGAAGGCAAAAGGGCCAACAAGTGCTAAGCATCTCTGGGATCTCCTTCAAGATTGTTGGAAGACTATTTCCGGTGAGTACCTCTTGAAGCTCATCAAGAGAATGCCAAGAGTGTGCAAAGCAGTCATCAAAGCAAAAGGTGGCTACTTTGAAGAACCTCGAATATAAGACATATTTTCAGTTGTTCCACACTTTTTGTTAAGTATATAATTCCACATGTGTTAATTCATAGTTTTGATGCCTTCAGTGTGAATGTACAATTTTCATAGTCATGAAAATACAGAAAAATCTTTAAATGAGAAGGTGTGTCCAAACTTTTGGTCTGTACTGTATATTGTTATGTTTTATGGCTCGGGCTTATGATGAAGGTTATAAATTTTTACTGTGAGTCACAGTGGCTGGGGCAGTAGGGGGTGTCTTTGGGGTTGGTGGAATTTTTTATGGGTGGGAATTTACAGAGATGGTTCCCTTCAGGATGGAATTACTAATTGGCTGATCTGGCACTTAGTGGGGCTCTGGACTGGGGTGTACTCTTGGAGCCAGTGGTGGTGTTTCCTTTACCACTGATTGTGGTGTGGTGCCCTTGAGCTTGGGGTTACGGCTGAGGGTAAAATAATTCTATGGAAAAATGCTTTGTTCTACATGTGCCGGATCTTGTAGCCCCAAGGACCTCCGCCAATTCTTTCATTGGTTATTGTTGTTTGTCAATAAATGGCCGATATGGCAAATTATATCCAAAAAAGAAAGTCTCCTGTGTATCATTTATTATAAGTTAAGTGGTATGAGACACTGCTTGGGGAGAAAGAAAATAATTAATATGAGGGATGGTTTCAGGAGAACGATTTGTGCCATACACCGTCATGATCACAGATATATTTTCTTAAATGTCAGAAATGTATTTTTTAACATTTTGATTTCTTTGATTAACAGTTCTGCACACAGAGATATTCCCCTAAGGCCACATTCACACATTCAGTATTTGGTCAGTATTTTACATCAGTATTTGTAAGTTAAAACCAGGAGTGGGTGATAAATACAGAAGTAGTCACGTGTTTCTATTATACTTTAACTCTGATTCTTCCACTCCTGGTTTTGGCTTACAGATACTGATGCAAAATACTGACCAAATACCGAATGTGTGAATGTGGCCTAAGAAAGACAAAACCTCACTTTTATTTTTGCAAATATTCAGGTTTCGGATTTTATTAACCTTTATGATTAACCAGCAGCACTGTAGTTGTTCAATAATAAAATTAATCATTAAAAATACAAAATGTGCACCCCGTGTATATCTGTATATTGTATGTATACATCTGCAAAAGTTTGGTTCCCCATCCTTCAAATTTGATATCTATCTATCTATCTATCTATCTATCTATCATTGTGACATTAGAATAAAAATGATGTCACAAGTGATGTGATGACATCACCGCATTCTATATCCCAGTGTTCCGTCCTAAGGGAAACCACTGCCTTACAGACTCCCAAGGGTGAGGCAGCCCCTTTTGTTTTTCGTGACAAACGAAGCAAAAATTGATTTTAAAATGGATAATTACAGAAGAGCCCAAAGAGATCGGGTTCTCAGAGAGAAGAGAGGAATAAATGAAGAGCAGGTACTATTGTTCGCTTTAGGGCGAAAAGACTTTATACTACCGGACATTGACACTGACGCCTCAAAAAAGGCGTCCAAACGTCAAATTCTAGACAAAATGAGAAAGACCAAAAGACATGAGATCCTTACAGAGAGAAGGAAAATGGAGACCCTCACGGAGTCTCACTCTGCAGCCTCCGCTGAGCTTCAGAGGGCCATTCTTATCTCCTTGAAAAAACTCGGAGATCTGGTCCCTGAAATACGGAGGAGAAACAAAGAAGCCATCCTCAATAAGAGGAGAAACATCAGCGCAGAGTTAGAGCTGGAAGAGGTTCTCCAAGAGACACCGAGACAAGTGACATCCTCCAGATCTGAAAGTCTGGAGGCACCGAAACTACAAAGAGCGGCAGCCCAGAAGAGGATCAGGAACAGCAGAGACTGGGTTGTCCAATGTAGAAGACGTCTCATCTACGCTAAATCCATTATAAATGGGAATGGTGCATTGCGGAGGTCGAGGTCATCAGCTGAAAACATCTCCATCCCAGAGAACAAACAGCTGAGTGTTTCTCCACCAAACACATCACTGGATACAGATGGACCAGGTAAGATGGATCTGCTCAGTGTAATAAGACTGGGGGTGAGGAGGATTATACTCCTAATATTATGTACTGGCATCAATTATCAAAAGTGCAGAAAAACTGTCCTTGTTGCCCATAGCAACCAATCACAATGCAGCTTTCATTGTTCCATAGAATGTTAAGAGATGGAATCTATGCTGTGATTCGTTGCTATGGGCAACAGGGACAGTTTTATTATTGGACAGTTTTGATAAATGAGAGCCCAAATATTAGACATTTCCTGCTCATTTACATAATTGTATTTAAAATTATAATATTTTCTTTTAGCTATATTTGTTAACCCCTTCTTGACCGGGTAACATTTCGTTGTTTTTTCCTTCCTCCTTCGAAAACCCATAACTATTTATTTTTTAATTTGTCTCCCAATGTAGCTGTATGTGGACTTGATTTTTTAGTGGACGAGCTGTAGTTTTGAACATTATTTATTTTAGTATTCAATGTTCTGGAAAATGGGGAAAAAGATTCAAAATGTGGTAAAATTGTGGAAAAAAAGTGATTCCGCCATTGTTTTTTTTCTAGATGTTCATTGAGTGGTAAAAATGACCTGACAGAATGATTCTCCATGTCAGTTACAACTATGATAATGCTGAACAGGCATAGGGGTTATAATTCACTGAACTGGTAGAAGAAAATTAGGAATTTTATAAAAAATAAATTGGTTTGTGTCCCTATATTCTGAGACATTATATCTTTTGGATTTTGATAGCTGGATGGAGCTGTGCGAGGACTTGATTTGTTTTTTTTTTGCGTGACAAGTTGTAGCTTTTATAGATAACTTTCTCGGGTAGACAAGACATTGTGATATCTTTTATTACAATTTATTAGATGTATACTGCGCCCTCACAAAAACCCTATTCTGGTCTTTACATTTATTTTCTCCTTTCAGTGTTTACTGTTTGGGTTAATTAATGTTCCGGATGTGGTTATACTAGATATTCAAATTATTACTATTATTATTATTATTATTATTATTATTAATGGGGAAGTATTTTTTTTACATTTTATTATTTTTTTAACTTTTTTTTGTTACTCCATTTCTTTAGTCTCCTTTGGGGACTTGAACCTGCGATTTTCTGATCGCTTCTACTAGACACTGTGACAGAACTGTATATAGCTAAATTAACATTCTCATATGAAATTAAGCCAGGCTGGTCTTAACAGGAGGAGGAAAAGACAGGGGCTTTCTGCAGGCTCAGGTAGTCATTTCCAATAATGTGTTCACTAAGGGGTTCAAATTTTTTATATCATCTCAGCAGATGGAATCGATAAGGCGCCCTACGACACAACGGACATGCCGGCACAAGGCCTTGATGATGCCAGTTTCCAGATTTCTGACCAAAGAGAACTGGTCCACACAGTCCAACCTATAGACTTTTCCAATCTCGAGTTCTGGAAAGTTCTTGGAAAAGGAAACTATGGAAAAGTAAGTGTCAATTTATATTGTCCGTGTTCCCCAATGTATCCTGAACCAGATACACAGGAGAGATGTACATATTCATTACAGGATGCTCATATGTAATGATAATTGGGATAAACTAGTGAACTACTACACAGTAATAGATGAGAGTTTGGTCTGATCTGTTGTGATTTTTCTCCAGGTTGTCTTGGCATCAGATCCAGTCAGTGAAGGACTGCTGGCCATCAAAATCATGGACAAAAGTTCTTGTGAGGACTTAATCTCTACAGAGCTAGAAGTCCTGAGAATGGCTGCCGGATGCCCCTACCTAATGACTATGCGGGCGTTTAGGGAAACACCTACGGAGTATGAAATAGCCATGGACTATATGGTCGGCGGAGACCTGTTTGGCCACATGAAAGATTCAATGATGTTTAACACAAAGACAATAAGGTAAATGTCTTGTACTGAATGTTAGTAATCCGCTGCCGGCACATTGTAGTCTTAGATCAATGGACAACGACAACAGGAGAAACTAATGATGTGAAAAGGACACGTGTGTGATCTCCTCATGTTCTCTGTATGATTGTGCATGTAACCACTGATCCATCCTTTCTACTCCACAGACTCTTTGCGGCAGAGATGGTGTGCGGACTCCAGTTCCTGCATGAACGCGGCGTCATACATAAGTAATCATTTCTCCTTCATAAATCTGTCACCTGTGACTCTCTGTTGTCTCCTTACATATCTATTGTAGAAAGTTCTTTCCATGAATTGTCCTCACAATCAGTGTCTGCTCCTTCTCCCTGCAGTGACCTGAAGCCAGAGAACATCCTCCTTCAAGACACCGGACACATCAAAATCTCAGACTTTGGCCTAGCAGCCATGAATGTATTTGAGGGTGACATAGTGGAATATACTGCTGGCACTAAGGGTTACATAGCGCCCGAGGTAAGGAACATCTCTGTGTGATTGATGTCGATAGTAGGATTGAGGGATAATCTGATCCCAATGTATTCTGCTCATATCTAATCACAGACAGGTCCTCATAGTCTCTGTGTGTAAATCCCCTTCCCGGTATATTCAGATTCTCTCCAATCTCATGTTCCCATAGGTAATGGACGGTGAAGGATACAACCATCTGGCAGACTCCTTTTCCTTTGGCGTCATCTTATATATGATGACTGTAGGTGACTGGCCATTCTATACCAGAGGCACAATGGACGAATACCACCAGTCTCTGTATGACGACATCCCTTCTTTTCCACCTGGGATCTGCTGTCATACCATGGATATCATAAAACGGGTGAGTAAGATCAGATGGACAATGATAATAGGGGATTACAAGAAGATATAGAAGATAAGATATGTACAGTCCATAGACATTGTGTAATAATTTATCAGTAATAATACATAATATAATGACTAATGCTTTGTTTTCATTTTCTAGCTTCTCTGCAAAACTCCATCTGCCCGATCTGCCATTACATCGTCCATCAGATCACATCCGTTTTTCTATTCTATCGACTGGAGCGATGTGGAGTCCCGCAGATCCGACCCACCATTCCCATATTACTATGTAAGTACAGCACATACAGACATCCAAAGTGTTATCACTACCCAGTAACACACTTACCCACTATACACCTTATCGCTATATCCCCCTAGTACTGTATATGCTGTATGTGAGGGGCTGATTCTCAGACGTGTATATTTCTCTTCTTCCAGCAGGAGTATTAGGCTGATAAAAATCAGCCCCATTCCAGTAACATCCAGGAATGAAGATTTACATTAATCGGATGAGACAATTACACTGGACTTTCTTATTTACCGGACTGTGACAAACCTACCGAGCTTCCACCACATAACATCCAAGTAGATTTGAGACCACACATCCAGGGATTTATTCCGATCGCCATATTTGGGGTCAGGAAGGAATTTTTTCCCTTGATATGAGGATGATCCAACAACGAGTCCTCAGGGTTATTTTTCGCCTTCCTCTGGATCAACATAGCAAGTAATTAAGGGCTGAAATTGAAGGATTTCTTTCAGCCATACTTGTTATGTCACCATCTGGACGACTCATCTACAATGTGGTGGTAAGGAGACGACTACAAGATATGGACATAAAGAAGGAAGCGGCTGCTCCTTCTCCTACTTGGCCATGTACAGACAGAAGGAAGCGGCTGCTCCTTCCTCTACCAGGCCATGGTCAGACAGAAGGAAGCGGCTGCTCCTTCTCCTACTTGGCCATGTACAGACAAAGGAGGCGGCTGCTCCTTCTCCTACTTGGTCTTGTGCAGAAAGAAGGAAGCGGCTGCTCCTTCATCTACCAGGCCATGGTCAGACAGAAGGAAGCGGCTGCTCCTTCCTCTACCAGGCCATGGTCAGACAGAAGGAAGCGGCTGCTCCTTCCTCTACCAGGCCATGGTCAGACAGAAGGAAGCGGCTGCTCCTTCACCTTCCTGACCATGGTCAGACAGAAGGCCATATGGCTAATCGCGATGCTGAAGGAATCCAGGAAAACTCCAACTATACAGATCACAAGTCACACATTCCTGCTCTTCTCCTCTCTCATGTGTGATCCAGACCTGGATGTCCAAAAGCGGCAGAAGTGTAAGCCGAGGCCTGAGGAGCGGAATCATCATCATCTGCTCCTTTCCACAGAAAGTGACTATATCTACACACTTTCTTTTTATATATTTGCATAATATTAACAACTTTTATGCATAAAAATAAATATATAAAACATCTATGTTGCTTTTGGTTATATTACTGACATGCTTTTTGGTATTTTTATTAATATCATGATAAGGTATTTTGCTGCCTTAGGCAGATGACGCAAATGGCTCCCCCCCCCCCAAGAAAAGGAATAGGTGAGAAACTATGGTAACTGGACCTCTAACTTCCTCGTCTGATCCATCAGGTAACAAGCTCTGATGACCACTTCCTTTACAATGTCAGACCCAAGAATAGTCATGGAAACTAATATAGCTTAATTATAATGGGGGCCGTTTGGTTTCGATTAATGAGATACAATAGATGCAGCTTGTAACAAAACCGATGGTTGTTCTACTGCCGTATTCCTGTGTGGCGCCATCCTCTAACAGGGGGCAGACTGTCCATACCCTGCGTATTGCGGGAATTACCGCCAGAACATCAACCTGATTACAGCTCCTCTGCTCCTGTCCTGGGGGCAGCGTTCACATTGTCTTAAAGACACAAATGCATTTCAATGCAGAGAGGGAATGAGAACCAGGGCGCAGGCGTTGAGCGGTGTTAGTGACCCACTGACTCCGCTCACCTTTGTTCCTGTGTACCGGCTGTCAGCATGCTGAATGTTTGCGGCAGGAGGAAGGTGCCAGTTGACTGCAGGCGTTCAATAATGTCAATTTTTTTTCTTAAACTGCTCCCACCTCAGAGAGGTAGCGCCCTAGGCGGGTGCCTACCCCTTGTCCCGGGCCTGCACTGGTGGTTCAGTTTGGATCCTCTTGCAGGAATAGTGCCATACACTATTGCAGTCAGTACAATGGAAATCATTGACTTGTCAAATTTAAAGGCTTTTTTGTGCAGAAGAGAAAAAATAAAAATGTGATTAAAGCAATGCTCCTTTGCTCATAGGGGAAATCAGTTTTATCAATCGCTTTGTTGGGGAGCTGTCCACTCCATTCTGGTCTTTCGGTCGTCCCACGTTACTTCTGACTCTCAGAATCCTACAGGATCTTATACACGATGTGGAAGACAATTTCTCTATATAATGAGCCTTGATGTGACTCTCATAGGAATGCAAAGTGAGATTCATTCACCTCTACATCACTAGTCAGAGCTGTAGACACCAGGTTAATTTAATGAAATATCAGACCACCACTTTCAGGCCATATTCACACGTTCAATATTTGGTCAGTATTTTACCTCAGTATTTCTAAGCCCAAACCAGGTGAGGAACAATCAGAGGAAAAGTATAATAGAAACACGTCACCACTTCTGCATTTATCACCCACTCCTGGTTTTGCCTTACACATACTGATGTAAAATACTGACCAAATACTGAATGTGTGAACGTGGCATGACATTTATTACACTAGTCCATGTGCCGTCTGTTTTTTAATAACAGTTCCGTGTGTCTAATCCGTGAGACTCAGAGCAGGTTCTATTCTCATTCATTTTGCAGATCAGACTCAGCCATTAAAGTCTAAGGAAATCCATGTACAACGGATGAAGCACTGAAGACTTTTCTTTTCCTTTAGTGCTCCATCAGTTGTTTCATCCATTTTTAATAGATCCATTAATAGTCAATGGATAAATAAAAGTTCAGACAGTCTACCTGCTTCAGTTTTTACAAATGTATGAGGAAAAAATATATCTATACAACACGGATATAAAATGGAGACAATGCGGAGACACATGGGAGAAAAAGGTTCTGTTTTACAAGGATATAGAAATAGACAAGGATTTGTGAATGTAGCGTCCTCTGAAGAATAGGTAAAATCCATCAAGCTAAAGACAAGACAGACTGATAACTCAGTGAGGAATACAATAGAAGCTGCCTATTGAAGTCTATGGAGAGGCTCCGGACATCACTAGGTAGGCTTCATTTCTACACATGAGCTTGATGCATCATCCATTACTTTTTCTGTACATTTATTAGCATTTGTTATGTTTGTAGCATGGTATTCTACAGTTAGCATTACTAGTCGTATATGCCTTTATATATGACGCGCCCCCTGGGCCGTGTGTGTGGGAATACCCGGAGCCGGGTCTCTGTGTGATGTCAGGGGTTGTAGTCTCCGTGGCGGCGACCCGGTCCCGTGGCTCAGGGTGGTCAAACCAGTGGCGGATCTGTTTACTTGGTTTTTAATGTTGAAATGTCCGACTACGCCACCCGTGGATTGCGGTCACTGAGAACCGCCGCTGCGGGGCAGACCGCTGAGGCTGATGTGTGCGCAGCAGGGGGTAGTATAACTCCCCACGGGAGGAGTATAGCCTCAGGGCAGCATGTGTAGATGGTGAGGGTTGTGGTGCATAGGCGCAGCAGAAATGACTCAAAGTCCGTGCAGTGCAGTTCAGGGTCTTTACTGTTGGTGATGAAGGAGACCCTGCTGGGAGTACTGGCTAACATTAGAGGTCTGGTCAGTCTGTGAGCGAATAAGAATCCCCCTGGCCAGGTGGAGGTGTAGGCTTTCCCATCTGACTGCACTCTTCCTGGCTACCTTGCTGTAGTCGTGTAGTAGCCCACATCCCTGAGTGTACCGTGTGGTGCTCACCCGTATGGCTGGTGACTTGCGGCCTTTGGTTCCTTCCGCTCCTCGATGGCGGTGCCGGTCCCTTGCGTGTGACTGAGCCTCCGGGCTTTCTACGGCCAGAGGACCTGAAATCCCCTGCCAGGTGGTTACTGCTGCTGCATGTGAATATCCTCACAGCCTCGGACTCCGGTGTCAGGTTCTCTGCGTCTTCTGCCAGGACGAGCTCTGCTGCTCCAGTCCCTGGCTCTCAGCTCCTGTCTCCTACAGGGCTCCTTGCTGCTCTATCCCTCTCTCTGGAACTAACTAACTAACCTCGCCCCAGATCCAGTTTATAAAGGGCAGGTTCCTCCCCTCCCTGGACTGGGGCAGGAGGCGTTGCATGCAAATGTGCTCCTGACCAGGAAAACCCATGATCGCTCTCAGACATGGTATTTCTACCACTGTGGCAACCAGACCCCCTGGGGTGCCACATTCCCCCCTAGTAAACTTTAGTACTCCGGGACTAAACACCTTTTTTTTTTGAAAACACACATAACAGGGTATAAACAATAACACAACAATATATGTACAAGGAGTTCAGTCTTGATAGGTCACGGCGCTTCCGTAACCAGGTGTCCATGTCACCCAAGATGCATTTTGAGGGACCCGTCCCAAACCCTCCACGTAGGCCCTGGGGTGGCTACAGGGCATCGATGATCCGGTGTTGGACCACGTCTTCAGCCACCTCCACGGGTTTTTGTTCTGTGGTCTGGCACAAAAGGGGCACTTAACAGGTGCAACTATTTACAAGGTACAGTTCCGGTTATTCATTGTCCATAACCTGTCCGTCCATAGACCCTGTCGGGTAACTTGAGAAACATAATCAGTATTCAGGTAACAAACATAAAACATTACAACATTTGCAATATACAGGTATATATCATTTCTCCTAGATTCTCCAGCGAGCTGGCTTCTGACCTCTAGTGCTCCTTGTGGACCTACGTAACACACTATCTGGTGGTGTTCTTTCTGGGTCCCCTGTTTCCACCCCTTATGTAGTGGGCTCGCTAGTGTCTGCAGTACAGGTGTTTGGAGATGTTAGGGTCGGTTGGGCAGCTTTCTGCGTACTCTTTGGCTTACCACGGGCACGGCAGGCTCACTACTAGCAGAGGGTTGATTCTCCTGGGCTGCTGGTATGGAATCCTCTGCCTCCGGGGCCGGTTGCTCTTCCAACACTACTTGCTCTTCTGTAGGCCCTTGAGGGGCTGGCTGGAGAAAGGTAAGGACGGGTACCACAATAGCGTTGTTAATTTGTGTCCAGTACCGGGGAAATTCTCCGAGTACTGTACTGACCATTTCTTCCCTTTCCTCTGCGGGTTGAGGGCTATCTTAGTCTTATTCAGTGCTTTGCAGCTGCTCGGCACACTTCTTCAGGTGGTCTCTAGAGACAGTGGCTGTGTTCTCTCCTCCATCCTTACTGATAACGCATACTTTTGGGTTTTCATGACTTGAGGGCAGTACTGTGTACGGGTCTTTCTCCCACTGGTCATCCAACTTATGGAGCCGCCTCTTCCTCTTCAAGACCTGCTCTCCAGGTGCCAGGGGAACAGAGGGAGCATGCTGGTTGTAAGTCCTCTCTTGCCTTTCTCTTGCTTGAGACAAACTTCTCTCAACACTCTCCTGCACTTTCCGGTACTGCTGCTGCCATTCTGTATCCCAGTCTGCCTCTGGCGAGGTGTCCTCGGGTCTCAGAACTCCCATATCCAGGTCAATAGGCAGCTTACCAGGTCTTGCTCTCATTAGGTAAGCCGGGGTGCAGTTGGTGGAATTTACTGGGATGTGGTTATACAAGTCCACCAGATCAGGCAGTTTTTCAGGCCACAGACTGCGTTCTTCCAGGGGCAACATTTTCAGCAAGTCTATCACCACCTGGTTCATCTTCTCGCACAATTCGTTGGTTTGGGGGTGATAGGGCATTGTCCTTATCTTCTTGCAGCCATAGAGGTTGCAGAACTCCTGGAAGACCTCCGCTTCGAAGGCTGGACCTTGGTCAGTCAACACTTGCTCCGGATACCCGTGTGGATGGCAGAAGTGCTGCTGGAAGGCTCTAGCTGCTGTCTGAGCTGTTAAGTCCTTGACAGGGACCACCACTAGGAACTGGGAGTAGTGGTCTACGATGGTGAGGGCGTAGACGTACCCGGACCTACTTGGAGCCAGCTTCACATGGTCCAGGGCTACCAGTTCTAGTGGCTGCTTGGTGATGATGGGCTGCAGGGGAGTCTTCTGGCTGGCACGGTCCTTTCTTCTCAGGTTGCACGGGCCGCAGTCTCTGCACCATCTCTCAATGGCCCCTCTCATGCCTACCCAGAAGAACCGTTCACGCAACAGGAACTCCAACTTCTTCCATCCAAAGTGCCCTGCTCCGTCGTGGTATGCCTCCAGGACCATAGCCGCGTCTCGTCTCGGGACCCCTACCTGCCAGGTCAGCTCATGTGTCTGGGAGTTAACAATTCTCCGGCACAGCTTCCCCTTGTTGAGAAACAGTTTACTCTTCTCCTTCCACAGCTGTTTGGTCTCTTCCGGAGCGTCTGGGTCAAGGCGGGCATCAGCCTGTGTCAGCATCTCTTTTACCAGGCGGACGGCTGGGTCACTGTCTTGCGTCTCCGCCCAGCTGTAGTGGGGTAAGGGATTGAACAGAGTGCTTGTCCCTTACACAGTGGGAACACTGGGTAATCTCGTGACGGTGGAACGCAGGGAGTTCAATCTCTTCCAGTTCTTCTGGATCTTCCCCTCCGTCTGGCAAGTTCGGCATCCTGGACAGGGTGTCTGCGTTGGCATTTGTGCGTCCCGCCTGGTATTTGATGGTAAATTCATAGTTGGATAGGCGGGCCATCCATCTCTGCTCCAGGGCACCAAGTTTCGCAGTATCCAGGTGTGTCAACGGGTTGTTGTCGGTGTACACGGTGAACTTGGAAGAGGCAAGGTAATGTTTAAAGCGTTCTGTAACTGCCCACACCACTGCCAGGAACTCTAGCTTGAAGGAGCTATAATTTTCGGGGTTTCTCTCTGTTGGCCGGAGTTTCCTGCTGGCATAAGCGATTACCCGTTCTCTGCCCTGTTGGATCTGGGACAGCACCGCCCCTAGCCAGATGTTGCTCGTGTCCGTGTGGAGGATGAAAGGCTGGCCGTAATCAGGGTAAGCCAGGACCTCATCCCCCGTGAGGGCCATCTTCAGCTGGCGGAAAGACTCATCCTCCAGCTTGTCCCATTTGAAGGGTGGCTTCTGATTCTTGGTCTTTGACTGACCCAACAGGAGGTTTTGCATAGGGGCTGCCATTTTGGTGAACCCAGGGATGAATCTTCGGTAGTAGCCTACCAACCCGAGGAACTGCCGCACTTCCTTTATGCTGGAGGGTCTTGGCCAGTCCTTAATCACTGTAATTTTATCAGGGTCTGGAGCTACTCCGTCAGCACTCACCACGTGTCCCAGGTACTGTACTTTTGGTTTCAGTAGATGACACATGGAGGGTTTCACCTTTAGGCCGTAGCCTGCCAGGGCGTCAAACACCTCTGCCAGGTGTTTCAGATGGTCCTCATATGTTTTGGAATACACGATGACATCGTCCAGGTATAGCAGGACCGTCTCGAAATTCCTGTGCCCCAGGCAGCACTCCATCAACCGCTGGAAGGTTCCTGGTGCGTTGCAGAGCCCGAACGGCATACAGTTGAATTCGCTGAGAACCATCGGGGTGGTGAACGCGGTCTTCTCCTTGTCTGCCTCTGCTACAAGAACCTGCCAGTACCCGCTAGTAAGATCCAAAGTGGAGAAGAAGTTAGCAGACTTTAATGCAGCTAAAGATTCCTCTATCCTAGGTAACGGTACGCATCTTTGTGTGTGATACGGTTGACCTTTCTGTAATCTACACAAATTCTCATGGTGCCATCTTTCTTTTTCACAAGAACTAGTGGAGCTGCCCAGGGGCTACAGCTGTCCCTGATTACCCCAGCCTCCTTCATGTCTCGCAACATCCCCTTGGCATTCTGATAGTGTGCAGGGGGTACAGGTCGGTATCTTTCCTTTATGGGTGGATGGTCTCCTGTGGGGATGTGGTGTTCTACCCCCCTTTACTTGCCCAAAGTCTAGCGGGTGTTTGCTAAAGACTCTTTCGTACTCCTGCACCACCCGGTAGACTCCCTGTTTTTGGTGTGAGGGAGTGGAGTCGGTGCCCACATGCAGCTTCTGACACCAGGCCTCCATTCGTTTCTTGGAGCCGTTACCCTCCTCTAGTTGAGATGGAGGCAAGGGTTTCACGGCCTTTATGGAGTTTTGGTTAACGGTGAACAATTTGGCTAGAGTGGCATACCGGGGCAAGTATACTTCTCTTTCCCCAATGTTTAGGATGCGGATGGGTACCCTCCCATGGCGTACATCGACCACCCCCCGTGCCGTCAAAATGGTGGGCCTACTGTCTGAGTAGACGGGTTCTACCATGGCTTGGTAGTCCCTTCTTCTTAACCCGATTGCAGTCCGGCACCAGATCATCATCTCACTCTTTGGGGGCATGGCGATAGGGAACAGGTCACTCATCCTTACACTACCAATCTCACCACCAGACAGTTCTACCTGCTGCCTTTTCATCAGGGCTCTGATCTCTTTTTGTGGGACACGCTACTGGCTGGAGCTGGCGTTCACCGCAACCTGCTGTAATATGAGAATTATCTCTGCAAGACAATTTTCAATAACATTAGTACCCAAGGTTATCTTAGGGTGGCTTTCACGACGGTCAATGTCCACAATAATCAGTCCTTGCGCTGGCAGTTCAACTTTACCAATCTTTATGGTCACCTCCTTGAATCCCACCTGCGGCACGGGCTGACCATGGCTTGCGATGATGCTCAAATCGTCATCTGGGTAGCGGGTAATATCTGAGTCATTCCAGTACCGCTTAAAGAGCACATAGGGGATGGTGGTTACCTGTGACCCGGTGTCCAGTAGTGCACTCATAGGAATGCCATCCAGCACCACAGGCAAGACCGGTCATCCCCCTATGTACTTATCATGCCAGCTCGATGGGCCTGATGATCTTATGCCTGGGGGTCAGCCCTCTGCCCCAGGTCGGGCCCATTTAAATGACAGTACCTTGCCATATGTCCTGGTTGGTTGCAGTGGCGGCAGATGGGTTGTCAGTCCTGGTCATAGCGGTCGCTGGGCCTTCCTCTGGACGATGGGATCCTCCTCCGTTGGCTCCAAGGGACGTCCTCCGGACTGGAAGCCAGCTGGATCTTTCCTGGGGAAGACACCTGTAAAAACTGCACAGTTCTGGTTAGCGCGGCAACGCTTTTGGTCAGTTCTTGGACCTAATGGTGCAGGTCTACAGCCGGGGCTTTGTCCAAAGCCTGTGCATCAGCTCCCACAGGCTCTGCAGGCAAGAGCGCCGCCTCCTGGTGATAGGTGATAGCAGGGCGCCTGTGGGTTACAGCGCAAAGTCCAAATCAAGGTTCTGCAAGGCCATTACACGCAACTGGGTTCGGTGGGCGCTGGACAGTAGACCCTCAATGAACTGTTCAGTCAACAGCTTATCCTCATTGCGCACGCTGTCAGGGTCTGCCTACTTAATGGCTCTCAGGGCCTCCTGCAAATTCATAGCATAGTCCCGTATACTGTCTTGTGCCCGCTGTTTGCATCCATAAAATTTTAGCTTGATCTCTGCTGAGGTGCGGGTATCAAAAGTGTCCTTTAGACGGGCCAGTATTTCCTTTACAGTCCCCTTTTCCCTGGCTGACCAGGACTTCACTTCTCTTTGGGCTGCTCCAATTAACTGACCTATCAGGATGCTCACTTTATGTTCCTCGGACAGGGGGGTATACTTTGAATAGGCTATACAGTCTTTCTTTAAAGTTGCTCAGGGTATGCGACTCCCCTGAGTACTGGGGTAACCATGACGCTCCAGGGATATACGGCATCGTGAACGGCATCACTGCGGCAGCAGCCGCGCTGGCGGTGGGAGCTCCCTCCATTCCTGGTGTCTTCCTCCCCCCTAGTTAACCGTGGCCTACCTTCCATAGCTTCTTCTCATAGGCCGCGGCTCCGCAGGCGATCGTCGGGGTCGAGGACCTTGCGTCGCGCGTTGGTGACGTCGGCGTCCGCTGGGCTCCTTCCAGGACCTTGCGCAGTGTCAGGACGTAAGGCGGGGCTTCAGCTCTTTCGCGCTTTTGGCGTCCACGCCCCTCTTCTTCCCACGCGGCATCCCAAAAATGGCGCCCAATAGCGGGAAAATGGCTGCGGATGGCGGGAAAACATCTGCGGATGGCGGGAAACTTCACCACGGTAAGTATCACAGTCTTTCTTCAGGCACGCAGTACCCGGTGGTTGCGGGCACGAGATCCTGCCGACTACGCCAAAGTTGATGCGCCCCCTGGGCCGTGTGTGTGGGAATACCCAGAGCCGGGTTTCTGTGTGATGTCAGGGGTTGTAGTCTCCATGGCGGCGAGCCGGTACCGTGGCTCAGGGTGGTCAAACCAGTGGTGGATCTGTTTACTTGGTTTTTAATGTTGAAATGTCCGACTACGCCACCCGTGGATTGCGGTCACTGAGAACCGCCGCTGCGGGGCAGACCGCTGAGGCTGATGTTGTGTGCGCAGCAGGGGGTAGTATAACTCCCCACGGGAGTAGTATAGCCTCAGGGCAGCGTGTGTAGATGGTGAGGGTTGTGGTGCATAGGCGCAGCAGAAATGACTCAAAGTCCGTGCAGTGTAGTTCAGGGTCTTTACTGTTGGTGATGAAGGAGACCCTGCTGGGAGTACTGGCTAACATTAGAGGCCTGGTCAGTCTGTGAGCGAACAAGAATCCCCCTGGCCAGTTGGAGGTGTAGGCCTTCCCGTCTGACTGCACTCTTCCTGGCTACCTTGCTGTAGTCGTGTAGTAGCCCACGTCCCTGAGTGTACCGTGTGGTGCTCACCCGTATGGCTGGTGACTTGGGGCCTTTGGTTTCTTCCGCTCCTCGATGGCGGTGCCGGTCCCTTGCGTGTGACTGAGCCTCCGGACTTTCTACGGCCAGAGGACCTGAAATCCCCTGCCAGGTGATTTCTGCTGCTGGATGTGAATATCCTCACAGCCTCGGACTCCGGTGTCCGGTTCTCTGCGTCTTCTGCCAGGACGAGCTCTGCTGTTCCAGTCCCTGGCTCTCAGCTCCTGTCCCTCTCTCTGGAACTAACTAACTAACCCCGCCCCAGTTCCAGTTTATAAATGGCAGGTTCCTCCCCTCCCTGGACTGGGGCAGGAAGCGTTGCATGCAAATGTGCTCCTGACCAGGAAAACCCATGCTCGCTCTCAGATATGGTATTTCCACTGTAGTAACCAGACCCCCTGGGGTGCCACATATACATATATTTTCACACTTTTTGAATGGGCTATGTATGGACTAGCTTTGGTTGTACTCAGGGCCTGTTTTAGAGATAGTGGGGCCCCAAATGCTAACATATTGCACCATCACACAGAAATATTTTGGTTGTATTTACATGCGCTGAGTTCAGGCCATTAAACGTCCGCGATCGACAATATTGAAGTCATTCGACGCTTGTTTCCCGGCTTCTTTACACCGGCTGAGGAAGAATGATGGGGACAGAACAGTCACTAGTAGATCAATCTGTCCCCCTACAGCAGGGGTCTCAAACTCGGCTGGGTATATGGGCCGCACATGGAAAAAATTTGAATTTGGGGGACCGCATTCTTTGTTCAATGTGACATTTTTAGTGATACCATTTTTTTTGTATACACCTTTTGAACATTTTTGCCGTGTTTATTTTTTTATGGCTTGGGTCGTTATGGATGTGACGAAAATAAACGTGCACTTTTTTGTGTTTACTTTAGTTTACATATAAAATAGCATTTTTAGTGCCCAATATTTTTTCATGCTTTATTTTATTTTTTATTTTTTTACAATTTTATTTCCCCCAATTGGCCACATACAGTAATATTGTCTTACAATTAGCATCATATAGTAATAATGGAAAACATCTTGTAGTAATGTTCCCCATCCAAGTCCCCATCTTGTACTAATGTGCCCCATCCAGGTCCCTATCCTGTGGCTATGTGCCCCATCCAGGTCCCCATCCTGTGGCAACGTTCCCCATCCTGGCGCCCATCTTGTACTAATGTGCCTCATCCAGGTCCCCATCTTGGGGCTATGTGCCCCATCCAGGTCCCCATCCTGTGGCAATGTTCCCCATCCAGGTCCCCATCTTGTGGCTCTGGTCCCCATCTTGTGGCTCTGGTCCCCATCTTGTGGCTCTGTGCCCCATCCAGGTCCCCATCTTGTGGCTCTGTGCCCCATCCAGGTCCCCATCTTGTGGCTATGTGCCCCATCCAGGTCCCCATCCTGTGGCAACGTTCCCCATCCTGGCGCCCATCTTGTACTAATGTGCCTCATCCAGGTCCCCATCTTGGGGCTATGTGCCCCATCCAGGTCCCCATCCTGTGGCTATGTGCCCCATCCAGGTCCCCATCCTGTGGCAACGTTCCCCATCCTGGCGCCCATCTTGTACTAATGTGCCTCATCCAGGTCCCCATCTTAGGCCTATGTGCCCCATCCAGGTCCCCATCCTGTGGCAATGTTCCCCATCCAGGTCCCCATCTTGTGGCTCTGGTCCCCATCTTGTGGCTCTGTGCCCCATCCAGGTCCCCATCTTGTGGCTCTGTGCCCCATCCAGGTCCCCATCTTGTGGCTATGTGCCCCATCCAGGTCCCCATCCTGTGGCAACGTTCCCCATCCTGGCGCCCATCTTGTACTAATGTGCCTCATCCAGGTCCCCATCTTGGGGCTATGTGCCCCATCCAGGTCCCCATCCTGTGGCAATGTTCCCCATCCAGGTCCCCATCTTGTGGCTCTGGTCCCCATCTTGTGGCTCTGGTCCCCATCTTGTGGCTCTGTGCCCCATCCAGGTCCCCATTATGTGCCCCATCCAGGTCCACATCTTGAGGCTATGTGCCCCATCCAGGTCCCCATCCTGTGGCTATGTGCCCCATCCAGGTCCCCTCTTGTGGCTATGTGCCCCACCCAGGTCCCCTCTTGTGGCTCTGTGCCCCATCCCGGTCCCCATGTTGTGGCTCTGTGCCCCCTGTGCTGTTCTTCACACATATAAAATAGAAAAAAAAAAAGATGATTCTCACCTGTCCTCCGTTCCCTCGGCGGCCTTCCTGCAGATGTGGCCCGCAGGCACCACAGAGTCCGACCCCTTGACGATCCCGACCTGGTCCAGGAGGAGCCGCCGACAGCAGCGCTGCATTGCCGCACAGAGACTGTCTCCCAGCACAGCATTTTCAATGTCAGCCGCCGGCCAATCAGAGGCCAGCAGCTGACATCTGCATATGGCAATGACATCATACTCGCTGCGCCGACACGCAGATATCAGCTGCTGGCCTCTGATTGGCCAGCGGCTGGCATTGGAAATGCAGTGCTGGGAAACAGTCTCTGTGTGGCAATTCAGCGCTGCTGTCGGCGGCTCCTCCTGGACCAGGTCGGGATCATCAAGGGGTCTGTGCCTGCGGGCCGCATAAAGCAGCCTCAGGGGCCGCATGCGGCCCGCGGGCCGCGTGTTTGAGACCCCTGCCCTACAGTATCATTTTATTAGCAGTACATCTGCAGTTTTCACTGGGCGATGTGCTGCTGAGAACAATGAGCTTTGTTTTGGCATAAACAATCCAATCACTCGATGAATAGGCAGCATTGTGCTCCTTAAGTACAATATGCCCCATAGTCCTCCATATAGTATAATGTGCCCCATAATCCTCCATAGAGTATAATGTACTCTCCATAGTTCTCAATACTGTATAATGCAGCCCTCATATAGTACAATGCACTCCCCATAGTCCTCAATACAGTACAATGCAGCCCCCATAGAGTATAATGCTGCCCCATAGAGTACATATACTATAATGCACCCCCCATAGCCCTCCAGCCTTGTGACCACCATGTTCTCAATGATGTAAAAAAATAAATACAATACTCACCTCTCCCCGTTCCCCCACTGCTCCGATCTGTGCAGCATGTCTGCTTGGCCTCAGCAGCTCCAATGCCTGGCACACAATTAAGTGACATAAATGACGCGCCCCCTGGGCCGTGGGGAGACCCGGAGCCGGGCCTGTAGATGCTGGGGGTTGTAGTCACTGTGGCAGCGACCCGGTCCGTGACCCAGGGCGGTCAAACCAGGGTAGTCTATGTGTCTCAGTTATTGATAGTCTGACTATGCCACCTGTGGATTGCGGTTATTGGTAACTGCCGCTGCAGGGCAGTCCGCTGAAGCTGGTGGTATGCGCAGCAAGGTAGTGTAACTCCTCACAGGAAGAGTGTAGCTTCAGGGCAGCGTGTATGGATGATGGTGGTAATAGTGCCTGGATCAGTAATAATAACACGGAGTCTTTGCAGTGCAGTCCTAGGGTCTTTACTGGTGGTAATTATATAGGCCCCAACGGGAGTACTTGCTAGGGATGAGGGCCTGGTCAGTCTGGGAGCAATCCTAGAATCCCCTGGCCAGGTGGAGTTGTAGGCCTGCCGTTCCGACTGTACTCTTTTGGCTATCCCGCTTATAGTCGTGTTGTAGCCCACGTCCCTGAGTGTAACGTGCTGCTCACCCGTATGGCTGGCGACTCGGATCCCGTGTATTCCTTGCTCCTCTGTGGCGGTACTGGTCCTTTCGTGTGGCTGAGCCTCCGGGCTTCTGTGAGCCAGGAGACCTGCAATCTCCTGCCTTGCGGTTTCTGCTGCTGGATATACAATCCTCACAGCCTCGGACTCCGGTGTCAGGTCTTCTGTATCCACTGGCCAGGACGAGCTCTGCACAGCTCCAGTCCTCAGCTCCTTGCTCCTTAGTCCTAACTGACTCCTGACACTGAACTAGACTCTCACTAGACTGACTAACCCCGCCTCCAGATCCAGTTATATAGGGCAGGATCCTCCCCTTTTCTGGTCTGGAGCAGGAGGTGTTGCTTGTAGTGTGTTCCCTGACCAGGAAATTCCTGTTTTGATCCCAGACATGGTATTACTACCACTGTGGCAACCAGACCCTCTGGGGTGCCACATTCCACCCTAGTAAATTTCAGTACTCCGGGACTGAACATATTTTGCAAAAATACAACAAGTAACAATACATTAACATATTTACAACCATTAGAGTCTTTAAAGGTCACGGTATCATCCGCAACCAGGTGTCCATTTCACTGAAACAAGGTGCAATCTGAGGGACCCGTCCCAAACCCTCAACGTAGGCCCTAGGGTGGCTACAGGGCATTGATGATCCGGAGTTGGACCACATCTTCAGCCACCTCCACGGGTTTTTGTTCTGTGGTCTGGCACAAAAGGGGCACTTTACAGGTGCAACTATTTACAGGCAGAGTTTTTGGTTATTCATTGTCCATAACCTGAAAGTCTTTTTGGACCCTGTAGGATAACTGGAAAAACATATTCATTACACACACAAAACAATTCAACATTACAGTTATAGTTATAGTTACATTTAAATTTTCCAACGAGCAGGAATTTGACCTCTGGTGATTCTGGTGGACCTGCGTAACACACTGTCTGTCTGTGTTCCACTCTGGTCCCCTTTCCCTACCCCTGGTGTGGTGGGCACTGTTTGACCTGCACTACTGGTATTTTGAGGTGTCACTGGTAGGTTGGGCAGCTTCCTACGGATCCTTTGGCTTACTGTGGGTACGACAGGCTCGCTACTAGCAGAGGGTAGATTCTCCTGGTCTGCTGATGAGGAATCTTCTGTCTCCGGGGCCAATGGTTCTTCCAACTCTACTGAGACTTCTGTAGGTGCTTGAGGGGCTGGTTGGAGAAATGTAAGGACAGGCACAACAATGGCATTATTCACTTGTGTCCATGACCGGGGAAATTCTCCGAGTACCGTGCTGACCAATTCTTCCACTTCCTCTGCGGGTTGAGGGATATCTTGGCCTTCTTCGGCGTGCTGTAGCTGCTCGGGACATTTCTTCAGGTGGTCTCTGGAAACTGTTGCTGTTGTCTCACCTCCGTCCTTACTTATGAGGCACACCTTGGTGTTATCATGACTTGATGGTAGAATGGTGTACGGCTCTTTTTCCCACTGGTCATCCAACTTGTGGAGTCGCCTCTTCCTCTTTAGGAATTGCTCTCCAGGTGACAAGGGGGCAACAGGTGCATGTTGATTGTAAGTCCTCTCTTGCCTTTCTCTTGCTTGGAACAGACTTCTTTCAACACTTTCCTGTACCTTGCGGTATTGCTGTTGCCGCTCAGTGTCCCAATCTGTGTCTGGTGAGGCGTCCTCTGGTGTCAGAACTCCCATATCCAGATCGATGGGCAGCTTACCAGGTCTCGCTCTCATCAGGTAAGCTGGTGTGCAGTTGGTGGAATTCACTGGGATATGATTGTAGAGGTCCACTAGGTCTGGCAACTTTTCTGGCCACAGACTGCGTTCCTCCAGGGGAAATGTCTTCAGTAGGTCTATCACCACCTGGTTCATCTTTTCACACATCCTGTTGGTCTGGGGGTGATAAGGCGTTGTCCTGATCTTCTTGCCGTACAGGTTGCAGAACTCCTGGAATACCTCCACTTCGAAGGCCGGACCTTGGTCAGTTAGCACACGTTCTGGGTAACCATGCGGGTGGCAGAAGTGCTGTTGGAAAGCTCTGGCTGCTGTCTGAGCTGTTTGGTCCTTGACTGGCACTACTACCAGAAACTGGGAGTAGTGGTCTACGATGGTGAGAGCGTAGACATAGCCTGACCTGCTTGGGGACAGCTTCACATGGTCTAGGGCTACCAGTTTGAGAGGCTGCTTGGTGATAATGGGCTGCAGGGGAGCCCTCTGGCTGTCACGGTCTTTCCTTCTCAGGTTGCACGGTCCGCAGTCTCGACACCACCTCTCCATTGCTCCTCTCATGCCGACCCAATAGAACCGTTCACGCAGCAGGACTTCCAGCTTTTTCCATCCGAAGTGTCCTGCTCCATCGTGGTACGCTTCCAAGACCATAGACGCGTCCCGCCTCGGGACTACCACCTACCAGACCAGCTCATGCGTCCGGGAGTTGACAGTTCTTCGACACAGCTTCCCTTCATAGATGAACAGCTTACTCTTCTCTTTCCACAGCTGTTTGGTCTCCTCTGGAGCATCTGGGTCAGGGTATGAGTCAGCTCGTGTCAGCAACTCTTTGACTAGGTGGACGGCCGGGTCACTGTCTTGTGTTTCTGCCCAGCCTTGGTGGGGCAAGGGATTGAACGTGGCCTATTTGGTGGAAGAGTACCTGTCTTTCACACAGTGGGAGCACTGAGTTATCCCATGACGGTGGAAAGCGGGGATTTCTATCTCTTCCAGTTCTTCTGGGTCTTCTCCCCCATCTGGCAAGTTAGGCATCCTGGACAGTACATCTGCATTGGCATTCTTGCGCCCAGCCCGGTACTTGATGGTGAACTCATAATTGGAGAGTCGGGCCATCCATCTCTGCTCCAGGGCACCAAGTTTCGCAGTGTCCAGGTGTGTCAGAATGTTTTTGTCTGTGAATACAGTGAACTTGAAGAGGCGAGGTAATGTTTAAAGCGCTTTGTCACTGCCCATACCACTGCGAGGAACTCTAGCTTGAAGGAGCTGTAATTTTCAGGGTTCCTTTCTGTGGGCCGGAGCTTCCTGCTGGCATAAGCGATTACCCGTTCTCTGCCCTGCTGGATCTGGGACAGCACCGCTCCCAGTCCCACGTTGCCCGCGTCCGTGTGGAGGATGAAGGGCTGGCCATAATCAGGGTAAGCCAGGATCTCGTCCCCCGTGAGGGCCATTTTCAGCTGGTGGAAGGACTCATCTTCCAGCTTGTCCCATTTGAATGGCGGCTTCTGGTTTTTGGCCTTCCTGGACTGGCCTATCAGGAGGTCCAGCATGGGTGCCGCCATCTTGGTGAGGCCTGGAATAAATCTTCGGTAGTAGCCTACCAACCCGAGGAACTGCCGCACTTCCTTTACGGTGGAGGGTCTTGGCCAGTCCTTGATTACTGTGATTTTATCGGGATCTGGAGCTACACCGTCAGCGCTCACCCCGTGCCTCAGGTACTGTACCTTGGGCTTCAGCAGATGACATTTTGAGGGCTTCACCTTTAGACCAAAGCCAGCCAGGGAGTCAAACACTTCCGCCAGGTGCTTCAGATGGTCCTCATACGTCTGGGAGTATACAATGACGTCATCCAGGTACAGCAGGACTGTCTCGAAATTCTTATGTCCCAGACAGCACTCCATCAACCGCTGGAAGGTTCCTGGGGCGTTGCAGAGCCAGAATGGCATGCAGTTGAACTCGCTGAGGCCCATCAGGGAGGTGAATGCGGTCTTTTCCTTATCCGCCTCTGCTACAGGAACCTGCCAATACCCACTAGTAAGATCCAAAGTGGAGAAATAGTTAGCAGACTTTAATGCAGCTAGTGATTCCTCTATTCTGGGTAACGGGTATGCATCTTTGTGTATTATGCGGTTGATTTTACTGTAGTCTACACACATTCTCATAGTGCCATCCTTTTTCTTTACAAGAACTAATGGAGCTGCCCAGGGGCTACAACTGTCTCTTATTACCCCAGCCTCCTTCATTTCTCGCAACATCCCTTTGGCATTTTGGTAGTGTGCAGGGGGTACAGGCCAGTACCTTTCTTTAATGGATGGATGGTCTCCCGTGGGGATATGGTGTTGAACCCCTTTTACCTGCCCGAAGTCAAGTGGATGTTTACTGAAGACCCTTTCGTATTCCAGTACCACCCGGTACACTCCTTGTTTTCGGTGTGGAGAGGTGGAGTCAGTGCCCACATGCAGCTTCTGGCACCAGTCCTCCATTTGTTCCTTGGAGCCGTTATCCTCTGCCTGTTGGGATGGAGACAAGGGTTCCACTGTCTTTATAGAATTCTGGTTGACAGTGAACTGTTTGGCTAGAGTGGCATACCGGGGCAAATGGACTTCTCTCTCCCCAATGTTTAGGATGCGGACGGGTACCCTCCCATGGCGGACATCAACCACCCTCTGGGCTGTCAAAATGGTGGGCCTACTGTCAGAGTAGACGGGCTCTACCATGGCCTGGTAATCTCTACCCCTTAGACCAATAGCTGCCCGGCACCATATCATAATTTCACTTCTTGGGGGCATGGCAAAAGGAAATGGGTCACTCATCCTGACACTGCCAATTTCACCACCAGACAGTTCTACCTGTTGTCTTTTCATCAGGGCTCTGATCTCTCTTTGTAGAACCGGCTGCTGGCTGGATCTGGCGGTCTCCGCAACCTGCTGTAACAAGACAATTATCTCTGCAAGACAATTTTCAATGACATTAGTGCCCAAGGTTATCATGGGATGACTTTCTCAGCGATCAATGTCGACAATAATCAGTCCTTGTGCTGGCAGTTCCACTTTTCCAACTTTATGGTCACTTCTTTGAACCCCACCTGAGGTACGGGTTGACCATTGCTGGCATAAATACTCAAATGTTCATCTGGATGGCGGGTAATATCAGAGTCAGTCCAGTATAGAATGTAGGGGATGGTGGTCACTTGGGATCCAGTGTCCAGCAACGCGCTCATTGGAAAGCCGTCCAGCACGACAGGTAGGACCGGTCGTCCTCCCACATATTTGTCTCGCCAGCTTGATGGGCCTGGTGGTCTTATGCCTGGGGGTTGGCCCTCTGCCCCAGGTTTTGCTTGTTTAAATGACAGTACCTTGCATAATGTCCTGGCTGGTTGCAGCGGCGGCAGATGGGTTGTCCGTCCTGGTCGTAGCGGTCGCTGTTCCTTCCTCTGGATGGTGGAATCCTCTTCTGTTGGCGCCACGGGATGTCCTCCGGACTGGAAGCCAGCTGGATCTTTCCTTTGGGATACACCTGCAAGGACTGTACAGTTTTGGTTAGTGCTGCTACACTTTTAGTTAGCTCTTGGACCTGATGGTGCAGGTCTGTTGACGGGGCACTGTCCAGAGTTTGTGCATCAGCTCCTACAGGCTTCGGGGAAAAGGGTGCCACCTCCTGGTGGTAGGTGATATCTGGGCGGCGGTGAGCTGTAGCGCCACCTGGTGCTGGTTCTCGTAGCACCCAGATTCGGTGGGCGCTGGACAGTAAACACTCAATAAACTGCTCAGTTAACAGTCTGTTTTCATCACGCACACTGTCAGGGTCTACCTGTTTGATGGCCCTCAGCGCCTCCTGCAGGTTTAAAGCATAGTTCCATACACTGTCCTGTGCCCGTTGTCAGACCATGCCCCGTTGAGATGGTTGAGGGAAAAGAGGGGTAACAATGCCAAGGTAACTAGATGGTTCCTAGCTCTTCAGGACTTCAACTTTCACGTAGACCATAGGCCTGGGAAGTTACATGGGAACGCTGATGTGTAGCACCCCGAGGGCTCGGCTGCTACAGGGGTATTGCACCTCGAACCAGAGGTGTGGTATTCCACTCCCGGGTAAGGATGGAGTGTGGACTAGAACTCAGTTAGCTGCATGCACCACATACATCCCATTTCCGGGGGACAGATCAACGGTACTCCCACCAGATAGATGTGCAGGTACGACAGCGTCTGTCCCTGGCTGGAGTGGGAGGGGGGGAGGAATATCCCAGTGGTGCAGGAGCAGAGAGGGGAGGGACTCTGGGCATAGGAAGGAGCCCATTGGTGGCTAGTCACCTTGGCTCGGGTGTCAGAGGGAGTATAAAAGGTGGGCACCATCTTAGGAGTTCAGTTGAGTCAGACAGAAAAAGAGGAGAAGAGTAGTGACAGGGAGCAGCAGCCCTGTCTGGGTGCTGCTCCTGAAGGGAGCAAGAGAGAGAAAGACAAGAGGAAAGGAACAAGGAACAAGGAAGGAATGGAACCTGGAGAAAGGCCCAGAGACATGAAGGAAGAGGGAACCCGAACACGCTAGGAGTCAGCGGGTGAAGGGTTGGCAGATCAGGGTACCGGATCCCGAACTGGTGGAGGCCACTTATCCTCAGCCAGGAACCGGAGGTCGTGGCCACGTCTTGGCGCGACCACTCACTACACTCACCACGAAGGCACGCCACATAGGGTCAGGGAAACCAGAGATAGGTTTCGCCACCAGAAGGCCCGAGGAAGCTGGACATGGGTGGGTCCCTAGTGGGGACGGCCAGAGAAAGGAACGGAGAAAGGAGTTCAAGGTCACACTCTGGAACTGCCTGGGGGTTGGTCGAGCCCCGTACCTGGTGGACGCAGCACGGCTCGGGTCGTCATCACCTGCAGGACTGACACTGATAACATCTGTGAGTAAAGCATTGAAAACTGCAATCAGTCTCTGTGTTCCATCGCACTACCAGCACTAAAGGTACTGGGACGCCCTTTCTATCACTCCCTTCACCTGCACCAGCTGCCCTGAGGCCATACCTCTCCCGTTGGGGGTTATACCACCATTGCTGCACACATACCACCAGCCTCAGCGGACTGTTCTGCAGTGGCGGCCTTGCGACCGCAAATCAACGGGTGGCGTAGTCGACACTTAAACAACATCTACAAAGACTGCCACACACTTAGTTTGACCACCCTGGGCACGGACCGGGTCCCCGCCACTCGGAGACTACTACCCCCATCGGATCCGGCTCCGGGTATTCCCCCGCGCACACGTGCGCCGCACTACAGCACTGGCCCAGGGGGCGCGTCAGATGCCCTTTCCCGTTTTAGGTCAATTAGGATTACCATAATTTTTAATATTTGCCAAATGCCAGAATAAGGAGAGAGAGAATGTATTAAGGCATTTAAAAAAACGGGAAAGGTTTATTCTGATTTCATGTCAGATATTGAGAAAAACATGCATATGTGTCTTTTTATATAGTGTATGTAAACTTCTGGTTTCAACTGTACATCTTGGGCCTCTTCCTTGTATAATGTGCTCTATTCTGCGCCCTTTCCTGGTATTATGCTCCCCATCCTGAGCACCTTCCTGGTATAATGCACTACATCCTGAGCACCTTCCTGGTATAATGCACTACATCCTGAGCACCTTCCTGGTATAATGCACTACATCCTTGGCACCTTCCTGGTATAATGTTACCCTTCCTGAGCACCTCCTGGTATAATGCACTCCATCCTGGGCATCTTCCTGGTATAATGTACCCCATTCTGAGCACATTCCTGGTATAATGTACCCCATTCTGAGCACATTCCTGGTATAATGTCCCCCATCCTGAGCACATTCCTGGTATAATGTCCCCCATCCTGAGCCCTTTCCTGGTATAATGTCCCCCATCCTGAGCACATTCCTGGTATAATGTCCCCCATCCTGAGCCCTTTCCTGGTATAATGCACTCCATCCTGGGACCCTTCCTGGTATAATGCACTCCATCCTGGGACCCTTCCTGGTATAATGCACTCCATCCTGGGACCCTTCCTGGTATAATGCACTCCATCCTGGGACCCTTCCTGGTATAATGCACTCCATCCTGGGACCCTTCCTGGTATAATGCACTCCATCCTGGGACCCTTCCTGGTATAAGCACCCATCAGCCCAAGGGTGCTTTTAATTAGTGTTGGTTTCTACCTGCCCACTTAAATTTGTAGGTTTCTCTCCTAAGAGAGGCATGTTTGCCCATTTATATTGTAGGCTTATAGCCCAAGAGAGACATGTTTAAGAGGTTAGTTACCCATCATGTGGAGGCTACCTTGTCATGGTTGATGGGCATACATGAATTGGCCAATTTGTGCGCTAAGAGCCTTCATTTTTTGTAAGTACATTTTATTTAGCAATAATGCAGTTTAGCTCTTATGTTCTCAGTGTCAGCATATGTATTGTCCCTTGCAGTGTGTTGCTGTGCTTTCTTATTGTACCCTTCCTGGTATAATGTCCCCCATCCTGTGCCCCTTCCATTAATAATGTTTGCTGTTCTTCTCCAATACATTTAAAAATAAATAAATTATTCTTCTTCCCTTCCTCCACTCCCACAACTCGCAGCGTATTCTTCTATAGCACTTGAAGGAACTGGCATCTAACTTCGTCTTGCTGGCATGGTGCATGACGTCACGGTCATGTGCCGCCTGCGACTGGCACACCAACGTCAACAGCCGGCCTCTGATTGGCTGGCAGGGTGTATTGCGGTGCAGGGACACAGATGGTCTCTGCGTCTCACTACATTTCAGCTGAATGTGTGTCCTTGCATGCACCTCTAACTGAAATAGGTGCTGGTGGCGGCCGACCCCCCTCCTGCACGGGCCCGGTCGCACCCTCTGTGACCGATGTCGTTCCGCTCCTGGAAGGGATATGCTGATGTTTACTATTGGATTCTATCATGTATGTGAGAATAAAAGGCTTCTTGAGATTGATGACACTGCCATATCTAGCAGTCAAGACTTCTCAATAATAGCGGACAATTGAGGCTGCTGGGATCTAGATCAATCACACAACGACACGTGTACAATGCAATAGTGGTTTTATTAGCAAAATCATAAGAATCATTAACCTGAATTACATCGTAATTTACTAATAAAGAAGGTCAGCTCCTGATTTTACATAATGATCAGTAATGGCGCCATCATCCCATTCTCTCACACATTTACACTGCTGCACTGCCATCTAGTGATGAAAGATAAAAAGTACAATACCAACACAGTTTATTGTCAAATTGGCCATACAGAGTCACTATTGGTGGGATCATATTATTAACACGGCTCATTATAGACTGCAGGTTATTAACAAGTTAATGGCACGGTGGTTGGAACAAAAGATCTCAAATTTCGACTCATCAGACCAAAGCACAGATTTCCACTGGTCTAATGTTCATTCCTTGTGTTCGTTAGCCCAAACAAGTCTCTTCTGCTTGTTGCCTGTCCTTAGCAGTGGTTTCCTAGCAGCTATTTTACCATGAAGGCCTGCTGCACAAAGTCTCCTCTTAACAGTTGTTGAAGAGATGTACAGCGGTGCTTAAATGTGGAGCCAAGATCGGTGATTGGTCACAGCCGATATTTAAATTTGGCGCCCAAATCGGTGATTGGTCGCGGGCAGCGCCAGCGACCAATCAGCGATTTTTAACACAAATGTCCGGACCTTTGTAACACCATGCTGATACTGTGGGGACATCAGCGGCTAGGGTGTGAAGGGAGGACCGGGGAGCGGCGCTGCGCGTCGGGATACTTCTGCTGCGAGCAGTCGCTCATCTCCAGGCTTCTCGCAGTGGAAGTATCCGCACAGGCAGCGGCGCTCCCCGGTGCTCACTAATACGATTCCGCTCCCTGCTCCTCACCAATACGATTCGCTGATTGGTCGCGCTCTCCGCACGCGACCAATCAGTGATCTTGGCGCTAAAGTTAAACACCGCTCAGCTGATTGGTCGCGGCCGCTGCCCGCGACCAATCACCGATTTGGGCGCCACATTTAAATAGCGGCTGCGACCAATCAGTACAGCGGTATTTAAATGTGGAGCCAAGATCGGTGATTGGTCGCGGCCGATATTTAAATTTGGCGCCCAAATCGGTGATTGGTCGCGGGCACCGCCAGGGACCAATCAGCAATTTTTAACACAAATGTCCGGATCTTTGTAACACCATGCGGATACTGTGGGGACATCAGCGGCTAGGGTGTGAAGGGAGGACCGGGGAGCGGCGCTGCGCGTCGGGATACTTCTGCTGCGAGCGCCCGCTCATGTCCCGGGTTCTCGCAGTGGAAGTATCCGCACAGGCAGCGCCGCTGACATCCATGGGGCAAGGGTGTGAAGGGAGGACCGGGGAGCGGCGCTGACATCCAATTGGTCGCGGCCGCTATTTAAATGTGCCGCACAAATCGGTGATTGGTCGCGGTCTTGGCCCGCGACCAATCACTGATCTGGCTAAAGTTAACCACTACTGTGCTGATTGGTCGCGGCCGATATTTAAATTTGGCGCCCAAATCGGTGATTGGTCGCGGGCAGCGTCCGCGACCAATCAGCACAGCGGTATTTAACTTTTGCGCTAAGATCAGTGATTGGTCGGGTCCGAAGACCGCGACCAATCATCGAATCGCATTGGTGAGGACCGGGCAGCGGCGCTGCCTGTGCGGCTACTTCCGCTGCGAGAACCCGGGACATGAGCGGGCGCTCGCAGCAGAAGTATCCCGACCCGCAGCGCCGCTCCCCGGTCCTCCCTTCCGCATGGATGTCAGCGACGCCGGCGGTCCTTCCGCTGCTGCCGGCCGGGACATGAGCGCCTCGCGCCGCTCATCTCCCGGCTGCATCTCCGTCCCGCAGATGGGTCCGGCGGTCGGGGTCCTCCTGCTGGTACCGGCCGGGAGATGAGCGCCTCGCGGCGCTCATCTCCCGGCTGCAACGCCGCTGAGCTCCGTCCCGCAGAAGAGCCGCTAACGGCCGCCATCTTTTTTCTGAAATCCCGCGGCGCTGATTGGCCGCTGCCGGACCAATGAGCGACGCGGGATTTCCTGGACAGACAGACAGACAGACAGACAGACAGATAGACAGACAGACAGACAGACAGACGGGATAAGACAATTATATAGTAGATACTTCGAAAACTCTTACCAACACTTATCAACCATTTGCAGTCCAAAAAGCCCCTCAGTGGCCAAGAAAGTAAGGAGAAAGTTTGGCCAGTTTTAATGGCCTGTCTCCAATAGGTGGATGTCCCCAGGTAAATATCATTACTGGCAGATAAACCCTTTTACCACTTTGAAAATCTAACACTCAGAGCAGCGATTCATCCGCAAAACAATTTTATATTACATCCATTTATAATCTACATAATAAATTGAGCAACTTTGTTACTAGATAGAATTGCTTGTCTTGCACTGGCCCTGAGTTATACCTTATTCTCTTCCACATCTACATTGATCATTCTTAATTTTACTGCATAGCCTGCTTGTTCAGTGTCTGGACAGCAATTATGCTCTTTACTTTATTTGTATTCTTGGCATCATACAGTCATCTGATGTGTTAGAAGGGGCATCATTAAGTCAGTTATTCGGGGAAATAAAATTCAATGCTGGATCCCTGCGGATCCATTGCCATATGGCACCCCTGGATCCCATTGCCGCAAGCCGCTGAGTAGTCTTCGAGGTCTGTATTGTTTGGATGGTAAGGAATAGCGCTGCATGCTGCACCTTTTTTGCCATGAAAAGCAAATGAATGCATAATGGACCTACAGACGGAGGGCCGGAGCACAGAACAGGACCCTACAAAAAGCAGTACAGCAGAACTAAGCTGTAGCTAATCATGTGTCATCCCACACCTTTACATTCAGTAGTAATTCAGTGTGAATGCAGCTTTGAGCTATGATACAAGTACAGAATCATTTTTACAAACTTATGCTACATTTGAAGACGTTCTGAAGATTGATGATCTGGGTAAACGGGTGAAATGGTGTATAAAGGTGAACCTATGCGTCACATGGATCAACAGCTGCAGCTCAATAACTAGCATCTATCTCTAGGCGGACATCTTCAGTGTCACATTGGACTTCCACACTACACTGGGCCTTACTATAATAGCTTTGTACCTGACATCATTACTGATGACTGCACTTTTACTGTGTCGTGTCATAAACAGACTCCCACTGGAGCGAACATGGTCTGCACATAACACAGCTGGCCATGGGAGGAAGCAAAAGAGTATACAGATGTAGCACCCTGAGGACTCGGCTGCTACAGGGGTATTGCACCTCAAACCAGAGGTGTGGTATTCCACTCCCGGGTAAGGATGGAGTGTGGAACTGAGCTAGAAGGCTGCATGCACTACATACATCCCATTTCCGGGGGACAGAACAACGGTACTCCCACCAGTATATGTGCAGGTACGACAGCGTCTGTCCCTGGCTGGAGTGGGAGGGGGGTGGAACATCCCAGTAGTGTAGGGGCAGATAGGGGGAGTAGTCTGGGTAAATGTAGGAGCTCATTGGGTGCTGGTCACCTGAGCTCACACATAGAGGGAGTATATAAGGTGGGCACCATCTTAGGACAGGGTCAGTCAGTCAGTCAGTCAGTGAGTCAGCAGTAACTCCGGGAGAGGAGAAGGAAGAGGGACCCAGAGGCGCAGGACGAGAGGGGACCCCAAGATCCCAGAATAAGGACAAAAGGGTGAAGGGTCGGCAAAAGGGTACCGGATCCCAAGCTGGCGGAGGCCAAAGCAAACCTTAGCCAGGAACCGGAGGTCGTGGGCAAGATTTGCCACGACCCTCACCAAATCCACCAGAATGGCACACCGAGCATAGGGTCAGGGAAGCCAGAGAAGGTTCAACCACCAAGAGACCCGAGGGAGCCGGACATAGGTGGATCCCTGGTGAGAACGGCCAGAGAGAGAGAGAGAGAAGAAGGGAGCTCAGGACCATACTCAGGAATTGCCCGGGAGTTGACCGAGTCCCGCACCTGGTGGACGCAGCACGGCTTGGGTGGTCACTGCTGTACAGAGTGACCCGAGCAACACCAGTGAGTAAAAACCCTGAAACTGCATTTCATGCCTCTGAGTCTCCTTGCTGCACCTTCACAACCACCATCCTCCACGTCTGACCCCCTGAGGCTATACCCCTCCCGTTGGGGGTTATACTACCACAGCTGCACACACACCACCAGCCTCAGCGGACCATCCTTTTGACCGCAAATCAACGGGTGGCGTAGTCGACACTAAGAACATCTGCAAGGACTGCCGCACACTGAGTTTGACACCCTGGGCACGGACCGGGTCACAGCCACTCGGAGACTACAACCCCCATCTGATCCGGCTCCGGGTATCCCTAACAACATGGCCCAGGGGGCGCGTCACAGACAGGACACCACAGGATGGCAGCTGATTCTGTGAGGTAAAACATTTCCCTGCCTGTTTAAAAACTTGTTTTACCTCACATAAAGAATCGGCTGTGATCCCCGGCTGTAATGTCTGTATACTCTTTTGCATCCTCCTCGTCCAGGAGATGTGGTATGTTCAGACCATGTTCCTGTATGGTCAGACATTACACAGTACAGAGCAGGGGCATATTTCTAAGATTATCTCAGCACAGGAACATTTTATTTAAACACATCCAATTGTGGAACTTATTATTATTCCAAGATCTATTGATTAAAATGAATTTTGTTTGTGGGAAAATGCCTTTAAATAATTGAAAGAGGGTTACAATTGCTCCTTTGAAACTTGATGCAGGTAATCTTATATGAGAGTAATGGCGTATTCACACATCTGTGTGTCATAGATCGTGATGCACAAGCTGTTTGCGAGTCTCCTGCCCCGATCTTTGACAGCCTCATATACGTCTATTAGGCCACATTGTCAGAAATGGAAGCTGGCACGTTTAGGTGGGCTGCACTGTGGGAATGAAGAGCCTTGGGATTCCCAAACGTTTTTTATTAATATCAATGCATTTCTGCAATGGACCAGGGCCTTTCTCAAGGTATAAAAAAAAACAAGCTCTTCACTCCCGCAGCACGGCCCACCTAAATGTGCCAGCTTCCATTTTTGCCATTCCACCTCTTGAAGAACCTTTCCTCCAGCCACAGGGCAGCAGCGGCTTTCTACACCATTATAGCTGTGGTGACTGCACACAACACCTCTAGGTGAGCGCTGCCATCAATTATCCCGACCCCTTATCAGACGCTATTGCCCTATTTTGTGTGCGCTCCTGTCCTTCTCCACAGCGTCTCTATTAGGCACCTTCACACGTTCAGTAAGTTTCATCAGTGACGTGTTTCTATTATACTTTTCCTCTAATTGTTCCACTCCTGGTTTTGGCTTCCTAATACTGAGGTAAAATACTGACCAAATTACTGAATGTATGAACATGGCCTTAAGCTCTTAAGTTCGGGTCAAGAGGCCAGCAACTAATCTTAGAATCATTTTGTGCTCAGACCATGACACGCCTTAATGTGTAGAGTCACTGTCATCTTACAACTAAATAAAAACTACGTATTGTTTTAAAGGGGTATGCTACCACTTATCAATTAGGAGAAGGCATCAATATAAGTCAGTAGTATCAGATTGATAGGTGTCCAAATCCTAACACCACCAATCAGCTGTTACCAGCTCCAGCATGGAATCAATGGGGTGGCAGAGTGTTGGAACTCTACCAACCTGATCTTGGTGGTCCATCCTAAGTATAAGTGATCAATATCATAACAGTGAACACCCCTTTTAACTTTTTTTTGCAAATACTTGCTTCTCTCATCCTGAAATGCAGCATGTTTTTGGATCAAATCACATGTGGCATTTTTGTTGCATACATTTTTTCGACTAAAATTCAATTCTTACATTTAAAGGGGTTGTCTTATCCTAAAGAGGACCTGTCACCAAATTTTTCATGTTTTTTTTTTCTATTTTATCTTTCATTTGCGGAGATATTAGCAATGAAAGTATTTGGCACCTAATGAGTTAAAAAAAATTAAGTCCAAGTAGATGTTATCAGAGTTTTCACTGGGGGTGCGAAATTCTTCTCCCTGCATGATGCTGACCAATTATAAGCAGACGACAACACTGAAAAGAAAGATGATCACATCCCCACCATAGCTTAGAGCAGATTTCTCAGTGTCTGAGATGTAAGGATACAGACCTGATCTTCTGGGCTAACCTCCTGCATGAGTAGAGCACACAACTGACTAATACCTTTCAGTTAAGGTCTCTATGGGTGAAAGGGCATCACAAGAGAGTTTAGTTGTGCAACATTACAAACCTTTCTAACAGCTCTCCTCCTCTTATGGCACTCTCACCTCTGCTGTACTGCGCCTCTCTCATACTACCTGTCCAGAAATGAGAGCACAGCGTCAGTATCACACTTAGATCCGTTGTGCTCAACTTGTACTGATTCTGCAGTGAGATTAGAGGAGACTGTCATTACATTTCACCATAGAAGTAACCCAGAACACACTGCTCCTGTGTGAGGTGTAATAACAGCCTAATATCACTGCAGAGAGAATACAAGTTGCTTGAGTACAAAAGACATAAGTGTGATACTGACACACTCCATAATCAGGAGAGTCAATAAAAGGGTTTGTAATGTGACACAGAGAAACTCAGCTGTGTGGCTCCTTCCTTGTCTAAGAGCTGTTATCTCTGCTTTCTAATCATGCAGAAGGTTAGACCAGGAGATCAGGACTCGCCATCATTATACATCTTAGGCTAGGTTCCCACGATGAGCTTTTGGAGAGTTTTTGATGTTGCAGAATTTCTGCACCCATTAAGATAGGTTACTTGCATTATTTCTAAAATATGCAGCGTAAAAACTCACTAAAAATTCATTGTGAGAACGTAGCTTTATACCCTAAGAAACCCGCTTTGAGCTATGGTGGGGGCGTGTTCTTCTTTTCTTTGAGTGTTGCTGCTTGCTTATGATTGGTCAGCATCATACAGGAGAAATCTGCAGCATATTTAAGGATTTCTCACAAGCCTCATTCGGGTAAATGCAAAAAGGTAAATAAAATTACCAAAATTTCCACAACAAAAGTGTAGCTATACCTACAGCGTATTCACACCCAGACTATAAGATTATGGCCTGTCTCTGGGTGTTTTTTTTTTTTTACACAGTAGTCAGAACCTGCAAAATTGTGGTGCTGTGCATTACATGAGCTATACTAAGGGAGTGCCTGTTAGCATAGAGCTAATACGTCCATATATCGACCAGCAGAAATTGTAAAAGAAGAACTATAGAAGGATAGACTATAGTGGATCATTCCGGATTGGTACAACATAAGTAGCCAAAAGGCTTCACCCCGGTATTCCATGCTATGTGCTTCTTATAAAGTGAAATCTCTCCATAGACCGCCTCTGTGAAGACCACCCCCTTATCCAGATGATAGATTTTCAGTTCCACCATATATAATGCATACTGGCCATTTTTTTTTTTTCAGAAAATCACCAATTTTGGGTCGTCAGCTGTACAAGAAGAAATGCTTTAAACCAGTGCTGGCGAACCTATGGCACGCATGCAGAGGGGGCAGGCAGAGCCCTCCTGGTGGGCACGCGCGCCATGGCCGCAGCATTAGCGCTACTGGATCGGGCCCGGCGGGGGAGAACTCTGAGCCCGCTGAGTGCCGACACCAGCTTCGCTACTGCAACTAGATGTGCGTTCTTTCTCGGACGGAAACACATCGAGCTGAAGTGTATTGCAGCGCACGAACTTGCCAGACCCGTGCGCTGCAATACACGCTGCCGGTCAATCAGAGGCGAGCGGCTGCTGGCCTCTGAGGCCGGCTGACGTCATGCTGGCCTCTGATTGACCGAAAGCCGCTAGCCTCTGATTGGCCGGCCAACGTCATGCTGGTCTCTGATTGGCCAGAAGCCGCAGGTCTCTGTTGGCCAGCCGACGTCATGCTGGCTTCTGATTGGCCGGAAGCCGCTGGCCTCTGATTGGCCGTCAGCCGCTGGCCTCTAATTGGCCGGCCGACGTCATGCTCGCCTCTAATTGGCCGGAAGCCACTGGCCTCTGATTGGCCGGCCGACGTCTTGCTGGCCTCTGATTGCCAGGCAGCCGCTGGCCTCTGATTGACCGGCTGATGTCATGCTGGCCTCTGATTGGCCGGCAGCCCCAGGCCTCTGATTGGCTGGCCGACGTCATTCTGGGTTCTGATTGGCCGGAAGCCGCTGGCCTTTGATTGGCCGTCCGACGTCATGTTGGTCTCTGATTGGCCGGAAGCCGCTGGCCTCTGATTGGCCGGCAGCCGCTGGCCTCTAATTGGCCGGCCGACGTCATGTTGGCCTCTGATTGGTCGGCAGCCGCTGATTGGCCGGCCGAAGTCAAGCTCGCCTCTGATTGGCCGGCAGCCGCTGGCCTCTCATTGGCCGGCCGCCGCTGGCTTCTGATTATCCAGCCGCCGCTGGCCTCTGATTGGCCAGCAGCATGTATTGCAGCGCACGATGCAGTACCTCTGTGGCGACCGAACCCTCAGGGGCGCCACGCATGCACCCCACACACGTGCACTCCTTAAGCAGCTTCTAAATTTATGGAGCAGAACTGTAGAAGAGCATCAACCGAACATCAGGACCAATATCTGCTCCTTTGTGTAAGGATGAACAGGAGGACTGCAAAGGCCCTACAACATAACCAGAAGCACGTTACACCCAAAATTGTCAGAAGCAGACTCCATGATGGCGGTATGAGGGCCCGACGTCCTGTAATAGGACCTTACTCACAGCTCAGCACCTTGCATCTCAATTGGCATACACCTGAGAACACCAGAATTATCAGGTCCTACGTTCTCTGTACAGGTGACAGCAGGTTCACATTGAGCAAGTGATAGATGTGAAAGTCTGGAGACGCCGTGGTGAATGTTATTCAGTCTGCACCGCCACCCAGCATGATGGGCACCATGTGATAGCCAACGGCAACCTGACTGCTGTTAGGTACACGGATGAAATCCTTAGAGCCAATGTCAGAACTTACCCTGGTGCAGTGGACCCTTGGTTCCTCCTAGTGCAGGACAATACCCTTCCTCATGTGCCATACTGGGAAGGCAGTTCCTGGATGATGAAAACATTGATGAGCTCACTTTCCCCAGACCCAGGTGCAAACCTGGTACAACTTGTGTAGCTACACAGGGGTCCAAAAGGTAAGAGTGGCCACTACCACTTCCAAAACAGGTGGAATTGTCTGTGTCCACTCATGCCCAGACCTGAATCCAATTGTGAATCTTTAAATCATTATGTATCAATGCATCCAATGCCGGGGTCTGGGAGGCTGTGGTTGGTGTTACCGAAAAGGATGATTGCAACAGACTTCATGGATGGGCGGCTTATGACTGGTAGTGAACAGAAGGGCGGCTATATTAAAGGGGCCAGAGCCGTACTTATAAGCAGAGGCCCACATGACGGTGATTGGGCCAGGAGAGGAAAATAAAGTTTGAATGGGGTCTATGGGATTGGATCAATAGGGAGTGGGAGGGGATAGTAAAAGGGGGTATAAAAGGAAAGTGTGGGAAAAGGGGCCATTCCTGTGGGGAGAGCAATGGGAAAAGTCTCACCTGCACACCCTCTTTTTTCAGGGAATTTAGAGATGTCTAATGGAAATATATACAGTACAGACCAAAAGTTTGGACACACCTTCTCATTTAAAGATTTTACTGTATTTTCATGACGATGAAAATTGTACATTCACACTGAAGACATCAAAACTATGAAATAACACATGTGGAATTATATACTTAACAAAAAAGTGTGAAACAACTGAAAATATGTCTTATATTCTAGGTTCTTCAAAGTAGCCACCTTTTGCTTTGATGACTGCTTTGCATACTCTTGGCATTCTCTTGATGAGCTTCAAGAGGTAGTCACCGGAAATGGTTTTCACTTCACAGATGTCCCCTGTCAGGTTTAATAAGTGGGATTTCTTACCTTGTAAATGGGGTTGGGACCATCAGTTGTGTTGTGCAGAAGTCAGGTGGAGACACAGCTGATAGTCCTACTGAATAGACTGTAAGAATTTGTATTATGGCAAGAAAAAAGCAGCTAAGTTAAGAAAAACGAGTGGCCATCATTACTTTAAGAAATGAAGGTCAGTCAGTGCGAAAAATTGGGAAAACTTTGAAAGTGTCCTCAAGTGCAGTTGCAATAACCATCAAGCGATACAAAGAAACTGGCTCACATGAGGACCGCCCCAGGAAAGGAAGACCAAGAGTCACCTCTGCTTCTGAGGATAAGTTTATCCGAGTCACCAGCCTCAGAAATCTCAGGTTAACAGCAGCTCAGATTAGAGACCAGGTCAATGCCATACAGAGTTCTAGCAGCAGACACATCTCTACAACAACTGTTAAGAGGAGACTTTGTACAGCAGGCCTTCATGGTAAAATAGCTGCTAGGAAACCACTGCTAAGGACAGGCAACAAGCAGAAGAGACTTGTTTGGGCTAAAGAACACAAGGAATGGACATTAGACCAGTGGAAAGGTGAACGGATGGACTCTACATGCCTGGTTCCCACCGTGAAGCATGGAGGAGGAGGTGTGATGGTGTGGGGGTGCTTTGTTGGTGACACTGTTGGGGATTTATTCAAAATTGAAGGCATACTGAACCAGCATGGCTACCACAGCGTCTTGCAGCGGCATGCTATTCCATCCGGTTTGCGTTTAGTTGGACCATCATTTATTTTTCAACAGGACAATGACCCCAAACACACCTCCAGGCTGTGTAAGGGCTATTTGACCAAGAAGGAGAGTGATGGGGTGCTACGCCAGATGACCTGGCCTCCGCAGTCACCAGGCCTGTACCCAATCGAGATGATTTGGGGTGAGCTGGACCGCAGAGTGAAGGCAAAAGGGCCAACAAGTGCTAAGCATCTCTGGGATCTCCTTCAAGATTGTTGGAAGACTATTTCCGGTGAGTACCTCTTGAAGCTCATCAAGAGAATGCCAAGAGTGTGCAAAGCAGTCATCAAAGCAAAAGGTGGCTACTTTGAAGAACCTCGAATATAAGACATATTTTCAGTTGTTCCACACTTTTTTGTTAAGTATATAATTCCACATGTGTTAATTCATAGTTTTGATGCCTTCAGTGTGAATGTACAATTTTCATAGTCATGAAAATACAGAAAAATCTTTAAATGAGAAGGTGTGTCCAAACTTTTGGTCTGTACTGTATATTGTTATGTTTTATGGCTCGGGCTTATGATGAAGGTTATAAATTTTTACTGTGAGTCACAGTGGCTGGGGCAGTAGGGGGTGTCTTTGGGGTTGGTGGAATTTTTTATGGGTGGGAATTTACAGAGATGGTTCCCTTCAGGATGGAATTACTAATTGGCTGATCTGGCACTTAGTGGGGCTCTGGACTGGGGTGTACTCTTGGAGCCAGTGGTGGTGTTTCCTTTACCACTGATTGTGGTGTGGTGCCCTTGAGCTTGGGGTTACGGCTGAGGGTAAAATAATTCTATGGAAAAATGCTTTGTTCTACATGTGCCGGATCTTGTAGCCCCAAGGACCTCCGCCAATTCTTTCATTGGTTATTGTTGTTTGTCAATAAATGGCCGATATGGCAAATTATATCCAAAAAAGAAAGTCTCCTGTGTATCATTTATTATAAGTTAAGTGGTATGAGACACTGCTTGGGGAGAAAGAAAATAATTAATATGAGGGATGGTTTCAGGAGAACGATTTGTGCCATACACCGTCATGATCACAGATATATTTTCTTAAATGTCAGAAATGTATTTTTTAACATTTTGATTTCTTTGATTAACAGTTCTGCACACAGAGATATTCCCCTAAGGCCACATTCACACATTCAGTATTTGGTCAGTATTTTACATCAGTATTTGTAAGTTAAAACCAGGAGTGGGTGATAAATACAGAAGTAGTCACGTGTTTCTATTATACTTTAACTCTGATTCTTCCACTCCTGGTTTTGGCTTACAGATACTGATGCAAAATACTGACCAAATACCAAATGTGTGAATGTGGCCTAAGAAAGACAAAACCTCACTTTTATTTTTGCAAATATTCAGGTTTCGGATTTTATTAACCTTTATGATTAACCAGCAGCACTGTAGTTGTTCAATAATAAAATTAATCATTAAAAATACAAAATGTGCACCCCGTGTATATCTGTATATTGTATGTATACATCTGCAAAAGTTTGGTTCCCCATCCTTCAAATTTGATATCTATCTATCTATCTATCTATCTATCTATCTATCTATCTATCTATCTATCTATCTATCATTGTGACATTAGAATAAAAATGATGTCACAAGTGATGTGATGACATCACCGCATTCTATATCCCAGTGTTCCGTCCTAAGGGAAACCACTGCCTTACAGACTCCCAAGGGTGAGGCAGCCCCTTTTGTTTTTCGTGACAAACGAAGCAAAAATTGATTTTAAAATGGATAATTACAGAAGAGCCCAAAGAGATCGGGTTCTCAGAGAGAAGAGAGGAATAAATGAAGAGCAGGTACTATTGTTCGCTTTAGGGCGAAAAGACTTTATACTACCGGACATTGACACTGACGCCTCAAAAAAGGCGTCAAAACGTCAAATTCTAGACAAAATGAGAAAGACCAAAAGACATGAGATCCTTACAGAGAGAAGGAAAATGGAGACCCTCACGGAGTCTCACTCTGCAGCCTCCGCTGAGCTTCAGAAGGCCATTCTTATCTCCTTGAAAAAACTCGGAGATCTGGTCCCTGAAATACGGAGGAGAAACAAAGAAGCCATCCTCAATAAGAGGAGAAACATCAACGCAGAGTTAGAGCTGGAAGAGGTTCTCCAAGAGACACCGAGACAAGTGACATCCTCCAGATCTGAAAGTCTGGAGACACCGAAACTACAAAGAGTGGCAGCCCAGAAGAGGATCAGGAACAGCAGAGACTGGGTTGTCCAATGTAGAAGACGTCTCATCTATGCCAACCCCATTATAAATGGGAATGGTGCATTGCGGAGGTCGAGGTCATCAGCTGAAAACATCTCCATCCCAGAGAACAAACAGCTGAGTGTTTCTCCACCAAACACATCACTGGATACAGATGGACCAGGTAAGATGGATCTGCTCAGTGTAATAAGACTGGGGGTGAGGAGGATTATACTCCTAATATTATGTACTGGCATCAATTATCAAAAGTGCAGAAAAACTGTCCTTGTTGCCCATAGCAACCAATCACAATGCAGCTTTCATTGTTCCATAGAATGTTAAGAGATGGAATCTGTGCTGTGATTCGTTGCTATGGACAACAGGGACAGTTTTATTATTGGACAGTTTTGATAAATGAGAGCCCAAATATTAGACATTTCCTGCTCATTTACATAATTGTATTTAAAATTATAATATTTTCTTTTAGCTATATTTGTTAACCCCTTCTTGACCGGGTAACATTTCGTTGTTTTTTCCTTCCTCCTTCGAAAACCCATAACTATTTATTTTTTAATTTGTCTCCCAATGTAGCTGTATGTGGACTTGATTTTTTAGTGGACGAGCTGTAGTTTTGAACATTATTTATTTTAGTATTCAATGTTCTGGAAAATGGGGAAAAAGATTCAAAATGTGGTAAAATTGTGGAAAAAAAGTGATTCCGCCATTGTTTTTTTTCTAGATGTTCATTGAGTGGTAAAAATGACCTGACAGAATGATTCTCCATGTCAGTTACAACTATGATAATGCTCAACAGGCATAGGGGTTATAATTCACTGAACTGGTAGAAGAAAATTAGGAATTTTATAAAAAATAAATTGGTTTGTGTCCCTATATTCTGAGACATTATATCTTTTGGATTTTGATAGCTGGATGGAGCTGTGCGAGGACTTGATTTGGTTTTTTTGCGTGACAAGTTGTAGCTTTTATAGATAACTTTCTCGGGTAGACAAGACATTGTGATATCTTTTATTACAATTTATTAGATGTATACTGCGCCCTCACAAAAACACTATTCTGGTCTTTACATTTATTTTCTCCTTTCAGTGTTTACTGTTTGGGTTAATTAATGTTCCGGATGTGGTTATACTAGATATTCAAATTATTACTATTATTATTATTATTATTATTATTATTAATGGGGAAGTATTTTTTTTACATTTTATTATTTTTTTAACTTTTTTTTGTTACTCCATTTCTTTAGTCTCCTTTGGGGACTTGAACCTGCGATTTTCTGATCGCTTCTACTAGACACTGTGACAGAACTGTATATAGCTAAATTAACATTCTCATATGAAATTAAGCCAGGCTGGTCTTAACAGGAGGAGGAAAAGACAGGGGCTTTCTGCAGGCTCAGGTAGTCATTTCCAATAATGTGTTCACTAAGGGGTTCAAATTTTTTATATCATCTCAGCAGATGGAATCGATAAGGCGCCCTACGACACAACGGACATACCGGCACAAAGCCTTGATGATGCCAGTTTACAGATTTCTGACCCAAGAGAACTGGTCCACACAGTCCAACCTATAGACTTTTCCAATCTCGAGTTCTGGAAAGTTCTTGGAAAAGGAAACTATGGAAAAGTAAGTGTCAATTTATATTGTCCGTGTTCCCCAATGTTTCCTGCACCAGATACACAGGAGAGATGTACATATTCATTACAGGATGCTCATATGTAATGATAATTGGGATAAACTAGTGAACTACTACACAGTAGTAGATGAGAGTTTGGTCTGATCTGTTGTGATTTTTCTCCAGGTTGTCTTGGCATCAGATCCAGTCAGTGAAGGACTGCTGGCCATCAAAATCATGGACAAAAGTTCTTGTGAGGACTTAATCTCTACAGAGCTAGAAGTCCTGAGAATGGCTGACGGATGCCCCTACCTAATGACTATGCGGGCGTTTAGGGAAACACCTACGGAGTATGAAATAGCCATGGACTATATGGTCGGCGGAGACCTGTTTGGCCACATGAAAGATTTAATGATGTTTAACACAAAGACAATAAGGTAAATGTCTTGTACTGAATGTTAGTAATCCGCTGCCGGCACATTGTAGTCTTAGATCAATGGACAACGACAACAGGAGAAACTAATGATGTGAAAAGGACACGTGTGTGATCTCCTCATGTTCTCTGTATGATTGTGCATGTAACCACTGATCCATCCTTTCTACTCCACAGACTCTTTGCGGCAGAGATGGTGTGCGGACTCCAGTTCCTGCATGAACGCGGCGTCATACATAGGTAATCATTTCTCCTTCATAAATCTGTCACCTGTGACTCTCTGTTGTCTCCTTACATATCTATTGTAGAAAGTTCTTTCCATGAATTGTCCTCACAATCAGTGTCTGCTCCTTCTCCCTGCAGTGACCTGAAGCCAGAGAACATCCTCCTTCAAGACACCGGACACATCAAAATCTCAGACTTTGGCCTAGCAGCCATGAATGTATTTGAGGGTGACATAGTGGAATATACTGCTGGCACTAAGGGTTACATAGCGCCCGAGGTAAGGAACATCTCTGTGTGATTGATGTCGATAGTAGGATTGAGGGATAATCTGATCCCAATGTATTCTGCTCATATCTAATCACAGACCGGTCCTCATAGTCTCTGTGTGTAAATCCCCTTCCCGGTATATTCAGATTCTCTCCAATCTCATGTTCCCATAGGTAATGGACGGTGAAGGATACAACCATCTGGCAGACTCCTTTTCCTTTGGCGTCATCTTATATATGATGACTGTAGGTGACTGGCCATTCTATACCAGAGGCACAATGGACGAATACCACCAGTCTCTGTATGACGACATCCCTTCTTTTCCACCTGGGATCTGCTGTCATACCATGGATATCATAAAACGGGTGAGTAAGATCAGATGGACAATGATAATAGGGGATTACAAGAAGATATAGAAGATAAGATATGTACAGTCCATAGACATTGTGTAATAATTTATCAGTAATAATACATAATATAATGACTAATGCTTTGTTTTCATTTTCTAGCTTCTCTGCAAAACTCCATCTGCCCGATCTGCCATTACATCGTCCATCAGATCACATCCGTTTTTCTATTCTATCGACTGGAGCGATGTGGAGTCCCGCAGATCCGACCCACCATTCCCATATTACTATGTAAGTACAGCACATACAGACATCCAAAGTGTTATCACTACCCAGTAACACACTTACCCACTATACACCTTATCGCTATATCCCCCTAGTACTGTATATGCTGTATGTGAGGGGCTGATTCTCAGACGTGTATATTTCTCTTCTTCCAGCAGGAGTATTAGGCTGATAAAAATCAGCTCCATTCCAGTAACATCCAGGAATGAAGATTTACATTAATCGGATGAGACAATTACACTGGACTTTCTTATTTACCGGACTGTGACAAACCTACCGAGCTTCCACCACATAACATCCAAGTAGATTTGAGACCACACATCCAGGGATTTATTCCGATCGCCATATTTGGGGTCAGGAAGGAATTTTTTCCCTTGATATGAGGATGATCCAACAACGAGTCCTCAGGGTTATTTTTCGCCTTCCTCTGGATCAACATAGCAAGTAATTAAGGGCTGAAATTGAAGGATTTCTTTCAGCCATACTTGTTATGTCACCATCTGGACGACTCATCTACAATGTGGTGGTAAGGAGACGACTACAAGATATGGACATAAAGAAGGAAGCGGCTGCTCCTTCTCCTACTTGGCCATGTACAGACAGAAGGAAGCGGCTGCTCCTTCCTCTACCAGGCCATGGTCAGACAGAAGGAAGCGGCTGCTCCTTCTCCTACTTGGCCATGTACAGACAAAGGAGGCGGCTGCTCCTTCTCCTACTTGGTCTTGTGCAGAAAGAAGGAAGCGGCTGCTCCTTCATCTACCAGGCCATGGTCAGACAGAAGGAAGCGGCTGCTCCTTCCTCTACCAGGCCATGGTCAGACAGAAGGAAGCGGCTGCTCCTTCCTCTACCAGGCCATGGTCAGACAGAAGGAAGCGGCTGCTCCTTCACCTTCCTGACCATGGTCAGACAGAAGGCCATATGGCTAATCGCGATGCTGAAGGAATCCAGGAAAACTCCAACTATACAGATCACAAGTCACACATTCCTGCTCTTCTCCTCTCTCATGTGTGATCCAGACCTGGATGTCCAAAAGCGGCAGAAGTGTAAGCCGAGGCCTGAGGAGCAGAATCATCATCATCTGCTCCTTTCCACAGAAAGTGACTATATCTACACACTTTCTTTTTATATATTTGCATAATATTAACAACTTTTATGCATAAAAATAAATATATAAAACATCTATGTTGCTTTTGGTTATATTACTGACATGCTTTTTGGTATTTTTATTAATATCATGATAAGGTATTTTGCTGCCTTAGGCAGATGACGCAAATGGCTCCCCCCCCCCCAAGAAAAGGAATAGGTGAGAAACTATGGTAACTGGACCTCTAACTTCCTCGTCTGATCCATCAGGTAACAAGCTCTGATGACCACTTCCTTTACAATGTCAGACCCAAGAATAGTCATGGAAACTAATATAGCTTAATTATAATGGGGGCCGTTTGGTTTCAATTAATGAGATACAATAGATGCAGCTTGTAACAAAACCGATGGTTGTTCTACTGCCGTATTCCTGTGTGGCGCCATCCTCTAACAGGGGGCAGACTGTCCATACCCTGCGTATTGCGGGAATTACCGCCAGAACATCAACCTGATTACAGCTCCTCTGCTCCTGTCCTGGGGGCAGCGTTCACATTGTCTTAAAGACACAAATGCATTTCAATGCAGAGAGGGAATGAGAACCAGGGCGCAGGCGTTGAGCGGTGTTAGTGACCCACTGACTCCGCTCACCTTTGTTCCTGTGTACCGGCTGTCAGCATGCTGAATGTTTGCGGCAGGAGGAAGGTGCCAGTTGACTGCAGGCGTTCAATAATGTCAATTTTTTTTCTTAAACTGCTCCCACCTCAGAGAGGTAGCGCCCTAGGCGGGTGCCTACCCCTTGTCCCGGGCCTGCACTGGTGGTTCAGTTTGGATCCTCTTGCAGGAATAGTGCCATACACTATTGCAGTCAGTACAATGGAAATCATTGACTTGTCAAATTTAAAGGCTTTTTTGTGCAGAAGAGAAAAAATAAAAATGTGATTAAAGCAATGCTCCTTTGCTCATAGGGGAAATCAGTTTTATCAATCGCTTTGTTGGGGAGCTGTCCACTCCATTCTGGTCTTTCGGTCGTCCCACGTTACTTCTGACTCTCAGAATCCTACAGGATCTTATACACGATGTGGAAGACAATTTCTCTATATAATGAGCCTTGATGTGACTCTCATAGGAATGCAAAGTGAGATTCATTCACCTCTACATCACTAGTCAGAGCTGTAGACACCAGGTTAATTTAATGAAATATCAGACCACCACTTTCAGCCCATATTCACACGTTCAATATTTGGTCAGTATTTTACCTCAGTATTTCTAAGCCCAAACCAGGTGAGGAACAATCAGAGGAAAAGTATAATAGAAACACGTCACCACTTCTGCATTTATCACCCACTCCTGGTTTTGCCTTACACATACTGATGTAAAATACTGACCAAATACTGAATGTGTGAACGTGGCATGACATTTATTACACTAGTCCATGTGCCGTCTGTTTTTTAATAACAGTTCCGTGTGTCTAATCCGTGAGACTCAGAGCAGGTTCTATTCTCATTCATTTTGCAGATCAGACTCAGCCATTAAAGTCTAAGGAAATCCATGTACAACGGATGAAGCACTGAAGACTTTTCTTTTCCTTTAGTGCTCCATCAGTTGTTTCATCCATTTTTAATAGATCCATTAATAGTCAATGGATAAATAAAAGTTCAGACAGTCTACCTGCTTCAGTTTTTACAAATGTATGAGGAAAAAATATATCTATACAACACGGATATAAAATGGAGACAATGCGGAGACACATGGGAGAAAAAGGTTCTGTTTTACAAGGATATAGAAATAGACAAGGATTTGTGAATGTAGCGTCCTCTGAAGAATAGGTAAAATCCATCAAGCTAAAGACAAGACAGACTGATAACTCAGTGAGGAATACAATAGAAGCTGCCTATTGAAGTCTATGGAGAGGCTCCGGACATCACTAGGTAGGCTTCATTTATGAGCTTGATGCATCATCCATTACTTTTTCTGTACATTTATTAGCATTTGTTATGTTTGTAGCATGGTATTCTACAGTTAGCATTACTAGTCGTATATGCCTTTATATATGACGCGCCCCCTGGGCCGTGTGTGTGGGAATACCCGGAGCCGGGTCTCTGTGTGATGTCAGGGGTTGTAGTCTCCGTGGCGGCGACCCGGTCCCGTGGCTCAGGGTGGTCAAACCAGTGGCGGATCTGTTTACTTGGTTTTTAATGTTGAAATGTCCGACTACGCCACCCGTGGATTGAGGTCACTGAGAACCGCCGCTGCGGGGCAGACCGCTGAGGCTGATGTGTGCGCAGCAGGGGGTAGTATAACTCCCCACGGGAGGAGTATAGCCTCAGGGCAGCATGTGTAGATGGTGAGGGTTGTGGTGCATAGGCGCAGCAGAAATGACTCAAAGTCCGTGCAGTGCAGTTCAGGGTCTTTACTGTTGGTGATGAAGGAGACCCTGCTGGGAGTACTGGCTAACATTAGAGGTCTGGTCAGTCTGTGAGCGAATAAGAATCCCCCTGGCCAGGTGGAGGTGTAGGCTTTCCCATCTGACTGCACTCTTCCTGGCTACCTTGCTGTAGTCGTGTAGTAGCCCACATCCCTGAGTGTACCGTGTGGTGCTCACCCGTATGGCTGGTGACTTGCGGCCTTTGGTTCCTTCCGCTCCTCGATGGCGGTGCCGGTCCCTTGCGTGTGACTGAGCCTCCGGGCTTTCTACGGCCAGAGGACCTGAAATCCCCTGCCAGGTGGTTACTGCTGCTGCATGTGAATATCCTCACAGCCTCGGACTCCGGTGTCAGGTTCTCTGCGTCTTCTGCCAGGACGAGCTCTGCTGCTCCAGTCCCTGGCTCTCAGCTCCTGTCTCCTACAGGGCTCCTTGCTGCTCTATCCCTCTCTCTGGAACTAACTAACTAACCTCGCCCCAGATCCAGTTTATAAAGGGCAGGTTCCTCCCCTCCCTGGACTGGGGCAGGAGGCGTTGCATGCAAATGTGCTCCTGACCAGGAAAACCCATGATCGCTCTCAGACATGGTATTTCTACCACTGTGGCAACCAGACCCCCTGGGGTGCCACATTCCCCCCTAGTAAACTTTAGTACTCCGGGACTAAACACCTTTTTTTTTTGAAAACACACATAACAGGGTATAAACAATAACACAACAATATATGTACAAGGAGTTCAGTCTTGATAGGTCACGGCGCTTCCGTAACCAGGTGTCCATGTCACCCAAGATGCATTTTGAGGGACCCGTCCCAAACCCTCCACGTAGGCCCTGGGGTGGCTACAGGGCATCGATGATCCGGTGTTGGACCACGTCTTCAGCCACCTCCACGGGTTTTTGTTCTGTGGTCTGGCACAAAAGGGGCACTTAACAGGTGCAACTATTTACAAGGTACAGTTCCGGTTATTCATTGTCCATAACCTGTCCGTCCATAGACCCTGTCGGGTAACTTGAGAAACATAATCAGTATTCAGGTAACAAACATAAAACATTACAACATTTGCAATATACAGGTATATATCATTTCTCCTAGATTCTCCAGCGAGCTGGCTTCTGACCTCTAGTGCTCCTTGTGGACCTACGTAACACACTATCTGGTGGTGTTCTTTCTGGGTCCCCTGTTTCCACCCCTTATGTAGTGGGCTCGCTAGTGTCTGCAGTACAGGTGTTTGGAGATGTTAGGGTCGGTTGGGCAGCTTTCTGCGTACTCTTTGGCTTACCACGGGCACGGCAGGCTCACTACTAGCAGAGGGTTGATTCTCCTGGGCTGCTGGTATGGAATCCTCTGCCTCCGGGGCCGGTTGCTCTTCCAACACTACTTGCTCTTCTGTAGGCCCTTGAGGGGCTGGCTGGAGAAAGGTAAGGACGGGTACCACAATAGCGTTGTTAATTTGTGTCCAGTACCGGGGAAATTCTCCGAGTACTGTACTGACCATTTCTTCCCTTTCCTCTGCGGGTTGAGGGCTATCTTAGTCTTATTCAGTGCTTTGCAGCTGCTCGGCACACTTCTTCAGGTGGTCTCTAGAGACAGTGGCTGTGTTCTCTCCTCCATCCTTACTGATAACGCATACTTTTGGGTTTTCATGACTTGAGGGCAGTACTGTGTACGGGTCTTTCTCCCACTGGTCATCCAACTTATGGAGCCGCCTCTTCCTCTTCAAGACCTGCTCTCCAGGTGCCAGGGGAACAGAGGGAGCATGCTGGTTGTAAGTCCTCTCTTGCCTTTCTCTTGCTTGAGACAAACTTCTCTCAACACTCTCCTGCACTTTCTGGTACTGCTGCTGCCATTCTGTATCCCAGTCTGCCTCTGGCGAGGTGTCCTCGGGTCTCAGAACTCCCATATCCAGGTCAATAGGCAGCTTACCAGGTCTTGCTCTCATTAGGTAAGCCGGGGTGCAGTTGGTGGAATTTACTGGGATGTGGTTATACAAGTCCACCAGATCAGGCAGTTTTTCAGGCCACAGACTGCGTTCTTCCAGGGGCAACATTTTCAGCAAGTCTATCACCACCTGGTTCATCTTCTCGCACAATTCGTTGGTTTGGGGGTGATAGGGCATTGTCCTTATCTTCTTGCAGCCATAGAGGTTGCAGAACTCCTGGAAGACCTCCGCTTCGAAGGCTGGACCTTGGTCAGTCAACACTTGCTCCGGATACCCGTGTGGATGGCAGAAGTGCTGCTGGAAGGCTCTAGCTGCTGTCTGAGCTGTTAAGTCCTTGACAGGGACCACCACTAGGAACTGGGAGTAGTGGTCTACGATGGTGAGGGCGTAGACGTACCCGGACCTACTTGGAGCCAGCTTCACATGGTCCAGGGCTACCAGTTCTAGTGGCTGCTTGGTGATGATGGGCTGCAGGGGAGTCTTCTGGCTGGCACGGTCCTTTCTTCTCAGGTTGCACGGGCCGCAGTCTCTGCACCATCTCTCAATGGCCCCTCTCATGCCTACCCAGAAGAACCGTTCACGCAACAGGAACTCCAACTTCTTCCATCCAAAGTGCCCTGCTCCGTCGTGGTATGCCTCCAGGACCATAGCCGCGTCTCGTCTCGGGACCCCTACCTGCCAGGTCAGCTCATGTGTCTGGGAGTTAACAATTCTCCGGCACAGCTTCCCCTTGTTGAGAAACAGTTTACTCTTCTCCTTCCACAGCTGTTTGGTCTCTTCCGGAGCGTCTGGGTCAAGGCGGGCATCAGCCTGTGTCAGCATCTCTTTTACCAGGCGGACGGCTGGGTCACTGTCTTGCGTCTCCGCCCAGCTGTAGTGGGGTAAGGGATTGAACAGAGTGCTTGTCCCTTACACAGTGGGAACACTGGGTAATCTCGTGACGGTGGAACGCAGGGAGTTCAATCTCTTCCAGTTCTTCTGGATCTTCCCCTCCGTCTGGCAAGTTCGGCATCCTGGACAGGGTGTCTGCGTTGGCATTTGTGCGTCCCGCCTGGTATTTGATGGTAAATTCATAGTTGGATAGGCGGGCCATCCATCTCTGCTCCAGAGCACCAAGTTTCGCAGTATCCAGGTGTGTCAACGGGTTGTTGTCGGTGTACACGGTGAACTTGGAAGAGGCAAGGTAATGTTTAAAGCGTTCTGTAACTGCCCACACCACTGCCAGGAACTCTAGCTTGAAGGAGCTATAATTTTCGGGGTTTCTCTCTGTTGGCCGGAGTTTCCTGCTGGCATAAGCGATTACCCGTTCTCTGCCCTGTTGGATCTGGGACAGCACCGCCCCTAACCCGATGTTGCTCGTGTCCGTGTGGAGGATGAAAGGCTGGCCGTAATCAGGGTAAGCCAGGACCTCATCCCCCGTGAGGGCCATCTTCAGCTGGCGGAAAGACTCATCCTCCAGCTTGTCCCATTTGAAGGGTGGCTTCTGATTCTTGGTCTTTGACTGACCCAACAGGAGGTTTTGCATAGGGGCTGCCATTTTGGTGAACCCGGGGATGAATCTTTGGTAGTAGCCTACCAACCCGAGGAACTGCCGCACTTCCTTTATGCTGGAGGGTCTTGGCCAGTCCTTAATCACTGTAATTTTATCAGGGTCTGGAGCTACTCCGTCAGCACTCACCACGTGTCCCAGGTACTGTACTTTTGGTTTCAGTAGATGACACATGGAGGGTTTCACCTTTAGGCCGTAGCCTGCCAGGGCGTCAAACACCTCTGCCAGGTGTTTCAGATGGTCCTCATATGTTTTGGAATACACGATGACATCGTCCAGGTATAGCAGGACCGTCTCGAAATTCCTGTGCCCCAGGCAGCACTCCATCAACCGCTGGAAGGTTCCTGGTGCGTTGCAGAGCCCGAACGGCATACAGTTGAATTCGCTGAGAACCATCGGGGTGGTGAACGCGGTCTTCTCCTTGTCTGCCTCTGCTACAAGAACCTGCCAGTACCCGCTAGTAAGATCCAAAGTGGAGAAGAAGTTAGCAGACTTTAATACAGCTAAAGATTCCTCTATCCTAGGTAACGGGTACGCATCTTTGTGTGTGATACGGTTGACCTTTCTGTAATCTACACAAATTCTCATGGTGCCATCTTTCTTTTTCACAAGAACTAGTGGAGCTGCCCAGGGGCTACAGCTGTCCCTGATTACCCCAGCCTCCTTCATGTCTCGCAACATCCCCTTGGCATTCTGATAGTGTGCAGGGGGTACAGGTCGGTATCTTTCCTTTATGGGTGGATGGTCTCCTGTGGGGATGTGGTGTTCTACCCCCCTTTACTTGCCCAAAGTCTAGCGGGTGTTTGCTAAAGACTCTTTCGTACTCCTGCACCACCCGGTAGACTCCCTGTTTTTGGTGTGAGGGAGTGGAGTCGGTGCCCACATGCAGCTTCTGACACCAGTCCTCCATTCGTTTCTTGGAGCCGTTACCCTCCTCTAGTTGAGATGGAGGCAAGGGTTTCACGGCCTTTATGGAGTTTTGGTTAACGGTGAACAATTTGGCTAGAGTGGCATACCGGGGCAAGTATACGTCTCTTTCCCCAATGTTTAGGATACGGATGGGTACCCTCCCATGGCGTACATCGACCACCCCCCGTGCCGTCAAAATGGTGGGCCTACTGTCTGAGTAGACGGGTTCTACCATGGCTTGGTAGTCCCTTCCTCTTAACCCGATTGCAGTCCGGCACCAGATCATCATCTCACTCTTTGGGGGCATGGCGATAGGGAACAGGTCACTCATCCTTACACTACCAATCTCACCACCAGACAGTTCTACCTGCTGCCTTTTCATCAGGGCTCTGATCTCTTTTTGTGGGACACGCTATTGGCTGGAGCTGGCGTTCACCGCAACCTGCTGTAATATGAGAATTATCTCTGCAAGACAATTTTCAATAACATTAGTACCCAAGGTTATCTTAGGGTGGCTTTCACGACGGTCAATGTCCACAATAATTAGTCCTTGCGCTGGCAGTTCAACTTTACCAATCTTTATGGTCACCTCCTTGAATCCCACCTGCGGCACGGGCTGACCATGGCTTGCGATGATGCTCAAATCGTCATCTGGGTAGCGGGTAATATCTGAGTCATTCCAGTACCGCTTAAAGAGCACATAGGGGATGGTGGTTACCTGTGACCCGGTGTCCAGTAGTGCACTCATAGGAATGCCATCCAGCACCACAGGCAAGACCGGTCATCCCCCTATGTACTTATCATGCCAGCTCGATGGGCCTGATGATCTTATGCCTGGGGGTCAGCCCTCTGCCCCAGGTCGGGCCCATTTAAATGACAGTACCTTGCCATATGTCCTGGTTGGTTGCAGTGGCGGCAGATGGGTTGTCAGTCCTGGTCATAGCGGTCGCTGGGCCTTCCTCTGGACGATGGGATCCTCCTCCGTTGGCTCCAAGGGACGTCCTCCGGACTGGAAGCCAGCTGGATCTTTCCTGGGGAAGACACCTGTAAAGACTGCACAGTTCTGGTTAGCGCGGCAACGCTTTTGGTCAGTTCTTGGACCTAATGGTGCAGGTCTACAGCCAGGGCTTTGTCCAAAGCCTGTGCATCAGCTCCCACAGGCTCTGCAGGCAAGGGCGCCGCCTCCTGGTGATAGGTGATAGCAGGGCGCCTGTGGGTTACAGCGCAAAGTCCAAATCAAGGTTCTGCAAGGCCATTACACGCAACTCGGTTCGGTGGGCGCTGGACAGTAGACCCTCAATGAACTGTTCAGTCAACAGCTTATCCTCATTGCGCACGCTGTCAGGGTCTGCCTACTTAATGGCTCTCAGGGCCTCCTGCAAATTCATAGCATAGTCCCGTATACTGTCTTGTGCCCGCTGTTTGCATCCATAAAATTTTAGCTTGATCTCTGCTGAGGTGCGGGTATCAAAAGTGTCCTTTAGACGGGCCAGTATTTCCTTTACAGTCCCCTTTTCCCTGGCTGACCAGGACTTCACTTCTCTTTGGGCTGCTCCAATTAACTGACCTATCAGGATGCTCACTTTATGTTCCTCGGACAGGGGGGTATACTTTGAATAGGCTATACAGTCTTTCTTTAAAGTTGCTCAGGGTATGCGACTCCCCTGAGTACTGGGGTAACCATGACGCTCCAGGGATATACGGCATCGTGAACGGCATCACTGCGGCAGCAGCCGCGCTGGCGGTGGGAGCTCCCTCCATTCCTGGTGTCTTCCTCCCCCCTAGTTAACCGTGGCCTACCTTCCATTGCTTCTTCTCATAGGCCGCGGCTCCGCAGGCGATCGTCGGGGTCGAGGACCTTGCGTCGCGCGTTGGTGACGTCGGCGTCCGCTGGGCTCCTTCCAGGACCTTGCGCAGTGTCAGGACGTAAGGCGGGGCTTCAGCTCTTTCGCGCTTTTGGCGTCCACGCCCCTCTTCTTCCCACGCGGCATCCCAAAAATGGCGCCCAATAGCGGGAAAATGGCTGCGGATGGCGGGAAAACATCTGCGGATGGCGGGAAACTTCACCACGGTAAGTATCACAGTCTTTCTTCAGGCACGCAGTACCCGGTGGTTGCGGGCACGAGATCCTGCCGACTACGCCAAAGTTGATGCGCCCCCTGGGCCGTGTGTGTGGGAATACCCAGAGCCGGGTTTCTGTGTGATGTCAGGGGTTGTAGTCTCCATGGCGGCGAGCCGGTACCGTGGCTCAGGGTGGTCAAACCAGTGGTGGATCTGTTTACTTGGTTTTTAATGTTGAAATGTCCGACTACGCCACCCGTGGATTGCGGTCACTGAGAACCGCCGCTGCGGGGCAGACCGCTGAGGCTGATGTTGTGTGCGCAGCAGGGGGTAGTATAACTCCCCACGGGAGGAGTATAGCCTCAGGGCAGCGTGTGTAGATGGTGAGGGTTGTGGTGCATAGGCGCAGCAGAAATGACTCAAAGTCCGTGCAGTGTAGTTCAGGGTCTTTACTGTTGGTGATGAAGGAGACCCTGCTGGGAGTACTGGCTAACATTAGAGGCCTGGTCAGTCTGTGAGCGAACAAGAATCCCCCTGGCCAGTTGGAGGTGTAGGCCTTCCCGTCTGACTGCACTCTTCCTGGCTACCTTGCTGTAGTCGTGTAGTAGCCCACGTCCCTGAGTGTACCGTGTGGTGCTCACCCGTATGGCTGGTGACTTGGGGCCTTTGGTTTCTTCCGCTCCTCGATGGCGGTGCCGGTCCCTTGCGTGTGACTGAGCCTCCGGACTTTCTACGGCCAGAGGACCTGAAATCCCCTGCCAGGTGATTTCTGCTGCTGGATGTGAATATCCTCACAGCCTCGGACTCCGGTGTCCGGTTCTCTGCGTCTTCTGCCAGGACGAGCTCTGCTGTTCCAGTCCCTGGCTCTCAGCTCCTGTCCCTCTCTCTGGAACTAACTAACTAACCCCGCCCCAGTTCCAGTTTATAAATGGCAGGTTCCTCTCCTCCCTGGACTGGGGCAGGAAGCGTTGCATGCAAATGTGCTCCTGACCAGGAAAACCCATGCTCGTTCTCAGATATGGTATTTCCACTGTAGTAACCAGACCCCCTGGGGTGCCACATATACATATATTTTCACACTTTTTGAATGGGCTATGTATGGACTAGCTTTGGTTGTACTCAGGGCCTGTTTTAGAGATAGTGGGGCCCCAAATGCTAACATATTGCACCATCACACAGAAATAATTTGGTTGTATTTACATGCGCTGAGTACAGGCCATTAAACGTCCGCGATCGTTCGACGTTTGTTTCCCGGCTTCTTTACACCGGCTGAGGAAGAATGATGGGGACAGAACAGTCACTAGTAGATCAATCTGTCCCCCTACAGCAGGGGTCTCAAACTCGGCTGGGTATATGGGCCGCACATGGAAAAAATTTGAATTTGGGGGGCCACATTCTTTGTTCAATGTGACATTTTAGTGATACCATTTTTTTTGTATACACCTTTTGAACATTTTTGCCGTGTTTATTTTTTTATGGCTTGGGTCGTTATGGATGTGGCGATAATAAACGTGCACTTTTTTGTGTTTACTTTAGTTTACATATAAAATAGCATTTTTAGTGCCCAATATTTTTTCATGCTTTATTTTATTTTTTATTTTTTTACAATTTTATTTCCCCCAATTGGCCACATACAGTAATATTGTCTTACAATTAGCATCATATAGTAATAATGGAAAACATCTTGTAGTAATGTTCCCCATCCAAGTCCCCATCTTGTACTAATGTGCCCCATCCAGGTCCCCATCCTGTGGCTATGTGCCCCATCCAGGTCCCCATCCTGTGGCAACGTTCCCCATCCTGGCGCCCATCTTGTACTAATGTGCCTCATCCAGGTCCCCATCTTGGGGCTATGTGCCCCATCCAGGTCCCCATCCTGTGGCAATGTTCCCCATCCAGGTCCCCATCTTGTGGCTCTGGTCCCCATCTTGTGGCTCTGGTCCCCATCTTGTGGCTCTGTGCCCCATCCAGGTCCCCATCTTGTGGCTCTGTGCCCCATCCAGGTCCCCATCTTGTGGCTATGTGCCCCATCCAGGTCCCCATCCTGTGGCAACGTTCCCCATCCTGGCGCCCATCTTGTACTAATGTGCCTCATCCAGGTCCCCATCTTGGGGCTATGTGCCCCATCCAGGTCCCCATCCTGTGGCTATGTGCCCCATCCAGGTCCCCATCCTGTGGCAACGTTCCCCATCCTGGCGCCCATCTTGTACTAATGTGCCTCATCCAGGTCCCCATCTTAGGCCTATGTGCCCCATCCAGGTCCCCATCCTGTGGCAATGTTCCCCATCCAGGTCCCCATCTTGTGGCTCTGGTCCCCATCTTGTGGCTCTGTGCCCCATCCAGGTCCCCATCTTGTGGCTCTGTGCCCCATCCAGGTCCCCATCTTGTGGCTATGTGCCCCATCCAGGTCCCCATCCTGTGGCAACGTTCCCCATCCTGGCGCCCATCTTGTACTAATGTGCCTCATCCAGGTCCCCATCTTGGGGCTATGTGCCCCATCCAGGTCCCCATCCTGTGGCAATGTTCCCCATCCAGGTCCCCATCTTGTGGCTCTGGTCCCCATCTTGTGGCTCTGGTCCCCATCTTGTGGCTCTGTGCCCCATCCAGGTCCCCATTATGTGCCCCATCCAGGTCCACATCTTGAGGCTATGTGCCCCATCCAGGTCCCCATCCTGTGGCTATGTGCCCCATCCAGGTCCCCTCTTGTGGCTATGTGCCCCACCCAGGTCCCCTCTTGTGGCTCTGTGCCCCATCCCGGTCCCCATGTTGTGGCTCTGTGCCCCCTGTGCTGTTCTTCACACATATAAAATAGAAAAAAAAAAAGATGATTCTCACCTGTCCTCCGTTCCCTCGGCGGCCTTCCTGCAGATGTGGCCCGCAGGCACCACAGAGTCCGACCCCTTGACGATCCCGACCTGGTCCAGGAGGAGCCGCCGACAGCAGCGCTGCATTGCCGCACAGAGACTGTCTCCCAGCACAGCATTTTCAATGTCAGCCGCCGGCCAATCAGAGGCCAGCAGCTGACATCTGCATATGGCAATGACATCATACTCGCTGCGCCGACACGCAGATATCAGCTGCTGGCCTCTGATTGGCCAGCGGCTGGCATTGGAAATGCAGTGCTGGGAAACAGTCTCTGTGTGGCAATTCAGCGCTGCTGTCGGCGGCTCCTCCTGGACCAGGTCGGGATCATCAAGGGGTCTGTGCCTGCGGGCCGCATAAAGCAGCCTCAGGGGCCGCATGCGGCCCGCGGGCCGCGTGTTTGAGACCCCTGCCCTACAGTATCATTTTATTAGCAGTACATCTGCAGTTTTCACTGGGCGATGTGCTGCTGAGAACAATGAGCTTTGTTTTGGCATAAACAATCCAATCACTCCATGAATAGGCAGCATTGTGCTCCTTAAGTACAATATGCCCCATAGTCCTCCATATAGTATAATGTGCCCCATAATCCTCCATAGAGTATAATGTACTCTCCATAGTTCTCAATACTGTATAATGCAGCCCTCATATAGTACAATGCACTCCCCATAGTCCTCAATACAGTACAATGCAGCCCCCATAGAGTATAATGCTGCCCCATAGAGTACATATACTATAATGCACCCCCCATAGCCCTCCAGCCTTGTGACCACCATGTTCTCAATGATGTAAAAAAATAAATACAATACTCACCTCTCCCCGTTCCCCCACTGCTCCGATCTGTGCAGCATGTCTGCTTGGCCTCAGCAGCTCCAATGCCTGGCACACAATTAAGTGACATAAATGACGCGCCCCCTGGGCCGTGGGGAGACCCGGAGCCGGGCCTGTAGATGCTGGGGGTTGTAGTCACTGTGGCAGCGACCCGGTCCGTGACCCAGGGCGGTCAAACCAGGGTAGTCTATGTGTCTCAGTTATTGATAGTCTGACTATGCCACCTGTGGATTGCGGTTATTGGTAACTGCCGCTGCAGGGCAGTCCGCTGAAGCTGGTGGTATGCGCAGCAAGGTAGTGTAACTCCTCACAGGAAGAGTGTAGCTTCAGGGCAGCGTGTATGGATGATGGTGGTAATAGTGCCTGGATCAGTAATAATAACACGGAGTCTTTGCAGTGCAGTCCTAGGGTCTTTACTGGTGGTAATTATATAGGCCCCAACGGGAGTACTTGCTAGGGATGAGGGCCTGGTCAGTCTGGGAGCAATCCTAGAATCCCCTGGCCAGGTGGAGTTGTAGGCCTGCCGTTCCGACTGTACTCTTTTGGCTATCCCGCTTATAGTCGTGTTGTAGCCCACGTCCCTGAGTGTAACGTGCTGCTCACCCGTATGGCTGGCGACTCGGATCCCGTGTATTCCTTGCTCCTCTGTGGCGGTACTGGTCCTTTCGTGTGGCTGAGCCTCCGGGCTTCTGTGAGCCAGGAGACCTGCAATCTCCTGCCTTGCGGTTTCTGCTGCTGGATATACAATCCTCACAGCCTCGGACTCCGGTGTCAGGTCTTCTGTATCCACTGGCCAGGACGAGCTCTGCACAGCTCCAGTCCTCAGCTCCTTGCTCCTTAGTCCTAACTGACTCCTGACACTGAACTAGACTCTCACTAGACTGACTAACCCCGCCTCCAGATCCAGTTATATAGGGCAGGATCCTCCCCTTTTCTGGTCTGGAGCAGGAGGTGTTGCTTGTAGTGTGTTCCCTGACCAGGAAATTCCTGTTTTGATCCCAGACATGGTATTACTACCACTGTGGCAACCAGACCCTCTGGGGTGCCACATTCCACCCTAGTAAATTTCAGTACTCCGGGACTGAACATATTTTGCAAAAATACAACAAGTAACAATACATTAACATATTTACAACCATTAGAGTCTTTAAAGGTCACGGTATCATCCGCAACCAGGTGTCCATTTCACTGAAACAAGGTGCAATCTGAGGGACCCGTCCCAAACCCTCAACGTAGGCCCTAGGGTGGCTACAGGGCATTGATGATCCGGAGTTGGACCACATCTTCAGCCACCTCCACGGGTTTTTGTTCTGTGGTCTGGCACAAAAGGGGCACTTTACAGGTGCAACTATTTACAGGCAGAGTTTTTGGTTATTCATTGTCCATAACCTGAAAGTCTTTTTGGACCCTGTAGGATAACTGGAAAAACATATTCATTACACACACAAAACAATTCAACATTACAGTTATAGTTATAGTTACATTTAAATTTTCCAACGAGCAGGAATTTGACCTCTGGTGATTCTGGTGGACCTGCGTAACACACTGTCTGTCTGTGTTCCACTCTGGTCCCCTTTCCCTACCCCTGGTGTGGTGGGCACTGTTTGACCTGCACTACTGGTATTTTGAGGTGTCACTGGTAGGTTGGGCAGCTTCCTACGGATCCTTTGGCTTACTGTGGGTACGACAGGCTCGCTACTAGCAGAGGGTAGATTCTCCTGGTCTGCTGATGAGGAATCTTCTGTCTCCGGGGCCAATGGTTCTTCCAACTCTACTGAGACTTCTGTAGGTGCTTGAGGGGCTGGTTGGAGAAATGTAAGGACAGGCACAACAATGGCATTATTCACTTGTGTCCATGACCGGGGAAATTCTCCGAGTACCGTGCTGACCAATTCTTCCACTTCCTCTGCGGGTTGAGGGATATCTTGGCCTTCTTCGGCGTGCTGTAGCTGCTCGGGACATTTCTTCAGGTGGTCTCTGGAAACTGTTGCTGTTGTCTCACCTCCGTCCTTACTTATGAGGCACACCTTGGTGTTATCATGACTTGATGGTAGAATGGTGTACGGCTCTTTTTCCCACTGGTCATCCAACTTGTGGAGTCGCCTCTTCCTCTTTAGGAATTGCTCTCCAGGTGACAAGGGGGCAACAGGTGCATGTTGATTGTAAGTCCTCTCTTGCCTTTCTCTTGCTTGGAACAGACTTCTTTCAACACTTTCCTGTACCTTGCGGTATTGCTGTTGCCGCTCAGTGTCCCAATCTGTGTCTGGTGAGGCGTCCTCTGGTGTCAGAACTCCCATATCCAGATCGATGGGCAGCTTACCAGGTCTCGCTCTCATCAGGTAAGCTGGTGTGCAGTTGGTGGAATTCACTGGGATATGATTGTAGAGGTCCACTAGGTCTGGCAACTTTTCTGGCCACAGACTGCGTTCCTCCAGGGGAAATGTCTTCAGTAGGTCTATCACCACCTGGTTCATCTTTTCACACATCCTGTTGGTCTGGGGGTGATAAGGCGTTGTCCTGATCTTCTTGCCGTACAGGTTGCAGAACTCCTGGAATACCTCCACTTCGAAGGCCGGACCTTGTTCAGTTAGCACACGTTCTGGGTAACCATGCGGGTGGCAGAAGTGCTGTTGGAAAGCTCTGGCTGCTGTCTGAGCTGTTTGGTCCTTGACTGGCACTACTACCAGAAACTGGGAGTAGTGGTCTACGATGGTGAGAGCGTAGACATAGCCTGACCTGCTTGGGGACAGCTTCACATGGTCTAGGGCTACCAGTTTGAGAGGCTGCTTGGTGATAATGGGCTGCAGGGGAGCCCTCTGGCTGTCACGGTCTTTCCTTCTCAGGTTGCACGGTCCGCAGTCTCGACACCACCTCTCCATTGCTCCTCTCATGCCGACCCAATAGAACCGTTCACGCAGCAGGACTTCCAGCTTTTTCCATCCGAAGTGTCCTGCTCCATCGTGGTACGCTTCCAAGACCATAGACGCGTCCCGCCTCGGGACTACCACCTACCAGACCAGCTCATGCGTCCGGGAGTTGACAGTTCTTCGACACAGCTTCCCTTCATAGATGAACAGCTTACTCTTCTCTTTCCACAGCTGTTTGGTCTCCTCTGGAGCATCTGGGTCAGGGTATGAGTCAGCTCGTGTCAGCAACTCTTTGACTAGGTGGACGGCCGGGTCACTGTCTTGTGTTTCTGCCCAGCCTTGGTGGGGCAAGGGATTGAACGTGGCCTATTTGGTGGAAGAGTACCTGTCTTTCACACAGTGGGAGCACTGAGTTATCCCATGATGGTGGAAAGCGGGGATTTCTATCTCTTCCAGTTCTTCTGGGTCTTCTCCCCCATCTGGCAAGTTAGGCATCCTGGACAGTACATCTGCATTGGCATTCTTGCGCCCAGCCCGGTACTTGATGGTGAACTCATAATTGGAGAGTCGGGCCATCCATCTCTGCTCCAGGGCACCAAGTTTCGCAGTGTCCAGGTGTGTCAGAATGTTTTTGTCTGTGAATACAGTGAACTTGAAGAGGCGAGGTAATGTTTAAAGCACTTTGTCACTGCCCATACCACTGCGAGGAACTCTAGCTTGAAGGAGCTGTAATTTTCAGGGTTCCTTTCTGTGGGCCGGAGCTTCCTGCTGGCATAAGCGATTACCCGTTCTCTGCCCTGCTGGATCTGGGACAGCACCGCTCCCAGTCCCACGTTGCCCGCGTCCGTGTGGAGGATGAAGGGCTGGCCATAATCAGGGTAAGCCAGGATCTCGTCCCCCGTGAGGGCCATTTTCAGCTGGTGGAAGGACTCATCTTCCAGCTTGTCCCATTTGAATGGCGGCTTCTGGTTTTTGGCCTTCCTGGACTGGCCTATCAGGAGGTCCAGCATGGGTGCCGCCATCTTGGTGAGGCCTGGAATAAATCTTCGGTAGTAGCCTACCAACCCGAGGAACTGCTGCACTTCCTTTACGGTGGAGGGTCTTGGCCAGTCCTTGATTACTGTGATTTTATCGGGATCTGGAGCTACACCGTCAGCGCTCACCCCGTGCCTCAGGTACTGTACCTTGGGCTTCAGCAGATGACATTTTGAGGGCTTCACCTTTAGACCAAAGCCAGCCAGGGAGTCAAACACTTCCGCCAGGTGCTTCAGATGGTCCTCATACGTCTGGGAGTATACAATGACGTCATCCAGGTACAGCAGGACTGTCTCGAAATTCTTATGTCCCAGACAGCACTCCATCAACCGCTGGAAGGTTCCTGGGGCGTTGCAGAGCCAGAATGGCATGCAGTTGAACTCGCTGAGGCCCATCAGGGAGGTGAATGCGGTCTTTTCCTTATCCGCCTCTGTTACAGGAACCTGCCAATACCCACTAGTAAGATCCAAAGTGGAGAAATAGTTAGCAGACTTTAATGCAGCTAGTGATTCCTCTAATCTGGGTAACGGGTATGCATCTTTGTGTATTATGCGGTTGATTTTACTGTAGTCTACACACATTCTCATAGTGCCATCCTTTTTCTTTACAAGAACTAATGGAGCTGCCCAGGGGCTACAACTGTCTCTTATTACCCCAGCCTCCTTCATTTCTCGCAACATCCCTTTGGCATTTTGGTAGTGTGCAGGGGGTACAGGCCAGTACCTTTCTTTAATGGATGGATGGTCTCCCGTGGGGATATGGTGTTGAACCCCTTTTACCTGCCCGAAGTCAAGTGGATGTTTACTGAAGACCCTTTCGTATTCCAGTACCACCCGGTACACTCCTTGTTTTCGGTGTGGAGAGGTGGAGTCAGTGCCCACATGCAGCTTCTGGCACCAGTCCTCCATTTGTTCCTTGGAGCCGTTATCCTCTGCCTGTTGGGATGGAGACAAGGGTTCCACTGTCTTTATAGAATTCTGGTTGACAGTGAACTGTTTGGCTAGAGTGGCATACCGGGGCAAATGGACTTCTCTCTCCCCAATGTTTAGGATGCGGACGGGTACCCTCCCATGGCGGACATCAACCACCCTCTGGGCTGTCAAAATGGTGGGCCTACTGTCAGAGTAGACGGGCTCTACCATGGCCTGGTAATCTCTACCCCTTAGACCAATAGCTGCCCGGCACCATATCATAATTTCACTTCTTGGGGGCATGGCAATAGGAAATGGGTCACTCATCCTGACACTGCCAATTTCACCACCAGACAGTTCTACCTGTTGTCTTTTCATCAGGGCTCTGATCTCTCTTTGTAGAACCGGCTGCTGGCTGGATCTGGCGGTCTCCGCAACCTGCTGTAACAAGACAATTATCTCTGCAAGACAATTTTCAATGACATTAGTGCCCAAGGTTATCATGGGATGACTTTCTCAGCGATCAATGTCAACAATAATCAGTCCTTGTGCTGGCAGTTCCACTTTGCCAACTTTATGGTCACTTCTTTGAACCCCACCTGAGGTACTGGTTGACCATTGCTGGCATAAATACTCAAATGTTCATCTGGATGGCGGGTAATATCAGAGTCAGTCCAGTACCGTTTGAAAAGAATGTAGGGGATGGTGGTCACTTGGGATCCAGTGTACAGCAACGCGCTCATTGGAAAGCCGTCCAGCACGACAGGTAGGACCGGTCGTCCTCCCACATATTTGTCTCGCCAGCTTGATGGGCCTGGTGGTCTTATGCCTGGGGGTTGGCCCTCTGCCCCAGGTTTTGCTCGTTTAAATGACAGTACCTTGCATAATGTCCTGGCTGATTGCAGCGGCGGCAGATGGGTTGTCCGTCCTGGTCGTAGCGATCGCTGTTCCTCCCTCTGGATGGTGGAATCCTCTTCTGTTGGCGCCACGGGATATCCTCCGGACTGGAAGCCAGCTGGATCTTTCCTTTGGGATACACCTGCAAGGACTGTACAGTTTTGGTTAGTGCTGCTACACTTTTAGTTAGCTCTTGGACCTGATGGTGCAGGTCTGTTGACGGGGCACTGTCCAGAGTTTGCGCATCAGCTCCTACAGGCTTCGGGGAAAAGGGTGCCACCTCCTGGTGGTAGGTGATATCTGGGCGGCGGTGAGCTGTAGCGCCACCTGGTGCTGGTTCTCGTAGCACCCGGATGGCCCTGTCCTTAAACTTAGCAAAGTCTAAGTCAGGGTTTTGCAGAGCCACTATGCCTAGCTGGGTTCGGTGGGCGCTGGACAGTAAACCCTCAATAAACTGCTCAGTTAACAGTCTGTTTTCATCACGCACACTGTCAGGGTCTACCTGTTTGATGGCCCTCAGCGCCTCCTGCAGGTTTAAAGCATAGTTCCGTACACTGTCCTGTGCCCGTTGTCAGACCATGCCCCGTTGAGATGGTTGAGGGAAAAGAGGGGTAACAATGCCAGGGTAACTAGATGGTTCCTAGCTCTTCAGGACTTCAACTTTCACGTAGAGCATAGGCCTGGGAAGTTACATGGGAACGCTGATGCCCTTTCCCGTTTTAGGTCAATTAGGATTACCATAATTTTTAATATTTGCCAAATGCCAGAATAAGGAGAGAGAGAATGTATTAAGGCATTTAAAAAAACGGGAAAGGTTTATTCTGATTTCATGTCAGATATTGAGAAAAACATGCATATGTGTCTTTTTATATAGTGTATGTAAACTTCTGGTTTCAACTGTACATCTTGGGCCTCTTCCTTGTATAATGTGCTCTATTCTGCGCCCTTTCCTTGTATTACAGTTATATGAAAAAGTTTGGGCACCCCTATTAATCTTAAGCTTAATGTTTTCTTAAAATTGGTGTTTTTGCAACAGCTATTTCAGTTTGATATATGTAATAACTGTTGGACACAGTAATGTTTCTGCCTTGAAATGAGGTTTATTGTACCAACAGAAAATGTGCAATCTGCATTCAAACAAAATTTGACAGGTGCATAAGTATGGGACCCTTATCATTTTCTTGTTTTAAATACTCCTACCTACTTTTTACTGACTTACTAAAGCACTTTTTTTGGTTTTGTAACCTCATTGAGCTTTGAACTTCATAGCCAGGTGTATGCAATCATGAGAAAAGCTACTTAAAGTGGCCACTTGCAAGTTGTTCTCCTGTTTGAATCTCCTCTGAAGAGTGGCATCATGGGCTCCTCAAAACCACTGTCAAATGATCTGAAAACAAAGATTATTCAACATAGTTGTTCAGGGGAAGGATACAAAAAGCTGTCTCAGAGATTTAACCTGTCAGTTTCCACTGTGAGGAACATAGTAAGGAAATGGAAGAACACAGGGACAGTTCTTGTTAAGGCCAGAAGTGGCAGGCCAGAAAGGCAGAGAAGAAGAATGGTTAGATCAGTCAAGGACAATCTTCAGACCACCTCCAGAGAGCTGCAGCATCAACTTGCTGCAGATGGTGACACTGTGCATCGGTCAACTATACAACGCACTTTGCACAAGGAGAAGCTGTATGGGAGAGTGATGCGAAAGAAGCCGTTTCTGCAAGCACGCCACAAACAGAGTCAGCTGAGGTATGCAAAAGCACATTTGGAGAAGCCAATTTCTTTTTGGAAAAAGGTCTTGTGGACTGAGGAAACCAAGATTGAGTTGTTTGGTCATACAAAAAGGCGTTATGCATGGCGGCAAAAAAACACAGCATTCCAAGAAAAACACTTGCTACCCACAGTAAAATTTGGTGGAGGTTCCATCTTGCTTTGGGGCTGTGTGGCCAATGCCGGCACCGGGAATCTTGTTAAAGTTGAGGGACGCATGGATTCCACTCAGTATCAGCAGATTCTTGACAATAATGTTCAAGAATCAGTGATAAAGTTGAAGTTACGCAGGGGATGGATCTTTCAGCAAGACAATGATCCAAAACACGGCTCCAAATCTACTCAGGCATTCATGCAGAGGAACAATTACAATGTTCTGGAATGGCCATCCCAGTCCCCAGACCTGAATATCATTGAACATCTGTGGGATCATTTGAAGAGGGCTGTCCATGCTCGGCGACCATCAAACTTAACTGAACTGGAAATGTTTTGTAAAGAGGAATGGTCAAAAATACCTTCATCCAGGATCCAGGAACTCATTAAAAGCTACAGGAAGCGACTAGAGGCTGTTATTTTTGCAAAAGGAGGATCTACTAAATATTAATGTCACTTTTCTGGTGAGGTGCCCATACTTATGCACCTGTCAAATTTTGTTTGAATGCAGATTGCACATTTTCTGTTAGTACAATAAACCTCATTTCAAGGCAGAAACATTACTGTGTCCAACAGTTATTACATATATCAAACTGAAATAGCTGTTGCAAAAACACCAATTTTAAGAAAACATTAAGCTTAAGATTAATAGGGGTTCCCCAAACTTTTTCATATAACTGTATGTTCCCCATCCTGAGCACCTTCCTGGTATAATACACTACATCCTGAGCACCTTCCTGGTATAATGCACTACATCCTGGGCATCATCCTGGTATAATGTACCCCATTCTGAGCACATTCCTGGTATATTGTACCCCATTCTGAGCACATTCCTGGTATAATGTCCCCCATCCTGAGCACATTCCTGGTATAATGTCCCTCATCCTGAGCCCTTTCCTGGTATAATGCACTCCATCCTGGGCATCATCCTGGTATAATGTACCCCATTCTGAGCACATTCCTGGTATATTGTACCCCATTCTGAGCACATTCCTGGTATAATGTCCCCCATCCTGAGCACATTCCTGGTATAATGTCCCTCATCCTGAGCCCTTTCCTGGTATAATGCACTCCATCCTGGGCATCATCCTGGTATAATGTACCCCATTCTGAGCACATTCCTGGTATAATGTACCCCATTCTGAGCACATTCCTGGTATAATGTCCCTCATCCTGAGCCCTTTCCTGGTATAATGTTCCCCATCCTGGGACCCTTCTTGGTATAATGCACTCCATCCTGGGACCCTTCCTGGTATAATGCACTCCATCCTGGGACCCTTCCTGGTATAATGCACTCCATCCTGGGACCCTTCCTGGTATAAGCACCCATCAGCCCAAGGGTGCTTTTAATTAGTGTTGGTTTCTACCTGCCCACTTAAATTTGTAGGTTTCTATCCCAAGAGAGGCATGTTTGCCCATTTATATTGTAGCCTTATAGCCCAAGAGCGGCATGTTTAAGAGGTTAGTTAACAATCATGCGGAGGCTACCTTGTCGTGGTTGATGGGCATACATGAATTGGCCAATTTGTGCGCTAAGAGCCTTCATTTTTTGTAAGTACATTTTATTTAGCAATAATGCAGTTTAGCTCTTATGTTCTCAGTGTCTCCATATGTATTGGCCCTTGCAGTGTGTTGCTGTGCTTTCTTATTGTACCCTTCCTGGTATAATGTCCCCCATCCTGTGCCCCTTCCATTAATAATGTTTGCTGTTCTTCTCCAATACATTTAAAAATAAATAAATTATTCTTCTTCCCTTCCTCCACTCCCACAACTCGCAGCATATTCTTCTATAGCACTTGAAGGAACTGGCATCTAACTTCGTCTTGCTGGCATGGTGCATGACGTCACGGTCATGTGCCGCCTGTGACTGGCACACCAACGTCAACAGCCGGCCTCTGATTGGCTGGCAGGGTGTATTGCGGTGCAGGGACACAGATGGTCTCTGCGTCTCAATACATTTCAGCTGAATGTGTGTCCTTGCATGCACCTCTAACTGAAATAGGTGCTGGTGGCGGCCGACCCCCCTCCTGCACGGGCCCGGTCGCACCCTCTGTGACCGATGTCGTTCCGCTCCTGGAAGGGATATGCTGATGTTTACTATTGGATTCTATCATGTATGTGAGAATAAAAGGCTTCTTGAGATTGATGACACTGCCATATCTAGCAGCCAAGACTTCTCAATAATAGCGGACAATTGAGGCTGCTGGGATCTAGATCAATCACACAACGACACGTGTACAATGCAATAGTGTTTTTATTAGCAAAATCATAAGAATCATTAACCTGAATTACATCGTGATTTACCAATAAAGAAGGTCAGCTCCTGATTTTACATAATGATCAGTAATGGCGCCATCATCCCATTCTCTCACACATTTACACTGCTGCACTGCCATCTAGTGATGAAAAATAAAAAGTACAATACCAACACAGTTTATTGTCAAATTGGCCATACAGAGTCACTATTGGTGGGATCATATTATTAACATGGCTCATTATAGACTGCAGGTTATTAACAAGTTAATGACACGGTGGTTGGAACCAAAGATCTCAAATTTCGACTCATCAGACCAAAGCACAGATTTCCACTGGTCTAATGTCCATTCCTTGTGTTCTTTAGCCCAAACAAGTTTCTTCTGCTTTTTGCCTGTCCTTAGCAGTGGTTTCCTAGCAGCTATTTTACCATGAAGGCCTGCTGCACAAAGTCTCCTCTTAACAGTTGTTGAAGAGATGTGTCTGCTGCTAGAACTCTGTGTGGCATTGACCTGGTCTCTAATCTGAGTTGATGTTAACCTGCGATTTCTGGGGCTGGTGACTCGGATAAACTTATCCTCAGAAGCAGAGGTGACTCTTGGTCTTCCTTTCCTGGGGCGGTCCTCATGTGAGCCAGTTTCTTTGTAGCACTTGATGGTTTTTGCAACTGCACTTGGGGACACTTTCAAAGTTTTCCCAATTTTTCGGACTGACTGACCTTCATTTCTTAAAGTAATGATGGCCACTCGTTTTTCTTTACTTAGCTGCTTTTTTCTTGCCATAATACAAATTCTAACAGCCTATTCAGTAGGACTATCAGCTATGTATCCACCAGACTTCTGCACAACACAACTGATGGTCCCAACCCCATTTATAAGGCAAGAAATCCCACTTATTAAACCTGACAGGGCACACCTGTGAAGTGAAAACCATTTCCGGTGACTACCTCTTGAAGCTCATCAAGAGAATGCCAAGAGTGTGCAAAGCAGTCATCAAAGCAAAAGGTGGTTACTTTGAAAAACCTATAATATAAGACATAATTTCAGTTGTTTCACACTTTTTTGTTAAGTATATAATTCCACATGTGTTAATTCATAGTTTTGATGCCTTCAGTGTGAATGTACAATTTTCATAGTCATGAAAATACAGAAAAATCTTTAAATGAGAAGGTGTGTCCAAACTTTTGGTCTGTACTGTGTATGTATATATATATATATATATATATATATATACACATACGCGGCTGCTGATGTTCTCGGCTGTCCCCATCAGTCCCATAGACACTGAATGGAGTGTGGCAGTGCGCATGCCTGGCAACGGCTCCATACTATTTCCTCCATAAGAGAGGATAGGGATCCCCACTCTAGTGATTGGTGGGGTTCCCAGTAACTACCATCACCGATCCTGCAGATCCTTTCTCCTGTCAATAGGTTTTTTATGTTTTACATGGTCCAATAGAGAGATCAGAGGTGCGATATAGTGAACTAACACATGCAAAGCCTAAATTATATAAAATGTGAAACCACCAGACTGTTACCGTAGCCAAACATCTTCTAACCTTCCTTACAATTCCTAAAATTGTTGACCAATGTTTTTCTTTAAAGGGGTTCTCCAACCATAGACACTTATGACATATATACTTCAAAAACTCTTACCAACACTTATCAACCATTTGCAGTCCAAAAAGACCCACAGTGGCCAAGAAAGTAAGGAGAAAGTTTGGCCAGTTTTAATGGCCTGTCTCCAATAGGTGGATGTCCCCAGGTAAATATCATTACTGGCAGATAAACCCTTTTACCACTTTGAAAATCTAACACTCAGAGCAGCGAATCATCCGCAAAACAATTTTATATTACATCCATTTATAATCTACATAATAAATTGAGCAACTTTGTTACTAGATAGAATTGCTTGTCTTGCACTGGCCCTGAGTTATACCTTATTCTCTGCCACATCTCCATTGATCATTCTTAATTTTACTGCATAGCCTGCTTGTTCAGTGTCTGGACAGCAATTATGCTCTTCACTTTATTTGTATTCTTGGCATCATACAGTCATCTGATGTGTTAGAAGGGGCATCATTAAGTCAGTTATTAGGGGAAATAAAATTCAATGCTGGATCCCTGCGGATCCATTGCCATATGGCACCCCTGGATCCCATTGACGCGAGCCGCTGAGTGGTCTTCGAGGTCTGCATTGTTTGGATGGTAGGAATAGCGCTGCATGCTGCACCTTTTTTGCCATGAAAAGCAAATGAATGCATAATGGAGCTACAGATAGAGGGCCGGAGCACAGAACAGGACCCTACAAAAAGCAGTACAGCAGAACTAAGCTGTAGCTAATCATGTGTCACCCCACACCTTTACATTCAGTAGTAATTCAGTGTGAATGCAGCTTTGAGCTATGATACAAGTACAGAATCATTTTTTTACAAACTTATGCTACATTTGAAGACGTTCTGAAGATTGATGATCTGGGTAAACGGGTGAAATGGTGTATAAAGGTGAACCTATGCGTCACATGGATCAACAGCTGCAGCTCAATAACTAGCATCTATCTCTAGGCGGACATCTTCAGTGTCACATTGGACCTCCACACTACACTGGGCCTTACTATAATAGCTTTGTACCTGACATCATTACTGATGACTGCACTTTTACTGTGTCGTGTCATAAACAGACTCCCACTGGAGCGAACATGATCTGCACATAACACAGCTGGCCATGGGAGGAAGCAAAAGAGTATACAGACAGGACACCACAGGATGGCAGCTGATTCTGTGAGGTAAAACATTTCCCTGCCTGTTTAAAAACTTGTTTTACCTCACATAAAGAATCGGCTGTGATCCCCGGCTGTAATGTCTGTATACTCTTTTGCATCCTCCCCGTCCAGGAGATGTGGTATGTTCAGACCATGTTCCTGTATGGTCAGACATTACACAGTACACAGCGGGGGCATATTTCTAAGATTATCTCAGCACAGGAACATTTTATTTAAACTCATCCAATTGTGGAACTTATTATTATTCCAAGATCTATTGATTAAAATGAATTTTGTTTGTGGGAAAATGCCTTTAACCCCTTAATAACATCTGACGTACTAATACGCGTCTGTGCCCTGGGACTTAAGAGCCAGACCCGTATTAGTACGTCATGGCGATCGCGCGCGCACACAGGCTGTGCGGGCGCGATCGCCGCCGGGTGTCAGCTGATTGTCACAGCTGACACCCGGTACTATGTGCAGGGAGCGGTCACGCACCGCTCCCAGCACATTAACCCCCGCGATGCTGCGATCGAAGTCGATCGAAGTCGATCGCGGCATTGCGGGGGCAAGGGGAGGTGATCGCCGATACTCACCTCCTCTTCCGGCTTCCAGCGCAGTCTGCAAAGGCTTCCCGGGTGTTGCCATGACGACCCGATGTCGTCATGACAACATCCGGGTCACCAGAGAGCAGGAAGATTGCTTGGACATGCGCAGTGCATCTCCAAGCAATCTTCACACTGTGCACTTCTGACAGCCTTCATGGCATAGGGATGGTGCTCCATTCCTGTGCCATGCAGGCGATCAGAAAAAAAAAAGTGAAAGTCCCAGAGTGGGACAAAGTAATAAAGTGTATAAACTGTGTGAAAGTGGAAAAAAAAAAAAAAAAAAAAAATGTGCAAAAATATTATAAAAAAATAAAAAAAATAATACACCAAAAATAAAAATATAATGTACCCATCAATAAATATTATTATAAAAAAAATAAAAAAAAAACAATAAAAGTACACATATTTGGTATCGCCGCGTCCGGAACAACCTGACCTATAAAACTGTCCCACTAGTTAACCCCTTCAGTGAACACGGTAAAAAAAAAAAAAAAAAAACCAAGCAAAAAACAATGCTTTATCACCATACCGCCAAACAAAAAGTGGAATAACACGCGATCAAAAAGACGCATATAAATAAAAATGATACCGCTGAAAACGTCATCTCGTCCCGCAAAAAACAAGCCGCCATATAGCTCAATCAGCCGAAAAATAAAAAAGTTATAGCTCTCAGAATAAAGCGATACTAAAAAATATTTTTTTCTATAAAATAGCTTTTATTGTGTATAAGCGCCAAAACATAGAAAAATTATACAAATGTGGTACCGCTGTAAACGTACTGACCCGAAGAGTAAAGCTGCCTCATCAATTTTACCACACGCGGAACAGAATAAAAAAAAAAAAAAAAAAACAATTCCTGAATTGTTGGTTTTTGTTTATTCTGCCTCCCAAAAATCGGAATAGAAAGCGATCAAAAAATGTCACGTGCCTGAAAATGGCACCAATAACAACGTCAAGTCATCCCGCAAAAAACGAGCCGTCACATGACTGTCTGCCAAAATTTGGAAAAATTATAGCTCTCAAAATATGGCGATGCAAAAACTAGATTTTACAAAAAATGCGTCTTTTAGTGTGTGACAGCTGTCAGTCATAAAAACCCCATATGATTCTGGCATTGCTGTAATCACACCGACCCGAAGAATAAAGTCGTCTAATCACTTATACCGCACAAGGAACGGCGTCAAAAATAAACTCTTGAGTTAGGATTGGGCTAGGGTTAGGGCTGGGTTTGGGGCTAGGGTTGTGCTGGGGCTAGGGTTGTGCTGGGGCTAGGGTTGTGCTGGGGCTAGGGTTGTGCTGGGGCTAGGGTTGTGCTAGGGTTAGGGCTGGGGTTGGGATTTTTTTCAAAAGTAAGAAAAAAAGATGACGATATGGCGACTAGTGTTGAGAGCAAGTGCTCGCTACTTGAGTTTGCATCGGGTGCTCTGGTATGCATTTAGTATCGTGGGTATTTGAGTGACATGCTCGAGTCTCTGCCCCATATGCTTCGCGGCCAAAAAACTTTACGGGGATTGCCTGCCATGCACGAGCGATCCCCGCATGTTTTTTTTTGGGTGTCTAATAACCGTGAAACATGCGGAGCAGGGACTCGAGCATGTCACTCGAGCACACGCTGTACATGGTGCATACCTGAGTACCCGATGCAAACTCAAGTAGCGAGCACTTGCGCTCAAGAATAATGAAAACTTATTCAATATGATGACCTAATGTAAACAAATAATGTGCCGTACCTCTGGGTTCAAAATGTTCACTATACACCTTAATAAAATCTTTGAGGGGTATAGTTTCCAAAATGGGGACACTTGTGGGGGAGCTCCACTGTTTAGGCACATCACGGGCTCTCCAAACGCGACATGGTGTCCGCTAACAAATTGAATGGAAAATCGGCTCAAATTGTTAGCGGACGCCATGTTGCGTTTGGAGAGCCCCTGTGTGTCCAAACATTGGAGCTCCCCCACAAGTGACCCCATTTTGGAAACTAGACCCCCCAAGGCACCTATCTAGATGCATAGTGAGCACTTAGAACCCCCAGGTGCTTCACAAATTGATTCGTAAAAATGAAAAAGTGTTTTTTTTTTCACGTTTCATTATTACGAATCAATTTGTGAAGCACCTGGGGGTTCCAAGTGCTCACTATGCATCTAGAAAGGTGCCTTGGGGGGTCTAGTTTCCAAAATGGGGTCACTTGTGGGGGAGCTCCAAAGTTTGGGCACAGAGCGGCTCTCCAAACGCAATGTGGCGTCCGCTAACAATTTGAGCCGATTTTCCATTCAATTTGTTAGCGGATACCATGTTGCATTTAGAGAGTCCCTGTGTGCCCAAACATTGGAGCTCCCCCACAAGTGACCCCATTTTGGAAACTAGACCCCCCAAGGCACCTATCTAGATGCATAGTGAGCACTTGGAACCCCTAGGTGCTTCACAAATTGATTCGTAAAAATGAAAAAGTGTTTTTTTTTTCACTTTTTCATTATTACGAATCAATTTGTGAAGCACCTGGGGGTTCCAAGTGCTCACTATGCATCTAGAAAGGTGCCTTGGGGGGTCTAGTTTCCAAAATGGGGTCACTTGTGGGGGAGCTCCAAAGTTTGGGCACAGAGAAGCTCTCCAAACGCAATGTGGTGTCCGCTAACAATTTGAGCCGATTTTCCATTCAATTTGTTAGCGGATACCATGTTGCATTTAGAGAGTCCCTGTGTGCCCAAACATTGGAGCTCTCCCACAAGTGACCCCATTTTGGAAACTAGACCCCCCAAGGCACCTATCTAGATGCATAGTGAGCAGTTGGAACCCCCAGGTGCTTCACAAATTGATTCATAAAAATGAAAAAGTGTTTTTTTTTTCACTTTTTCATTGTTACGAATCAATTTGTGAAGCACCTGGGGGTTCCAAGTGCTCACTATGCATCTAGATAGGTGCCTTGGGGGGTCTAGTTTCCAAAATGGGGTCACTTGTGGGGGAGCTCCAAAGTTTGGGCACACAGCAGCTCTCCAAACGCAACATGGTGTCGCTAACAATTTGAGCCAATTTTGCGTTAAATTTGTTAGCGGACACCATGTTGCATTTAGAGAGCCGCTGTGTGCCCAAATATTGGAGCTCCCCCACAAGTGACCCCATTTTGGAAACTAGATCCCCCAAGGCACCTTTCTAGATGCATAGTGAGCACTTGGAACCCCCAGGTGCTTCACAAATTGATTCGTAAAAATGAAAAAGTGAAAAAAAAAACACTTTTTCATTTTTATGAATCAATTTGTGAAGCACCTGGGGTTCCAAGTGCTCACTATGAATCTAGATAGGTGCCTTGGGGGGTCTAGTTTCCAAAATGGGGTCACTTGTGGGGGAGCTCCAATGTTTGAGCACACAGGGACTCTCCAAATGCAACATGATATCCGCTAACAAATTGTCGGCTCAAATTGTTAGCGGATATCATGTTGCATTTGGAGAGTCCCTGTGTGCCCAAACATTGGAGCTCCTCCACAAGTGACCCCATTTTGGAAACTAGACCCCCCAAGGCACCTATCTAGATGCATAGTGAGCACTTGGAACCCCTAGGTGCTTCACAAATTAATTCGTAAAAATGAAAAAGTGTTTTTTTTTTCACGTTTCATTATTACGAATCAATTTGTGAAGCACCTGGGGGTTCCAAGTGCTCACTATGCATCTAGAAAGGTGCCTTGGGGGGTCTAGTTTCCAAAATGGGGTCACTTGTGGGGGAGCTCCAAAGTTTGGGCACAGAGGGGCTCTCCAAACGCAATGTGGCGTCCGCTAACAATTTGAGCCGATTTTCCATTCAATTTGTTAGCGGATACCATGTTGCATTTAGAGAGTCCCTGTGTGCCCAAACATTGGAGCTCCCCCACAAGTGACCCCATTTTGGAAACTAGACCCCCCAAGGCACCTATCTAGATGCATAGTGAGCACTTGGAACCCCTAGGTGCTTCACAAATTGATTCGTAAAAATGAAAAAGTGTTTTTTTTTTCACTTTTTCATTATTACGAATCAATTTGTGAAGCACCTGGGGGTTCCAAGTGCTCACTATGCATCTAGAAAGGTGCCTTGGGGGGTCTAGTTTCCAAAATGGGGTCACTTGTGGGGGAGCTCCAAAGTTTGGGCACAGAGAAGCTCTCCAAACGCAATGTGGTGTCCGCTAACAATTTGAGCCGATTTTCCATTCAATTTGTTAGCGGATACCATGTTGCATTTAGAGAGTCCCTGTGTGCCCAAACATTGGAGCTCTCCCACAAGTGACCCCATTTTGGAAACTAGACCCCCCAAGGCACCTATCTAGATGCATAGTGAGCAGTTGGAACCCCCAGGTGCTTCACAAATTGATTCATAAAAATGAAAAAGTGTTTTTTTTTTCACTTTTTCATTGTTACGAATCAATTTGTGAAGCACCTGGGGGTTCCAAGTGCTCACTATGCATCTAGATAGGTGCCTTGGGGGGTCTAGTTTCCAAAATGGGGTCACTTGTGGGGGAGCTCCAAAGTTTGGGCACACAGCAGCTCTCCAAACGCAACATGGTGTCGCTAACAATTTGAGCCAATTTTGCGTTAAATTTGTTAGCGGACACCATGTTGCATTTAGAGAGCCGCTGTGTGCCCAAATATTGGAGCTCCCCCACAAGTGACCCCATTTTGGAAACTAGACCACCCAAGGCACCTATCTAGATGCATAGTGAGCACTTGGAACCCTCAGGTGCTTCACAAATTGATTCATACAAATGAAAAAGTGTTTTTTTTTTCACTTTTTCATTGTTACGAATCAATTTGTGAAGCACCTGGGGGTTCCAAGTGCTCACTATGCATCTAGATAGGTGCCTTGGGGGGTCTAGTTTCCAAAATGGGGTCACTTGTGGGGGAGCTCCAATGTTTGGGCACACAGGGACTCTCTAAATGCAACATGGTGTCCTCTAACAAATTTAACGGAAAATCGGCTCAAATTGTTAGCGACACCATGTTGCGTTTGGAGAGCCGCTGTGTGCCCAAACATTGGAGCTCCCCCACAAGTGACCCCATTTTGGAAACTAGACCCCCCAAGGCACCTATCTAGATGCATTGTGAGCACTTGGAACACTCAGGTGCTTCACAAATTGATTCATAAAAATGAAAAAGTGTTTTTTTTTTTCACTTTTTCATTGTTACGAATCAATTTGTGAAGCACCTGGGGGTTCCAAGTGCTCACTATGCATCTAGAAAGGTGCCTTGGGGGGTCTAGTTTCCAAAATGGGGTCACTTGTGGGGGAGCTCCAAAGTTTGGGCACACATGGGCTCTCCAAACACAACATGGCGTCCGCTAATTATTCAAGCAAATTTTACAATCAAAAAGTCAAATAGCGCTCCTTCCCTTCCGAGCCCTGCCGTGCGCCCAAACAGTATTTTTTCCCCAAATATTGGGTATCTGCGTGCCCAGGGGAAATTGCACAACAAATTTTGGGGTCCATTTTTTCTTGTTACCCCTGTGAAAATAAAAAAAATTGGGTCTAAATTAACATTTTTGTGAAAAAAGTTAAATGTTCATTTTTTTCTTCCACATTCAAAAAATTCCTGTGAAGCACCTGAAGGGTTAATAAAGTTCTTGAATGTGGTTTTGAGCACCTTGAAGGGTGCAGTTTTTAGAATGGTGTCACTTTTGGGTATTTTCTGTCATAAAGACCTCTCAAAGTGACTTCAAATGTGATGTGGTCCCTAAAAAAATGGTTTTGTAAATTTTGTTGGAAAAATGAGAAATCGCTGGTCAACTTTTAACCCTTATAGCTCCCTAACAAAAAAAAATTTTGGTTCCAAAATTGTGCTGATGTAAAGTAGACATGTGGGAAATGTTATTTATTAACTCTTTTGTGTGACATATCGCTCTGATTTCAGGGCTTAAAAATTCAAATTTTGAAAATTGCAAAATTTTCAAAATTTTCGCCAAATTTCCGTTTTTTTCACAAATAAACGCAAGTGATATCGAAGAAATTTTTCCACAATCATGAAGTACAATATGTCACGAAAAAACAATCTCAGAATCAGGGGGATCCGTTGAAGCGTTCGAGAGTAATTACCTCATAAAGTGACAGTGGTCAGAATTGTAAAAATTGGCCCGGTCATTAACGTGCAAACCACCCGCGGGGCTTAAGGGGTTAAATAATTGAAAGAGGGTTACAATTGCTCCTTTGAAACTTGATGCAGGTAATCTTATATGAGAGTAATGGCGTATTCACACATCTGTGTGTCATAGATCGTGATGCACAAGCTGTTTGCGAGTCTCCTGCCCCGATCTTTGACAGCCTCATATACGTCTATTAGGCCACATTGGCAGAAATGGAAGCTGGCACGTTTAGGTGGGCTGCACTGTGGGAATGAAGAGCCTTGGGATTCCCAAACGTTTTTTATTAATATCAATGCGTTTCTGCAATGGACCAGGGCCTTTCTCAAGGTATAAAAAAAACAAGCTCTTGACTCCCGCAGCACAGCCCACCTAAATGTGCCAGCTTCCATTTTTGCCATTCCACCTCTTGAAGAACCTTTCCTCCAGCCACAGGGCAGCAGCGGCTTTCTACACCATTATAGCTGTGGTGACTGCACACAACACCTCTAGGTGAGCGCTGCCATCAATTATCCCGACCCCTTATCAGACGCTATTGCCCTATTTTGTGTGCGCTCCTGTCCTTCTCCACAGCGTCTCTATTAGGCACCTTCACACGTTCAGTAAGTTTCATCAGTGACGTGTTTCTATTATACTTTTCCTCTAATTGTTCCACTCCTGGTTTTGGCTTCCTAATACTGAGGTAAAATACTGACCAAATTACTGAATGTATGAACATGGCCTTAAGCTCTTAAGTTCGGGTCAAGAGGCCAGCAACTAATCTTAGAATCATTTTGTGCTCAGACCATGACACGCCTTAATGTGTAGAGTCACTTTCATCTTACAACTAAATAAAAACTACGTATTGTTTTAAAGGGGTATGCTACCACTTATCAATTAGGAGAAGGCATCAATATAAGTCAGTAGTATCAGATTGATAGGTGTCCAAATCCTAACACCACCAATCAGCTGTTACCAGCTCCAGCATGGAATCAATGGGGTGGCAGAGTGTTGGAACTCTACCAATCTGATCTTGGTGGTCCATCCTAAGTATAAGTGATCAATATCATAACAGTCAACACCCCTTTTAACTTTTTTTTGCAAATACTTGCTTCTCTCATCCTGAAATGCAGCATGTTTTTGGATCAAATCACATGTGGCATTTTTGTTGCATACATTTTTTCGACTAAAATTCAATTCTTACATTTAAAGGGGTTGTCTTATCCTAAAGAGGACCTGTCACCAAATTTTTCATGTTTTTTTTTTCTATTTTATCTTTCATTTGCGGAGATATTAGCAATGAAAGTATTTGGCGCCTAATGAGTTAAAAAAAATTAAGTCCAAGTAGATGTTATCAGAGTTTTCACTGGGGGTGCAAAATTCTTCTCCCTGCATGATGCTGACCAATTATAAGCAGACGACAACACTGAAAAGAAAGATGATCACATCCCCACCATAGCTTAGAGCAGATTTCTCAGTGTCTAAGATGTAAGGATACAGACCTGGTCTCCTGGGCTAACCTCCTGCATGATTAGAGCACACAACTGACTAATACCTTTCAGTTAAGGTCTCTGTGGGTGAAGGGGCAGCACAAGAGAGTTTAGTTGTGCAACATTACAAACCTTTCTAACAGCTTTCCTCCTCTTATGGCACTCTCACCTCTGCTGTACTGCGCCTATCCCAAACTGCCTGTCCAGAAATGAGAGCACAGTGTCAGTATCACACTTAGATCCGTTGTGCTCAACTTGTACTCATTCTGCAGTGAGATTAGAGCAGACTGTCATTACATTTCACCATAGAAGTAACCCAGAACACACTGCTCCTGTGTGAGGTGTAATAACAGCCTAATATCACTGCAGAAAGAATACAAGTTGCTTTAGCACAGAAGACATAAGTGTGATACTGGCACACTCCATAATCAGGAGTCAATAAAAGGGTTTGTAATGTGACACAGAGAAACTCAGCTGTGCAGCTCCTTCCTTGTCTAAGAGCTGTTATCTCTGCTTTCTAATCATGCAGAAGGTTAGACCAGGAGATCAGGACTCTCCATCATTATACATCTTAGGCTAGGTTCCCACGATGAGCTTTTGGTGAGTTTTTGATGTTGCAGAATTTCTGCACCCATTAAGATAGGTTACTTGCATTATTTCTAAAATATGCAGCGTAAAAACTCACTAAAAACTCATTGTGAGAACGTAGCTTTATACCCTAAGAAACCCGCTTTGAGCTATGGTGGGGGCGTGTTCTTCTTTTCTTTGAGTGTTGCTGCTTGCTTATGATTGGTCAGCATCATACAGGGGAAATCTGCAGCATATTTAAGGATTTCTCACAAGCCTCATTTGGGTAAATGCAAAAAGGTAAATAAAATGACCAAAATTTCCACAACAAAAGTGTAGCTATACCTGCAGCGTATTCACACCCAGACTATAAGATTATGGCCGGTCTCTGGGTGGTTGTTTTTTTTACACAGTAGTCAGAACCTACAACATTGTGGTGCCGTGCATTACATGGGCTATACTAAGGGAGCGCCTGTCAGCATAGAGCGAATACGTCCATATACCGACCAGCAGAAAGTGTAAGAGAAGAACTATAGAAGGATGGACCATAGTGGAGCATTCCGGACTGAAGCAACATAAGGAGCCAAAAGGCTTCCCCCCGGTATTCCATGCTATGTGCTCCTTATAAAGTGACATCTCTCCATAGACCCCTCTGTGAAGACCACCCCCTTATCCAGATGATAGATTCTCACTTCCACCATATATAATGCATACTGGCCATTTTTTTTTTTTTTTTTTCAGAAAATCACCAATTTTGGGTCGTCAGCTGTAAAAGAAGAAATGCTTTACACCAGTGCTGGGAACCTATGGCAGCGTGCAGAGGGGGCAGCAGAGCCCTCCTGGTGGGCACCATGGCCGCAGCACTAGCGCTACTGGATCGGGCCGGCGGGGGAGAACTCTGAGCCGCCGAGTGCCGGCACCAGCTCCGCTACTGCAGCTAGATGTGCGATCTCTCTCGGACGGAAACGCATCTAGCTGAAGTGTATTGCAGCGCACGAACTTGCCAGGCCCGTGAGCTGCAATACACGCTGCCGGCCAATCAGAGGCCAGCGGCTGCCGGCCAATCAGAGGCCAGCATGACGTCGGCCGGTCAATCAGAGGCCAGCGGCTTCCGGTCAGAGGCCAGCATGAATTCGGCCGGACAATCAGAGGCTAGCGGCTTCCGGACAATCAGAAGCGGCTGCCGGCCAATCAGAGGCCAGCATGACATCGGCTGGCCAATCAGTGGCCAGCGACCGCTGGCCTCTGATTGGCCGGCAGCGTGTACTGCAGCGCGCACGGGCCTGGCTAGTACGTGCGCTGCAATACACTTCAGCTAGATGTGCCGACTACAGGAGAGGACGCTGCGCTGGAGAAGAAGGAAGGTGAGGAGGAGGGTTTATTATGTGTTTTTTTTTTTTTTTTATATATATGGGATGCACAGTGGCTGGGGGGGGGGAGGGAGCATGTATACCAGGATTGAGGGGAGGGCAACATATATACCAGGGTTGAGGGGAGGGCCAGCATATATACCAGGGTTGAGGGGAGGGCCAGCATATATACCAGGATTGAGGGGAGGGCCAGCATATAAACCAGGATTGAGGGGAGGGCCAGCATATAAACCAGGATTGAGGGGAGGGCCAGCATATATACTAGGATTGAGGGGAGGGCCAGCATATATACCAGGATTGAGGGGAGGGCCAGCATATATACCAGGATTGAGGGGGGGGCCAGCATATATACCAGGATTGAGGGGAGGGCCAGCATATATACCAGGATTGAGGGGAGGGCCAGCATATATACCAGGATTGAGGGGAGGGCCAGCATATATACCAGGATTGAGGGGGGGCCAGCATATATACCAGGATTGAGGGGAGGGCCAGCATATATACCAGGATTGAGAGGAGGGCCAGCATATATGCCAGGATTGAGGGGAGGGCCAGCATATATACCAGGATTGAGGGGAGGGCCAGCATATATACCATGATTGAGGGGAGGGCCAGCATATATACCATGATTGAGGGGAGGGCCAGCATATATACCAGGATTGAGGGGAGGGCCAGCATATATACCAGGATTGAGGGGAGGGCAGCATATATATCAGGATTGAGGGGAGGGCCAGCATATATACCAGGATTGAGGGGAGGGCCAGCATATATACCAGGATTGTGGGGAGGGCCAGCATATATACCAGGATTGAGGGGAGGGCCAGCATATATACCAGGATTGAGGGGAGTGCCAGCATATATACCAGGATTGAGGGGAGTGCCAGCATATATACCAGGATTGAGGGGAGGGCCAGCATATATACCAGGATTGAGGGTAGGGCCAGCATATATACCAGGATGTGGGTGAGCACATTCTTTATTTCTGCAGTCTCTTACCCCTGCTCCTGTCTGTGGCTGCTCTATGCTGCCCACGTCTGCTCTTTGTATCAGTTGTTTGTATCAGTAAAACCTCAATATTTAGGATAAATTGCCGTGTTGGCACTTGGTGATAAATTAGTGGGTTTTGGATTGCAGTTTGGGCACTCGGTCTCTAAAAGATTCGCCATCACTGCTTTAAACCAATCAATGTGCAAATATCAACATTTTTGAGAAAATACAATACATTTGATCAGATGTCAAAAAATATTCCAGAAAAAAAAAATTGTGATCAGAAATCATAAAGAAAAATTAACTCTTTAATACCATTTTTACCAAAAATACATTGTAAAAAAAAAAGAAGTGTAATTTTCTACAGTACAATATTTATTTCTATTTTTCTCAAAAGAATTTTCATTTTAGTCCCCCCAAAAATTGAAAATCAATGTAAAAAGTGTATTTTAATACAATAAAAAAAATCAGGGTAATTGTTCAGTTGTATTGCCAGTTTTACAGCACGACCCGTAGCGATTTACGATCCCACAGGCCGATGAGCTACAATCTTCCTGAGAAAGGATTCATCAATGTATCAGATGCTTTCTTGCATGTTTCTACATGGAGCAATACACATATGTTCCATGTCCCTTCCTCTAAGAAACCTTCAATGAACCCTGATAGGATCTACAGAGAATAGAAAAGACGTCCTTTACAGTGTTACACACTTACTCCATACTCAGTCTAATTTCATCATTCATTTTACTTTCTGCTTATAAATGCATTCATTAAAATAATGAATATCTGCATTGAGGACAGTAGAAGAACTAGTTTGTGTTTGTTCATCAAGATGCATTATCTTGGTCTCGTCTTGGCACTGTTAACTGTTGGTAGGTAGGCAGAGTACTGGAGAGGTTGCTCCCGTCGTTCAGAGAGTTGCTCCGGTGCGGTGTTCTGTTGGTAGACTGACCGCTTTGTTGGTTTGCTATCAGGTGGTGAATCATATCGGTTATGAGATTGAGTTTATGATCCATTTGAGTTACCTACAAATATATAAAAAAAAACTTCAAACAAAGAGAATAGCATAGATACAGACCACACTCCATACACATTTTACACTACCCATGAGCGCTGCCTGATATTGTAGCTTATCCCTAACCAAATCAATGGGGCGCTGAGTTGCAATACCAGACACAGCCCATGGACAAGAGAGGCACAGTTTTGGGGAGAAATAAAGTAGATCGATCCCTTAATGCAATATTGGTTAGCCATTTAGACATTGTTGTTTTAATTGAAATCTATAGTTGGTGCGATTCGTTTCGCAGCACTCGGTCCATCGGCCACGTCAGTAATCTTTGGATGCTGGACAGGAGCCTCAAGACCTGCCTTCTACCTTCCAAGATTCCCTGCTTCTCTTCTGATTAGCTGCATCTTTATGGTTACAGCATGATGCATATGTGACATTGCATCAGGCCGGCTAATCAGTAGAACAGCAGTGGATGCCGGGATGTAGGAGGTGGTTCTCAGGGCTCCGATGCAGCCGTCACAGATTATGGATGTGGCTGATGGACTGGGTCCTGCGAATTGACTCGCACCAACTCTATTGGAAACCTTTGTCAGATTGAACTACTTAATGAACTCAGAAAGAGCTTTCTGTCCACATCCATGAAAGTAGTAGCCAACACTTAAAGGGGTTTTCTACTACTCGGACATCTCCTTCTCCATATATATATTTTTGCCCTCAGTAAAATAATAACACCTATACTCCCCTCCAGTGTTCCAGCCATGTCGGCATTGGCTCTCCTTGGAATCACGTGACATTGTTATGTCAAGTGATCCCTGCTGCCAATCAGCGCTGGCTTCACTCTTCCTGCCTCCAGTTATAGCACATACCTGTACATCCGGAGGAAGTAAGACCAGCAACATCTCTCACTTCCTCTGGATGTAAGCAAGTTGACCAAAGGCGGGGAGAGTAAAGTCAGCACTGATTGCCCCTAGGAATCATGAGACATAATGTCATGCTGTCACGCAAGGTGTGGGAAAGACTAAGTGCAACACAAAGGGAAAACGGAAAGGGAACCCAGACTAGGGAAAGTGGGGAGTGGAGAACTCCTAGGCTGATCTAGTGTCACCCTGTCTCCACTAATGTCCCTTTATTGGTTCTTCACCAATCGCCGCACGCGTACCTCAGCCTGTCTATCCCTGGCATTAGGCTCAGGCTAGGGAACAGAAAGGATGAGCACTAGTTGATCCCCACTGAACACTAAAGACAACAATGGGGGACAAACAAGGGAAAATCGCTTAGCTTTACTCGACTCCAGACAAATGCGCACACGTTCTCTAGCATCAGAGAGGAAGAAGTACTGCTCTTGCTCAAGCCTTCACAAGGGGCAATGAATATCGCTGGCACCTCCCTCTGGCTCACAACAGGTATTTATACATCCAGGCCAGGGTGTTAATTAGCCAGAGGAAGCTAGCCCCTGGGTCCTAGAGATACATATTCTAAGAAGTTGTCTGTAAGGCCAAATGAAGAGATCTCCTGCAACCAACTGCAGGATGACTGTCTGTCACTTCTGACACACCCATGACACATGCAATCCCCAGGAGAGCCAGTGCAGACACCGCTGGAATAGTGCTGGCACTGGAGGTGAGTATAGGTGTTATTATTTTACTGGGGGACACACATATGGATTGAGATGTAGTTGTCTGAGTAATGGAAAACCCCTTTAAGCCTCCATACACAATAGACTAAGCTAATAGTCTAAGGAGACATCCAGACTCTTCCCTGACAGATGAGGTCAGAGGAGGTAAAATTCAAACTGCCTGACCCTTTTGTTATTCAGGTGATAAGCTGCTGCCAGAGCCGTTTGGCAGTGATTTTCACAGTTCTCCACTTTGAAAACACATGAACATTTAACCAAGCCAAACCTTCTCGTGTATGAGAGTTGGGAGAGGTAGTGGACGGCCGAACCAACAATCAACTTTAGTTATTGTGTGGCCACCTTAACTTGTGTGTGCAAGTCACAGATGACCACAGGTATTTAGACTCTTTGCAGTGTATGAGCAGCGCTGTAGAATTGGTGTCTGGATGCACCATTATGTATTTTACACTTTTTCAGAGAGTGAGGAATATTCTGTATGTAGTATGTGGTAATTGTCTGTATATCCTGTACTTCATGTGTGTATGTGTAAGTAGTAGCTGTGCATAATATAAATATATATGGTTTTATCTTATTTTCTTACCTTGTCCTCGACACGGTTCAATCTTGACCCAATTGTATTAGAGCCTCGATCTTTCACTTTATCTGGAAATAAATAAAAGTAAAAAAAAGTCATTTTTAAATTTACTATTAGAAATTAGCATTTTTTGGGTCCACTGGCATTCAACCAAATTTGTGAAACCGTTTACGATTTACAGTTCAGAGAATATAACATGAGAAACGATTTACCTATTCTTCCACAAAGCGATGAAATATGGCATCCTTATTCTGGACAACCTCTTAAAAAAAGGCTTTCCCATTGTTACAAATGACGGCATGTTGCTTGGATTTGCCATCATATGGTGTCAGATTATTACCATTACTATTGTTAATTTCTCTAAAACATAGCATTTATTCCATTTCATAGTGGTAGGAAGTGGAATCTATCCAGAAAGAAACAGCGAGGGCTTCCCCAATGACTGGTCCAGTCTGTAGAGAAAGGAAAAAAATCACTGGTGTAATCAAAAAGTATTTTTATTGAAGAGAAATTAATCCTAAAACTTGCAAACTGTCTCTTCCAGTGCAACCTATTAGAAGTAGCAATCCTAAAAGTCAATATCAACCTTTTAACAAGCCTTGCCACATGATTTAGGATAAATGGCAAACTAGAATGTCAATTTGCAGCCATGGTGTTTCGGGGTGTTGCCCCTCAGCAGTGCAAAGCATGAGATCTGATTTAGCTGTGTGAGAGACTTCAGAAGGAAAAACTTTACCCCTTAGATCCCAGTGAGGAGAGTGAAATGCCAGAGTAAGGAGGCTTATAAACCATGCAATGGCTCCCCGGGGAGCTTATGAGCCTCCTTACACTGGCATTTTTTAGACAAATTATCTTACTTTTCCTCTAAGGATTCAATTTTCTTCCTTTTTTCTATTACTTTATCACTGTTGATGACTCCCACTGATTTGCTATAGCAATGAGATGTGCACATATATACATATATACAGTTGAAACCAGAAGTTTACATACACTATATAAAAAGACACATATGCATGTTTTTCTCAATATCTGACATGAAATAAGTATAAACCTTTCCCGTTTTAGGTCAATTAGGATTACCATCATTTTTAATATTTGCCAAATGCCAGAATAATGAGAGAGATAATGTTTTAAGGCATTTTTATTACTTACTGCAAAGTCAAAAGTTTACATACACTAAGATTACTATGTATTTAAACAATTCTGGACTGCCCATATGATGATGCCATGTGTTGGGAAGCTTCTAATAGTTTTTTGGGCAACATCTGAGTCAATTAGAGACACACCTGTGGATGTATTTTAATGCACACCTGAAACACACTGCTTCTATGTGTAGCATCATGGGAAAGTGTAAAGAAATCAGCCAAGATATCAGGAAGAGAATTGTAGACTTGCACAAGTCTGGCTTATCCTTAGGTACAATTTCAAGATATCTGAAGGTGCCTCGTTCATCTGTACAAACAATTATATGCAAGTACAAACAAGATTGGAATGTCCAGCCATCATACCACTCAGGAAAGAGACGGGTTCTGTGTCCCAGAGATGAACGTGCTTTGGTCCGACATGTGCATATCAACCCCAGGACAAAAGCAAAAGACCTTGTGAAGAGGATGGCAGAAGCTAGTAAGATTGGCAGAGTGACAATTCACAGTGAAACGAGTACTGTATCAACATGGGCTGAAAGACCACTCTGCCAGGAAGAAGCCATTACTCCAAAAGAAACATAAAAAAGCCAGATTAATGTTTGCAAATGCACACAGGAACTCAGACCTTAATTTTTGGAGACATGTCCTGTGGTCTGATGAAACTAGAATTGAACTTTTTGTGCATAATGACCATCGTTAAGTTTAGAGGAAAAAGGGAGAAGCTTAGAAGCCTAAGAACACCATTCCAACTGTGAAACACGGGGGCGGCAGCATCATGTTGTGGGGTTGCTTTGCTGCAAGAGGGACTTGGTGCACATCACAAAATAGATGGCTTCATGAGAAAAGAAGATTATGTGGCAATACTGAAGGAACATCTCAAGATATCAGCCAGGAAGTTAAAGCTTGAGCAGAAATAGGTCCTCCAAATGGACAATGACCCGAAGCATACTGCCAAAATGGTAACAAAGTGGCTTAACCCCTTCATGACAAAACCAATTTTTTTTAAATCTGACCAGTGTCACTTTATATAGTAATAACTCTGGAATGCTTCAACATATCCCATAGCTTTCGAGACTATTATAAAGTATCATGCATCACAAAAAACAATGGTAAATTTAGGCTGATATGGTTTGCGTTTATTTATAAAAATATCAGAAACTTGGCAAAAATGTTTTAAAAATTGCACTTTTCAAACTTTGATTGATTATGCCTTTAATCCCAATAGTCATACCACACAAAAACAGTACTAAATAACATTTCCCTCATGTCTGCTTTACATCAGCACCATTTGTAAAATGTTGTTTTATTTTGTTAGCATTTTAGAAGATTTAAAAATGTAGCAGTTATTTTTCATTTTTTTCAAGGAAATTTACAAAACTTATTTTTATAGGGACCTGTTCAGTTTTGAAGTGACTTTGAGGCTGCGTGCCCACTGTGCGTTTTTCAAGCGTTTTTGCTGCGGAATTTTCGAAGCGAAAACGCTTAAACGCTTGGTAATGCGTGCCCCATGGTCCTCACTGATAACCCGCATGTGCTGTGTGTTGGTATATGCAACAGTTGTGGACTTTTGTTTGTGTGAAGGAGGACTTTATGCTGATCTGACAGTAGATGGCGATGTTGTGTAAAGTTTCCTTGTTTACTGTATTGTGAAAGAAAAAAAGTCTCTCTTGTATTTTCTATTTTGTTCTTACTTCCTGATGCAGTACTGTGTGACTGTGCGTTTTTTCCTTTACCTCATGTTCTGAGAAGTAAAAGCTTGTTATCCCATGTAATCTGCTTTGTGAAGTTTTATACTGCAACTGTGGGTATCCAGAAGCTGTGCAACACTGTGCACATGCAGCGGAAATTTACGCTGTGGATTATCATTGCGGAAAAATCTGAAGCATACCCATTAATTTTGGATAAATTTTGGACTGAAGGCATCAAAACTATGAATTAACACATGTGGAATTATATACTTAACAAAAAAGTGTGAAACAACTGAAAATATGTCTTATATTCTAGGTTCTTCAAAGTAGCCACCTTTTGCTTTGATGACTGCTTTGCACACTCTTGGCATTCTCTTGATGAGCTTTAAGAAGTAGTCACCGGAAATGGTTTTCACTTCACAGGTGTGCCCTGTCAGGTTTAATAAGTGGGATTTCTTGCCTTATAAATTAGGTTGGGAGCATCAGTTGTGCAGAAGTCAGGTGGATACACAGCTGATAGTCCTACTGAATAGACTGTTAGAATTTGTATTATGGCAAGAAAAAAGCAGCTAAGTAAAGAAAAACGAGTGGCCATCATTACTTTAAGAAATAAATGTCAGTCAGTCCGAAAAATTGGGCAAACTTTGAAAGTGTCCCCAAGTGAAGTTGCAAAAACCATCAAGCGCTACAAAGAAACTGTCTCACATGAGGACCGCCCCAAGAAAGGAAGACCAAGAGTCACCTCTGCTTCGGAGGATAAGTTTATCCGAGTCACCAGCCTCAGAAATCGTAGGTTAACAGCAGCTCAGATTAGAGACCAGGTCAATGCCACACAGAGTTCTAGCAGAAAGAGAGGAGGACATTGAGTTTAGCGATAAAAAACATAATTTTTATTAATTCAATTTCTTAAAAACTTGCATACATAATTTAACATACAGTTTAAGATGTAAAGATGGGTACCCAGTGAGGGCTGAAGTGCCCAGTCACACAGCACATACACAGGTCGCAGAGATCAGCTGCATTTATTGGACAAAAATGGGGCAGTACTTATAGCAGGCACTTTGCAGAGAGAAAAAAAAGGGGAAGGGGGGGGGGTTAAACATATATTGGTAGTCCATACAATATTACGTGCAGAGGTCCATGTAATAATCTCCCCAATGAATCATAAAGTGCAGGTGTCTTGCGCAAAGAAAAATAAATAATAATAGTAGTAATCCATTCAATGTTCCATGCAAAAGCTCTATGCAATAGATTACCCAGTAGATTGTATAATCACAGTCCCTGCAATAATGTGCCACTAATGACAGGTGAGATACCTATACATGGGAGCCCTCAGTAAAGAATGTATTAGGCATGCCATAAAAGCATGAATATAAGAGGAGCTTCCCCAAAAAGTAGAGAGTCAGAGAAACAGTCAGAAACAATGCATACCCATGTGTGTGCAGCCTGCACCAGGTCGTCAGCCTATCCCCGAACCCACGCTCTCGCCGTATGGCTTCCTCAGAGTTCTAGCAGCAGAAACATCTCTACAACAACTGTTAAGAGGAGACTTTGTGCAGCAGGCCTTCATGGTAAAATAGCTGCTAGGAAACCACTGCTAAGGACAGGCAACAAGCAGAAGAGACTTGTTTGGGCTAAAGAACACAAGGAATGGACATTAGACCAGGGGAAATCTGTGCTTTGGTCTGATGAGTCCAAATTTGAGATCTTTGGTTCCAACCACCGTGTCTTTGTGCGACGCAGAAAAGGTGAACGGATGGACTCTACATGCCTGGTTCCCACCGTGAAGCATGGAGGAGGAGGTGTGATGGTGTGGGGGTGCTTTGCTGGTGACACTGTTGGGGATTTATTCAAAATTGAAGGCATACTGAACCAGCATGGCTACCACAGCGTCTTGCAGAGGCATGCTATTCCATCCGGTTTGCGTTCAGTTGGACCATCATTTATTTTTGAACAAGACAATGACCCCAAACACACCTCCAGGCTGTGTAAGGGCTATTTGACCAAACTGAGAGTGATGGGGTGCTACGCCAGATGACCTGGCCTCCACAGTCACCAGACCTGAACCCAATCGAGATGGTTTGGGGTGAGCTGGACTGCAGAGTGAAGGCAAAAGGGCCAACAAGTGCTAAGCATCTCTGGGAACTCCTTCAAGATTGTTGGAAGACCATTTCCAGTGACTACCTCTTGAAGCTCATCAAGAGAATGCCAAAAGTGTGCAAATCAGTTATCAAAGCTAAAGGTGGCTACTTTGAAGAACCTAGAATATAAGACATATTTTCAGTTGTTTCCCAAATTTTTTGTGTTAAGTATATAATTCCACCTGTGTTAATTCATAGTTTTGATGCCTTCAGTGTGAATGTACAATTTTCATAGTCATGAAAATACAGAACAATCTTTAAATGAGAAGGTGTGTCCAAACTTTTGGTCTGTACTGTATATATGTATATATATTATTTAGAATCATTTATTTTTATTTCAGACATGTAGTTCATACACATTCTAAAATATGTAGATCTATATTCTTTCTATTTGAACAAAGGAAATGTTTGATGCCTAAAAGGAGTTTTCATAAGTGATCTCTTGAGCAGCTCAGAGCTGTGCAGTCTCCTTACTTCCTGATTTCTGGCAGGACGGGCTCTTCTCCCAGAGTGATAGCTCTGATGAGCAAGCACACAGCCACAGACAGTGAGAGCCTAGATACTGGGTGCAGGAATTGTGATTCTACAGGATGGATAAGAGCATCTCGTCAAAAGCCTAAAGGGAGAAGGCAGGGAGCAGCTAACTGGTGTATAGAAATGAATGGGCTGGACAGAGATAACGGTATGTTAGGAATTAACTTTTCTCCTGGAATGTGACTACTGCACACTCTCCAGCCACTAGTAGACCTTGGTAAACTCCAAGGAAATGAGCTTTACACTATGTAAGATAAAAGCTCTCATTGCAGGAGAATGACAGCAGATAGAAAAAGCAAGTCAGTGGCAAACTTGTGTATTTTCATGCTGTTTAACTAATTAAAGCAACTTAGTAATTTGAGAATACCTGTTTATTGACAAAGGTGTTATGAGACTTAATGAGGTTGTCTGGTTTAGAAACCACTTGCACATACTTGGGGCACTATACAGGTTAATAGTGGGGATTCTCCGTTGTAAACCTGAACCCATTTTATGCAGACTAGAGAGCAGTTACATGGAGTCATTCCCACTTTGAAGGTCCCAGTACTTCATTCATTACATAGCTTATTGATTTCACTGGATACTGTGCAGTACCTCCTGTTTCCTTTGGTGGCAGTGCAGGAGAATTAAATGCTTGTTGCCAGATTTTTCAACAAATGGCTTATCGCTGAGATTGCCAGCAACAGATCATCCTTTAGTCAGCATATTGGGGCCCTTCTAACAAAAAGACATTAACTAATGCAGACATTCCTTTTAAGTACAGAGCATATGTCAGTATACTATCTGCAAAGTAAAAAATAAATAAATTCTTAAGTGCTTAAAAGGAACGTGTCCTCTGTTGTTTAACCCCTATCTGCCCTACATGTATAGTGCATGTTGGGTGCGAGTGTGTGGAGTGGACTCTGCAACTCCACCCGCAATACACCTGCAGATTCCAGCTGTGTTATACTGCCGGTATTTGTCTGTAAAAGCCGCTATTAGAGCAGCTCTGGTTGCTGCTGTTAACCCCTTAGATGCTGCAGTAAATCCCTGACCGTGGTAGTTAAGGTGCGATGTCCCAGAGGTTCACCATTTTGGATGCCCATGGGATGTTGCCTTCCACCCCCCTTCACTAAGTGAAAGTGCTGCTTATGGATTTCAGTGGCAACCATGAGCCTGCTGACCGCCCCCATGGCTGCCATGTTGGTACATGAAAAAGTGGGATTGAAACATCGTATATAACCCAAAAAATGTTATTAATGAAAACCTCAGCAATTAACAAGCCCTCATAAAGCTCTATCGACCAAATCGCTGAAATATTTTCACCATCAAAATAAAACTATACAAGTTTGATATCTGGTTTTTCAAGTTTGCTCGACGTGAAGAATCATGTTCACAGGTCATTTTCACTGCACAATGAAACCTTAGGAACAAAACCCAAAAACAATGAAAAACGCAATCCCATTTAACTTCGCTTGGAATTTTTGTTCCAGTTTTCCAGTATATTGTAGGGTAAAAAAAACAGCCCTCATACGGCTATGTCACACGAAAGGGGAGAAAGAAGGAGAGGAACAAAGAAAAAGCACAAAAACTAAAACTGTCCATGGTGAGAAGGGATTACATTAAATTTACTTTAAATGTCATTTTTTTTAGATTTTCACTTTTTAACATCACAATCAAAAAAAACCAATCCTGAAGTCTTACAATTTTCACACTGGCCACTAGTCCTAAGAATAGACTCATTGTGAAGGAAGGGTGAGGAGGTGAGCTGTGACTATCATTTCTTGTGAATGGTGGCTACTTTATCTGCTTTATATAGAGGTGTCATCTTTCATTGTCATTTTCAGTCATGATAATAAAACTGATGAAAAATCTTCTGCATACAACAGGAAATATGAAACTAATTTTGGCCAGGGTGATAATTGCAGGATCTGTGGGTGTGTTTTTTTAGTTTAGATGGTTACTATAGTGAAAAAAAAGTAAAAAAAAATAATAAATTTCATGTTAAAAGGTAATTTAAACAATTGGTTATTGTTTGATAACACATTCTCTTTAACTGCTCTTCTCTAATAAGATGGCAATATTGCACCGCTGCAAAAATAGGAAGAAGTAGTTTGTCAATTTTAAAGCAGCTTCTTGGAAACGAATGACTTAGTCATTGATATAACATCCTGACAAAATGACTGTTCACTGTCTGTTTCTGAGAAATTAATTCAAAGGCCACAACCGATATGGCTGCACTTCCTATTATCACTTTTGGAAAGACAGACAGTGGATAATGATTATTTCTATTATATATGATCTACGGTATATTCTGATTTGCTAAAAGTGAGATAAGTGACAAGTCTATTGGAAGTAGCAATCCTAAAAGTCAATATCGACCCTTTAACGAGCCTTGTCACATGACTTGGGATAAAAGCCAAACCAGAATCTCAATTTGCAGCCACGGTGTTTCAGGGTATTGCTCCTCGTCAGTACAAAGCATGAGATCCGATTTGACTGTATGAGAGGCTTCTCACTGGGATCTAAAGGGTCATTTTTCTCCTTGTGGAGATTGACATGCCTGGCATGCCAGTGTATATATAGATACTCGGCACTCAAATATTCATAATGATAATGCAATTCTTTATTTCATAAAGAAATCCCAAAATTCAATGTAACGTTTCAGCCTTATGCAAAAGGCCTTTTTCAAACACTGAGACATAAATGAAACAGATAAAGAAATCAATATTACAAAATTAACACCACAATAGAATTTTTTATTTTAATTTTTTTATTATAAGAAAATAACATCCTGTTGTATTGTTGAAATCACTGAGATTTATTTAAATATAAAGACATTATTATATAATGTCAAATTAATGTGGGAATTCACTTACTTCATTCAAAATAAATTACAATATGACCAATTACATTTCAATATCTCATATACAGTTGAAACCAGAAGTTTCCATACACTATATAAAAAGACATACAGTATATGCATGTTTCTCTCCATATCTGACATGAAATCAGAATAAACCTTTCCTGTTTTAGGTCAATTAGGATTACCATCATTTGTAATATTTGCCAAATGCCAGAATAATGAGAGAGCGAGAATGCAGTAAGTAATAAAAATGCTTAAAACAAAGTCAAAACTTTCCATCCATTTCATTAGTATTTGGTACCATTGTCCTTAAAGTGAATGACTTGGGTGAAACATTTGGGATTTCCTCCCACAAGCTTCTCACAATATAAGGCTATGTGCCCACGTTGCGGAAATGAAGCAGAAAATTTCTGCTTCATTTCCGTATGTCCTCTCCCGGAAAAACGCATGCGGAATTCCACGCGCGTTTATCCTGCGTTTATTGCGCGTTTTCCACATGCGGAATTCCACGCGCGTTTATCCTGCGTTTATCGCGCGTTTTCCACATGCGGAATTCCACGCGCGTTTATCCTGCGTTTATTGCGCGTTTTCCACATGCGGAATTCCACGCGCGTTTATCCTGCGTTTATCGCGCGTTTTCCACATGCCGAATTGTCTTGCGTTTTTTATTGCATTGCAAAGGTAATTCCGCTTGCGGAAACGCAAAATTAATTGACATGCTGTGGATTATTGCGCGCATCAAAAACGCTGCGGAAATATCCGCAGCATGGGCATAGAACTTGCGGATTCCCCTTGGGGACCATGGGGGGCAGATTACCTAGCGTTTCACAAGCGTTTACCCTGAGGAAAGTCCGCAGCATATACGCTTGTAAAACGCTACGTGGGCACATACTCTTAGGTCGGAATTTGGGCCCATTTCTCCTGACACAACTGGTGTAACTGATCCAGGTTTGTAGGTCGTCTTGCTCGCACCGGCCTTTTCAGCTTTGCCCATACATTTTCAATAGGACTAAGATCAGGGCTTGGTGATGGCCGCTCCAAAACATTGACTTTGTTATCCTTAACCCCTTATTGACCAATAGACGTCTTTTTACTGATCTGCAATATAAGAGGCTAGCGTTCCCAGACAGGTGACTATCCTGTAGCGGTCACCTGTACATTATAGCTGACAACTTGCTGCATCAGCCATGATCAGCGTTGGCACAGACCATGGACGTTTAACCCCTCTGATTCTGTTGTCAATAGTGATTAGAATCTAAATAGTTAACAGTGTGGGGGCTTCCTTTTAACTTTATCGGCACCTTGATATCTTGATTGTGTGGTCCTGATGTTTGCCTTGGCAGTTCATGGCCAAATAACTACCTTTAAAGTATGCCGGCTATAATTGCCTGTTCAGAAGTTATCAAAATCTAGATTGTAAAAGTAAACTTATTCATTCTTGTCATTCCACTTTCCATTACTTCCTGGAAAGAACCAGAAGGGTTAATGAACTATATGAAAGCAATTTTAAATACGTTGAGGGGTGCAGTGTTTAACCCCTTTACCCCCGAGGGTGGTTTGCACGTTAATGACCAGGCCAATTTTTACAATTCTGACCACTGTCACTTTATGAGGTAATTACTCTGGAACGCTTCAACGGATCCCCCTGATTCTGAGATTCTTTTTTCGTGACATATTGTACTTCATGATTGTGGTAAAATTTCTTCGATATCACTTGCGTTTATTTTTGAAAAATACGAAAATTTTGAAAATTTTGCAATTTTCAAAATTTTAATTTTTATGCCCTTAAATCAGAGAGATATGTCACACAAAAGAGTTAATAAATAACATTTCCCACATGTCTACTTTACATCAGCACAATTTTGGAACCAAAATTGTTTTTTGTTAGGGAGCTATAAGGGTTAAAAGTTGACCAGCGATTTCTCATTTTTCCAACAAAATTTACAAAACCATTTTTTTAGGGACCACATCACATTTGAAGTCACTTTGAGAGGTCTATATGACAGAAAATACCCCAAAGTGACACCATTCTAAAAACTGCACCCCTCAAGGTGCTCAAAACCACATTCAAGAACTTTATTAACCCTTCAGGTGCTTCACAGGAATTTTTGGAATGTGGAAGAAAAAAATGAACATTTAACTTTTTTCACAAAAATGTTACTTTAGACCCAATAATTTTATTTTCGCAGGGGTAACAGGAAAAAATGGACCCCAAAATTTGTTGTGCAATTTCCCCTGGGCACGCAGATACCCCATATGTGGGGAAAAAACACTGATTGGGCGCACGGCAGGGCTCGGAAGGGAAGAGGCGCCATTTGACTTTTTGATTGTAAAATTTGCTTGAATAATTAGCGGACGCCATGTTGCGTTTGGAGAGTCCCTAATGTGCCTAAACAGTGGAGCTCCCCCACAAGTGACCCCATTTTGGAAACTAGACCCCTTAGGGAACTTATCTAGATGTGTGGTGAGCACCTTGCACCCCCAGGTGCTTCACAGAAGTTTATAATATTGAGCCGTAAAAATAAAATTTTCACATTTTTCCCACAAAAAATGTTTTTCATCCCCTAATTTTGCATTATCATAAGGATAACAGGAAAAATTGCACCATTAAATTTGCTGTGCAATTTCTCCTGAGTATGCCGATACCCCATATGTGGGGGAAAACCACTATTTGGGTACACTGCAGGGTTCGGAAGGGAAGGAGCGCCATTTGACTTTTTGAATGTAAAATTTGTTTGAATAATTAGCGGACGCCATGTCGCATTTGGGGAGTCCCTGATGTGCCTAAACAGTGGAAACCCCCCACAAGTGACACCATTTTGGAAACTAGACCCCTTAGGGAACTTATCTAGATGTGTGGTGAGCACATTGGGAGACATAATAAACAAATCAGTAGCAGGTGAAGAATTGGTTTTATTTATTTTTTACGCCGTTCCTCGTGCGGTATAAGTGAAGAGATTACTTTATTCTTCGGGTCGGTGCGATTACAGAGATACCAGATTTATATCGGGTTTTTATGACTGACAGCTGTAACACACTAAAAGACGCTTTTTTTTGTAAAATCTAGTTTTTGCGTCGCCATATTTTGAGAGCTATAATTTTTCCATATTTGGGCCGACAGTCATGTGTCATGCTCCGTTTTTTATTTATTTTTATTACGTTGTGCACAGAAGGAGTTAATTAGTGTGACAGTTTTATAGCTCGGGTTGTTTCAGATGCAGCGATACCAAATATGTGTACTTTTTTTGTTTTTGCATAAATATACGGATTTATCGGTTTAATATTTTATTTATTTATTTTGTGATTTTTTTTTTTTAGTAGTTTGAAAACATTTTTTGTTACTTTTTTTTTACATTTTTACTTAGTACCTGTATGGGACATAAATTTTTATTTTTCTGATCACTGATCTCATGTAATGTAATAAACATATATTACATTACATGAGATCTTTGCTGACTGTTTCACAGTCAGAGTCTCCTGCCAGGCTTCAGCTGCAGGCTGAGCCTGGCAGGACACCATATATGGCAGATCTGGAGGCGGTCATGTGACCTCCAGCTGCCATAGCAACGTCAGGTCCTGGAAGGTATCAGGGGTCGTCGGAGAGGTAAGTAGAAGACCCCCTTCTCCTCCTGCTGTCTTCTATATGCCGCGATCACTATAGATCGCGGCATATAGAAGACAGCAAAGGGTTAACATCACTGGGACCTGATCCAATCAGGTCCCGATCATGTTCCCTGTCAGAGCTATCGCTCTGCACCGCACCCGTAGCGCTTGCAGGACCCTCGGGGTGCTGAGCGCTGCGGGACCACCCACCGTTTTTAAGCGTCCGCGCTGCACAGAGCCCTGGCAGCGCCGACGTTTATCTACAGTGGGTGGTCGGGAAGTGGTTAAATTTAAAAAAAAAAGTTTTCACAAAGTAAAATAGAGAGTTACCTTTTTATTATCATCTAGGACTGTGTTCATACTTTCTATCCCTAGCGTATCAATAGGTCCATCAAAGATAACCCATTTTCTTTCCGGGGTCTCAGATAACGCAAACTCCCGGAAAGTATTAGCGACTATCCCATCGGTCCACTGCAAATGAAGAGAGGCATCAATAAAATTGCTCTTCCCATAAAATCCAATACAATCCCACAATTGAAAGGATTATTAAAGGGAACGCCTGGGATTATGGTATTGATGATACACATGTATTGACTACACGTGGCCCCTATTGAAGTGAATGTGCCGGCACCGGGAGAGACCGCAAGTAAGTGATTTGCATATATGCGGTCACATGCCAACTAGAAGTGCGTGACCTCACTCAAAGCAAGTGTATTGAGTGAGGCCAGACACAGTCTAGTCAGAATGTGGCTGGAAGTATGCAAATTTATGCTAATTTCTGGCATAAATAATACAATTTGTTGCTTCCATGTCTGATGAGGAAAATAAAATTTTTGTGCAAACAGGGAGTAAGTCATAATAAAATGATTGCCCGGCAATGTATGGCTGGGGTCTATGTCTCTGAAGGAACCCCTTCTACCATGTCCATAAGCCATAAAAGGGGAGATTTTCCCATTTTCAGCAAAGATATTAGTATTATAAACAATAATTCCAATCATAGACGAACCTCATGTGACACTGGATCAAACTGCCCGAACAGCTGCCCCATGGTGATGGCTTTAGGGTTCACTGTCCGGTAAATCACTTTTTCTTCTTCGCACCCTCGCTCATTCATAAGAGACAGCGTATCAGCGAGGACGTGGAGGACCTTCGTTTTTCCAGAGAACGGCTCTCCAACCAACATAAAACTGTACGGGATAAACAAAATGCAGCATGGTCCATTGTATAAAATGGAAACAGCGAAGAATAAATCCCCCGTCCCATGGACTTCTGTAGTTGCAGCTTACCCGTGTCTGACAATCATCATCTCATACGTCTGGATCATGTTCTCCAGGAAGACCTTCTCGGGCTGGATGTTGTGTCCAGCACAGCTCTCCTGTGCGCATTCCAGTAAATCCTGAGCAAAAGGAAGGTAAAATATTTCATCAGTCTGTTTACAGTGGATCCAATTAGAGGTGGGAGACTACATTTTCAGGACCCAGATCAGCATTTTGTGGCCGCTGGACGGGACCCCTGAGAGCCGCCTCTTAGCTGCCGGCATCCCCGGCTCCTCTTCTGATTATATGGCCTGGTGTACATCATGCTGCAACCATAACGTCATGCCAGGCCGGCTAATGTGAAGAAGAGCCGGGGGGGGCAGGAAAAAATAAGGTGGCTCTCAGGGGTCTCATTCAGTGCCCACCACTGACCTGATGTCACGCACAGTGTAGGAAAGACAAAGTGCGACACAAAGGGATGAGGGGAAGGGAGCCCAGATACTAGGGAAAGGGGGAAATGGAGACCTCCTAGGCTGATCTGCAATCACCCTGTCTCCCCTACCGACTCTATATTGGTTCCTCACCAATTGCCGCACAGGAACCTATCCCTGTATTTCCTTAGCGCTTGGCCCTGGATAGGGAAGGGGGGGTGAGCACTAGTCGATCCCCACTGACAACTAAAGACAGCAAGGGGAGACAGACACAGGGGAAGTAGCTTAGCTTGAGTCGACTTCAGAGAGATGGCATACACATCCTCTTAGCACCAGAGAGGAAGTAAGAACTGCACTTGCTCCAAGCCTTCACAAGGGGTCATGTGAATATCACTGGCACCTCTGTGTAGCAACCAGGAAGTATTTAAACACCCAGGCCTGATTGTCAGTTAGAACAGGAGGGAGGTAGCCGCTGGGTCCTACAGTGAGACCGCTAAGAAGATGTCTGGAATGCCAAACGAAGGGATCTCCTGCAACCAACTGCAGCGCGACTGTCTGTCACATCTGACGCACCCATGACACCTGGCCATTGAATCAGGCTCCTGCAAATCGATTCATTCATCTAAAAAAAAATTCTCCATAACCTACAACTAAACTAGTGATAAATCACTCACAGATGTTTTAACCATTTTTTTTTCTACATCAGATCATCCTGCATTGGAGGTATAAGTGAGCCCCCTTACCTCTGGTGCCCCTGTGCAGCTGCCCAGGTTGCACTAATGGGACCGGACGATGAGTGACAAGGTCATGTAACCCAATTCCAAAGCAGTGGATCAGGATCGGGTGAATTCAATGGGATTGGTCTACCATCTACTGTGTATGGGGGCCTCATGACAGATTATGTTGGGGGACATAAAAATTGGGCGGTTGGAATTTAATCACCCAATCCTTATTTTCTGACCCTGAAATTAGCAGCTGCCATAAGATTCTGGCAGCGACTCGGTCATAGAGAAAACAGGAGCGAGCATTCCTGAATATGGGGGAGCCGGGAAAGATAACGGTCATCCAAATGATAGCTGGCCCGCTATATAGGACCTATCACTTGCCATTAATATGCAATTTTATTACCTGGTGTAAATGCCGCTGTTCTCCTGAATCCGGTGTTGTTTTCTTTTGCTCCTGCGCCTCTCCATTCCTGAGATATAGCCTCTTTATAGAAATCTAGTTCATAATTTTAATAGCCAAGTGGGCGTGGTCATCAAGTCCTCTCTGTGGGAGTCTTCAGGAAGGCCTTGCCCAGTTGGCTTAAAGGGCTAGAGGAGAGTGACAGATGTCAGGAACGGAGAGGAGCAGGAAGAAAAGAAAAACAATGCCGGAGTCAGGAGAACAGCGGCATTTACATATTTATGGCGAGGGACAAGTCCTCTTTAAGTCTTGGAAAACCCCTTTAAGACACTATTATATTTTAATACCTTATAGTCGGCTTCCGGAAGTTGAATGCCAGGGAACAGGTCACTGGTAATCCCATTGAACAGAGGAATATCAGGAGACAAAGATTTGGGTTCGTTTACATCCTTAATTGACCGCAAGAGCTAAATAGAATGAAAAAGGATTAAATGATAAAATAATTCATATACAATATGACATGAAACAATATTAAAAGTGAGGAACCCCATTACAAAGGAGCCGTCAGTTCTTGTGGTATGTCTGTATTAGTAAAGAATAGTATTCTCCAAAAAATAAGGATGAAACCTCTTTTCCTAAAACTCTACATTGTATCGTCCCTCTGTTTTACCTCCTGGAAATGTATGTGTAAATGATATATAATGTATATATAATCTATATAGGGGACAACCCTATACAATCTGACTGCGCCCAAACAGTGGTGACATTGTCAGACTGTGTAGGGGACTCGTTATTGACAGATTTCAATTAATTCCTACATTTCCAGGAATGATAAAAGAGGAATGGAACGCTGCTGAGTTGCACTAAAATATGCTGCAGAATTGTTTTTCCATAGGGAATACATGTGGCCTCTGTGTTGCACTGTTAATTGCCGGCTGCAGAATGAGTTAAGTGAGATACTGTCAGTGAACTCGTTTTTGCTGGCTGACGGGGAGTTTGTAAATGTTTTATCTGTCTTTTTCTGAGCTCCTCTCAGTTTATTTATGACCACAGACCTCATCAAAATTGAATGTGCAGGGAATCAAAAAGCCGGTGAAAGCCAAGCGATGCAACGTTTTTAATAAAACCCAATTGTTAAAATCATTTTTAGCCTAAAATACATGCGATTAAGTTAAAAATCAAAACTGTCCCATAAGATGAACAAGCTACGTGTTTAACAACTATAGTTTTGACACTTTTGCACAGATGAGATCTAACAAGCCAGGAACAGTAATGTGCAGAAATTATTTGCAAGTCTCTGTCTGCTACTATAAAATCATACAGCTGTAATTTTTGTGATCCAAATGCTTCTCGGTAAGATAGTAATGCTATCCTATACGAGATGTAAAGCGACCAACAGTTCAGAACTTACAAGAATATCTTCATTTTCATGGGGGAATTTCAGCTTCAGATTGCCAGCAGCGATCAGCACAGCCTTTACTGCACGCATCCCATAATCATAATGGAACTGGGACGAGAGCGGCTCCGAGCACAGCCGGTAAGTCATTACCATCTTCACCGAGAGAGGTTTAGCGTGCAGAAAACCGTAAGAATAAAGGCAGATCTCCGCAATCAGAGCATAGTTGGGGACCATCATTGCTACAGTCCGGAAAAGAACCTGAAATGCGCAAACCAGATGGGTCAGTCAACAAATGAAACTAAATTACTGTAAACTAGGCATAGAGCCGGGGAACCCATTATGTCCATTTACACTATCCTCCACCCCAGACCTAAAAGTGATGTGTCTATTCCACATCAGAGGAAAGTCAGTCAAAGTGTGGTTAAAGGGGTATTCCCATCTTCAAGATCCTGTCCCAATATGTAATAGGTGTAATAATAATAATGTTTGCAAATATCTCCAATTAGAAATGTAGTATAGTTCTTCTGATTAGCTATGTTGCTTAAACCCATGTGCAGGACATTGCAGTAGCTTAGGTATCCATGGTTACGAGCACTCATAGTAACAGTTAGTTACTTGCTAGTGGTCGTAACCATGGATACCTAAGCTACTGCTATGCCCTGCACATGGGTTAAGCGACATAGCTAATCAGAAGAACTATACTACATTTCCAATTGGAGGTATTTGCTATTAATATTATTATTACACCTATTACATATTGGGATAGAATCTTGGAGATGGGAATACTCCTTTAACACTTTCCAAATCTCTCTCCACACCTCTACTGTGTCCATTTTGGAAAATAGGAGAACGGGACATCAATATTAAGGAGCTTGCAGAAATGAGGGCATCAGGTGTTGTGATTATACATAGGAAATGTACAATCTCATATAGGTTTGGGGGAGAATAATCCCTTTGATGAAATCTTATGTTTCTTTTGTAAACCTAGTATTTACTTGAAAGTTTGTGAACCCCTCAAAAATTTCTGTATTACTGTATAAATTTGACTTAAAGCTACATCAGTCTGTGGGGTCACAAAGGAACTCAAGGTAACCTCTAAGCAACTAAAGGCCTCTCCTCACATTAGCTAATGTAATTGTTCATGAGTCCACCATCAGAAGGACAATGAACAACAATGGCGAGCATGGCAGGATTGCAAGGAGAAAGGCAATGCGATTTAAAATGTCACTGCTAAAACTCACCTGGGCACATCAATAGGTAACTGGAATAATGCTTTGTGGAAGGATGAGGCCAAGATAGAGATTTTAAGTGAGAAGCTATATGTTTGCAGAAAGAAAATACTGCATTACAGCATAAGAACCTCCTATCATCTATGAAACACAAAGATGGTAATCGTAACATGCTTTGGGCCTGTTTTGCTGCACTTGGCCAAGGACGGCTGCCATCATTGATGGAACAATGAATTCTAAAATCGATCAGCAAATGCTAAAGGAAAATATCAGAATATCAGTTCATGTACTGAATCTCAAGAAAACGTGGGTCATGCAGCAAGACAATGGCCCAAAGACACAAGTCGTTCTACAAAAGAATGGTTGAATAAACATAAAGTTTTGGAATGGCCGAGTCATAATCCTGAGCTGAATCCTATAGAAATGTTGTGGAAGGGCCCGATGCAAGGCACTGGGACTCTTTACCTTGAGGTTATCCGGCAGCTCAGAACGTCCCGCGGAGCCAGGATTCATGGTAATGGCTACGAAGCAATTTGGGTTAAACTTCAGTTCTGTTCCTTCGAAGTTGAACATGTCCATCTTCATCTGGATGGCTCTCTGGATGCGGAGAATCTGTTGGGCCACCACGGACAACACCTCCAGCTCAATACGGTTAAACTCCTCAAAACACGCCCATGCTCCCGATGATGCCAGCCCTTGGAAAAACTAAAAAAAAGTATATACAGTACAGACCAAAAGTTTGGACACACCTTCTCATTTAAAGATTTTCTGTATTTTCATGACTATGAAAATTGTACATTCACACTGAAGGCATCAAACTATGAATTAACACATGTGGAATTATATACTTAACAAAAAAGTGTGAAACAACTGAAAATATGTCTTATATTCTAGGTTCTTCAAAGTAGCCACATTTTGCTTTGATGACTGCTTTGCACACTCTTGGCATTCTCTTGATGAGCTTCAAGGGGTAGTCACCGGAAACGGTCTTCCAACAATCTTGAAGGAGTTCCCAGAGATGCTTAGCACTTGTTGGCCCTTTTGCCTTCACTCTGCGGTCCAGCTCACCCCAAACCATCTCGATTGGGTTCAGGTCTGGTGACTGTGGAGGCCAGGTCATCTGGCGTAGCACCCCATCACTCTCAGTTTGGTCAAATAGCCCTTACACAGCCTGGAGGTGTGTTTGGGGTCATTGTCTTGTTCAAAAATAAATGATGGTCCAACTGAACGCAAACCGGATGGAATAGCATGCCGCTGCAAGATGCTGTGGTAGCCATGCTGGTTCAGTATGCCTTCAATTTTGAATAAATCCCCAACAGTGTCACCAGTAAAGCACCCCCACACCATCACACCTCCTGAGAAGGTGTGTCCAAACTTTTGGTCTGTACTATACAATCAAAAGATGTCAGCAGAACATCGGTTGGAGTCAGTTTATTATCTGCAATGGAGCAGCTTAACATTGTATGTACCTTTGACATTGCTATGTAGTCCAAACCATCAGAGCAGTTAAAGACCACACACTGCACGGCCAGCGCCTTGGCCAAATCTTTGGTGGTCTCAGTTTTTCCTGTGCCGGCCGGACCTTCTGGAGCTCCACCAAGATTTAGATAAAAAGCACCGATCTACCAATGAAACATGAAAGAACTGGTATGAAATATCAATAAACTTTCTAAGAAGTTTCATGCATCATACAAAAGTCAAAAAGATTTCTGAGCATAACCCATCACATCATAGCAGAGTCCGCTAGCATCTGTCAGTGAGCGGAGTGATGACCAGGCGTGGGGAGTCGCCCAGGTACTCATAGGCGGACTTCACATTGCAGTTGATGATTCGCACTCTCGCATTCTCATTCTCCCAGTAATAGCGGAGTTGGGCAAGCCACTGGAAGTCTGTTTCATGAGAAACTCCTGAGCAATGTAGGAAAAGATAGTCAACCTCTAAGACACTGCAGAATCACAAGGGAGAGTTTCTAAAGGGAAGGCAAATGCACATACATTATAGGACAAAACTCCTAGTCACCGAATTCTGCTTTTTTCATTTAGTCCCATTGCCCACGGTGTATAACATCCGGACTCTCAGCCCCCAGTTTATAAAATCCGGCCTCTCCCGGTGTATAACATCCGCCCCTTGCCCCTAGTTTAGTATAACATCCGTCCCCTTGCCCCCCCCGCCAGTGTATAAAATCCATCCCCTCAACCCCACTGTATAACATCCAACCCCAAGCCCTCCATTGCATAACATCCGGCCCCCAGGGTATAACATCCGGCCCCCAGCCCCGGTGTATAACATCTGTACCCTCGCTCCCTCCCCCTGGTGTATAACATCCGGCCTCTCGCCTCCCCCGGTGTATAATATCCGTCCCCTCGCCCCCGGTGTATAACATCCGGCCCCTCGCCCACGATGTATAACATCCGTCCCCTCGCCCACGATGTATAATATCCGTCCCCTCGCTCCCAGTGTATAACAACCATCCCCTCGCCCACGATGTATAATATCCGTCCCCTCGCTCCCTCCCCCTGGTGTATAACATCCGTCCCCTCGCCCCCCCGCCAGTGTATAAAATCCATCCCCTCAACCCCACTGTATAACATCCAACCCCAAGCCCTCGTTTGCATAACATCCGACCCCCAGGGTATAACATCCGGCCTCTCGCCCCCCGGTGTATAATATCCGTCCCCTCGCCCCCCGGTGTATAATATCCGTCCCCTCGCCCCCCCGCCAGTGTATAAAATCCATCCCCTCAACCCCACTGTATAACATCCAACCCCAAGCCCTCCTTTGCATAACATCCGACCCCCAGGGTATAACATCCGGCCTCTCGCCCCCCGGTGTATAACATCCGTCCCCTCGCCCCCCGGTGTATAACATCCGTCCCCTCGCCCACCCGCCAGTGTATAAAATCCATCCCCTCAACCCCACTGTATAACATCCAACCCCAAGCCCTCCTTTGCATAACATCCGACCCCCAGGGTATAACATCCGTCCCCTCGCCCCCCGGTGTATAATATCCGTCCCCTCGCCCCCCGGTGTATAATATCCGTCCCCTCGCCCCCCGGTGTATAATATCCGTCCCCTCGCCCCCCGGTGTATAATATCCGTCCCCTCGCCCCCCGGTGTATAATATCCGTCCCCTCGCCCCCCGGTGTATAATATCCGTCCCCTCGCCCCCCGGTGTATAATATCCGTCCCCTCGCCCACGGTGTATAATATCCGTCCCCTCGCCCACGGTGTATAATATCCGTCCCCTCGCCCACGGTGTATAATATCCGTCCCCTCGCCCACGGTGTATAATATCCGTCCCCTCGCCCCCGGTGTATAATATCCGTCCCCTCGCCCCCCGGTGTATAATATCCGTCCCCTCGCCCCCCGGTGTATAATATCCGTCCCCTCGCCCCCCGGTGTATAATATCCGTCCCCTCGCCCCCCGGTGTATAATATCCGTCCCCTCGCCCCCCGGTGTATAATATCCGTCCCCTCGCCCCCCGGTGTATAATATCCGTCCCCTCGCCCCCCGGTGTATAATATCCGTCCCCTCGCCCCCCGGTGTATAATATCCGTCCCCTCGCCCACGGTGTATAATATCCGTCCCCTCGCCCACGGTGTATAATATCCGTCCCCTCGCCCACGGTGTATAATATCCGTCCCCTCGCCCACGGTGTATAATATCCGTCCCCTCGCCCACGGTGTATAATATCCGTCCCCTCGCCCACGGTGTATAATATCCGTCCCCTCGCCCACGGTGTATAATATCCGTCCCCTCGCCCACGGTGTATAATATCCGTCCCCTCGCCCACGGTGTATAATATCCGTCCCCTCGCCCACGGTGTATAATATCCGTCCCCTCGCCCACGGTGTATAATATCCGTCCCCTCGCCCACGGTGTATAATATCCGTCCCCTCGCCCACGGTGTATAATATCCGTCCCCTCGCCCACGGTGTATAATATCCGTCCCCTCGCCCACGGTGTATAATATCCGTCCCCTCGCCCACGGTGTATAATATCCGTCCCCTCGCCCACGGTGTATAATATCCGTCCCCTCGCCCACGGTGTATAATATCCGTCCCCTCGCCCACGGTGTATAATATCCGTCCCCTCGCCCACGGTGTATAATATCCGTCCCCTCGCCCACGGTGTATAATATCCGTCCCCTCGCCCACGGTGTATAATATCCGTCCCCTCGCCCACGGTGTATAATATCCGTCCCCTCGCCCACGGTGTATAATATCCGTCCCCTCGCCCACGGTGTATAATATCCGTCCCCTCGCCCACGGTGTATAATATCCGTCCCCTCGCCCACGGTGTATAATATCCGTCCCCTCGCCCACGGTGTATAATATCCGTCCCCTCGCCCACGGTGTATAATATCCGTCCCCTCGCCCACGGTGTATAATATCCGTCCCCTCGCCCACGGTGTATAATATCCGTCCCCTCGCCCACGGTGTATAATATCCGTCCCCTCGCCCACGGTGTATAATATCCGTCCCCTCGCCCACGGTGTATAATATCCGTCCCCTCGCCCACGGTGTATAATATCCGTCCCCTCGCCCCTTAGTGTATAACATCCAGCCCTCGGACTTGTATAACATCTAGCCCCTTGTACCCCCAGTGTATAACATCAATCCCCTCGGCTCTGGTGTATAATATCCGTCCCCTCGCCCCTGGTGTATAATATCCGTCCCCTTGCCCCTCAGTGTATAACATCTAGCCCCTCGGCCTTGTATAATATTAAGACTCTCGCCCCCACCAGTGTATAACATCAATCCCCACGCCCCCCGGTGTATAACATCCGCCCTCCCATGCTGTGTGCTGTTACTAACATATGACAGAACGGCTGGTGGTGCAGAGCTCTCTGATACCAGCTCGGTCCTGTAATAGGAGCCACCGGGGTAACAAGTCTGGATATTACATTTCTTCCCTCCTAAATCTTCCCCCATCACATGTGAGTGATATTATTAAGGAGTAGAAGGAACTGCAGCAACTCAGGAGACCCCGGAACATTACAGAGCGGGGTCACTGAGTGCTGAGGAGCAGAGGGCAGAACGCTTTCCTGACTCCATTGGTAACATCACCACAAACACTGCGCCCCCGCCAGGAGCTTCATGGCCGAGCAGCTGCATGCAGCCTTACATCACCAAGCACGATGCCGAGCGTCGGATGGAGTGGTGTGAAGCCACCACCACAGGACTCTGGAGGAGACCTGTTCTGTGCAGTGACGGATCACACTTCTCTATCTGGCATCTGATGGACGAGTCTGGATTTGGTGAATGCCAGGAGAACGTTACCCTATTAACTGCATTGTGCCCGCTGTACAGTTCGGTGGTGGGGGTATGGCCTTGTTTTTAGGGGTTGGTCTAGGCCCCTTAGTTCCAGTGAAAAGATATCTTAATGCTTCAGCACAAGACATTTTAAACAATTGTAGCTTCCAACCCTAAGGGAATAGAAGAGCAGAACTGTTTCACACACGTTCTCAACCTCAACCCCACTAAACACCTTTAGGATGATTAATTAGAAAAAATACTGCACAATGGCAGCATAAATATGTCACCGCAACATAGGGAAGAACAATGTCAGTCACACATCAATTACATTGCCATATGTCTGCTCAGGCTTAGAATGGCTGACCATTCGGAGAATTACATAATACCTACAAAGAAACCGAACAAAAGGTCATTAAAGGAATTGAAATAAAAACCCTTTATTAGTACATCCATGGTTATGGAAGGACACCGCACAGAGGAGGGCACACACACCATTGATAGAAAATATTACACACCGCACCTAGGCCATCCAAAACACTGACTATAAAGAATATCAATTGTGGCAATGAGTCATATACGGGGATGCCGACACCTACAGATGCCAAAACATTCCTATATAGGGACCACCATCTCAATATGCAGAAATGACTACTGCCCCATAGACGTCATTGTAAGTACACCCCAAGATTGCTTTACTGTGACAAGATCAATTGTGTCCTATGAAAACTCAAAGAAAAGAGGGGGGAATATAACATAGATATGGAAAGAACATAGGAATGGGGTGAAATGTATGAAGGTGCTCTGCATATTGAGCTGTGATATCTGTAGAGGGACGGACTCCATATTAACATCCTGTATATGGATTTAGAATAGGAGGCCATAAAAGCCCCTGTAGGTGTAATGTTGAGGGGGCACAATACCTTTCTCCATGTAGTGTATAATAAATAGAACATGGTATTGGAAAGTTTGGTGCCAGCCATGATGTTTGCACAAACCTGTTTGGATCATTTCCATGCCCACGTCACGAGCGTGCCCCTCTATGGTGACGAGAGCCCCCAATGTGCTGCGAGTCTGCTGGGACAATTTGCCTCCTCGCACAAGCTCCACAATATCATTTAGCTGGAGCTGCAGATTATCATAGGAGTTTTTCAGGCCCTACAAGAAGGATGTAACGGTGAAATCATCTGCAGAAACATTCATAGAACATACATATTGCAAGGGGGCTGAAATCTATACAGATTATAAGCTGCAGACTAGATGGAGAACTCCACAATATGCAGGCACTTTATAATGTACACAACAATTTTACAACATATCTTTATAGAACTTGGAGATCTGGATTGAACCCAGAGCTCCAAATACCCAGATGTACCTCTATAAAACCCTGCCACAAACAGCATGGAAAACTCAATGCAGATGGATTCATATTATGCTGGTATTATGGGAAATCCCATACAATGTCTTCCCTTATTGGTAGATATGACGAGAGTAGAGATGAGCGAATGGATTTGCAGGACTCTGGTCCAACAGTCGGGTCAATATTCCACGGCCGCAGGACCGGAGCCCCGTGAACCGGCATCTCCGGCTCCTCTTTTGATGTCGATGTCATAGTTGTGGTGTGAGGCACAAATGACATCACGCTTGGCCGGCTAATCAAAAGAGGAGCCAGGGATGCCGGCATGTAAAAGGCGGTTAGCAAGGCTCCCATCCAACAGCCACAGACTACTAACCTGCTCTCTTAGACCAAGGTCCTGCAAATTTAGTTGCTCATCTCTAGACAAGATGCATGAATCAATGCAAAATCCCAACAATACTATGGAGCCTTTTGGGTACCTTCAAGATATTGAGCCGCTGTACAACTGCAACCCCCAGGAGAAGACCCCTGGGCAAGAACAGTACATGGGCTCTTTGCAGTCTAATAACGTGCTGTGAAAGAAGCTACTTGCATCTTTTGATGTGAATGTGGGTCCCCTTACCTCTGTTGCACCAATGGTATATCCGCCCCTGGAAACTCCTATAAGCTGCGTCCCTGGGTATGACAGTCTATTAGTAGGAGAACTCATGAAGTCTGTCTATGAATGTATATATATGTATTTCTCCCAGAAAATTATTACAATTACACATGTTTTGTTGTTCACATGTTTATTTAATTTGTGTGTATTGGAACAACACAAAAAGAAGATATTGGTCAACAATTTTGGTTTTCAAGTCCTCAGACAGTTCTCTTTTCCTCTTTCTGTTCTCCCTACTTAGTGTGGCACGTAACAACGCAAAGATTGAGTCAACTTTTCCCCTTTGTATCGGGTTTCAGGTGTGATTTTCATATTGCCCACACCTGTTACTTGCCACAGGTGAGTTTGAATGAGCATCACAAGCTTGAAACAAAATTGTTTACCCACAATTTTGGAAAGATGCCAACAATTTTGTCCGGCCCATTTTTGGGGTTTTGTGTGAAATTATATCCAATTTGCCTTTTTTTCTCTGTTTTTTTTGTGTTGTTCCAATACACACAAAGGAAATAAACATGTGTATAACAAAAAATACACATGCAATTGCAATAATTTTATGGAAAAATACTTCAAGGGTGCCAACACTTCCAGCCATGACTGTTTCTAGTGAAGCAACCTTGATCAGTAAAGGAGCTTATGCCGTACCTCTGGGCCACTGCCGATAGCTTCATGCCCTTCACTGGTCCAGAACATCTGAGACACACAGAGCACGACCTGTCCCGGCCATTCCCTCACCCAGTCTTTTCTTGCAGTCTCAGGGTATGCCTTTTAAAAAACAAAGTTAAATTACGTTGACAGAAGCATTTAAGAGAGGGACAACCTTACTAGTATTATCTAGCAAATTCATTTCTACCGATTGCAGGTAGAAGATCTGCTACCTGGCTCTATAGCAATGAGATACATCATCCACAAATCATTCACTGCTGCCAAATAATCTTATACAAATATAAAAGTACTAGATTAGTTCCAATTAATGCTTTTGGTCTGTAGGTAGATCCGTACCATTCGTGACCGAGCAATAACATCATGCACGCTCCTTAACATGACATCTTCCCCTTGGATGAGCCACTTCTCCACGGACCCCCCAAGCCTCGGAGGTGGAGATGGTCTGGATGAGCTCTACGCGTTCCCCCTCGGTGCTGTACATGGCTTTGATGTCCAGGTTAGGAAGGAACTCCAGCTTTGCGATGCCTTCAAAGCCCTTCTTTAGATGTGGTTGGAACCGCAGAGGATCTTTAGTCTCAGAGAGAATTTCTAGCATTTCGTCGTTGGACAGGAAGAAAAAGCTAAAGCGAAAATGCACAATATGATAAAAATGTCATTAAAGTATTGGGTCAGGAGCCATTTGTATTAGTGTCTGTGAGAAAATAGAAAAGCAAAGCTTTAAAGTAAAGATTCAGTCCCCATACACATTGGATTAAAATAGTTTAAACCTGACAAATGCAGCAGGACCGGCCTACCCACTGATGTGTATGGGGGTCTCCTGACTCTCCCCCGATAGAGGATGTCAGGGCCAGAAGGATCGGGCAGATGGGATTTCAATACCCGGTCTTTTGGTTCTCAGGGGAGATAACCCGCTGCCGGAGGTGTCCAGTACTGACTTTCTCCTCTCTCCCCATTAAAAACACATGACTGTTCAGCAGAATATGTGGGAGTCAGAAGAAATAGCCAAATAACCATTCAGACGACGGGTATCTCATATCTCATGCGTATGGCTAGCTTAAAGGGGCTATCCAGTTTTGGGAACTTTTTTTATTTAACTGAAATGTGTATTCCCATCTCCAGGATTCTACCCCAATATGTAGTAGGCGTCATAATAATAATATTAGCAAATACCTCCAATTAGAAGTGTAGTATAGTTCTTCTGATTTGCTTTGTCGCTTATCCCATGTGCAGGGCATTGCAGTAGCTTAGGTTACGACCACTAGCAAATAACTGTCACTATATGAGTGGTCGTAACCATGGATACCGAAGCTACTGCAATGCCTTGCACATGGGGAAAGCGACATAGCGAATCAGAAGAACTATACTACACTTCTAATTGGAAGTATTTGCTAATATTATTATTATTACTACGCCTACTACATATTGGGATAGGATCTTGGAGATGGGAATACCCATTTAATTGCGAGTATTTGCGACAATTCAGTTTCATTAAAAATGTTGCACCGTTCGGCTTTTTGTTTCCTGCACATTCAGCTTTGATGTGATCTGTGGTCATAAATCGGCTAAGAGGAGCTGAAAAAAGACAGATTAAAAATAAGTCCAATAGCCAGCGCAGCACAGAGCCAATAGAAGGCAAACAGTGCAAAATTATTAATGAAATCCAATTACAAAAATGATTTCAATGCGTTTAAATAAGAAAAAAAAAATTTTCTTTAAGTAGTATATAGAATCATTGCAACAAGTGAAAGGACTATACCGTGGGAAAAAAGCCTCTTCTTCTCCAGATAGGCATTCAGCCCTTTCATGATTTTATCCAGAAGCACATTGCTGTCCTGAAGTTTTTCCAGAAGTCCGGTCAGAGAAGTGGCGCTTAAAACCTAAAACAAAGTAGATAGCCCATAAGTAAGATTCCATTATATAGTTATAGAGACTGAAAAAAGGTCACATTCATTGACTATTGTGCCAATAGTTCATATTAAAAAAATAATTAGAACATACAGTTATATGAAAAAGTTTGGGCACCCCTATTAATCTTAAGCTTAATGTTTTATAAAAATTGGTGTTTTTGCAACAGCTATTTCAGTTTGATATATGTAATAACTGTTGGACACAGTAATGTTTCTGCCTTGAAATGAGGTTTATTGTACTAACAGAAAATGTGCAATCTGCATTCAAACAAAATTTGACAGGTGCATAAGTATGGGCACCTCACCAGAAAAGTGACATTAATATTTAGTAGATCCTCCTTTTGCAAAAATAACAGCCTCTAGTTGCTTCCTGTAGCTTTTAATGATTTCCTGGATCCTGGATGAAGGTATTTTTGACCATTCCTCTTTACAAAACAATTCCAGTTCAGTTAAGTTTGATGGTCGCCGAGCATGGACAGCCCTCTTCAAATGATCCCACAGATGTTTAATGATATTCAGGTCTGGGGACTGGGATGGCCATTCCAGAACATTGTAATTGTTCCTCTGCATGAATGCCTGAGTAGATTTGGAGCCGTGTTTTGGATCATTGTCTTGCTGAAAGATCGATCCCCTGCGTAACTTCAACTTTATCACTGATTCTTGAACATTATTGTCAAGAATCTGCTGATACTGAGTGGAATCCATGCGTCCCCATCCATCCATCCTGGGTAGGTGTATATGCCCCGCCATCCATCCATCCTGGGTAGGTGTAGATGCCTCTCCATCCATCCATCCTGGGTAGGTATACATGCCCCTCCATCCATTCTGGGTAGGTGTATATGCCCCTCCATCCATCCATTCTGGGTAGGCGTAGATGCCCCTCCATCCATCCATTCTGGGTAGGTGTATATGCCCCTCCATTCATCCATTCTGGGTAGGTGTATATGCCCCTCCATCCATTCTGGGTAGGCGTAGATGCCCCTCCATCCATCCATTCTGGGTAGGTGTAGATGCCCCTCCATCCATCAATCCATCCTGGGTAGGGGTATATGCCCTCCATCCATCCATTCTGGGTAGGCGTAGATGACCCTCCATCCATTCATCCTGGGTAGGTGTAGATGCCCCTCCATCCATCCATCCCGGGTAAGGTGTAGATGCCCCTCCATCCATCCATCCTGGGTAGGTGTAGATGCCCCTCCATCCATCCACCCATCCTGGGTAGGTGTAGATACCCAGGATGAATGGATGGATGGAGGGGCATCTACACCTACCCAGGATGGATGGATGGAGGGGCATCTACACTTACCCAGGATGAATGGATGGATGGAGGGGCAAGTGTAGATGCCCCTCCATCCATCCATCCTGGGTAGGGGTAGATGCCCCTCCATCCATCCATTCTGGGTAGGTGTATATGCCCCTCCATCCATCCATCCTGGGTAGGCGTAGATACCTTTCCATCCATCCATCCTGGGTAGGTGTATATGCACCTCCATCCATCCATCCAATCTGGGTAGGTGTATATGCCCCTTCATCCATCCATTCTGGGTTTGCGTAGATGCACCTCCATCCATCCTGGGTAGTCTATTCTGGTAGGTGTATATGCCCCTCCATCCATCCATCCATCCTGGGTAGGAGTATTTGCACCTCCATCCATCCTGGGTAGGTGTATATGCCCCTCCATCCATCCTGGGTAGGTGTATATGACCCTCCATCCATCCATCCATTCTGGGTGGGCGTAGATGCCCCTCCATCCATCCATCCATCCTGCGCAGTCTATTCTGGTAGGTGTATATGCCCCTCTATCCATCCATCCTGGGTAGGTGTATATGCCCCTCCATCCATCCATTCTCGGTAGGTGTAGATGCCCCTCCATTCGTCCATTCTCGGTAGGTGTAGATGCCCCTCCATCCATTCGTCCATTCTCGGTAGGTGTAGATGCCCCTCCATCCATTCGTCCATTCTCGGTAGGTGTAGATGCCCCTCCATCCATCCATAGTAGGTGTAGATACCACTCCATCCATCCATCCATTCTGGGTAGGTGTATATGCCCCTCCATTCATCCTGGGTAGGAGTATTTGCCCCTCCATCCATAGTGGGTAGGTGTATATGCCCCTCCATCCATCCATCCTGGGTAGGTGAATATGCCCTTCCATCCATCCTGGGTAGGTGAATATGCCCTTCCATCCATCCTGGGTAGGTGTATCGGCCTCTCCATCCATCCATCCTGGGTAGCTGTATATGCCCCTCCATCCATCCATCCAGAGTAGGTGTATATGCCCCTCCATCCATCCATCCTGAGTAGGTGTATATGCCCATCCATCCATCCTGGGTAGGTGTATATGCCCCTCCATCCATCAATCCATCCTGGGTAGGTGTATATGCCCCTCCATCCATCCATTCTGGGTAGGCGTAGATGCCCCTCCATCTATTCATCCTGGGTAGGTGTAGATGCCCCTCCATCCATCCATCCATCCTGGGTAGGTGTAGATGCCCCTCCATCCATCCATCCATCCTGGGTAGGTCTAGATGCCCCTCCATCCATCCACCCATCCTGGGTAGGTCTAGATGCCCCTCCATCCATCCACCCATCCTGGGTAGGTGTAGATGCCCTTCCATCCATCCATTCATCCTGGGTAAGTGTAGATGCCCCTCCATCCATCCATCCTGGGTAGGGGGAGATGCCCCTCCATCCATCCATTCTGGGTAGGTGTATATGCCCCTCCATCCATCCATTCTGGGTAGGTGTGTATGCCCCTCCATCCATCCATCCATCCATCCTGGGTAGGCGTAGATACCTTTCCATCCATCCATCCTGGGTAGGTGTATATGCACCTCCATCCATCCAATCTGGGTAGGTGTATATGCCCCTTCATCCATCCATTCTGGGTTTGCGTAGATGCACCTCCATCCATCCTGGGTAGTCTATTCTGGTAGGTGTATATGCCCCTCCATCCATCCATCCTGGGTAGGAGTATTTGCCCCTCCATCCATCCTGGGTAGGTGTATATGCCCCTCCATCCATCCTGAGTAGGTGTATTTCCCCCTCCATCCATCCATCCTGGGTGAGTGTATATGACCCTTCATCCATCCATCCATTCTGGGTAGGCGTAGATGCCCCTCCATCCATCCATCCTGCGCAGTCTATTCTGGTAGGTGTATATGCCCCTCTATCCATCCATCCTGGGTAGGTGTATATGCCCCTCCATCCATCCATTCTCGGTAGGTGTAGATGCCCCTCCATTCGTCCATACATCCTGAGTAAGTGTAGATGCCCCTCCATCCATCCATCGTGGGTAGGGGTAGATGCCCCTGCATCCGTCCACTCTGGGTAGGTGTATATGCCCCTCCATCCATCCATACATCCTGGGTAGGTCTAGATGCCCCTCCATCCATCCACCCATCCTGGGTAGGTGTAGATGCCCTTCCATCCATCCATTCATCCTGCGTAAGTGTAGATGCCCCTCCATCCATCCATCGTGGGTAGGGGTAGATGCCCCTCCATCCATCCATTCTGGGTAGGTGTATATGCCCCTCATTCCATCCATCCTGGGTAGGTGTAGATACCTCTCCATCCATCCATCCTGGGTAGGTGTATATGCACCTCCATCCATCCATCCAAACTGGGTAAGCATAGATGCCCCTCCATCCATCCATCCTGAGCAGTCTATTCTGGTAGGTGTACATGCCCCTCCATCCATCCACTCTGGGTAGGTGTAGATGCTCCTCCATCCATCAATCCATCCTGGGTAGGAATAGATGCCCCTCCATCCATCCATGGTAGATGCGAATACCCCTCCATCCATTCTTCCATCCATCCATCCTGGGTAGGTGTATATGCCCCTCCATCCATCCATCCTGGGTAGGTGTATATGCACCTCCATCCATCAATCCATCCTGGGTAGGAATAGATGCCCCTCCATCCATCCATGGTAGATGCGAATACCCCTCCATCCATTCTTCCATCCATCCATCCTGGGTAGGTGTATATGCCCCTCCATCCATCCAGTGTAGGAGTATTTGCCCCTCCATCCATCCTGGGTAGGTGTATATGCCCCTCCATCCATCCATCCTGGGTAGGTGTATATGCCCATCCATCCATCCTGGGTAGGTGTATATGCCCCTCCATCCATCCTGGGTAGGTGTATCGGCCCCTCCATCCATCCTGAGTAGCTGTATATGCCCCTCCAGCCATCCTGGGTAGGTGTATATGCCCCTTCATCCATCCTGAGTAGCTGTATATGCCCCTCCAGCCATCCTGGGTAGGTGTATATGCCCCTTCATCCATTCTGGGTAGGTGTAGATGCCCCTCCATCCATCCTGGGTAGTCTATTCTGGTAGGTGTATATGCCCCTCCATCCAACCTGGTTAGGTGTAGATGCCCCCTCCATTCATCCATCCTGGTTAGGTGTAGATGCCCCTCCATCCATCCATCCATCCATCCTGGGTAGTCTATTCTGCTAGGTGTATATGCCCCTCCATCCATCCTGGTTAGGTGTAGATAACCAGGATGGATGGATGGAGGGGCATCTACACCTAACCAGGATGGATGGATGGAGGGGCATTTACACCTACCCAGAGTGGATGGATGGAGGGGCATTTACACCTACCCAGGATGGATGGATGGAGGGGCATTTACACCTACCCAGGATGGATGGATGGAGGGGCATCTACACTTAACCAGGATGGATGGATGGAGGGGCAAGTGTAGATGCCCCTCCATCCATCCATCCTGGGTAGGTGTAAATGCCCCTCCATCCATCCATCCTGGGTAGGTGTAAATGCCCCTCCATCCATCCACTCTGGGTAGGTGTAGATGCCCCTCCATCCATCAATCCATCCTGGGTAGGTGTAGATGCCCCTCCATCCATCCATGGTAGATGCGAACACCCCTCCATCCATTCTTCCATCCATCCATCCTGGGTAGGTGTATATGCCCCTCCATCCATCCATCCATCCTGGGTAGGTGTATATGCCCCTCCGTCCATCCAGTGTAGGAGTATTTGCCCCTCCATCCATCCTGGGTAGGTGTATATGCCCCCTCCATCCATCCTGGGTAGGTGCATATGCCCCTCCATCCATCCTGGGTAGGTGTATATGCCCCTCCATCCATCCATCCTGGGTAGCTGTATATGCCCCTCCAGCCATCCTGGGTAGGTGTATATGCCCCTTCATCCATTCTGGGTAGGTGTAGATGCCCCTCCATCCATCCTGGGTAGGTGTAGATGCCCCTCCATCCATCCTGGGTAGGTGTAGATGCCCCTCCATCCATCCTGGGTAGTCTATTCTGGTAGGTGTATATGCCCCTCCATCCAACCTGGTTAGGTGTAGATGCCCCCTCCATTCATCCATCCTGGTTAGGTGTAGATGCCCCTCCATCCACCCATCCATCCTGGGTAGTCTATTCTGGTAGGTGTATATGCCCCTCCATCCAACCTGGTTAGGTGTAGATGCCCCCTCCATCCATCCATCCTGGGTAGGTGTATATGCCCCTTCATCCATCCATCCTGGGTAGGTGTAAATGCCCCTCCATCCATCCATCCTGGGTAGGTGTAAATGCCCCTCCATCCATCCATGCTGGGTAGGTTTATATGCCCCTGACTAGCCCAGGGGAATGGGTATGACTCGGTACCCGGGCCTTTAGGGATGTCGCGGTGGTCGGCTCCCGGGCCCGTACCCTGGGGTCGCTCCTTTAAAAGGGTTGGTGAGTTGTGAAGTTTATAAAAGAGTTTGTGACGCCACCTGTGGTTTCTGGTGAGGATCACCAGCGCTGTGCAGTCCACTGAGGCCGGTGATAAGGCAGCTCGATGGTATAGCTTCCCACAGGTGGAGCTAGGCCTCAGGGCAGCGTATGGACGGGGAAAGCAGGACGGAGAGACCCAGCCGGGTCAGAGCAAGAACAGGGACAGACACGATTGTCACTTCAGTACCTTTTACTGATGGAAATTCAGGCACGTCCCAGAGCACTGTAGGGTGAAGGGTGCACGTCAGGATCCTCCCCAATGAGCGGGTTTTGGGCCTCCTGTTTCTTGCCTCTGCGTAGTAAGTTTCTGACCTTCCTGGAGCAAGGCCTAACTTTGTCTCTGTCCTGCGCTGGCTGACCTTGTGGTAGGGCCTTTTCTTGGATTACACGCTCCCGACTTAAGGGGACTATGTGTCTCCTGGCTCTATTACGTATCAGCACTTTTGCGATACTGGGACTTGTAGTTCTCCAGGGATTCTGGTTATATCTTACTGGGTCGTGGAGATCCCGGTAAGCTTCGGACCCGATGTCCGGTAACTGCTTCATCGGGGTGAGCTAGTTAAGCTCCTCTGCCCCCTATGTATTAACTCTCCACTCGCCTTCGGCCTACTCGGGCCCTCACTAGGCTATACACACTAACGGCAGCTTGCCGCGCTTCACCGATCTTATGGCGCCGGCACACCTAAAGCTCACCTCTCTGAGCTACAACTGAGTCTAGAACGTGCTCCACTGCAGACTGACCTCTCTCAGGCTTTTGCACTGCAGGAGCTCTCTCAACAGGTTTGCTTTCTGTCGACTCCAGTCTAGACTAACTGCTGCCTGGCTCCACCTTCCCTTATATATCTATCCCTAACGGGCTCCCTCTGATGGTCTGAGGTGGAAGGTGGAGATGTGTGAATGGTTATGGGGGCCTCTTGTGGAGGAATCCATCAATACACCCTGCTAGGATCTGTGATACCAAGCGCAGCTAGGCGTCACACACCCCCATCCATCCTGGGTAGATGTATATGCCCCTCCATCCATCCATCCTGGTGGATATATCCTCCCCTTCATACTGGTGGGTATATGCCCCCCCCCTCCATCCATCCATCCTGGTGGGTATATGCCCCCCCCCTCCATCCATCCTGGTGGGTATATGCCCCCCCCCCTCCATCCATCCTGGTGGGTATATGCCCCCCCCCCTCCATCCATCCTGGTGGGTATATGCCCCCCCCTCCATCCATCCTGGTGGGTATATGCCCCCCCCCCTCCATCCATCCTGGTGGGTATATGCCCCCCCCCTCCATCCATCCTGGTGGGTATATGCCCCCCCCTCCATCCATCCTGGTGGGTATATGCCCCCCCCTCCATCCATCCTGGTGGGTATATGCCCCCCCCTCCATCCATCCTGGTGGGTATATGCCCCCCCCCTCCATCCATCCTGGTGGGTATATGCCCCCCCCTTCCATCCATCCTGGTGGGTATATGCCCCCCCCTTCCATCCATCCTGGTGGGTATATGCCCCCCCCCTCCATCCATCCTGGTGGGTATATGCCCCCCCCCCTCCATCCATCCTGGTGGGTATATGCCCCCCCCCTCCATCCATCCTGGTGGGTATATGCCTCCTCCTCCATCCTGGTGGGTATATGCCCCCATATATTCAATGCGAAGGGAAAAAAAACAAAACAAACGCTTCTACTCACCTTCACCTTCCACGTTCCCACGCAGCGCTGTGTCTGTGTTGCCTGAAGATGTCGGCGGTGATAACAGCTGAGAGGCTGAGATCACCGCACGGCGCCGCTGCAGATACTCACTCGGGACGTCCACTCCTAGGCATTTCCTCCCCGGCAGCTCCTGTCATGGCATGCTCTGACTGAGCAGTGCATGCGACGACAGGGGGAATGTACAGCTTACACTGCAGGCTCCACAAAGATGGCTGCAATCTCCTCCCACGGCTGCGACCTGAACAGCCAAGGGGGCGTGCCCAGGTCACAGCTAGAGGCAGGAGGAGCGGCCTCTAATGTTAGAGAAAGGGTCGGTGACAGACTACTGTCTCTTATGGCCAGGGCTGCCGTAAATGAGGTGTGTAAGAGCGCTTCTTACACACCCCCCAAATAAAAATGGCAGCCCCTAGTGGCCAATGTAAAAATAAATAAAAAACTAATAAAGTGGTACATTTAATTTTGTATTAAAAATAATTGATTACATAATTATTAATACAAAACATAAAATCGTGGCCCCTTCCCTGTAAGAATAGCACATGGCTCTTTTCACGTCTGGTTATTTCTCTAGCAGGTAGAATATGCTCCGTTATAGACCGTGGACAGGTTTACAGCTCTATTTATTGTGGACGATTGATCTGCAAATCAGAACTGAGACCGGTTCGATTTTCATCCGATTTGTAGATAAAGATCATCTATTGAAGTCAACGAGTCTGTCAGAAAAATGGCCAGAACCAACCATGTTGCCTGTACTGCTTGTTTTCCAGTGTCTATAGGCCGGGCAAGCGAGGCGAGGAAACCTTTAGCTTTTTACTTTACATATAAAAAAATATGCCCCACTGAGGAGAAAAACTGACACTGACCAAAATCAGATGAAAATTAGAAAAAAAACACTGATTAAAACCTGACATGTGAACGGGGCCTTAATCAGATGTCAGCAGGGTCGGACTGGGGTGTCTGGGGCCCACAGGGGACACTGACTCTAGGGGCCACCTCCAGCAATATGCAGATCGCTCTTCTCTGCTCTCCCTGTTATAGTGGAGCAGTGACCGGCGGCTCCTCACATCTACTCTGCACAGACTACAACAGGGATGGACAATTTCTGTAGTTTGCATGAAAGAGCTTCTTTGGTTAAAACAAGTCATCACAGATTCATGGGCTACACAGGATAGGTGATCACTTATTGATTGGAAGAATGGGGAAGTTTTATCCCTGACAGGACACTTATCCCCATTTTAAAATGCAGCGACAGGTGGGACGTCTGACCACAGCCTCATTCGTTCTCTTGGGGGCTTCCAAAGAAGAGCAGCGCTCACAGCCCCTGAGGGAATGAATGGATCAGTGGTCGAGTCGCACATGAGCTCCAGTGTAATGGGGAGAAAAGCTCCACAGTCTGCCGATCGCTGCAGGTCCCAGTAGTCAGACCCCCACCAATCAATAAGTTATCACTGATCCTGTGGAGAGGGGATTACTTGTTCTCCCCGGAGAACCCCTGTGAGTGCATCTCTGACGCTCTGCTCCAAGTATTTCATCTCTAAGGCCACAGCCCCACTATCAGTATTCAGTCAGGATTTTTTCTCAGGAGTGGGAGCCAAAACCAGGTGAGGAACAATCAGAGAAAAGGTAGAATAGAAACAAGTCACCAATTCTGTATTTATCACCCACTCCTGCTTTTGGCTCTCACTACTGAGAAAAAATACTGACCAAATACTGATAGTGAAGCCGTGGCCTCATGGAAAAAAATCTTTTCCTAGTTAATCTCAGCGAGAACAAATGACCGCCATACACAACATAATCCACTATAACAACACCAATAATATCACATACAAAAGGGACAAATATCACCACACCATGACCAGACCACATATTACCACCATATAGTGACCAAATAATACAATACTGATCAGGAATACAAACCACAATACTAACAACACTGTCACTATACATATGAGCTCTGTATATAGTGTCAGTGTACAGGTAATACAGTGATCACCGGTGACATTATACACAGGAGCTCTGTATGTAGTGTACAGGTAATACAGTTATCACGAGTGACATTATACACAGGAGCTCTGTATATAGTGTATAGGTAATACACTGGTCACCAGTGACATACACTATATAGTATATACAGAGCTCCTGTGTAAGTGTACAGTAATACACTGACTCACCAGTGATGTCTCTAGGTGAAGTTCTTCATCTTCGCTTTTCCTCATCTGGCACAGTCCACCATCACTTCTTCCAGCCAGGAATCATCTCTGCAGAAAATAACACACAGTTATCAATAACTGATCTTTTAGAGCACATTCCCACTTTTCCCCAGGCTTCTACACTACACCAGTTGAAGAAATAAAGCGACATAGTGGCGCCCTGCACAGTAACAGGACGCCCCTTTTGTCCCCTCTTACGGAAAACAGTTTCCTAAAAATAAAATTATATTACAGAAGTAATAATGTCCCTAATTGGACTCTAAAGTAATAATGTTCCCCACTCGCCATCATAAACTAATAAAGTTCCTCAATCTGGCCCCTAAACAGTAATAAAGTCCCTTGTCCAGCGTGGCCCCCCATCTATCCATCCTGACCCCCCCCCTCATATATCCATTCTGGTCTCCATGTGTCCAGCCTGCCCCCCTTCATATATCCATCCTGTCCCACTCATATATGCATCCCACCCCACCCCATATATCTATCCAGGACCCCATGCGTCCAACCAGCCCCCCCCTTTCAGCCCCATGCCTCCATCCATATGTCTCCCCATGGGTCCAGCCAGCCCCCCATTCAGCCCCATGTCCCCATCCATGTCTCCATGGGTCCAGCCAGCCCCCCCTTCAGCCCCGTGCCTCCATCCATATGTCCCCCATGCGTCCAGCCAGCCCCCCCTTCAGCCCCATGTCCCCATCCATGTTCCCATGGGCCCAGCCAGCCCCCTCCCCTTCAGCCCCATGTCCCCATCCATGTCTCCATGGGTCCAGCCAGCCCCCCCTTCAGCCCCGTGCCTCCATCCATATGTCTCCCCATGGGTCTAGCCAGCCCCCCCTTCAGCCCCATGTCCCCATTCATGTTCCCATGGGCCCAGCCAGCCCCCTCCCCTTCAGCCCCATGTCCCCATCCATGTTCCCATGGGCCCAGCCAGCCCCCTCCCCTTCAGCCCCATGTCCCCATGGGTCCAGCCAGCCCCCCCTTCAGCCCCATGTCCCCATCCATGTCCCCATGGGTCCAGCCAGCCAGCCCCATGTCCCCATGGGTCCAGCCAGCCAGCACCATGTCCCCATGGGTCCAGCCAGCCCCCCCCTTCAGCCCCATGTCCCCATGGGTCTAGCCAGCCCCCCCCTTCAGCCCCATGTCCCCATCCATGTTCCCATGGGCCCAGCCAGCCCCCTCCCCTTCAGCCCCATGTCCCCATGGGTCCAGCCAGCCCCCCCCTTCAGCCCCATGTCCCCATCCATGTCCTCATGGGTCCATCCAGCTCCCCCTTCAGACCCATGTCCCCATGGGTCCAACCAGCCCCCCCTTCAGCCCCATGTCCCCATCCATGTCCCCATGTGACCAGCCTGCGACCCCTCCATATATGGATGATGACCAATGCTGGGAACACTCACCCAGAAAAACGTGGATATTGCACTTGACTTGAAGTTGAAGCAGGGAGAGCTGTAGCCAGACCTGCAGCCTTGTTTCCAGGGTTATGGTGAGAGAGCAGAGTGCTGGTCACCGCATACTCAGCCCAGGAGCCGGCTTAAAAGGCAAGAGAGCAGGAGAGAAGAGGGCGGTGCGCGGTGCTGGTGCGGTGTTCCATACCCGGACGGGAGCCGGTGTTACAAGGCCAATTCCAAAGGAGCAGGAGCCGGGACTGGAGAGCAGAGCGCGGCGTCGGCGTATCAAAAGCCGGCAGGGGAGCAGGTAGAGGAGAGCGCGACGTCAGCGTGTCACCTGACAACACACCACTGCCAGCCACCAGCGGCAAAGCAGAGCGCGGTGCGTGTCACCGCCCACCAAGAACACGTCCTCAGTCATGTGACTATGCGCGTCACCCGCTGTCACCACTGAACAGTATGAGCGCCGCACGCGACGCTACATTTCCTTCGGCTGCGCTTTTAAAGGGCCCGCACTTTTTAAGAGCCTCCGCTACCAATTCTCTCACTCTCTCATCGCGGCCCACCGGGAATTTTTCCAGCTATCACACCAGGCCAGTCCTACCCTGCGCGCTGGCATCGGGGCCCCCTCCTCAAATACTTACCTCTCCCGTTCCCAGCAGCTCCTGTGTCTTCAGCGTCTTCGGAGTCTGTCGTCACTACCGTGCGCCCTCTGTCTTATCTAGCAATCCATAAGTATAATGCAATCTATAGGGCCATTATACAGCATGGAGCAATCTATGGGGCCATTATACAGCATGGAGCAATCTATGGGGCCATTATACAGCATGGAGCAATCTATGGGGCCATTATACAGCATGGAGCAATCTATGGGGCCATTACACAGCATGGAGCAATCTATGGGGCCATTACACAGCATGGAGCAATCTATGGGGCCATTACACAGCATGGAGCAATCTATGGGGCCATTATACAGCATGGAGCAATCTATGGGGCCATTATACAGCATGGAGCAATCTATGGGGCCATTATACAGCATGGAGCAATCTATGGGGCCATTACACAGCATGGAGCAATCTATGGGGCCATTACACAGCATGGAGCAATCTATGGGGCCATTACACAGCATGGAGCAATCTATGGGGCCATTATACAGCATGGAGCAATCTATGGGGCCATTATACAGCATGGAGCAATCTATGGGGCCATTACACAGCATGGAGCAATCTATGGGGCCATTACACAGCATGGAGCAATCTATGGGGCCATTACACAGCATGGAGCAATCTATGGGGCCATTACACAGCATGGAGCAATCTATGGGGCCATTATACAGCATGGAGCAATCTATGGGGCCATTATACAGCATGGAGCAATCTATGGGGCCATTATACTTATGGAGCAATCTATGGGGCCATTATGGAGCAATCTATAGGGCCATTATACTTATGGAGCAATCTATGGGGCCATTATACAGCAGGGAGCAATCTAGGGGGCCATTATACAGCATGGGGCAATCTATGGAGCCATTACTCAGCATGGAGCAATCTATGGGGCCATTATACTTATGGAGCAATCTATAGGGCCATTACATCATGGAGCAATCTATGGGGCCATTATACTTATGGAGCAATCTATAGCGCCATTACAGCATGGAGCAATCTATGGGGCCATTACAGCATGGAGCAATCTATGCGGCCATTACAGCATGGAGCAATCTATAGGGCCATTATAATTATGGAGCAATCTATAGGGCCATTATAATTATGGAGAAATCTATGGGGCCATTATACAGTATGAAGCAATCTATGGAGCCATTATGCAGTATGGAGCAATCTATGGGGCCATTATGCAGCATGGAGCAATCTATGGGGCCATTACAGCATGGAGCAATCTATGGGGCCATTATACTTATGGAGCACTCTATGGGACCATTACAGCATGGAGCAATCTATGGAGCCATTATGCAGCTTGGAGCAATCTATGGGGCCATTATGCAGCTTGGAGCAATCTATGCGGCCATTACACTCATGGAGCAATCTATAGGGCCATTACAGCATGCAGCAATCTATGGGGCCATTATACAGCATGGAGCAATCTGTGGAGCCATTATACTTATGGAGCAATCTATGGGGCCATTATGGAGCATGGAGCAATCTATGGGGCCATTACAGCATGGAGCAATCTATGGGGCCATTACACTTATGGAGCCATCTATGGGGCCAGTATACAGCAATCTATGGGGCCATTATACAGCAGGGAGCAATCTAGGGGGCCATTATACAGCAGGGAGCAATCTAGGGGGCCATTATTCAGCATGGGGCAATCTATAGGGCCATTACAGCATGGAGCAATCTATGCGTCCATTATACTTATGGAGCAATCTATGGGGCCATTATACTTATGGAGAAATCTATGGGGCCATTATGCAGCATGGAGCAATCTATAGGGCCATTACAGCATGGAGCAATGTATAGGGCCATTACAGCATGGAGCAATCTATGGGGCCATTATACTTATGGAGCAATCTATGGGACCATTACAGCGTGGAGCAATCTATGGGGCCATTATACAGCATGGAGCAATCTATGGGGCCATTATACAGCATGGGGCAATCTATGGGGAAAAACAGACAGCATAGCCAGAACAATAGACAGGATTTTTAGAAAATAGCAAAAGGCAATGGTACTCACCAGCCAAGGTTTCAAGAAAAAATGCACACCAGGACACGGCCGGCCCCCTTTTGTTAGAAGGAGGTAACACAGGTGCAGAATGCTAATGAACAATCGCCCTCAACCACTCTCACTGGAGGGGCGACTACCCAGCACTAAAACTGCACACAGATGAAACTTGCAGTAGGGTGCAAGTCACACACTCGCGGCACCGTGCCTAGCCAGCATCCTATTATACACCCCTACTATTCGACTAGGCGGGATGCCCGGCACCCTATCCGTGCATCGCAGAGCTGTGAAGCCCCCACTCACAAGGTCACCATTACTGGGCCTGGCCGTGCCCTAGCAGATAAAAAAAGTGCAAAAAATATATGAGGTATTAGTTGATATTTTGGCCAAAATACGTAAGCTCGCAACCCATCGTCAAGGGTCCTCACGGTTTTGCGAGTCCCTACTCTAATATTAAAAACAGACAACATAGCCAGAACAATAGACAGGATTTTTAGAAAATAGCAAAAGGCAATGGTACTCACCAGCCAAGGTTTCAAGAAAAAATGCACACCAGGACACGGCCGGCCCCCTTTTACGCCTAGTCGAATAGTAGGGGCGTATAATAGGATGCTGGCTAGGCACGGTGCCGCGAGTGTGTGAATTGCACCCTACTGCAAGTTTCATCTGTGTGCAGTTTTAGTGCTGGGTAGTCGCCCCTCCAGTGAGAGTGGTTGAGGGCGATTGTTCATTAGCATTCTGCACCTGTGTTACCTCCTTCTAACAAAAGGGGGCCGGCCGTGTCCTGGTGTGCATTTTTTCTTGAAACCTTGGCTGGTGAGTACCATTGCCTTTGGCAATCTATGGGCCATTATACTTATGGAGCAATCTATAGGGCCATTACAGCATGCAGCAATCTATGGAGCCATTATACTTATGGAGCCATCTATGGGGCCATTATACTTATGGAGCAATCTGTGGAGCCATTATACTTATGGAGCAATCTATGGGGCCATTCTACAGCATGGAGCAATCTATGGGGCCATTATACTTATGGAGCCATCTATGGGGCATTATACAGCAATCTATGGGGCCATTATACAGCATGGAACAATCTATGGGGCCATTATACAGCAGGGAGCAATCTAGGGGGCCATTATACAGCATGGGGCAATCTATGGGACCATTATTCAGCATGGAGCAATCTATGGGGCCATTATACTTATGGAGCAATCTATAGGGCCATTACAGCATGGAGCAATCTATGGGGCCATTACAGCATGGAGCAATCTATGAGGCCATTACAGCATGGAGCAATCTATGCGGCCATTATACTTATGGAGCAATCTATAGGGCCATTATACTTATGGAGAAATCTATGGGGCCATTATACAGTATGGAGCAATCTATGGGGCCATTATACAGTATGGAGCAATCTATGGAGCCATTATGCAGCATGGAGCAATCTATGGGGCCATTATGCAGCATGGAGCAATCTATAGGGCCATTACAGCATGGAGCAATCTATAGGGCCATTACAGCATGGAGCAATCTATAGGGCCATTACAGCATGGAGCAATCTATGGGGCCATTATACTTAAGGAGCAATCTATAGGGCCATTACAGCATGCAGCAATCTATGGGGCCATTATACAGCATGGAGCAATCTGTGGAGCCATTATACTTATGGAGCCATCTATGGGGCCATTATACTTATGGAGCAATCTGTGGAGCCATTATACTTATGGAGCAATCTATGGGGCCATTCTACAGCATGGAGCAATCTATGGGGCCATTATACTTATGGAGCCATCTATGGGGCATTATACAGCAATCTATGGGGCCATTATACAGCATGGAACAATCTATGGGGCCATTATACTTATGGAGAAATCTATGGGGCCATTATACAGTATGGAGCAATCTATGGGGCCATTATACAGTATGGAGCAATCTATGGGGCCATTATACAGCATGGGGCAATCTATGGGACCATTATACTTATGGAGCAATCTATAGGGCCATTATACTTATGGAGAAATCTATGGGGCCATTATACAGTATGGAGCAATCTATGGGGCCATTACAGCATGGAGCAATCTATGGGGCCATTACAGCATGGAGCAATCTATAGGGCCATTATACTTATGGAGAAATCTATGGGGCCATTATACAGTATGGAGCAATCTATGGGGCCATTACAGCATGGAGCAATCTATGGGGCCATTACAGCATGGAGCAATCTATGAGGCCATTACAGCATGGAGCAATCTATGCGGCCATTATACTTATGGAGCAATCTATAGGGCCATTATACTTATGGAGAAATCTATGGGGCCATTATACAGTATGGAGCAATCTATGGGGCCATTATACAGTATGGAGAAATCTATGGAGCCATTATGCAGTATGGAGCAATCTATGGAGCCATTATGCAGTATGGAGCAATCTATGGAGCCATTATGCAGTATGGAGCAATCTATGGGGCCATTATGCAGCATGGAGCAATCTATAGGGCCATTACAGCATGGAGCAATCTATAGGGCCATTACAGCATGGAGCAATCTGTGGAGCCATTATACTTATGGAGCAATCTATGGGGCCATTCTACAGCATGGAGCAATCTATGGGGCCATTATACTTATGGAGCCATCTATGGGGCATTATACAGCAATCTATGGGGCCATTATACAGCATGGAACAATCTATGGGGCCATTATACAGCAGGGAGCAATCTAGGGGGCCATTATACAGCATGGGGCAATCTATGGGACCATTATTCAGCATGGAGCAATCTATGGGGCCATTATACTTATGGAGCAATCTATAGGGCCATTACAGCATGGAGCAATCTATGGGGCCATTACAGCATGGAGCAATCTATGAGGCCATTACAGCATGGAGCAATCTATGCGGCCATTATACTTATGGAGCAATCTATAGGGCCATTATACTTATGGAGAAATCTATGGGGCCATTATACAGTATGGAGCAATCTATGGGGCCATTATACAGTATGGAGCAATCTATGGAGCCATTATGCAGCATGGAGCAATCTATGGGGCCATTATGCAGCATGGAGCAATCTATAGGGCCATTACAGCATGGAGCAATCTATAGGGCCATTACAGCATGGAGCAATCTATAGGGCCATTACAGCATGGAGCAATCTATGGGGCCATTATACTTAAGGAGCAATCTATAGGGCCATTACAGCATGCAGCAATCTATGGGGCCATTATACAGCATGGAGCAATCTGTGGAGCCATTATACTTATGGAGCCATCTATGGGGCCATTATACTTATGGAGCAATCTGTGGAGCCATTATACTTATGGAGCAATCTATGGGGCCATTCTACAGCATGGAGCAATCTATGGGGCCATTATACTTATGGAGCCATCTATGGGGCATTATACAGCAATCTATGGGGCCATTATACTTATGGAGAAATCTATGGGGCCATTATACTTATGGAGAAATCTATGGGGCCATTATACAGTATGGAGCAATCTATGGGGCCATTATACAGTATGGAGCAATCTATGGGGCCATTATACAGCATGGGGCAATCTATGGGACCATTATACTTATGGAGCAATCTATAGGGCCATTATACTTATGGAGAAATCTATGGGGCCATTATACAGTATGGAGCAATCTATGGGGCCATTACAGCATGGAGCAATCTATGGGGCCATTACAGCATGGAGCAATCTATAGGGCCATTATACTTATGGAGAAATCTATGGGGCCATTATACAGTATGGAGCAATCTATGGGGCCATTACAGCATGGAGCAATCTATGGGGCCATTACAGCATGGAGCAATCTATGAGGCCATTACAGCATGGAGCAATCTATGCGGCCATTATACTTATGGAGCAATCTATAGGGCCATTATACTTATGGAGAAATCTATGGGGCCATTATACAGTATGGAGCAATCTATGGGGCCATTATACAGTATGGAGAAATCTATGGAGCCATTATGCAGTATGGAGCAATCTATGGAGCCATTATGCAGTATGGAGCAATCTATGGAGCCATTATGCAGTATGGAGCAATCTATGGGGCCATTATGCAGCATGGAGCAATCTATAGGGCCATTACAGCATGGAGCAATCTATAGGGCCATTACAGCATGGAGCAATCTGTGGAGCCATTATACTTATGGAGCAATCTATGGGGCCATTCTACAGCATGGAGCAATCTATGGGGCCATTATACTTATGGAGCCATCTATGGGGCATTATACAGCAATCTATGGGGCCATTATACAGCATGGAACAATCTATGGGGCCATTATACAGCAGGGAGCAATCTAGGGGGCCATTATACAGCATGGGGCAATCTATGGGACCATTATACAGCATGGAGCAATCTATGGGGCCATTATACTTATGGAGCAATCTATAGGGCCATTACAGCATGGAGCAATCTATGGGGCCATTACAGCATGGAGCAATCTATGAGGCCATTACAGCATGGAGCAATCTATGCGGCCATTATACTTATGGAGCAATCTATAGGGCCATTATACTTATGGAGAAATCTATGGGGCCATTATACAGTATGGAGCAATCTATGGGGCCATTATACAGTATGGAGCAATCTATGGAGCCATTATGCAGCATGGAGCAATCTATGGGGCCATTATGCAGCATGGAGCAATCTATAGGGCCATTACAGCATGGAGCAATCTATGGGGCCATTATACTTAAGGAGCAATCTATAGGGCCATTACAGCATGCAGCAATCTATGGGGCCATTATACAGCATGGAGCAATCTGTGGAGCCATTATACTTATGGAGCCATCTATGGGGCCATTATACTTATGGAGCAATCTGTGGAGCCATTATACTTATGGAGCAATCTATGGGGCCATTCTACAGCATGGAGCAATCTATGGGGCCATTATACTTATGGAGCCATCTATGGGGCATTATACAGCAATCTATGGGGCCATTATACAGCATGGAACAATCTATGGGGCCATTATACTTATGGAGAAATCTATGGGGCCATTATACAGTATGGAGCAATCTATGGGGCCATTATACAGTATGGAGCAATCTATGGGGCCATTATACAGCATGGGGCAATCTATGGGACCATTATACTTATGGAGCAATCTATAGGGCCATTATACTTATGGAGAAATCTATGGGGCCATTATACAGTATGGAGCAATCTATGGGGCCATTACAGCATGGAGCAATCTATGGGGCCATTACAGCATGGAGCAATCTATAGGGCCATTATACTTATGGAGAAATCTATGGGGCCATTATACAGTATGGAGCAATCTATGGGGCCATTACAGCATGGAGCAATCTATGGGGCCATTACAGCATGGAGCAATCTATGAGGCCATTACAGCATGGAGCAATCTATGCGGCCATTATACTTATGGAGCAATCTATAGGGCCATTATACTTATGGAGAAATCTATGGGGCCATTATACAGTATGGAGCAATCTATGGGGCCATTATACAGTATGGAGAAATCTATGGAGCCATTATGCAGTATGGAGCAATCTATGGAGCCATTATGCAGTATGGAGCAATCTATGGAGCCATTATGCAGTATGGAGCAATCTATGGGGCCATTATGCAGCATGGAGCAATCTATAGGGCCATTACAGCATGGAGCAATCTATAGGGCCATTACAGCATGGAGCAATCTGTGGAGCCATTATACTTATGGAGCAATCTATGGGGCCATTCTACAGCATGGAGCAATCTATGGGGCCATTATACTTATGGAGCCATCTATGGGGCATTATACAGCAATCTATGGGGCCATTATACAGCATGGAACAATCTATGGGGCCATTATACAGCAGGGAGCAATCTAGGGGGCCATTATACAGCATGGGGCAATCTATGGGACCATTATTCAGCATGGAGCAATCTATGGGGCCATTATACTTATGGAGCAATCTATAGGGCCATTACAGCATGGAGCAATCTATGGGGCCATTACAGCATGGAGCAATCTATGAGGCCATTACAGCATGGAGCAATCTATGCGGCCATTATACTTATGGAGCAATCTATAGGGCCATTATACTTATGGAGAAATCTATGGGGCCATTATACAGTATGGAGCAATCTATGGAGCCATTATGCAGCATGGAGCAATCTATGGGGCCATTATGCAGCATGGAGCAATCTATAGGGCCATTACAGCATGGAGCAATCTATAGGGCCATTACAGCATGGAGCAATCTATAGGGCCATTACAGCATGGAGCAATCTATGGGGCCATTATACTTAAGGAGCAATCTATAGGGCCATTACAGCATGCAGCAATCTATGGGGCCATTATACAGCATGGAGCAATCTGTGGAGCCATTATACTTATGGAGCCATCTATGGGGCCATTATACTTATGGAGCAATCTGTGGAGCCATTATACTTATGGAGCAATCTATGGGGCCATTCTACAGCATGGAGCAATCTATGGGGCCATTATACTTATGGAGCCATCTATGGGGCATTATACAGCAATCTATGGGGCCATTATACAGCATGGAACAATCTATGGGGCCATTATACAGCAGGGAGCAATCTAGGGGGCCATTATACAGCATGGGGCAATCTATGGGACCATTATACTTATGGAGCAATCTATAGGGCCATTATACTTATGGAGAAATCTATGGGGCCATTATACAGTATGGAGCAATCTATGGGGCCATTACAGCATGGAGCAATCTATGGGGCCATTACAGCATGGAGCAATCTATGAGGCCATTACAGCATGGAGCAATCTATGCGGCCATTATACTCATGGAGCAATCTATAGGGCCATTATACTTATGGAGAAATCTATGGGGCCATTATACAGTATGGAGCAATCTATGGGGCCATTATACAGTATGGAGCAATCTATGGAGCCATTATGCAGTATGGAGCAATCTATGGAGCCATTATGCAGTATGGAGCAATCTATGGGGCCATTATGCAGCATGGAGCAATCTATAGGGCCATTACAGCATGGAGCAATCTATAGGGCCATTACAGCATGGAGCAATCTATGGGGCCATTATACTTATGGAGCAATCTATGGGACTATTACAGCGTGGAGCAATCTATGGGGCCATTATACAGCATGGAGCAATCTATGGGGCCATTATACAGCATGGGGCAATCTATGGGGCCATTATACAGCATGGGCAATCTATGGGGCCATTATACAGCATGGAGCAATCTATGGGGCCATTATACTTATGGAGCAATCTATAGGGCCATTATACTTATGGAGCAATCTATGGGGCCATTATACAGTATGGAGCAATCTATGGGACCATTACAGCATGGAGCAATCTATGGGGCCATTATACAGCATGGAGCAATCTATGGGGCCATTATACAGCATGGAGCAATCTATGGGGCCATTATACAGCATGGAGCAATCTATAGGGCCATTACAGCATGGAGCAATCTATGGGGCCATTACAGCATGGCGCAATCTATGGGGCCATTATACAGCATGGAGCAATCTATGGGGCCATTATACTTATGGAGCAATGTATGGGGCCATTACAGCATGGCGCAATCTATGGGGCCATAACCGCATGGAGCAATCTATAGGGCCATTAGACTCATGGAGCAATCTATAGGGTCATTATACTTATGGAGCAATCTATAGGGCCATTATACTTATGGAGCAATCTATGGGGCCATTATACAGTATGGAGCAATCTGTGGAGCCATTATGCAGTATGGAGCAATCTATGGGGCCATTATGTAGCATGGAGCAATCTATAGGGCCATTACAGCATGGAGCAATCTATGGGGCCATTATACTTATGGAGCAATCTATGGGACCATTACAGTGTGGAGCAATCTATGGGGCCATTATACAGCATGGAGCAATCTATGGGGCCATTACACTTATGGAGCAATCTATAGGGCCATTACAGCATGAAGCAATCTATGGGGCCATTATACAGCATGGAGCAATCTATGGGGCCATTATAATTATGGAGCAATCTATAGGGCCATTATACTTATGGAGCAATCTATGGGGCCATTATACAGTATGGAGCAATCTATGGGGCCATTACATCATGGAGCAATCTATGGGGCCATTATACTTATGGAGCAATCTATGGGACCATTACAGCATGGAGCAATCTATGGGGCCATTATACAGCATGGAGCAATCTATGGGGCCATTATACAGCATGGAGCAATCTATGGGGCCATTATACAGCATGGAGCAATCTATGGGGCCATTATACAGCATGGAGCAATCTTTGGGCCATTATACAGCATGGAGCAATCTATGGGGCCATTACAGCATGGAGCAATCTATAGGGCCATTACAGCATGGAGCAATCTATGGGGCCATTATACTTATGGAGCAATCTATGGGGCCATTACAGCATGGCGCAATCTATGCGGCCATTAGACTCATGGAGCAATCTATAGGGTCATTATACTTATGGAGCAATCTATAGGGCCATTATACTTATGGAGCAATCTATAGGGTCATTATACTTATGGAGCAATCTATGTGGCCATTATACAGTATGGAGCAATCTATGGAGCCATTATGCAGCATGGAGCAATCTATGGGGCCATTATACAGCATGGAGCAATCTATGGGGCCATTATACAGCAGGGGTCAATCTATGGGGCCATTATACAGCATGGGCCAATCTATGGGGCCATTATACAGCATGGAGCAATCTATGGGGCCATTATACAGCATGGAGCAATCTATAGGGCCATTACATCATGGAGCAATCTATGGAGCCATTATACTTATGGAGCAATCTATGGGGCCATTACAGCATGGAGCAATCTATGGGGCCATTACAGCATGGAGCAATCTATGAGGCCATTACAGCATGGAGCAATCTATGCGGCCATTATACTAATGGAGCAATCTATAGGGCCATTATACTTATGGAGCAATCTATGGGGCCATTATACTTATGGAGAAATCTATGGGGCCATCATACAGTATGGAGCAATCTATGGAGCCATTATGCAGTATGGAGCAATCTATGGGGCCATTATGCAGCATGGAGCGATCTATGGGGCCATTATACAGCATAGGGCAATCTATGGGGCCATTATACAGCATGGAGCAATCTATAGGGCCATTACACTCATGGAGCAATCTATAGGGCCATTACAGCATGGAGCAATCTATGGGGCCATTATACAGCATGGAGCAATCTTTAGGGCCATTACACTTATGGAGCAATCTATAGGGCCATTACAGCATGGAGCAATCTATGGGGCCATTATACTTATGGAGCAATCTATGGGACCATTACAGCATGGAGCAATCTATGCGGCCATTATACTAATGGAGCAATCTATAGGACCATTATACTTATGGAGCAATCTATGGGGCCATCATACAGTATGGAGCAATCTATGGAGCCATTATGCAGTATGGAGCAATCTATGGGGCCATTATGCAGCTTGGAGCAATCTATAAGGCCATTACAGCATGGAGCAATCTATGGGGCCATTATACTTATGGAACAATCTATGGGACCATTACAGCATGGAGCAATCTATGGGACCATTATACAGCATGGAGCAATCTATGGGGCCATTATACAGCATAGGGCAATCTATGGGGCCATTATACAGCATGGAGCAATCTATAGGGCCATTACACTCATGGAGCAATCTATAGGGCCATTACAGCATGGAGCAATCTATGGGGCCATTATACAGCATGGAGCAATCTTTAGGGCCATTACACTTATGGAGCAATCTATAGGGCCATTACAGCATGGAGCAATCTATGGGGCCATTATACTTATGGAGCAATCTATGGGACCATTACAGCATGGAGCAATCTATGGGGCCATTATACAGCATGGAGCAATCTATGGGGCCATTATACAGCATGGGGCAATCTATGGGGCCATTATACAGCATGGGGCAATCTATGGGGCCATTATACAGCATGGGGCAATCTATAGGGCCATTACACTTATGGAGCAATCTATAGGGCCATTACAGTATGGAGAAATCTATGGGGCCATTATACAGTATGGAGCAATCTATGGGGCCATTATACAGCATGGAGCAATCTATGGGGCCATTATACAGCATGGAGCAATTTATGGGGCCATTACCGCTTGGAGCAATCTATGGGGCCATTATACTTATGGAGCACTCTATGGGGCCATTATACAGCATGGGGCAATCTATGGGGCCATTATACAGCATGGGGCAATCTATGGGGCCATTATACAGCATGGGGCAATCTATGGGGCCATTATACAGCATGGGGCAATCTATGGGGCCATTACACTTATGGAGCAATCTATAGGGCCATTACAGCATGAAGCAATCTATGGGGCCATTATACAGCATGGAGCAATCTATAGGGCCATTACAGCATGGAGCAATCTATAGGGCCATTACAGCATGGAGCAATGTATAGGGCCATTACAGCATGGAGCAATCTATGGGGCCATTACAGCATGGAGCAATCTATGGGGCCATTATACAGCATGGAGCAATCTATGGGGCCATTATACAGCATGGAGCAATCTATGGGGCCATTATACAGCATGGAGCAATCTATGGGGCCATTATACTTATGGAGCAATCTATGGGGCCATTATACTTATGGAGCAATCTATGGGGCCATTACAGCATGGAGCAATCTATGGGGCCATTATACAGCATGGAGTAATCTATGGGGCCATTATACTTATGGAGCAATCTATAGGGCCATTATACTTATGGAGCAATCTATAGGGTCATTATACTTATGGAGCAATCTATAGGGTCATTATACAGCATGGAGCAAACTATAGGGCCATTATGCAGCATGGAGCAATCTATAGGGCCATTATGCAGCATGGAGCAATCTATAGGGCCATTATGCAGCATGGAGCAATCTATGGGGCCATTATGCAGCATGGAGCAATTTATAGGGCCATTACAGCATGGAGCAATCTATGGGGCCATTATACTGCATGGAACAATCTATGGGGCCATTATACAGCATGGAGCAATCTATAGGACCATTACAGCATGGAGCAATCTATGCGGCCATTATACTAATGGAGCAATCTATAGGACCATTATACTTATGGAGCAATCTATGGGGCCATCATACAGTATGGAGCAATCTATGGAGCCATTATGCAGTATGGAGCAATCTATGGGGCCATTATGCAGCTTGGAGCAATCTATAAGGCCATTACAGCATGGAGCAATCTATGGGGCCATTATACTTATGGAACAATCTATGGGACCATTATACAGCATGGAGCAATCTATGGGACCATTATACAGCATGGAGCAATCTATGGGGCCATTATACAGCATAGGGCAATCTATGGGGCCATTATACAGCATGGAGCAATCTATAGGGCCATTACACTCATGGAGCAATCTATAGGGCCATTACAGCATGGAGCAATCTATGGGGCCATTATACAGCATGGAGCAATCTTTAGGGCCATTACACTTATGGAGCAATCTATAGGGCCATTACAGCATGGAGAAATCTATGGGGCCATTATACAGTATGGAGCAATCTATGGGACCATTATGCAGCATGGAGCAATCTATGGGACCATTATACTTATGGAGCAATCTATAGGGCCATTACAGCATGGAGCAATGTATGGAGCCACTATACAGTATGGAGCAATATATGGGGCCATTATACAGTATGGAGCACTATATGGGGCCATTATACATTATGCAGCAGCATGTGGGGGCATTATACAGTATGGAGTTATATATGGGGCCATTATACAGTTTACAGCAGCATCATGTGGGGCCATTATGCAGCATGGAGCAATCTATGGGGCCATTATGCAGCATGGAGCAATCTATGAGGCCATTATGCAGCATGGAACAATATATGAGGCAATTAATGTATGGAGCAATCTATTGGGCCATTATGCAGCATGGAGCAATCTAGGGGGCCATTATACTTATGGAGCAATCTAGGGGGCCATTACAGCATGGAGCAAGCTATAGGGCCATTACAGCATGGAGCAAGCTATAGGGCCATTACAGCATGGAGCAAGCTATGGGGCCATTATACAGTATGGAGCAATCTATGGGGCCATTATACAGTATGGAGCAATCTATGGGGCCATTATACAGCATGGAACAATCTATGGGGTCATTATACAGTATGGAGCAATCTATGGGGCCATTATACAGCAGGGGTCAATCTATGGGGCCATTATACAGCATGGGCCAATCTATGGGGCCATTATACAGCATGGAGCAATCTATGGGGCCATTATACAGCATGGAGCAATCTATAGGGCCATTACATCATGGAGCAATCTATGGAGCCATTATACTTATGGAGCAATCTATGGGGCCATTACAGCATGGAGCAATCTATGGGGCCATTACAGCATGGAGCAATCTATGAGGCCATTACAGCATGGAGCAATCTATGCGGCCATTATACTAATGGAGCAATCTATAGGGCCATTATACTTATGGAGCAATCTATGGGGCCATTATACTTATGGAGAAATCTATGGGGCCATCATACAGTATGGAGCAATCTATGGAGCCATTATGCAGTATGGAGCAATCTATGGGGCCATTATGCAGCATGGAGCAATCTATAGGGCCATTACAGCATGGAGCAATCTATGGGGCCATTATACTTATGGAGCAAACTATGGGACCATTACAGCATGGAGCAATCTATGGGGCCATTATACAGCATGGAGCAATCTATGGGGCCATTATACAGCATGGGGCAATCTATGGGGCCATTATACAGCATGGAGCAATCTATGGGGCCATTACACTTATGGAGCAATCTATAGGGCCATTACAGTATGGAGAAATCTATGGGGCCATTATACAGCATGGAGCAATCTATGGGGCCATTATACAGCATGGAGCAATCTATGGGGCTATTATACAGCATGGAGCAATTTATGGGGCCATTATACTTATGGAGCACTCTATGGGGCCATTATACAGCATGGGGCAATCTATGGGGCCATTATACAGCATGGGGCAATCTATGGGGCCATTATACAGCATGGAGCAATCTATGGGGCCATTATACAGCATGGAGCAATCTATGGGGCCATTATACAGCATGGAGCAATCTATGGGGCCATTATACTTATGGAGCACTCTATGGGGCCATTATACAGCATGGGGCAATCTATGGGGCCATTATACAGCATGGGGCAATCTATGGGACCATTATACAGCATGGGGCAATCTATGGGGCCATTATACAGCATGGGGCAATCTATGGGGCCATTACACTTATGGAGCAATCTATAGGGCCATTACAGCATGAAGCAATCTATGGGGCCATTATACAGCATGGAGCAATCTATAGGGCCATTACAGCATGGAGCAATGTATAGGGCCATTACAGCATGGAGCAATGTATAGGGCCATTACAGCATGGAGCAATGTATAGGGCCATTACAGCATGGAGCAATCTATGGGGCCATTACAGCATGGAGCAATCTATGGGGCCATTATACAGCATGGAGCAATCTATGGGGCCATTATACAGCATGGAGCAATCTATGGGGCCATTATACAGCATGGAGCAATCTATAGGGCCATTATACTTATGGAGCAATCTATGGGGCCATTATACTTATGGAGCAATCTATGGGGCCATTACAGCATGGAGCAATCTATGGGGCCATTATACAGCATGGAGTAATCTATGGGGCCATTATACTTATGGAGCAATCTATAGGGCCATTATACTTATGGAGCAATCTATAGGGTCATTATACTTATGGAGCAATCTATAGGGTCATTATACAGTATGGAGCAATCTATAGGGCCATTATGCAGCATGGAGCAATCTATAGGGCCATTATGCAGCATGGAGCAATCTATGGGGCCATTATGCAGCATGGAGCAATCTATGGGGCCATTATGCAGCATGGAGCAATTTATAGGGCCATTACAGCATGGAGCAATCTATGGGGCCATTTTACTGCATGGAACAATCTATGGGGCCATTATACTGCAGGGGTCAATCTATGGGGCCATTATACAGCATGGGGCAATCTATGGGGCCATTATACAGCATGGAGCAATCTATGGGGCCATTATACTTATGGAGCAATCTATAGGGCCATTACAGCATGGAGCAATCTATGAGACCATTACAGCATGGAGCAATCTATGCGGCCATTATACTAATGGAGCAATCTATAGGACCATTATACTTATGGAGCAATCTATGGGGCCATCATACAGTATGGAGCAATCTATGGAGCCATTATGCAGTATGGAGCAATCTATGGGGCCATTATGCAGCTTGGAGCAATCTATAAGGCCATTACAGCATGGAGCAATCTATGGGGCCATTATACTTATGGAACAATCTATGGGACCATTACAGCATGGAGCAATCTATGGGACCATTATACAGCATGGAGCAATCTATGGGGCCATTATACAGCATAGGGCAATCTATGGGGCCATTATACAGCATGGAGCAATCTATGGGGCCATTATACAGCATGGAGCAATCTATAGGGCCATTACACTCATGGAGCAATCTATAGGGCCATTACAGCATGGAGCAATCTATAGGGCCATTATACTTTTGGAGCAATCTATGGGGCCATTATACTTTTGGAGCAATCTATGGGGCCATTATACTTTTGGAGCAATCTATGGGGCCATTATACTTTTGGAGCAATCTATGGGGCCATTATACTTTTGGAGCAATCTATGGGGCCATTATACTTTTGGAGCAATCTATGGGGCCATTATAGCATGGCGCAATCTATAGGGTCATTATACTTATGGAGCAATCTATAGGGTCATTATACTTATGGAGCAATCTATAGGGCCATTATACTTATGGAGCAATCTATGGGGCCATTATACTTCTGGAGCAATCTATGGGGCCATTACAGCATGGCGCAATCTATAGGGTCATTATACAGCATGGAGCAATCTTTAGGGCCATTACACTTATGGAGCAATCTATAGGGCCATTACAGCATGGAGAAATCTATGGGGCCATTATACAGTATGGAGCAATCTATGGGACCATTATGCAGCATGGAGCAATCTATGGGACCATTATGCAGCATGGAGCAATCTATGGGACCATTATACTTATGGAGCAATCGATAGGGCCATTACAGCATGGCGCAATCTATGGGGCCATTACCGCATGGAGCAATCTATGGGGCCATTATACTTATGGAGCAATCGATAGGGCCATTACAGAATGGCGCAATCTATGCGGCCATTACTGCGTGGAGCAATCTATGGGGCCATTATACTTATGGAGCAATCTATAGGGCCATTATTCTTATGGAGCAATCTATAGGGCCATTATTCTTATGGAGCAATCTATGGGGCCATTATACAGCATGGAGCAATCTATGGGGTCATTATACAGTAGGGAGCAATCTATGGGGCCATTATACAGTAGGGAGTAATCTATGGGGCCATTATACAGCATGGATCAATCTATGGGGCCATTATCCTTATGGAGCAATCTATAGGGCCATTACAGCATGGAGCAATCTATGGGGCCATTACACTTATGGAGCAATCTATAGGGCCATTACACTTATGGAGCAATCTATAGGGCCATTATACTTATGGAGCAATCTATAGGGCCATTACACTTATGGAGCAATCTATGGGGCCATTATACTTATGTAGAAATCTATGGGGCCATTATACAGTATGGAGCAATCTATGGAGCCATTATGCAGTATGGAGCAATCTATGGGGCCATTATGCAGCATGGAGCAATCTATAGGGCCATTACAGCATGGAGCAATCTATGGGGCCATTATACTTATGGAGCAATCTATGGGGCCATTATACTTATGGAGCAATCTATGGGGCCATTATACTGCATGGAGCAATCTATGGGGCCATTATACAGCATGGGGCAATCTATGGGGCCATTATACAGCATGGAGCAATCTATGGGGCCATTATACAGCATGGAGCAATCTATAGGGCCATTATACTTTTGGAGCAATCTATGGGGCCATTATACTTTTGGAGCAATCTATGGGGCCATTATACTTTTGGAGCAATCTATGGGGCCATTATACTTTTGGAGCAATCTATGGGGCCATTATACTTTTGGAGCAATCTATGGGGCCATTATACTTTTGGAGCAATCTATGGGGCCATTATAGCATGGCGCAATCTATAGGGTCATTATACTTATGGAGCAATCTATAGGGTCATTATACTTATGGAGCAATCTATAGGGCCATTATACTTATGGAGCAATCTATGGGGCCATTATACTTCTGGAGCAATCTATGGGGCCATTACAGCATGGCGCAATCTATAGGGTCATTATACTTATGGAGCAATCTATAGGGTCATTATACTTATGGAGCAATCTATAGGGCCATTACAGCATGGAGCAATCTATGGGGCCATTATACTTTTGGAGCAATCTATGGGGCCATTATACTTTTGGAGCAATCTATGGGGCCATTACAGCATGGCGCAATCTATAGGGTCATTATACTTATGGAGCAATCTATAGGGTCATTATACTTATGGAGCAATCTATAGGGCCATTACAGCATGGAGCAATCTATGGGGCCATTATACAGTATGGAGCAATCTATGGGGCCATTACAGCATGGAGCAATCTATGGGGCCATTACAGCATGGAGCAATCTATGGGGCCATTACAGCATGGAGCAATCTATGGGGCCATTACAGCATGGAGCAATCTATGGGGCCATTACAGCATGGAGCAATCTATGGGGCCATTACAGCATGGAGCAATCTATGGGGCCATTACAGCATGGAGCAATCTATGGGGCCATTACAGCATGGAGCAATCTATGGGGCCATTACAGCATGGAGCAATCTATGGGGCCATTACAGCATGGAGCAATCTATGGGGCCATTACAGCATGGAGCAATCTATGGGGCCATTACAGCATGGAGCAATCTATGGGGCCATTACAGCATGGAGCAATCTATGGGGCCATTACAGCATGGAGCAATCTATGGGGCCATTATACAGTATGGAGCAATCTATGGGGCCATTACAGTATGGAGCAATCTATGGGGCCATTACAGTATGGAGCAATCTATGGGGCCATTACAGTATGGAGCAATCTATGGGGCCATTACAGTATGGAGCAATCTATGGGGCCATTACAGTATGGAGCAATCTATGGGGCCATTACAGTATGGAGCAATCTATGGGGCCATTACAGTATGGAGCAATCTATGGGGCCATTACAGTATGGAGCAATCTATGGGGCCATTACAGTATGGAGCAATCTATGGGGCCATTACAGTATGGAGCAATCTATGGGGCCATTACAGCATGTTGCAATCTATGGGGCCATTATACTTATGGAGCAATCTATAGGGCCATTACAGCATGGAGCAATCTATAGGGCCATTACAGCATGGAGCAATCTATGGGGCCATTATACTTATGGAGCAATCTATGGGGCCATTACAGCATGGAGCAATCTATGGGGCCATTACAGCATGGAGCAATGTATGGAGCCACTATACAGTATGGAGCAATATATGGGGCCATTATACAGTATGGAGCACTATATGGGGTCATTATACATTATGCAGCAGCATGTGGGGGCATTATACAGTATGGAGTTCTATATGGGGCCATTATACAGTTTACAGCAGCATCATGTGGGGTCATTATGCAGCATGGAGCAATCTATGGGGCCATTATGCAGCATGGAGCAATCTATGAGGCCATTATGCAGCATGGAACAATATATGAGGCAATTAATGTATGGAGCAATCTATGGGGCCATTATACAGCATGGAGCAATCTATTGGGCCATTATGCAGCATGGAGCAATCTAGGGGGGCATTATACTTATGGAGCAATCTAGGGGGCCATTACAGCATGGAGCAAGCTATAGGGCCATTACAGCATGGAGCAAGCTATAGGGCCATTACAGCATGGAGCAACCTATGGGGCCATTATACAGTATGGAGCAATCTATGGGGCCATTATACAGCATGGAACAATCTATGGGGTCATTATACAGTATGGAGCAATCTATGGGGCCATTATACAGCATGGAGCAATCTATGGGGCCATTACAGCATGGAGCAATCTATGCGGCCATTACAGCATGGAGCAATCTATGGGGCCATTATACAGTATGGAGCTATTATACAGTATGGAGCAATCTATGGGGCCATTATGCAGCATGGAGCAATCTATGGGGCCATTATGCAGCATGGAGCAATCTATGGGGTCATTATGCAGCATGGAGCAATCTATGGGGTCATTATGCAGCATGGAGCAATCTATGGGGTCATTATGCAGCATGGAGCAATCTATGGGGTCATTATGCAGCATGGAGCAATCTATGGGGTCATTATGCAGCATGGAGCAATCTATGGGGTCATTATGCAGCATGGAGCAATCTATGGGGCCATTATACAGTATGGAGCACTATATGGGGCCATTATACAGTATGGAGCACTATATGGGGCCATTATACAGTATGCAGCACTATATGGGGCCATTATACAGTATGCAGCACTATATGGGGCCATTATACAGTATGGAGTTATATATGGGGCCATTATACAGTATGCAGCATCATGTGGGGCCATTATAGTATGGAGCAATCTAGGGGGCCATTATACAGTAGGGAGCAATGTATGGGGCCATTACAGTGTGGAGCAATCTATGGGGCCATTATGCAGCATGGAGCAATCTATGAGGCCATTATGTTGCATGGAACAATCTATGAGGCAATTCATGTATGGAGCAATCTAGGGGCTATTATACAATATGGAGCAATCTATGGGGCCATTACAGTATGGAGCAATCTAGGGACTATTATACAATATGGAGCAATCTATGGAGCCATTATACAGTATGGAGCAATCTATGGGGCCATTATACAGTATGGAGCAATCTAGGGGGCCATTATGCAGCATGGAGCAATCTAGGGGGCCATTATACAGTAGGGAGCAATGTATGGGGCCATTACAGTGTGGAGCAATCTATGAGGCCATTATGTTGCATGGAACAATCTATGAGGCAATTAATGTATGGAGCAATCTATGGGGCCATTACAGTATGGAGCAATCTAGGGGCTATTATACAATATGGAGCAATCTATGGGGCCATTACAGTATGGAGCAATCTAGGGGCTATTATACAATATGGAGCAATCTATGGGGCCATTACAGCATGGAGCAATCTATGGGGCCATTACAGCATGGAGCAATCTATGGGGCCATTTCAGTATGGAACAATCTATGGGGCCCATTATACTGTATGGAGGTTTATGTGGGGCCCATTATACTGTATGGAGGTTTATGTGGGGCCCATTATTCTGTATGGAGGACTATGTGGGGCCATTATTCTGTATAGAGGACTATGTAGGGCCCATTACATTTTATAGAGGACTTTGTGGTGCCCATAATTCTGTATGGGGGACTATGTGGGGGCCGGGAATTGGATGTTTCGCCCCCAGCAGTTCGCCCCCAGCAATTCGTCCCCGGGTACATTTCGCCCCCAGCAGTTCGCCCCGAACATTTCGCCCCCAGCAGTTCGCCCCCAGGATGTTTCGCCCCGAACATTTCGCCCCGAACATTTCATCCCTGGATGTTTTGTCTCTAGCAATTTGCTCCTGGATCTTTCGCATACGGGAAAGACCTGCCTGAACTGAACTTTGGCAGGTTCGCTTATCACTAATAATACACCATATGAGTCTAAGATATAGAATTCTGATCAAATGAGTTTTTTTTATTCTAAAACATTGTTTTCTAGATAAGTCATTTTACAAACAGACAGGAAAATAGTAGGATTTCATTGGTTACTAAGGAGGTCGAGCCCCCTTGGTAGCAGAACGGATCCTGGCTCCCTGTGATACATTCAGGGCTGCTTGTTCACAGCCCTCTGCAAAGCTCCCCTTCACCCTCCGCTCATGTGCTCTGTCCTGGACAAGAGGAGGGCTCCCCCCCGCCTGTGTAAAGCCGTTACAGGACGGAACACACAGGGGGGGGGCTCTGCAGAAGGCTGTAAACCAGCAGCCCTTTATACATCATAGGGAATCTATTGTTACGGTAGTTGCATGCTCCTGTGCAGCCACAGCCTCTAGAATCCATCCACAAGTTCTGCTACTAAGGAGAAACAACCTCCTTAGCCACCACTGAAATCCTGCAGCACATGGAGCTTTAACTTGGAGGAGACTTTTCACACAGAAGTGAAGCTGCTGGAAGGTCTCCTTTGGAAATGAATATCATGGGCACAGGTGCTATAACAGAACTTATGTTTTTTGGAGAGTTCTGCTTTAACTGTATATATCAAAACTGTTGTAACAAGAAACATAAAAAGGTATAGAGGGGAAGGATTAGAGAAAGAGAGAAAAGACAAATTACAGGTTATAATGCTTGAATGATTTTACAGCTAAAAACACTGCTCTCAAAACATACAATATGTGACCATGAACTAAAATCCAAAGCTGTAGGCAATGCCTCTCAGATAATCCATCACGCTTCTATTATTGAAATCTTGCTCGATACGTTTAACCCTTGCTGAAATTGCGGCATACTTTTTGTTTCTTGCAGCGATGGGATTTCCTGCTATTATCTGAATAATTTCAAAACTATGGAGCTCTTGCTGATGTTTCAGACAGTTAATGAACCGGTATATATTTTGGAAAAGAGTACCACATGTTTCTGGAAAGCTACGGTGCCATCCTTCGACATCATTATTTGTTCGCTGTTGATCATTCAATGTTCGTTCATACACATTCCAGAGTTGAACTGGAAACAAAGGTGCTTGACTTCCTCTGCGATTCATTCGACCGATATAGCAGTCTTCAAAATAGTTGGCGATAGGTATTGCTTCTTGTGGAAAGTCAGGATCTTCCACCAATTCTTCAAATGATTGCACAACATTCTGTGGTGGTATAAAGGCCAGGGCAGGTATCATGCGTATCCAACGGGCAAATTCATGGTCACCTTGGTATTGCATCTTGAGTCCTTCATTTTGAACTTTACGCCAAACCGACTGTGATAGGTGGAAAAAGCAACCAGTCTTCTCAAGGTTGGGGAATTCACTTTCAAATGCCTGTATTGCAGCTAGTTCAAAATCCAACATCAGGTTGTCTGGCTGCCGTCCAGGCTGCAAGTTCTTCAGCTCTTGCAGCAACCTCTGGTATGTAGAACAGCTCTTGTCTGTCAGCAAGGTGCACACTAGCGGAACAACAAGGCCGCTATGGACTACATGGATTGTGTAAAGCTGCTTAAACAAGGCTGGTGTAGTGAAAAACATGCCATCAGCAAACCACTCTTTAGTTTGTGCCAGTAGATGGAGATTGTCTCTTGTTCCAAATAACATACGGCTGTGTCCATTTCCTAATTTAAAATGAAAGTATTAGTAGAGGAAATAACAGAAAAAGTGTAACAAGCATCAAACAGATAATTTTGGGATGAATTCACAAAAAAATATCCTAATCAGAAGCCTCTGTTCATATCTCACATTAAAAACTCACATTTTGCTCCAGATTTTCTGATTTCATAACTGAAGCAAAATCTAGTGTAAAGGGGCCAACCAATACTTTTTGACAACATATATAGTCCCAGTGGAAAATGATATATTTTTGTTTAAAAAAAAAATGATGCATAATGGAATTGTTTTAATACAATGTTAAATAGTTAAGTAGCTTACCAGAGTCATGCAGAAGGTACTGCTGCTGGACACCATCAATACTGATCTCCTGAAACTCCTGGGGGATAACAAGTTGATCAAGGGTTTGAGGGAACCTTGGAATATTGCCAAGCTGCCTTGCTAATCGTATGGTTCTCTTCAGTGATGCTTTCCTTGGGAGAAGTGCTACAACATTAGAATGGGCTCCTGAAACGACGTCTGTGAGAATCTGTTGTGGTGTCTCCCGTGTTGTCCTTGCCCTGGTGACTGCCACATTAACAAGTCGGATTGCTTCAGGTCTTGCAGCTGGTGCTGCGTGACTGTGAAGATTGACTACTTTCACAACTTTGCCAGATTCTTCATTGGTCCAAACACGTCCCATGCAAGTCGACCGTTTTTCACATACCCAGATGAAATGGACATCATCAGCGGTTCGTTTGGAAAATAAGTAAATGTGATTCTCATGGACCAACTTCCTCCTTCCACGTTTGGACAGAACTGAATTCATAGTTGTAGAAAGTGAATTGATGTGGAAGCGGACTGATTTTTTGTGGCAGTACACTTCTCTCTTTGTGGAGATTTCAGACACTGCTATATTCTGATGTACACCTGACCTGCTACTTGTTACATCTGCAACAAAACTTGCAACAAAGCAGGCCCTGGGTCAGGTAAAAGTTGAAAATTGTTTTGATTTTAGGCCTCTTGCACACTGTAATTTTAGAGTGGTTTCACACTTGTGTTTGGGGCTGCCAGAGGTCGATCCGCTCTGGATCTGACATCCAGCTGACCCCGGGGCAATGCTGGCTTTCTGCTTGCATTGCCCATAGATGTGAACGGATGGGTTCCGCGATCTGCAGCCGCCCATTCGCTTTCGTAATACCGCATTCCGCTATCAGTGTCAGAACAAAAAGAAAAGCATTTTCTTCTTTTCATTCCGCTGCAGGTTAGCGGAACGGCGGCATTACAGAAGCGAACGGGAGGCCTGTAGTACATATGTAGTGGAAGTGTGAAAGCACCCTTATGCTGCCACTGTTTTAGAACTCCAAAGCACGTGCTTTACTAGCATTTTTGAGAGCACTTTTGTGAGCGCTCTCGGTAATGACCCATAAGATACAGGCTATTGATGAACGCTAAGTGCTCAAAAATAGCTCCTGTAATAAAATAAAAAGAGCTGGCCGAAACAACACCTCGCTTTTCCAGCCATTGACTTATATATTCAAAATTGGCAATCTTCTTAGCAATTTTCCAGTGCTTAGCACTTGGGAAAGTGCCTACTGTGAAAGAGGTCATAGGGCTAAAACACAAGGCCGAAATTCCCTGCCTAATTTGGGGCCAAAACATCTGGGGGCAAAAAGCTGGGGGCGAAACATCCGGGGGCGAAACATCCTGGGGGCGAAACATCCTAGAACAGTTTGAGGGTACCGTTGAATCGCTCATACAAACCATTGGTTTGGGGATGATACGTGCTCGATACCAGATGCTGCACCTGCATTTTCTTACATAGGGCCTCCATTAAGCAACACATGAACTGGGTCCCCTGGTCGGTAAGCATCTCACTGGGGAAGCCTACTCGCGAAAAGATGGCCAAGAGGGCGTCCGACACCTTATCCGCCCTAATTGAGGACAGGGCTACTGCCTCCGGATACTGGGTAGCATAGTCTATCACAGTAAGGATGAAACGTTTTCCAGAGCTGCTGGGTATGGCCAGTGGTTCCACAATGTCCACAACAATCCTCTGGAAAGGCTCCTCTATCACTGGCAAAGATATCAGGGGGGGCATTGGGAGCCGGCCCTGACTTTCCCACTCTTTGACACGTGGTACAGGAGTGACAGTAGTTCACCACATCTGTCCTCATTTTGGGCCAATAAAAGTAGTGAGACAGCCGGGCCTTGGTTTTGCTGACCCCCAAGTGTCCAGCAAGTGGAATCTCATGGGCGATCTGCAACAACTCACCCCTGAATTGGTAGGGGACGACCAGCTGTCTTCCCCTCAGCCACTCCTGTTGGGGTGTACAGGGAACTGTCTCCCAGTACAACCTCCTATGGTCCCACAATACCCTCTCCTTATCCGACTCGGAGGTGGGTTTCTCAGCGAGGCTCCTTAACGCCTCTAGGCTAGCATCTGAGTGCAGAGCTGCTTGAAACTCCTGGCTGGAGGAAGCCAGAAGTGAGGTTAAGGCCACGTCCTCACTGGGACCGGCTCTGGGTCCCTAACTGATTCCGTTATTCCTCTGTCCGAGGAGGGTCCAGAAGGTAGGGCGTTACTTGCATTCTGGGCACTCTGACTGCGGGTAACAGCGGCTATATAGGCCGTCTCCCCGGGGAATAACACCGTCCCATCAGCCTGCGCGGCTATGCGTGCCACTTCCCCATCCTCCCCCATTACCTCAGGCGTAGTGCTACTTATGGGGCAGCTACCATCAGCCAGATCACCGTCTGTTGTGACACTGGTCGCTGGCACAGCACCACCTGCTTCATGGTCCCCGTGCGTCTCTCCATTACCCATAGCACTGACACTTGCTCCTGCTAGGGGATCTTCAGCAATATCACCCTGCAGCGTGACATGGCTGAGTTCTCCTGTACCTTCAAATACATCATCATCAGGTAAAGCTTTGACATTCACATTATCAGCATTAACCGTAACAACTGTATCAGATCGGGCAGGGGTGTCAGGGATATAATAAGCAAATATCCTCCCCAAATCAGATCCCAACAAAACATTTGCAGGCAGGTTTTCAGATACTCCCACTTCCTTCACCCCACTCCCCGCACCCTAATCAATAAAAACCTGGGCAAGGGGCATCGGACACCACCAATCCCGGTGACAGTCAGGGTCTTTCCTGGAATAAGCTCTTCAGCGGACTCCATTTCGGGTCGGATGAGGGTTCGTTCGGCCCCAGTGTCCTTGAGGCCTACAGTGACAGTATCCACCACAGTGACAGACTGCAAGTTTTCACAGGCCCTCCCAACCTGCCCACCCACCAAAAGAATTGATGCATTAGGCCCTGGGACCTTGGATGGGGGGTTCTTCCTCTGCTTCTCTGGGCAAGTGGCACTGAGATGACAAGTCTGGTTGCAGAAATAACACTTGCGGGCATCAGATGCAGGCCGGGCGTTGGTAACGGGGACAAGGCCTCCAGAAGGTCGGATGCTGGGGCAGGGATGGCGGTTGATGGCTTACCCCCTTTCCAGCTGGCAACGCCCGGCTTCCGCACCTCCGGTTGGCCTTGTAGGTGTCTGCGATCTGCGCTGCTTTATTGGCATCTGGTGGCTCCCGATCCATTACCTCAGTCGGACACAGATGCAGGAACTGGTCTTTCACCATCAGGTCCTTTAACTGCTCAAAGGTGGTCGCTGACAGTCCTTGGATCCACTGCTTGAAGGTGGTTCTGAGCCCATGCACCACATCGCTGTAACTGTCGTGCGGTCCACGTTGGAGGTTCCGGAACTTTTTACAGTACACCTCAGGAGTCAGTTGGAACCTCTGGATTAGGGCCTGCTTAATGGCATCATAGTTCCCATCTAGGCCCTGAGGAAGAGCCACAAACACATCCAGAGCTTTGCCTCGCAGCCCTGCAGTTAAGTACCGGGCCCACAGGTCCACAGGCAGCTGGTACTGTCTGCAAGTCTTTTCAAAACCCCTCAGAAAGGTGTCGAGGTCGCTGTCCTTTAACATCACAGGAAAATGCTCTGGACGGGGTTTAAACAGCCGTGAGGTGGATGGTGAGATCCTGAGCTGGGCCATCTGCAGTTCATGGGCCTTCTGAGCTTGGGCCTGCCACTCGGCTCTCTCTGCCTCTCACTGGGCTTGGGCCTCCGCTCGTCAGCCTCCTGGTGCTGCTGAATTACTTTCAGCCGTCCTTCATGATCCTCTGCAGGAAGTTGCTGTAGAGCCATCTGCAGATAAGGGTCCAGGCTGCCCTGGTCGCTGACGCGGCATGCGTCTACAGGTGGGACCCCTGCAGCAGTACTGTCCATATCTTGGCTGACCCCTGGCCCTGCTGAGGTCTGGAGAAGGGCTTGCTCTGCCTCCAGTTGCGCCAGCGCAGCAGCCATTTGTTCTTTGTTTTTGCCGAGGGGGTCCATGCCTTTGGTTATACATATTTCAATAAGAGTGTCCATTTTCTGCTGGCTGTACCAGAACTCCCCAACAATGACCTTGATCACCAAAATACAAATAGAAAGAAAAAACGAAGAAGGGTAGGGGTGACTGCTGCACATACAGTATTGTCTCAGATCTAATAAACACTGAGTTCAATCTTCAAAACTTTTGTGCAGGGTCCAGGTAAGAACCGTGCAAGTTTTTAGTGAGAGGAATGATTGCTCAAACCAGATCACTAATGTCCTATGATCCCACCGCTTGCCACCAATTGTCAGGAAAACTTGGTCAGACCTTGCAGCACTCTGGCACCCCCTTATCCTGCTGGTGAAACACGGTATTGACCGAGGATAAGCAACAGGGCGCAGCTGCTCTCATTTATGTCGACTATTGCGGCACGTGATGTGACAGGATGTATATATACCTCAATCCCACCACCCTCAACCACAATATCACATAAATACACCGTATGCTGCCACCACCGATCTCTTAACAGGTGGATTGGGTACCCGTTAGGTAACGTGAATTAGCGGGTGAGGACCGGGTTTGCTCAACATAGGACAAGAAGAACGAAGCTAGTAAATAATAATTTACTCCTGAAAGTTGGCAGTGTTTGCAAAAGATATACAAGATATTATAAAAGACAATTTACATATATGCACAAAACAGTTATTAAAATAAAAGGGGTAAATAATAGCAAAACCTGCGCCACGAGGTGATGGTCTCAGATTCTGTGGGGGGGGGGGGACGGCTCCCCGGAAATTAGGTGTGATTCCTCCACGCAGCTAGGAGTGCTTGCATCTGACGTCCCTGGGTTGGAATGAGCCAACATGGATGTTCTGGTTTTTAGTAAGGAGGCAAAACACTAGGACACACCCATGTTGTTTACCTCACACGGGGGCTCGGTTTTGTGAACCCACCCAGCTGCACAAGACATAAAAATCCTTCATCTTCCATATCTTGGTATGGGGGGGCCCACATCCAAGATGGATACATAATGTTTGCCGTCACCAATATTCATGGAGATTGATATCAAATTTGATATTTCTATGATGTTCAGAAGCTCAGAACCCATTTCCTAGGTTTCTGGTGGTTTCCCAGTTATGAAAGATACAACATCATAACTGGAAAAAGGTGAGCATCCCAAAAATGTGGTCCATGTGTTTGTGACAGTCTTGTGCATTGTTAACCCCTTAACATTTGACGTACTAATACGCGTCTGTGCCCTGGGACTTAAGAGCCAGACCCGTATTAGTACGTCATGGCGATCGCGCGCGCACACAGGCTGTGCGGGCGCGATTGCCGCCGGGTGTCAACTGATTGTCACAGCTGACACCCGGTACTATGTGCAGGGAGCAGTCACGCACCGCTCCCAGCACATTAACCCCCGCGATGCTGCGATCGAAGTCGATCGCAGCATTGCGGTGGCAAGGGGAGGTGATCGCAGATACTCACCTCCTCTTCCGGCTTCCAGCGCTGTCTGCCGTGGCTTCCAGGATGTTGCCATGATGACCCGATGTTGTCATGACAACATCCGGGTCACCAGACAGCAGGAAGATTTTTTGGACATGCGCAGTGCATCTCCAAAAATCTTCTCCCTGTCCAGCGCTGACAGCCTGCATGACACAGGGATGGTGCTGCATTCCTGTGCCATGCAGGTGATCAGAGAAAAAAAAGTGAAAGTCCCATAGTGGGACAAAGTAATGAAGTATAAAAACTATCAGAAAGTGAAAAAAAAATAAATAAATTGTAAAAATATATATAAAAAAATAAAATAAAAAAAAAATAATCCACCAAAAATAAAAATATAATGTACCCATCAATGAATATCATTATATAAAAAAAAAAAACACAACAATAAAAGTACACATATTTGGTATCGCCACGTCCGGAACAACCTGACCTATAAAACTGTCCCACTAGTTAATCCCTTCAGTGAACACGTTAAAAAATAAAAATAAAAAACGAAGCAAAAAACAATGCTTTATCACCATACCGCCCAACAAAAAATGGAATAACACGCGATCAAAAAGACAAATATAAATAAAAATGGTACCGCTGAAAAAGTCATCTCGTCCCGCAAAAAACAAGCTGCCATGCAGCTCCATCAGCCAAAAAATAAAAAAGTTATAGCTCCCAGAATAAAGCTATGCTAAAAAATAATTTTTTCTATAAAATTGCTTTTATTATGTAAAAGTGCAAAACATAGAAATACGATATAAATGCGGTACCGCTGTAAACGTACTGACCCGAAGAATAAAGCTGCCTTATCAATTTTACCACACGCGGAACAGAATAAAAAAAAAAACAAAAAAAACAATTCATGAATTGTTGGTTTTCGTTTATTCTGCCTCCCAAAAATCGGAATAGAAAGCGATCAAAAAATGTCACGTGCCTGAAAATGGCACCAATAACAACGTCAACTCATCCCGCAAAAAAAAAGCCGTCAAATGACTGTCTGCCAAAATCTGGAAAAATTATAGCTCTCAAAATATGGCGATGCAAAAACTAGATTTTACTAAAAATGCGTCTTAGTGTGTGACAGCTGTCAGTCATAAAAACCCCATATGATTCTGGTATCTCTGTAATCACACCGACCTGAAGAATAAGGTCATCTAATCACTTATACCGCATGAGGAACGGCATAAAAAATAAACTCTCGAGTTGTGCTACGGTTAGGGTTGTGCTACGTTTAGGGTTAGGGTTGTGATGGGGTTGGGATTTTTTTCAAAAGTAAGAAAAAAAGATGACGATATGGCGACTAGTGTTGAGCGCAAGTGCTCGCTACTTGAGTTTGCATCGGGTGTTCTGGTATGCATTGAGTATCGTGGGTATTTGAGTGACATGCTCGAGTCTCCGCCCCATATGCTTCACGGCCCAAAAAACTTTGCGTGGATTGCCTGCCATGCACGAGCGATCCCTGCATGTTTTTTTTTGGGTGTCTAATAACCGTGAAACATCCGGGCGGGGACTCGAGCATTTCACTCGAGCACACGCAGTACATGGTGCATACCTGAGTACCCGATGCAAACTCAAGTAGCGAGCACTTGCGCTCAAGACTAATGACAACTTATTCAATATGATGACCTAATGTTATCAAATTCTGTGTCGTACCTCCAAATGCAACATGGTGTCCACTAACAAATTGTCGGCTCAAATTGTTAGCGGACACCATGTTGCATTTGGAGAGTCCCTGTGTGCCCAAACATTGGAGCTCCCCCACAAGTGACCCCATTTTGGAAACTAGACCCCCCAAGGCACCTATCTAGATGCATAGTGAGCACTTGGAACCCTTAGGTGCTTCACAAATTGATTCGTAAAAATGGAAAAGTATTTTTTTTCCACTTTTTCATTTTTACGAATCAATTTGTGAAGCACCTGGGGGTTCCAACTGCTCACTATGCATCTAGATAGGTGCCTTGGGGGGTCTAGTTTCCAAAATGGGGTCACTTTGTGGGGGAGCTCCAATGTTTGGGCACATCAGGGGCTCTCCAAACACAACATGGCGTCCGCTAATTATTCAAGCAAATTTTACAATCAAAAAGTCAAATGGCGCTCCTTCCCTTCCAAGCCCTGCCGTGAGCCCAAACAGTGTTTTTTCCCCACATATGGGGTATCTGCGTGCCCAGGGGAAATTGCACAACAAATTTTATGTAGATACAAGTCTGTACATCAGTACAGGGGAGAACACAAGAGCGGTGTATGATCCGAGCTGCGGTAATACATTATACCTGTATAACAATTGGCGCAGGCTTTGGCACTTTCCGGTCTCCTTTCAGAGGCTGCCCGTTCTTCTGGGTCATTACTTGCTTGTTGCCATTTCCTAGAGCTTTTCTTGATGTTTTCCCACATGATACAGAACCGCGCACTTTGTCCTGGTGGCTTTTGACAAGTGACTTTACTTTAGGGAAATATAGATCATGTGAGGACGGTTCCTGAGCCAACCATGTGGAGCATCAATGGGCATGAAAGTGAAAGATTGCCAACACCAAAGCTGCAGAGGCAAAAGTCTTCCAATACACAAGGAACAGAATTATGCCCACCTGGATGTCAGGTGTACTAGTAATCCCAGCACCCAACCCTCATGCCCAAAAGGACTACGTCATTTTTGCACTAAAAGTATTTCACGTGTCAAAACCCCACTGAAGTGGCACTTTAACCCCTTACCAACATGATTTGCAGTTACATCATATGCCAGCTCTGACTTCTTGCCTGGAAGATGATGGCTGTGATATTTAGCCATCATCTGCCTTTAATAGCCACATGTAGAGCAGAGCTCCACCTGTTAGAGATGGACAGCAGCATTAACAGCGAACTGAGAAGGGAGTAATGCCATGTGCCCAACTGTGCCCCTGTAACACGATCGTGGGATGCCATCACTGCCAGGAAGGAGTCTGCTGAAAAGACCCATGCCTGTCATGACAGATCTGTGAATGCTGGCTATATACTGCAGTATTGCTGTACATAACACAAGAAACCAGATGATTGCATGTTCACGTCCCCTAAGGCTATGTGCCCACGATGCAGAAATGCTCCGGATTTTTCCTGAGCCTTTCTGCATCTCTCCTGGCAGAAAAAACGCATGCGGATTGTACATGCGTTTTTCCTGCCAGGGATATGCGGATGTGAAGCGTTCTTCACATGCATTTATGCATGCGGGTTGACAAGCGCTTTTCAAGCGATTTTAGCATCACTTGGAAAGTGCTTGTCAACTTGGTCACACTATATAAATCCATGCAAATGGAGTGTGACCCGAGAGAATGTCAAAAAAATAAAAAATAAATCTATACTTACCTTGCGATGGCCCCCGGAGTCTTGCTTCACTCGGTGCTGACTGCCGGCAGATCGCGGTACAGTGCACTGAAGGACCTGCCGACGTCAGCGCAGGTCACAAGAATATGACGTCAGTGCAGGTCCTTCAGTCCATCGCGATTTGCCGGCATGAGAGGAGGAGCGCAACGGGGGCCGCCAGAAGGTAAGTATCATATTTATTTTTTATTTTATTCTTTTTTTCACAGTTTCTATGGTACCTGGGTCTGGAGGAGAGTCTCCTCTCCTCTAGACCTGGGTACCATCCGCACATTGGAACACGTGGATTGCGCATCTACAAATACAGTGATGCGTAGTCCATGCGTTCTAATGCCAGTCAATGGCGTATAGCAAATGTGGTGCCAATATTCAAAAAGGGGACAAAAACTGAACTTGGAAATTATAGGCCAGTAAGCTTAACCTCTACTGTGGGTAAAATCCTGGAGGGTCTCCTAAGATATGCTATGATAGAGTATCTGAAGAAAAATAACCTCATGACCCAATATCAACATGGGTTTATGAGGGACCGTTCCTGTCAAACTAATCTGATCAGTTTTTATGAGGAGGCAAGTTCTGGACTGGACCAAGGAAATGCAGTGAATGTTGTGTATATGGACTTTTCAAAAGCTTTTGATACGGTTCCACACAAAAGGTTGATACATAAAATGAGAACATTGGGGATAGGGGAAAATATATGTATGTGGGTTAAGAATTGGCTCAGTGATAGGAAACAAAGGGTGGTTATTAATGGAAAACACTCAGACTGGGTCTCAGTTAACAGTGGGGTACCACAGGGGTCAGTATTGGGCCCCCTTTTTAACATTTATTAATGACCTTGTAGGGGGCATATAGAGTAATATTTCAATATTTGCAGATGACACTAAACTCTGCAGGGCAATCAATACAGAGGAGGACAATTTTATATTACAGGAGGATCTATGAAAACTAGAAGCTTGGGCTGATAAATGGCAAATGAGCTTTAATGGGGATAAATGTAAGGTAATGCACTTGGGCAGAGGAAATAAAATGTATAATTATATGCTTAATTGTAAAACACTGTGCAAAACTGGAACTGAAAAAGACCTGGGTGTATTGGTGGACGACAAGCTCACGTTTAGTGGCCAGTGTCAGGCAGCTGCTGCAAAGGCAAATAAAATAATGGGATGCATTAAAAGAGGCATAGATGCTCATGAGGAGAACATAATTTTACCTCTATACAAGTCACTAGTGCGACCACACTTAGAATACTGTGTACAGTTCTGGTCTCCGGTATATAAGAAAGACATGGCTGAACTAGAGCGGGTGCAGAGAAGAGCGACCAAGGTTATTAGAGGACTGGGGGGTCTGCAATACCAAGACAGGTTATTACACTTGGGGTTATTTACTGTGGAAAAAAGAAGGCTTAGAGGTGATCTTATTACTATGTACAAGTATATGAGGGGACAGTACAAAGACCTTTCCACTGATCTTTTTACTCTGAGGCCTGAGACGGGGACAAGGGGGCATCTTCTACGTCTGGAAGAAAGAAGGTTTAATCATAATCACAGACGGGGATTCTTTACTGTAAGAGCAGTGAGACTATGGAGCTCTCTGCCGCATGATATTGTAATGAGGGATTCACTGTTAAAATTTAAGAAGGGCATGGATGCCTTTCTTGAAAAGTATAATATTGCAGGTTATAAATACTAGATTCCTTGATAGGGCGTTGATCCAGGGAACTAGTCTGATTGTCGTATGGAGTCGGGAAGGAATTTTTTTCCCCAATGTGGAGCTTGGTGTTTGCCACATGGTTTTTTTTTTCCTTCCTCTGGATCAAGATGTTAGGCTATGGGTTGAACTAGATGGACTTGGTCTTCCTTCAACCTTAAAAACTATGTTACTATATAATGGTGGCGAAAACGCAGCACTTCCGCAAAATAATTGGTAGTGCTGTTTTTTTTCCGCAATGATAATCCGCAGCGGAAATTTCCACAGCATGTGCACAGCACATGCGGATCATCATTGGGGAACATGGCAGGCCTTCTACCATGCGTTAAGCATTTCTGCAGCGTTTTTGCCGCTGCGGAAACACTTAAAAAGGAATCGTGGGCACACAGCCTAAGGGGACAAAAAGGAAAAAGTTTAATCTGAACATTCAAATCACTCCTGCCCCTCTATGACCCATTTTAAAATAAAACATATGGGCGTTATCCAATCAAAATATAAAAATAATTAACCTGATCAGTGAACGGCATAAAAACAAAAACCCTCATATGGCTGTATTGACAGAAAAATAAAGCTACTGCTCTTAGAAGAATAAGAAAAATGCAGAGCCGGGAAATAACATGGTCAGGAAGGGGTTAAATTCTGCCACTTCTATAGAAAATTGAACCCATTTCGCTGACTGCCTTCAATGGCAGCCAAATAAGGCAGAGGGTTAGAGGAATACCGACCTTATATTGTAGACTTCTAGGATGCTTAAGAAGTGGACAATCCCTTTAAGCTACATTGTGCAGACAAAGCCATGGCAGTGTAGAAGGCCGACAAGATCTCAGTGGAAAGGCTGCAGGTTTGCGTCTGCATTAGGCAAGTTATAGAGGTAGAAGTGTTGGGACCTTGTTGCTGTGCAGGTAGAATCTGGAGCCTCGGCACCGTCCTGCGGAGCCCATACTACAGGGAGGAGGAGCAGCGCCATGTGTAGTAATCTGAGCAGGATAGTCAGTGTTCAGCCAGCACTGATGGAGACTGACACCCCAACTCATTACCCAATACATGACCGGCTTAAAGACCCTCTCCCATCAGAGCTTATCCTCTTACTATATTGTAATCAGATTATACAGCACTGCACTTACAGCTGCTCATTATACCTTTCTACTGGGCTAATTATTCTCTTTTCTCTGCTCTATGTAGAATTAGCTGGGTCCCCTCCTGACCCAGCCGCTCTCATCCCCCTGCCAGGGACTTTTGCAGGGACTTATGACTCATACAAGGAAAACTGACCTCCTGTTTCTACATACAGCTTATAAATATTAGCAAAAATGTCCAATCACATTGTAAATATAACGACATCCAAAAATGTGTGCGTCCAATGGACATTCCACACGGACAGTGTAGAGCAGGGGTCTCAAACTCGGCTGGGTATATGGGCCGCATATGGAAAAAATTAGAATTTGGGGGGCCTCATTCTTTGCAGGTCAAAGTGACATTTTTAGTGATGCCATTTTTTTTGTATACACCGTCTGAACATTTTTGCTGTGTTTATTTTATTTTTTTGTAGCTTGGGTCGTTACGGATGTGGCGATAATAAATGTGCACTTTTTGTGTTTACTTTAGTTTATATATAAAACAGCATTTTTAGTGGCAAAATATTTTTTCATGCTTTATTTTTATTTTTACAATTTTGTTTCCCTCTTTTGGCCACATAGAGTAATATAGTTTCAGAATTAGCACCATATATAGTAATTCTGGCAAACATCTAGTAATTTGCCCCATCCTGGTCCCCACCTTGTAGTAACGTGCCCCATCCTGGTGGTCCCCATCTTGAAGTAACGTGCCCCATCCTGGTGGCCCCCGTCTTGCAGTAATGTGGCCCATCCTGGTGGCCCCCATCTTGCAGTAATATGCCCCATCCAGGTCCCCATCTTGCAGTAATATGCCCCATCCAGGTCCCCATCTAGTAGAATTGTCCTCTGCGCTGTTCTTCACACACACAAAAAAGTAAAAAAAAAAAAGATTCCTTTCACCTGTCCTCCGTTCCCTCTGCTTCCTTTGTGCACATGTGGCCCGCGGGCCGCATGTTTGAGACCTGTGGTGTAGACGGTTATGTAAAAGAATGGGAAGCCACTAGGTGGCAGCACAACATCACATAACAGGATTTTTTATCCAGATGGCTGTGAATCTACTAGTCATTAGGTTACCTGACTCAAGTAATCATTCATAGATCTCCACAGCCAAATGTAGATGTATTGAAGTAGAACAGTGAGACCAGAACCAGTTAGGCTTGTATTTTACCAGTGAGATTCAGAAACACAATTTAAACTTCCTTGACATTACAATAATAAATACCAACCAAGGCCGGTTACCACAACACTGAAAACTGACAGCCACAAGTGGGTTACTATCCTGGCAGAGCTACCATCCGGCTCCCCTACATAGAGGAATACCGAAAAGCCAATATATACGCCTAAGGAGAAATTGGTCAACGGTGAATGAGTACATGATAAAATCGAGGGAATTACAAAAACGCTTCCTACAAAAGGGATATCCTAAAAGTGCTAGGCCAACGCCCTTACAAGAGACAGAAATTCTCTATTGACCCCTAAAGCACGAGAACAACAAGATAATGAGATCCATCTAATAGGAACCTACGACGACCGAAATCAGGGGGTGATGAACATACTCTGATCTTTGGGCAATTTTGAGATCAGATAAAGATCTGCAAGATGTGGTCCCTGAGAGCCCCAGGGTCACACACAGGAGAGGCAGGAACCTTAGAGACCACCTTGTGCGCAGCCACTTTGTGGAGGACAACACGGGCAAAACAACGTGGCTGAGCAGTGACACCACGGGGACTTATAAATGTGGTGACTGCAAAGCCTGCAAATACATCTGTAAAAGCAAGAAATGTATCAGTGCCACAACCAAACTAGAAGACCAAAATCACGAATTCACAAACTGCAAGACGCAAGGAGTAATCTATATGGCAACTCGCCAATGTCCGATGAACTACATCGGCAAAACCAAAAGAGTTCCGGAGACGGATATTGCACCATATCGGTTATGTCAGACGTAGGGAGGACACAACTCTCTCGAGACACATGCTTGAGAAACACACCTTGGACCCGTTTTCTTTATACTTTCAAGCCATCGAAGTAGTACGCCCCCCGAGAGGAGGTAATTGGGACCAACTGCTGCTTCAGAAAGAAAGTAGATGGATCCATAGAATGAAATCCTATAACCCACACTACACAAATGAAACATTGTCCTTCTCATGTTTCATTGACACATAATAACATTTTCACCCCCTATGAAACCTCTTGAACCTCGCTAGACCTAAAAACTCTAAAATATAATATGTAGAATCCAGTCCATGTTCTTCATAATGGATATTGGTCCACATAACTATCAAATCAGCGCCTTATAGGACCAAAACTATTAAAGTTATTATACTTTAAAATAACAAAATGACCTCTTGAACAAATTGAACTTTAATAACAATTGGACAAATTTCATCAGAATTTCTTCCTTTGTTTTTATATTATAAAATACTCATCTGAAGACTTAATAATACAGATACATCGGTACAATCAGACACTGATACAATCAGAATAAAAGTCATCCCAATGTCTATTATGGACATATTGATACGATCAAATGAAATGAACTTTGAGGAAAGAGACATCCGCAAGCGTTTGCTGGTGCGGAAGCAGTGACATAGCCAGATGGCATTTGTCACGATGAAAGGAAGTTCTGCATCGATCTAAGTGTAGGTGGGACGAGGTAGCACATGAAACAGGCAGATCTGTCTGTAAACAAAACAAATGACAAACTACGAACAAACACTATTAACAACTCATATAGCAACAAACTCGTAGAGACGACATTATAAGATGCAATGCAATATACCAGTCTCCTTCCCTAGATATAAAAGACATATTAATACTGTGAGATCGCAGTGCAGCCAAGACATCTCTGTGAGAAAAAGATCCTCCTGGAAGAATGAGACGAGTCCCTGCATGATTATATGATCGCAACATGATACGCCTGCAACGCACCCGAGTCACTCGATTGGATGACAGAAGGGGGGGCGCACAAGAGGGGGCACCAACTCTCCTATAAAGTCACGCTGGTTTAGCTGCCAGACGCTGCCGGCAACCCTGCCGATAAGTTTATTACAAAACTATCGTACTATCAAACCAAAAAAGATCATAGACTGTGAGCCCCTGATGACCATGAGAGTCTCATATAAGAATGATGAAACGCGTAGGACTGAGCATTTCTATAGAAAGTACTACAAGAGATGATTAGCCAGGCTACCTCAATATAAAGCTCCTAGATCAGGAGAAACAAGCACCGCACCGGTATATGACTAGAAGATCTGGCCAGGAAAACACTGCTGCCCTTTCCTTACCCCCAGCATAGTGAGCGGGGGTGAGGAGCAAGGGGGAATGGGTGTGTGGAAATAATATAAGGAACAGGGAGGGATGTGTCAGGAGACAGAGTAGGGGGAGAAAAGTTTGTGCGGGCACATAATAGAGACTGGGTAATGTGGGGAAAGGGGTAACATGAAGAGACAGTGTGAGGGCATACCAAAGAGGAGACAGTACATGTACTGATGATGTTGTACTGTACTGATGAGGGTTGTGATGCTGTATTTCTGCATACTGCTGGTAGTTCTATTGATGTCTTTTTGTGCAGTTATTGGTTCTGATCCTGTACACATGGAACAGTCCATAACTTGTAAGATTACATGATACATGGCCATGTTAATAAAGTGTTGTGCTGTCTGAGAAGAGTTACTGTTTTTATTTGTTTTAGGAAAATTAAAGGGTTTGTTCAAGTTTGTGATGAAAGTCTGCAATCACTGACAGCATACCTCTGAATTATCATCGTGCGCATGTGCACTGCATGCGGTCAGGATTCTCTGGTGCTAGTGGTGAGAGCAGGAAGTCTTGAAACCACAATTATGCGAATTGCATACACATGATCACATGCCGACTAGACATGCGTGGCCTCATTCTATACAAACTACTTGAGTGAGGCTGGTCACGTTTAGTTGGAATGTGGCCAGAAGTATGAAAATCTCATACTTGCACGCACATGACCTTTCAGGATTCTCCTGTACTGGAGGAAAGGTGAAAGTGTGCAGTGCATGCGCTGCGAGTATTCAGAAGTCTGCAGTCACCTAGAGTTCTTCCGACTTTAATCACAAACCTGGACAACCCTTTTAATTATACAATTAAGTACTGTAGCATGCCCAATCCTAAGAGCGTGTAATATACTCAATGTCAGGATTCAGCTCTGCTAGCTGGGTCCAGCAGACACCACATGACCACTCGTATGTGATTTTCATACTTACGGTTATGTGACAACTAGCCTTTAATCCTGCTTCTCTTCATGAAATAGGGGCTGTAGTTTTTGACTGAAATTGAGAGAATTAGGAAGAGCAGCTAGTCACGTGACTGTCAAAAAGCAAATCGTATATGAGCGGTCACATGACTACTATTCAAACTGCATGAGCGGTGTGTGTGGGGGGCACCAAACTGAATTCCTGCTCCGGGTGCCGGAAAACAGATCTGCCTCTGTGCTAAGCTTGCAGATATGGTCAGAAGGTTCTGTAAGACATTGCTCTATAGATCAGATATTCTTCCAGAAACAAACCGCCTGGAAGCCTCCTTGTCAGATTTATGCTTAAGAACTAATTATATTTTACTTTAAATATTTCTAATAAAGAAAATAATCAATACAGTAATTATAATCCATAATATTCCAATATGTTATATTACTTGTGATACGTCTGATATAGTCTAGCTTTATTAAATCATGTTTTGTTTCTGTAAAGGAAATCGAGGCTGAGCCTGCAGATATTGTTAGAAAGTTCTGTACCATGTTATTCTATAGATAAAATGTACTCACAGAAACCAGGCGTCTGGAGGTCTCCTGCAACAGACTTATCCTTGAGAACTAAGAATTGTAATGTTTAATCTGAACATGCATGGAAACTTTGTTACTGTGAGCCAGAACTTTGGTTTAGATACTGCACTCTTCTGTAACAGAGTAGCTCCCTCTCTCATTCATAGGGGTCCTGTATACACAATTTATGTCTCATCTCCATCTCTGAACTGTAACTATTATTCAAAATACATTTTTCTCTCATTCTAATCACCTGTGAATATGGATGTTTTGCTTGGAATACAGATTTCCATGTCATTTCATTATATTGTCTGGGCGTGCGTGGAAACTCCATGCAGGAGAGAAATTTACATTTATATACTTCACCCTTTTGCAAGAAGGCCGACCCACTGCTCATTCCTAGAGGTTTCTGTAGAAGTGTTTTTATATCTTAGCCTTATCTATACCTTTTTTAATTGTAAGTTTATTCTAAATTAACCTCCATTTTATTCAATTACCTATGAAGACCTGGTTTGTCCAGAAGTCTGCACCGACTTCTGCTTTCAAGCTCATCCAGTGGCCAGTATCATTATGGTATGGCATCCAGCGGCCAGTATCATTATGGTATGGCATCCATTGGCCAGTATCATTATGGTATGGCATCCATTGGCCAGTATCATTATGGTATGGCATCCAGCGGCCAGTATCATTATGGTATGGCATCCAGCGGCCAGTATCATTATGGTATGGCATCCAGCGGCCAGTATCATTATGGTATGGCATCCAGTGGCCAGTATCATTATGGTATGGCATCCAGTGGCCAGTATCATTATGGTATGGCATCCAGTGGCCAGTATCATTATGGTATGGCATCCAGTGGCCAGTATCATTATGGAATGGCATCCAGCGGCCAGTATCATTATGGTATGGCATCCAACGGCCAGTATCATTATGGTACGGCATCCAGTGGCCAGTATCATTATGGTATGGCATCCAGTAGCCAGTATCATTATTATACACACTATAAGCCTCCCAATTGGCATCAAGATAACAGAACAGTAGTGTTGCGCAGACGTGCTTGGAAAAGGTGTCATCTGAGCATGCTCGGGTGCTAACAGATTATCTTTTGCGTGCTCTAATAATATGTTCACACCGCCGCGGCTCCACACAAACTGGCAAGCCCTGCATGTATTGCGGCGGTCTAACAGCCGTGAGACATGCAGCCGCGGTGACGCAAACATATTTTTCAAGCACGCCGAAGATACTCTTAGCACCCGAGAATACTCGGATAACGCCTTATCGGAGCACGTTAGCTTATCACTACAGAACAGATCTGAACAGTGCTCAGGATTCTCCTCACCTAGCACCCTGCCGAGAATAATAAATGCCTGTAGCCAATTTCCAAAAGTCCCTCCTACATTGCTCACCCTCCACCTCCCTATGCTTTTTCCCTGCTCCCACATTTCAGTGACGAAACACTCAAGAGGCAGTAAAGTAGATATAGCTGCAGTTTTCCTTTTCCAAATATTTTTAAACTTCCATTTTTTAAATGAGGCCCTAATGGTCCTTGAAAGCATACACACACGCTCCCAAGTCAGACTTTGTTGCAGACGGACAAGCCTATTTTTGGTAACAGTCTCTGCTGCCACTGGCCAAGTCCCAACACATCCTTCTGCATCATCAACCCTAACAGACCATGCTGCTACAGGCCCCTCACACTGTGGTCCCAACTGCAACACCCGGTGGCCTAAAAGATGTACCCAGCTCACCGTACGTGAGGTGTGAAAGCGTGTAACTGGCATGTCTCACCGGAGGTCATCACCACAACCCACTAATGGTCCATCCTAACTGACTCTGGGCACTCTGAGGACCTGATGCAAAGTATCTTCTGGATTAACGACCTCTGATGAAGTCTGCAATAATGAAAAATAATAATAATAAAAAAGTAAACGCTGCATTGCACCGAATGACCAGCAGGTGGCAACGAAGTCACAACATTAACTAGCCCCCTATTGTAGAAAACCTAAACACCATCAGGAGGTGCTGAGGCTTCATGAGAACGCGCCACCCCCAAACTTAAAAGGCTTTTCCACTATTCAGACAACTTCTCAATCACTGTTTCCCCTGAGTAAAATAATAACTATTCTACTCTGTTCCATTCCAGCAGTGTCAGCACTGGCTCTCCCGGGGTCCGCGATCCCTGCGGCCAATCAGAGGTGTCTTCACTCTCTCGTACTTTGGAGGAATTGACCGCTGCAGCTGCTCTCCCACTTCCTCCAGATGTCAATGATGTCTGTAGGAGAGGAAAGTGAAGCCAGCGCTGAATGTCACGCCAAAGATGGCTGCCCTCCTATTATATAAATCTCACTAGAACTCCACCACCAGCCTATCACATTCCTAGTTCCACATCCAACCTCCATATCAAACCCTGTAATAAACCCTTCATTACCTGGTCTTGTCAGGACCTCAATAAACCCAGCCTTTTTGAGGCCTAGTTCTGTACGGCCATTAATAATGCACTGGTGTAAATAATGTGTGTGAGGTAAATGGTGTGGAAAACCGGATTGTAATCAAGCAATGATTTCTTCAATTGGACTGCAATGTCCTGAACCATACGACTTGTACCAGTCATGTGACTTATTGGCCAAAGCTGTGATATCACAGAGGCACATACCAGCATGTGGAAGCATGGCGACATAGCGATGACATCACAATGGCAGGTGCCGGAATGTGGAATCCATGACAGCGATGACATCACAATGGCAGGTGCCAGAATGTGGAATCTATGACATAGCGATGACATCACAGGAGCGCAGGTGAGAGGAGACACACGGGAGCTCACAAACCACAAGGAAGACAAGAAGCATCGATTGGAGAATAGGGACAGGAGAAGCCAAGAAGAACAGAATAACCCGCTTCTTAGCCTTCACTGAACCATGACAAGACTGAGCGGATGGAAGCGGAGGAGGAGACCCAGGACCCCGTCACATCCACCTGACTGATGAGAAAGGGGAGAAATTATGTAGATTATGTAGCAGCATTACAACTATTCTCGTTACCCATAGCAACCAGTCAGAGCTCAGCTTTTATTAAAGGGGTATTCCCATCTCCAAAATCCTCTCCCAATATGTAGTAGGTGTAATAATAATAATATTAGATATCCATGCTTACAACCACCAGTTATCTAGTTGCTAGTGGTCGTAACCATGGATACCTAAGGTCCTGCAATGCCTGCACATGAGGGAAGAGACAGCGAAGCAGAAAAACTATTCTACATTTCTAATTGAGGTTTTTTCTAATATTATTATTACACCTACTACATATTGGGATAGGATCTTGGAGATGGGAATACCCTTTTAATCTCTGATTGCTATGGGTAACTAGGAGAGTTTGTTGCTCAGCTTTGATAAGGGATGACAGATTTTACTAGACTAAGTGGATATCATTGGTGCAACCAGTGCAGCTGCACAGGGGGCTAATAGGTTAGGGGGTCACTCACCTTCATTTTGTTGATTCTGTGTATTGCTGTAGCAGTGCTGTGCGCGTATATTGATGCCGTGGGGCAGGGGCGTACATAGAAATCATCGGGGCCCATAGCAGAAGTTTGAGTTGAGGTCTCTCCCTTCAAAAGAAATTAATAAAAAAATTATATTTGTTGGTGTCACAGAAGAGCAGATCTCACAACTTTCCAGCCTTTACATAGTAATTTTCCTCCTGCTGAAGTCCTAGATTCCCCTCTCATTGCCACCATAACGTATGATGCCAACAAAAGTAATAATAATAATAATAATAATAATCTTTATTTTTATATAGCGCTAACACATTCCGCAGCGCTTTACATACATTATCGTCGCTGTCCCCATCGGGCTCACAATCTAATTTCCCTATCAGTATGTCTTTGGAGTGTGGGAGGAAACCGGAGAACCCGGAGGAAACCCACGCAAACACAGGGAGAACATACAAACTCCTTGCAGATGTTGTCCTTGGTGGGATTTGAACCCAGGACCCCAGCGCTGCAAGGCTGCAGTGCTAACCGCTGAGCCACCGTGCCCCCCAAACACAGTATGATACCCCCCATGGTGAATTCCTCTACCTTAACCTCCACATGTACAGTAGGGTCATCAAACTATGCCCCCACCTCAACTCCCAAGGCAAAGTAAGGTGACCACAACACAGTAATCCCCCAACTGTGACCCCCACACAGCCCTCCATGTACTGTAATGGGCCTACATACAGTATAATGGCCCCACACTGTACAATAGTCTGCACTAGCCCTCCAAACAGTATGATGGACACCACATACGTCAGAGTAATATTCAGCTCACCCTTGAAGGATTCCCAGCGGGTTCCATTTAACGAAGCACAGGATCCAGACTCCGCCAGATGTAGAAGCAAGGTGCATCCAAATCCAGTACAAAAAGTCTTTATAAGAACGATGGAAACAATGGCATTGTTTGACACACCATTTAGGTGTAGTTGGGGGTTTGGAAGGTGCAGAAAATATATGAGTCTAAGAACATGCAGAGTGTTCGAAACGCGTTCGGTGTTGCACATTTTCTGCACCTTCCAAACCCCCAACTACAGCTAAATGGTGTCACAACAATCCATTTGTTTTTTTACTGGAGCTGGATATTCACTTCAATCCATGCATGATGGACCCCACACAAACCTTAACACTGTATAATTGCTTGCATACTGTATAATGGCCCCGCACATAACCCTTCAAATATTATAATGGCCCCCACATAACCCTTCACATATTATAATGGCCCCATATAGTGTAACACGCCACCATAATCCTCCATACAATAAAATACTCACTATAGTCCTCCACAGAGCATAAGTCACTTCCCCATGGTCCTCCTCACAGTATAATACACTCCCCATGGTCCTCCACACAGTAATATGCACCCGCCCATAGGGTAAAACGCAACCCCACCCCTCCATAGGGTAAAACGCAACCCCACCCCTCCATAGGGTAAAACGCAACCCCCACCCCTCCATAGGGTAAAACGCAACCCCCACCCCTCCATAGGGTAAAACGCAACCCCCACCCCTCCATAGGGTAAAACGCAACCCCCACCCCTCCATAGGGTGAAACACAACCCCATCTCCCCATAGGGTGAAACACAACCCCACCCCCCATAAGGTAAAAAACAACCCCACCCCCCATAGGGTAAAAAACAACCCCACCCCCCATAGGGTAAAAAACAACCCACAGTTTTCCAGTATTATGAGCACCACGTACTCACTGATTTTTTTTTAAGAAAAATACAATACTCACCGCTCCTTGTTCCCCCACTGCTTCAGTCTCTGCAGCGCATATACTCACCTCAGCAGCTACACTATCTGACACAGCATGGAGTGCGGTGAAGTGTCGTCATCGTGCCCGCTGTGTCAGATGCAGGAGGGAGGGAGCATTAAATGCTGCCGTTCAGTCAATACCATGGTTAATCACTAACAGGGGCATTTAAGTGTCCTGGTAGCTACTTCACTCATGTACCTCTTCCCATCGCCCCATAGAAGTGGTTGCCGAAGATTTACCATGGCAGTCAGGGGCCTTAAAGAAGGATTCAATCACTGCCATCTTAGTACTCCTATAAAGCTCGGCTTCACAAGAGAATGTCAATTAAACTACATGCATATACTGCAATAATACAAAATTACAAAATATAGTATAAGGGGTTAAATGATCACATAAGTCCACTAAGTTAACTTAAAAATAAAGAAAAAATTGAAAAAGTTTTGAAAAATATGAAAGTTTAAATTATACTTCAACCGTTATGTTAAAATACCCCCCAAAACAAAAAATGAAATGCTCTTCTTCACAAAAAACACAAATCAAAAGCAATGACATTTAATGCAACCCAAAAAGGTATCAAAAACGGGTCAATTCACTTGTATTGAGAGAGGCCGAACACATCCAGTCGGCATGTGATAGAGTGTATGCAAATTGCAATCTTGCGGCGCCAGTACTAGAGAAATTCTGTCCGCTCGCACACTGTGCACTTTAAGGAGCCACAAGTCTGACTGCAGATGGCGCCCCAAACCTGGGCAAACCTTTCAATATACCCCAAAATTGTATCAATAAAAGCTACGCAAAATCACACTGTCACAAAGGTCCATCAACAGAAAAAAAAAATGTAAAGGTCTCAGAATATGGTGACCCAAACCAATTTCTTTAGTGTTGTTACATAGTTGTTTAACCACCATGGGAGATAAAACACCTTGAATTTGGTATTGCAGTTATCTCAATGACCTGGAGAATTATATTATATTCTAAAAACAAAAGCAATTCCACTATTGTCTTTTAAAGATGTATCTCATTATTTCATCCCAACACAGATTTTGTTTCTCTCCACATTTCAGACATATGATAAATATATAGTTGTATAGTTTGTTTTTATCTTAGTGGTGAAAACATCATTTTGCAACAAAGAGAATAACTCGTTTCCCACTATTTTCTGTGGCCAAATATTTTCCTATTGGTAAAGCAAAATGAGGATTTAGTTTGTGTGAGTGAAGCTCATGTTTTTATTCACAAAAGTTTGGAGAACAAAGAAGATTTTGATTCTTTTTTAAAATCATTATTTGGGTATGTTATATGGTTATTAAAGGGGTAAATACTTGTTATGGTGCTAATATTATGGGTTCAATAATTTAACATTTTTATGTGGCGAATTGATTAAATGATACTTCCGCGTCTTAAATTTTTATACTTTTGAAATCTGATCGGGGCCCGCCTCATGCCCGACCAACCGGGAGGGGACCAGGTGATCGGGGCCCGCCTCATGCCCGACCAACCGGGAGGGGACCAGGTGATCGGGGCCCGCCTCATGCCCGACCAACCGGGAGGGGACCAGGTGATCGGGGCCCGCCTCATGCCCGACCAACCGGGAGGGGACCAGGTGATCGGGGCCCGCCTCATGCCCGACCAACCGGGAGGGGACCAGGTGATCGGGGCCCGCCTCATGCCCGACCAACCGGGAGGGGACCAGGTGATCGGGGCCCGCCTCATGCCCGACCAACCGGGAGGGGACCAGGTGA